>NC_060139.1:602388689-603086189 GCF_021461385.2 Schistocerca piceifrons | reverse complement strand
ACTCCGTGTGCATACCGGGGGGAGTCTTTCCAGATGTGGAAAGGGTCCTGCCGGATGCCATGAAGGGTACGGGGTGCACCCATCTGCAGATGGTCGCTCATGTCGGCACCAATGATGTGTGTCGCTATGGATCCGAGGAAATCCTCTCTGGCTTCCGGCGGCTATCTGATTTGGTGAAGACTGCCAGTCTCGGTAGCGGGATGAAAGCAGAGCTCACCATCTGCAGCATCGTCGACAGGACTGACTGCGGACCTTTGGTACAGAGCCGAGTGGAGGGTCTGAATCAGAGACTGAGACGGTTCTGCGACCGTGTGGGCTGCAGATTCCTCGACTTGCGCCATAGGGTGGTGGGGTTTCGGGTTCCGCTGGATAGGTCAGGAGTCCACTGCACGCAACAAGCGGCTACACGGGTAGCAGGGGTTGTGTGCCGTGGGCTGGGCGGTTTTTTAGGTTAGATGGCCTTGGGCAAGTACAGAAAGGGCAACAGCCTCAACGGGTGCAGGGCAAAGTCAGGACATGCGGGTACCTAGCAGCAATCGGTATTGTAATTGTAAACTGTCGAAGCTGCGTTGGTAAAGTACCGGAACTTCAAGCGCTGATAGAAAGCACCGAAGCCGAAATCGTTATAGGTACAGAAAGCTGGTTGAAGCCAGAGATAAATTCTGCCGAAGTTTTTACAAAGGTACAGACGGTGTTAAGAAAGGATAGATTGCATGCAACCGGTGGTGGAGTGTTCGTCGCTGTTAGTAGTAGTTTATCCTGTAGTGAAATAGAAGTGGATAGTTCCTGTGAATTATTATGGGTGGAGGTTACACTCAACAACCGAGCTAGGTTAATAATTGGCTCCTTTTACCGACCTCCCGACTCAGCAGCATTAGTGGCAGAACAACTGAGAGAAATTTTGGGATACATTTCACATAAATTTTCTCAGCATGTTATAGTCTTAGGTGGAGATTTCAATTTACCAGATATAGACTGCGACACTCAGATGTTTAAGACAGGTGATAGGGACAGAGCATCGAGTGACATAATACTGAGTGCACTATCCGAAAATTACCTCGAGCAATTAAACAGAGAACCGACTCGTGGAGATAACATCTTGGACCTACTGATAACAAACAGACCCGAACTTTTCGACTCTGTATGTACAGAACAGGGAATCAGTGATCATAAAGCCGTTGCAGCATCCCTGAATATGGAAGTTAGTAGGAATATAAAAAAAGGGAGGAAGGTTTATCTGTTCAGCAAGAGTAATAGAAGGCAGATTTCAGACTACCTAACAGATCAAAACGAAAATTTCTGTTCTGACACTGACAATGTTGAGTGTTAATGGAAAAAGTTCAAGACAATCGTAAAATGCGTTTTAGACAGGTACGTGCCGAGTAAAACTGTGAGTGACGGGAAAAACCCACCGTGGTACAACAGCAAAGTTAGGAAACAACTGCGAAAGCAAAGAGAGCTTCACTCCAACTTTAAACGCAGCCAAAACCTCTCAGACAAACAGAAGCTAAACGATGTCAAAGTTAGCGTAAGGAGGGCTATGCGTGAAGCGTTCAGTGAATTCGAAAGTAAAATTCTATGTACCGACTTGACAGAAAATCCTAGGAAGTTCTGGTCTTACGTTAAATCAGTAAGTGGCTCGAAACAGCATATCCAGACACTCCGGGATGATGATGGCATTGAAACAGAGGATGACACGCGTAAAGCCGAAATACTAAACACCTTTTTCCAAAGCTGTTTCACAGAGGAAGACCGCACTGCAGTTCCTTCTCTAAACCCTCGCACAAACGAAAAAATGGCTAACATCGAAATAAGTGTCCAAGGAATAGAAAAGCAACTGGAATCACTCAACAGAGGAAAGTCCACTGGACCTGACGGGATACCAATTCGATTCTACACCGAGTACGTGAAAGAACTTGCCCCCCTTCTAACAGCCGTGTACCGCAAGTCTCTAGAGGAACGGAAGGTTCCAAATGATTGGAAAAGAGCACAGGTAGTCACAGTCTTCAAGAAGGGTCGTCGAGCAGATGCGCAAAATTATAGACCTATATCTCTGACGTCGATCTGTTGTAGAATTTTAGGACATGTTTTTTGCTCGAGTATCATGTCGTTTTTCGAAACCCAGAATCTACTATGTAGGAATCAACATGGATTCCGGAAACAGCGATCGTGTGAGACCCAACTCGCTTTATTTGTTCGTGAGACCCAGAAAATATTAGATACAGGCTCCCAGGTAGCTGCTATTTTTCTTGACTTCCGGAAGGCGTTCGATACAGTTCCGCACTGTCGCCTGATAAAGTAAGAGCCTACGGAATATCAGACCAGCTGTGTGGCTGGATTGAAGAGTTTATAGAAAACAGACCACAGCATGTTGTTATCAATGGAGAGACGTCTACAGACGTTAAAGTAACCTCTGGCGTGCCACAGGGGAGTGTTATGGGACCATTGCTTTTCACAATATATATAAGTGACCTAGTAGATAGTGTCGGAAGTCCCATGCGGCTTTTCGCGGATGATGCTGTAGTATACAGAGAAGTTGCAGCATTAGAAAAGTGTAGCGAAATGCAGGAAGATCTGCAGTGGATAGGTACTTGGTGCAGGGAGTGGCAACTGACCCTTAACATCGACAAATGTAATTTATTGCGAATACATAGAAAGAAGGATCCTTTATTGTATGATTATATGATAGCGGAACAAACACTGGTAGCAGTTACGTCTGTAAAATATCTGGGAGTATGCGTGCGGAACGATTTGAAGTGGAACGATCATATAAAATTAATTGTTGGTAAAGCGAGTACCAGGTTGAGATTCATTGGGAGAGTCCTTTGAAAATGTAGTCCATCAACATTGGAGGTGGCTTACAAAACACTCGTTCGACCTATACTTGAGTATTGCTCATCAGTGTGGGATCCGTACCAGATCGGGTTGACGGAGGAGATAGAGAAGATCCAAAAAAGAGCGGCGCGTTTCGTCACAGGGTTATTTGGTAACCGTGATAGCGTTACGGAGATGTTTAGCAAACTCAAGTGGCAGACTCTGCAAGAGAGGCGCTCTGCATCGCGGTGTAGCTTGCTCGCCAGATTTCGAGAGGGTGCGTTTCTGGATGAGGTATCGAATATATTGCTTCCCCCTACTTATACCTCCCGAGGAGATCACGAATGTAAAATTAGAGAGATTAGAGCGCGCACGGAGGCTTTCAGACAGTCTTTCTTCCCGCGAACCATACGTCACTGGAACAGGAAAGGGAGGTAATGACAGTGGCACGTAAAGGGCCCTCCGCCACACACCGTTGGGTGGCCTGCGGAGTTTAAATGTAGATGTAGATCACTTACTGTTGTTAACTCGTAACACGCAGCGTGTGTTAACTTGGCTGGGCCGTCCAACCCCTAGACGCTAGTCGCCAGAGGTCGGTAGAAGTTTGATGGCTTCAGCTGGCAGTAATTTGTTTTTGGCCATATACAACGTTCGTTAGCTGTGACACTATTTTGTAAGGTACCCATTGTTGTGTGCAGCGTCATTTTGATGTTCTTCGCTGTCCTTCCTGCGGTTTCCTTTTCTTGCGGTAAGTGCACATAATTGATGCTGTTACGATCTTTACTAAGCATGTCAATACGTAAGACGATTTCAGTTTTGTTTACGAACTTACGTGCACGATTTCTGCTTTTGCGGAAGCCTGAATTACAGTTCATGGTGCCAGCACTGCAAAAGGCGGGCGTGGCAGTCTTTGTAGGGGTCACGATTGTCGCACCGCTCTCCATTCGCCCTTTCGAAATCGACTCTCTTACACTTAACGCAGTGTATGCTCGAAAAAACAAAAAATATCGATTTTTGTATCGAGTTTGTACCAACCGTGGATGTCGATCCACACGCAACAATCTTTCCGCACATACCACATCTGCGCAGAAAGACTGTAGCGTGTACGCTGAAACTTTGCGCAGCAATGAGATGCTTGTAAATCTGGAAGTGGGATGTTTGGGCAAAGCTGCTGAAATCTGTGGACGCATATCACATAACCTCAAACAAATCGTAGCATGTGGACAGGAGACGAATACACATCTGGCGCCCAAAACATGTTTGAATCACTTGTTTGTTCAGTCTAATGTTCTCGACTTTGTGTGCAGAGTAAATTGAAGATGGTTGATGAGCGTCAGTGCTTTAGGGAGTCCATTGCTGAATGCACCTGAATATATAGGTGTCAAAATGGTAATATTAATGCTTACAACTATTGAGATAAGAAAACAACTGCTTATAAATCTCTAATAACGGAAACGAGCCGTAGAACAATTTACCCTACAGTTGATAGTGAAACAGTAATTGTGCAAAAGTCGTTGCTGACTTAAACAAAATTTTTAATTCAGACTCCTGTGCAAGGGCCCTCAGTCAATGGTTTGTACCTGTGGGTGTGTAGTATTTTTTGACAATTTGGAACACGAGTGACAACTTGTAAGTAACCGCAAAAAGCTCCAGTTGCGACCCCGTTAAAAACCTGCACATTGCTGAAAATGGCTCTGAGCACTATGGGACTTAACTTCTGAAGTCATCAGTATCCTAGAACTTAGAACTACTTAAACCTAGCTAACCTAAGGACCTCACACACATCCATGCCCGGGCAGGATTGGAACCTGCGATCGTAGCGGTCGCGCGGTTCCAAATTGTAGCGCCTAGAACCGCTCGGCCACCCCAGCCGGCTGTACAGTGCTGACTTTTAAATCATTTTCTGGCTACACGATATCTTCTATCTTCGTTGAAAACTAGCCACCCCTTTCCCTGCGGTACGGGTGGCAATGCTCCTGTGCGCTTAGAAATCTATCATTGAGACCTGAATAAGGGACTGTTTGCATGCTATTTCTCAGTGCTATCCTATGATATGATCTTTGATGACAGTGTAGAGAACATTATTTATTCTTCAGAGTGCACTTAGAATATTGTGTTGTTGTTAAAGGAACATCTTGCAGAAGGGTCTTCAGGAACATAGTGATTCTCATACTTCTGTGTTACTTCGCAATGGGATACGTGATTCATAACAGTGAAGTAAAGGTCAGCTGTACAATTCATAACAATGTTAAAACTAAAACTTTGTATACAAACATTGAATTCCTACATAGAGTTCAGAATGGAGTTTTGTGTTCCGCTGCAAAAGCTGAACGAGGGTGGCCAGATGCCGGTTTGAACCGTCGTTTTTCCGTACGAGAGTCCAGTGTGCTAACCACTGCCTGACTCATTTGGTGTCCGATTGTTAAAGACCCATTTCTCTCAGGAACGAATCGACATATAAACTTGAGATTTGTCACTTCCTAAGTCCACAGTCACTTGGCGACGTAAGAATTTAAGCTTACGCTTCAATGCAGACAGAAGTATGGGGCATCTGTCGCGTATTTTGATATTCGCCAACTCCCTCATGGAAACTTATAGGGTATTTTCTGTTGAAGTTGAATCATGAAATTTGGCAAGAAGCAAGGTTTCACCGACAAGATAAAATCAGAAAACAGTTGAATTGTAATTATATCACCCAAAAATAGTTTTGTCATTTACTTCCCGAAGTATACATAATTAAACTCGTGAGGATTCCTCATGGCGGAAGTCCTACTCGCACACGGCCACCAGTTTTCAAATTCGTAAACTTAATGAAGTGAAGTGTCACTAGGCGCAACTGACAGCTGCCCTCCCGCCCCCCCCTCCCGTCTCCCCCCTCCCGTCTCCCCCCTCCCGTCTCCCCCCTCCCGTCTCCCCCCTCCCGTCTCTCCCCTCACGCCTCTCACCACAACTTCTGTGATGGCCCTTTTTAGAGATGTCCATTCCTCTTCAACTGTACTGCCTACTACGCTATTCATTAATGCTGTATCTATAGCGTTAGAGAACTTCAAACGTATCTCGTCATTCCTTAGTACTTCCGTATCCCACTTCTTTGCGTAGGGATTCTTCCTGACTAATGTCTTGAACTTCAGCCTACTCTTCATCACTACTATACTCTGCTCTGAGTCTATATCTTACAATCCAGTATCTGATTTCGGAATCTCTGTCTGACCATGATGTAATCTAATTGAAATCTTCCTGTATCTCCTGGCCTTTTCCAAGTATACCTCCTCTTGTGATTCTAGAACAGGGTATTCGCTATTACCAGCTGAAACTTGTTACATAACTCAATTGGTCTTTCTCCTCTTTCACTCCTTGTCCCAAGCCCATATTCTCCTGTAACCTTTACTTCTACTCCTTCCCCTACAGCTGCATTCCAGTCGCCCATGACTATTAGATTTTCGTCCCCCTTTACATACTGCATTACCCTTCCAATATCCTCATACACTTTCTCTATCTGTTCATCTTCAGCTTGCGACGTCGGCATGTATACCTGAACTATCGTTGTCGGTGTTCATCTGCTGAACCTGGTCACTGAACTGTTCACAGTAACACACCCTCTGCCCTAGCTTCCTATTCATAACGAATCCTACACCTGTTATACCATTTTCTGCTGCTGTTGATATTACCCGATACTCATCTGACCAGAAATCCTTGTCTTCCTTCCACTTCACTTCACTGACCCCTACTATATCTAGATTGAGCCTTTGCATTTCCCTTTTCAGATTTTCTAGTTTCCCTACCACGTTCAAACTTCTGACATTCCACGCCCCGACTCCTAGAACGTTATCCTTTCGTAGATTATTCGATCTTTTTCTCATGATTAACTCCGCCTTGGCAGTCCCCTCCCGGAGATCTGAATGGGGGACTATTCCTGAATCTTTTGCCAATGGAGAGATTAGCATGACACTTCAATTACAGGCCACATGTCCTGTGGATACACGTTACGTGTCTTTAATGCAGTGGTTTCCATTGCCTTCTGCATCCTCATGTCGTTGATCATTGCTGATTCTTCCGCCTTTAGGGGCAATTTCCCACCCCTAGGGCATGAGAGTGCCCTGAACCTCTATACGCTCGTCCGCCCTCTTTGACAAGGCCGTTGGAAGAATGAGGCTGACTTCTTATGCCGGAAGTCTTCGGCCGCCAATGCTGATTATTTATGAAAATTTAGGCACTGGTGGGGATCGAACCCGGGACCGAAGACGTTTAGATAATGAATCAAAGACGCCACCCCTATGCCACGGGTATCAGATGAAAAGAAGATACAGGAGTATAAGTCCCTTGATCGTTTAACCTACACAGAGGCTTGTAAGAAGTATACCCGTCTTCACCCTGTGTCCATGACGTCTGGTATTGCTTTAGTTACATCTTCAGCAATTCCTTCCCCTTCCTTACCCCAATCCCGGCCCCGTCTCCTCCCCCCTCCCTCCCCTGCGCCTCACACACCTTCTCCTCTGGGTTCTGCTCCCCCTCCCGAGCCGGAGAATTATCCCACTCCTTCGGCGTCTGCCAGTCAAGGGCGCCCATCCTGGGATGCCCCTTCCCAACACCTCCTAGGCCAAAGATCTGCTGTCACCCGACGACCTCGAGAACCGCGGTCTGTTGGCCCCCAGGTCGCCCGATCTCTTTCTGTTCTTGATCTTGCTGCAGCTGGCTCCTTTATGCCACACAGCCCTCCTTGATCTCAACTAGAAAAGGAGAAACAGCATAAGTCCCGGGACAAAGAGCCCCTGGTGTCACCAGAGGTCTCATTCCCGGCTTCACCGCCAGATTCTGACATGTCCTTCATGGATGTCGCCCCCTCCTTGTCGGTGACGCGTGGTTACCTGGTGGTATGACAGGCTTTAGCCTGTTCAACCACAATTTAAATCATTGTTCTGTGGTTATGCAATGGAATTGTAGTGGATGCTACCGTCACCTTCTGGAATTCAAATCCCTTATTTCGTGTTACTCTGCAGCTTGTGTGGTTCTACAGGAATCTCATTTTACTGATGCTCACTCACCGACCCTCTGTGGGTTCAGTGTTCTCTGTCGAAATCGGGTCGGTCCCCTGTGGGCTTCTGGTGGCGTTTGTACATTGGTCCGTACAGACATTGCTAGCACGTGGATTCCTCTTCAAAGTACATTGGATGCGGTTGCTGTTAGGGTCCACCTGGACTTTGAGGTCATGGTTTTCAATCTTTATCTCCCTCCTGACAGGACTCCTACAACTGCTGCCTTAACTGCCCTTCGTCAGAAACTTCATTCTCCCTTCCTCCTTCTCAGGGGTTTTAATGCTCAACATCCATTGTGGGGCAGTCCATTTCCATCTAGACGAGGTCTTCTCTTGGATCAGTTCATTACGGACCTTCTTAATGATGTCTCCCCCACTCATTTCAGTGCCGGTCGTGGTACCTTTTCTGCCATTGATCTTTCTCTTTCTACTTCCTCTCTCGTTCCTTCATTACACTGGTTGCCACGTGACGACCTTTGTGATAGTGACCGTTTCCCATTGATTCTCACTCTCCCTTCACACTCCCTAATGGACAGGTTACCTCGTTGGACTTTCCAACCCGCCAATTGGCCTCTATACACTGCACAGGTCGTGGTTTCTTCCTCTTTGTTGGGTTGTATTGATGACGTCCTACGTGACGTGTCTGACGTGATTGTTCGCGCTGCTAGCCTTGCTGTACCGCTCTCATCTGGACCATTTCGTCGCCAGCAAGCCCCGTGGTGGAGTATGGCCATTGCCATCCGTGATCGCCATCGAGCTTTTCTACACCTTAAGAGGCTACCATCCATTGCCAGCCTTATTACCTTTAAACACCTTCGCGCTGAAGCCCGTTATTTAATCAAACAGAGCAAACGGATGTGTTGGGAATGATTTGTTTCTTCCCTTGCTTATACTGTCCCTATGTCGTGGGTATGGGCTCTGCCCAAACTTGCCACTGGCAATCCACCCTCCCAGGCCTTCACCTCCGAGATGGTCTTTGTACGGACCCGTTGATTCTCGTGGAACATCTAGCGACCCATTTTGCAATGGCATCAGCATCAGCCTACTGCTGCTTACATTCACCGGCAACAGTGGGCCGAAGCTTCCACCTTATGTTTTACCCATTGTCAGTCAGAATCTTACAACGAACCTTTTACTGAATGGGAATTTCTTTCCACACTTTCTTATTCTCTCTTCATAACCGACTGCTTCAACGTCTCAGTGCTCCACAACGGCGACATCTTCTCTGAGTGTTTAACCGTATCTGGCTCCAGGGTGACTTCCATTCTCAGTGGATGGATAGCATCTTGGTTCCTGTCCTTAAGCCTGGTAAGAACCCCCTATTTGTTGACAGCTATCGGCAAGTTAGTGTGACTAATGTTGTTTGTAAGTTACTTGAACCGATGGTAGCCCATTGGCTCAGTTTGGTCCTCAAATCTCGGGATCTATTGTCCCCTTTACTAGTGTGGCTTCCAAGAGGGACGGTCTCCAATCGATCATTTACTTAGCTTGGAATCTGCAGTTCGGCAGGCTTTTTCCCAGCGCCGCCATTTGGTTGCAGTATTTTGTGACCTATGTAAGGTGTATGACATTGTCTGGCGCCATCACATCTTACTTGCCCCACATCAGTGGGGTCTTCGAGGCCCACTCCAGATTTTTATGCGCCAGTTCCTGTTCCATCAGGCATTCAGGGTTCAGGTTGGTACTATTTTTAGTTCTCCATGGACCCAGGAGTCGGGCATCCTACAGGGTTCTGTCTTTTCCTCATTGCTATCGATGGACATGTGGCCTCTGTCGGTCCTTTGGTCGCCCCTGCCCTGTATGTGGATGATATCTGCATTTGGGTTAGTTCGTCATCGATGGCCTCTGCAGAGTGGCAGCTCCAGGGAGCTATACGGCGTGCCTTTGCATGAACCCTCTCACACGGGTTTCAATTCTCTCATTTAAAATCGCGGGTGGTCCACTTCTGTCGCCGTACTATGATCCACCCTGATCCAGAGCTCTATCTTGTTGCACAAAGATTGCCTGTGGTCCCACAGTTTCGTTTCCTGGGTCTTCTTTTCCACAACAAGCTCACTTGGCTTCCCCATATCAGAATTCTGAAGGTAGGCTGTTTCTGTAAACTCAGTGTCCTTCGCTGCCTTGCCCGCTCCCTCCTTCTCTTTTTTTATCATGCCCTGGTTGTGTCCAGCTTGGGCTATGGTTGTCAAGTTTATGGTTCGGGTGCTCCTTCCACACTGCACGTGCTGGATCCAGTCCACCATCGTGGTATCTGTTTGGCCACCAGTGCCTTCCCTACTAGCCCTGTAGCTAGTCTCCTGGTTGAAACTGAAATCTCCTCTCCCCCCCCCCCACTTCCGGTTCGGTGGTCCCAGCTCCTGGTGTCTTATGCACTCACCCTTCCAGTTCTATCCTGTTCCAAGACCATGGACGTCGCCCACCCGATTCCCGCCCTCGGGCGGGTTTACCGGTTGGTCTCCACCTAGCGTCTCTTTGCCGTGATTTTCTGCTTCTTTCTTTATCCTGTCTTCCTCGCTCCCTCCCCTCCACCCCCCCTCCCCCTTGGTTAGTTCCACGGCCTCGAATTCAGATGGCTCTCCGCCGAAGTCCGAAAGATTCCATCCCCCCGATGGTGTTCTGTTCCTTTTTCCGCCGAATTATATGGGAGTTTCAGGATGCTGTTGTTTTTTTTACACTGATGGCTCTAAAGCTGCTGATCATGTGGGGTATGCCTTCACGTCCTCTGTTGGAACGGAAAATCATCTGCTGCCACCTACATGTGTGGTGTTTACTGCGGAATTGATGGCAATTTTCCAGGCCCTTACCTTTATTAAACAGTCCCAACACAACCGCATTTTGTAATGCATGGACTCGATGAGTGGCCTTCTTGATATTGACCGGTGTTTTTCGCGCCATCCCTTGGTCTCTGCCATCCATGACCATCTCACTGATATTCACCGTGCTGCTTGTTCGATTGACTTCCTTTGGGTCCTTGATCATGTGGGTATCCTGGGTAATGAGCTCGCTGATCGTTTGGCTGGGAGAGCAGTCACTTACCCCCGCTTTCTGTAGCCCCTCCTGCAGCGGATTTACGGCTTCACATCAAATCTCACTTCGCACAGTCATGGGCCAACTCTTGGGAGGCTACTGCCCTCTCTAATATACTTCGTGTGATTAAGGTGACACCAGCCCCGTGGCGTTCTTCCTTTCGCCTCTCCCAAAAGGACTCGACCACACTGTGTCGTCTCTGCATTGGCCATACCTGGCTGACCCATGGTTTTCTTTCGCGTGATGAGCCACCCCCACTTTGTGGTTGTGGAGCCTTCCAGTCAGTAGCTCACATTTTGGTTGAAGGGCCCCTTCTTTTGGCTCTGCGTGCTGAGTACAGACTCCCCCACAGAACCTTTGATGTTGGCTGATGATTCCCTGATGGTCTCCCTGGTTCTCAGTTTCCTCCGGGAAAGTGGTTTTTACTCTCAGTTTTAAGGTTTTTAATCGCTCTGGTGTTGTGGCAGGGCGGTGAGTTTCGGGGTATCTCCTACTGTCAGCTGTGTTTTGAAAATCCTGACTCCCCTACCTAACTGAGATCCTCTTTTCTTCCCCTTTTAATATGTTTTCATCATTTTTTAATGATTGCTTAGTCTCCTTTTCCCACACCTACTTCTACATTCTAGCGGTTGCACCTTTTAAGTCGCAGGTGGTCTTGCCTCTGCTGCTTCAGCATTACGTTGGGTTTGCTCTCTTGCTGACTTACCTCATTTTGTTTTTAACATTGACAACATGACTGCCCTTTTACACTTCTTAGCCTTTTCCCTTTTATTGTTCTGACTTTTTGTGATGTCACACTAACGGAATGGACCTCTTTTGAAACAAGGGACTGATGACCTTGCTGTTTGGTCCCTTAAACACCAACCAACAAACTCCAGTTATGGACTGTGCAGCTGGTCCCGGCGGAGGTTCGAGTCCTCCCTCGGGCATAGGTGTGTGTGTTAGCCCTTAGGATCATTTAGGTTGTGTGTAAGCTTATGGACTGGTTACTTTAGCAGATAAGTCTCATAAGATTTCACACATATTTCAACATTTTTTGGGCGCACGTAACTGTCAGTGGCATCTTAAATACACGGGTTTCTAAACATATGCCAAGCACGTTTGCTGTTAAATTTCCTATAGTTTATTTATATGACTGTTGTAGTCAGTAAATAAATTGAGGTATGTTATTCTCAGTGGCGATATACCTATATCCAAATATACAAGGTGTGACAATAAAGTAATGAAACTGATTTTCTTTGCAAGATGTGGCAACCCGACAGGCTTGCGTAGGCACAATAACGTTGACCTTTGTATATAAGCTGCTTCTAGTCCAAGCAGCACATCGATGCAACTGCTCAGTCGTGAGTCGTGCTGTAATAAGTTAACATGTGGTTGTGTGTCTCGTCACGGAATTGGAACCGCATAATACTGCGCAACGGTACGCCATTTATTTTTGCGTTAAACTGGGCGAAAATGCGACGACAACTTACGGTAAGCTTCAGAAGGCTTTTGGAGAGGAGGTTATATCAGGAGCTGAAGTTTTTCATTGCCATAAAATGCTTAGTGAAGGCAGAACGAATGTTGAAGACGAAGACCGCAGTGGACGACCATGCATGCTTGTGTGCATCTTTGATTCCGAGGGAATTGTTCATAAAGAGTGGACTCCTCCTGGACAAACAGTTAACCAATGTTATTACAAGGAAATTTTAGAAAGACTTCGTAAAAGAGTTGGTGTCCGTGCCAACATTGCTGATAATGGGATTCTGCATCACGGTATTGCGGCATCCCGTACTTTTGTCAGTACAGCAATTTTTAACCTCAAAACAAATTTCAGTACTACCACAGCCACCTTATTCACCAGAGGCCGTGCGACATTTTTCTATTTCCAAGAATCAAAACGGTGGTCAAGGGACACCGTTTTCAAACAACAGATGATGTCCAAAAAAATGTGACGAGCGTCTTGGATAATATTATGGAAGATGAGTTCCAGAAACAAACGCTGGAAAAAGTGTGTGTAATCAGAAAGGAACTACTTTGAAGGAGACAACACTAAACTTGACTAAAGCGCTAAACAATTTTTTTCGCATTAGTCTCATTATTTTACTGTCGCACCTCGTGTATATAGCACAACGACAATGGCAACTACACAATATCCAGATTGTGTATTGACTAAAACAATAATGCAAATACACTATCTACACCTACGCCTCGATCATTCCCAGCGAGGTTGTGGATGTTTCTCTCACCACCACCACCACCACCACCACCACCACCATTGATCTAAGTCTACATACATACTCTGCAAGCCACTGTACGGTGCATGGCAGAGGGTGTCCTGTGGGATCGTTCAGCATTCTTCCTAAAATACCGGTTCTCTACATTTTCTCAAGAGTGTTCCTTTAACAGAACGGCCTCTTTCCTTCAGGAATTACAATTTGAGTTTCCGAAGCTTCTCCATAGCACTTACGTATTTGAACCTACTGGCAAAAAATTTAGCAGCCCTCTTGTGAATTGCTTCGATGTCTGCCTTTAATCCGACCTGATGCAGATCCCAGACACCCGTGCGGTATCAAGAATCGGTCTCAGTAGTGTCATATGTGCGGCCTCCTTCACACATGAACCACACATTCCTAAAATTCTCCCAATAAATTTAAGTCGACCATTGACCTTTCTTACTATCTTCACACAATCTTTCCATTTCATATCACTTTGCCATTATGTGAATGTTACTATGAAACGTCTTTATGAAGCGCTAACAAATAAACTAGACAGGCAAGATACCCTGATTAAATAAGTGAAGCATACAGAAGCGGAGGATGAAATGAAACAGAACTTCACAGTTTGAGAGGATAGGTCTGGTTGGTTGTACTGTTCCGTTTGGGAAAGGTGTCGTACAGCCGTTGTACACTGTCATGAGGCACAAGTGTTCTGATTCTTGATATTGCGTATGCCGACTCTAGGTAGGAGTTCGTTTTGAGCGCGTCCCATACGTGTTCAGCCAGGGACTGATAGCATCTTTCTGGACACGACAGTATACATCATTACCCAGACAGTCCAGAGGTACGTGACATGTTTGGACGATCTTTGTACTTCTGAAAAATTGCAGCATCATACTGTCTCATGAGAGGTAACACATGAAAAAATTGTATTTAACGTTCCGTCGAGGACTACTTGGAGACGCAGCACTATCTCGGATCCGAATAAGGATGGGGAACGAAATCGGCCGTATTCTTTCAAAAGAACCTCCCGGTACTTGCCTTGTTCGACTTAGGGAGCTCAAAGAATACCTAAATCTGGATGGCCGGATGGAAATTCAAAGCGCCATCTCCTCGAATGCGAGTCTAGTTCCCTGACCACTGCTGCACGTCCCTCGATGAATGTGCAAGATGTCAGTGATGTACCGGCGCTTCCATCGGTCACTCCTGCTGTGGCCCGAAGTCATACCCAATGGCGTTCGAACCATGATGCCAGAAGAAAGACCGCTGTGCTTTTGCTAACCATTGGGAACAGGACCCCTCCCTAAGTCACGGTTTTCCACCGCAAAGCAGTACTGTGATTAATAAGTGAACACAATTCAAAGCCATTCATCAGCAGTCATACTTCCCACTCATGGCACCATTATGTTCTCATGGTGTCTAACGTCGGGCCACAGCCACATCAGATGCCCCACAGCTATGGACATTACACTTTTCGATTAGCCGGCTGAATGCAGACCCACAATGAGCTACTTTCGAATGCCACTACAATCAAACGAGTACGCGGCATATCGACACCATTCGCAGTGATCACTCAACTTCCGACGCTGTTCACGCGCTCTCATAAACCCTAACAGGACTGGTAATAACACTAAATACAAACATCACTGCGGAGCTATGGGAGCCGTTCCACCTGTCACAGACTTTGAACTCTATAGATTTATTTCTGTGTACGAAGTACGTTGACATATGACCATTGGATGCTAAACTTCCTGTGTCAGACAGTTAACGTCAAACACCTTAACGTACATAACATGACATACTTCCAATATTTGGCACCTACCTTGTTTCGACGAGCTTTGTTCTTCTGAACAATGACACCATCATACTGTCGCATGAGAGGTAACACAAGAAACAAATGAAAGAAGTGTTTAATGTTCCGTCGAGGACTAGTTAGAGACGCAGCACTGTCTGGGATCCGAGTAGGGCGTTATACTAAATGAGAATGCAGTGACATAAATAGGTACCGGTGCAAACCTTTGAGATATGCTGCACCGGCGAAGTATGGAATAGGTAATGACATTTGAAATTTTATGTTGTATCTGTACTCCAATCAGGATGTGCCTTTTGGCAGGTACCGACTTACCTGCCACGCTATTCGAGCTACTGCTCGTGACGACCACGAAATGTGGATTCGAATCCCAATGTAGCACAATATTTCATTGTTGCTACATATCCAATGTTATTTAACTTCAGGCAGGTTACATATCACTGTAATAATTATGGAAACGACCTGCATCAGTTCGACGGTAACACTTCTAAAATGCTTCGATGTCTTCCATTACTTGGTACTTCAGCGGAACTCCAGAACGATAACCATGGACGAGGTGTAGCACTTACTCCCGGGCTTTCTGCCTCCTGTTAGTTAACCGTGCATTCTGTAAAAGTAGTCTCACATCGCGCTACCCGTGGGTTCCTGTCTCTATCTTCTGCCACTGCAGTTGCTAATGCAGTATTAAGCCTTAAGGCCTGGTCCGAACTTTTTACCGCTTCCTCGTTTGTGCGACACTGTTCCTTGCTGTAGGATAGTACTCCGTCGGTTATCGCCGGATTCTCTGAGGTGATACCCTATACATGTTCTTTCCAGTTCTGCGTTTTCTGGATTACCGATTCAGTTAATAGCTGTATCAACAATTCTTTCCTTATTTAATTTTTTTTAAATTTATCTTCTATCTTGCAGCCATTCACTGATATAAGGAACTTCTCATGGTGAAGAGGTCTCGGGTATCCAGCTAGGTGGCAGCGTTAAGAAACCACGACTTTCCGACGGCTTACTCATGACTTCTGGCAAAGTGTAGAGATATCTGGATGCATCGACCTCCATAGTAGTGGCTGTGAAGGGGCATGAGGCTGCATTGATAGGGGTTGCGGGTGCTGCCCTCGGATCTCCGTGTGGGCATTTCAGCCGCGGTCCCTGGCTCAGTTCCCGGCCGCGTTGGAGATTTTTTCCCTGCTCGGGGAGTGGGTGTTTCTATTGTTTCATCATCATCATCATCTTTCGTGAGAGTGGCTAAATTGGACTGAGAAGAGAAATTGGAGTGTGTAAAATATTGGAACTTTGTACGGGTACTGATGTCCGCGCAGTTGAGCGCCCAACAAAACCAAACATCACATCAGTTTCAGGCGTGTCTTGCGAGTTGGATGGTACTAGTCGCGCTTTCGTCCTATGCCCGTTAACGATGGATTCCATGCCGCATTTACTTGGTATCTTTTGTATGTTAACAAGATTGTTGTGAACCTGTATTTCAATAGGTTCCTGTATGACACAATACCAATAGGAGTTTGCTAGGTGAAGAAGCTTGGTGTTCCGGAAGTCAGAGGTTTGACCTTCCTTCAGGCTGTGCTCTATCGCTGTTTTCCCTGTGTGTCCCCGTCGCATAAGCCGACGTACTCGTAGAAGTGTTTCGGAATAAAGCGCTGCGTTTGCCCAGTGTACTATTAGGAACATTCGCAGAAAGTGGTGTATATTCGTCGTAAGCTCATTTTTCAGTGGTTTTTAACAATACCAAGCCACTTTTTTGTCCTCGGCGGTGGTCGGAAGACCGTTTTCATGTAGGATTTTTCGAGTAGACTCGGAGTATTGGGTAAGAGCGGTAGGATGGGATGCGAGACTCTCGTCTTCTTCATTCTCTTCCCGGCTTCAAGCATCTTGTCTCATCTTCAGTGCCCTACTAATGTGCCTCCCATTCTACGAATTTTTGCGGAATACTTACTCCAGCGGGCTTTCTTTATCGTAGATGACGTGCGCCCTATGTAGTGGTGTGGTCAGAACTGCTTGGCGTTGCGCTGGATGTCTTCCTAAGTACTGGCCTAGCGTGCCGTCTGCTTTTTTTCCTTACTCATATTCCCAGGAAATATAGACCATCATTTTCCTGTACTTCCATAGTGAAAGCAGTGTTACGAATGATGTTACGATGATACAGAAACTCGTCCAGTACCTTCCTGCCATGTTCGCATACCACAAAAGTGTTGATGACACAGCGTAAGAAGTGTTTGTGTATCTATGAGCGGTTTGAAACTCCACCTCCTCAAAGAGTTCTACGTGAGATCCCTGGAGTTAGTGGATCCCATGGCCCCTCCATACATGCGTTCATAAAACTTTCCGTTGCATTTGAAATTGTTGGTAACCGGTGTATGTTCGAAGAGCGTAACTACTAGCAGATCGAAATGTTGAGACAACAGCGCCAAGGAGTCTCGCAGCTGTAACGTTGAAACGCAAGGTCAGGTCATCTACACTCCTGGAAATTAAAATAATAAGAACACCGTGAATTCATTGTCCCAGGAAGGGGAAACTTTATTGACACATTCCTGGGGTCAGATACATCACATGATCACACTGACAGAACCACAGGCACATAGACACAGGCAACAGAGCATGCACAATGTCGGCACTAGTACATTGTATATCCACCTTTCGCAGCAATGCAGGCTGCTATTCTCCCATGGAGACGATCGTAGAGATGCTGGATGTAGTCCTGTGGAACGGCTTACCATGCCATTTCCACCTGGCGCCTCAGTTGGACCAGCGTTCGTGCTGGACGTGTAGACCGCGTGAGACGACGCTTCATCCAGTCCCAAACATGCTCAATGGGGGACAGATCCGGAGATCTTGCTGGCCAGGGTAGTTGACTTACACCTTCTAGAGCACGTTGGGTGGCACGGGATACATGCGGACGTGCATTGTCCTGTTGGAACAGCAAGTTCCCTTGCCGGTCTAGGAATGGTAGAACGATGGGTTCGATGACGGTTTGGATGTACCGTGCACTATTCAGTGTCCCCTCGACGATCACCAGTGGTGTACGGCCAGTGTAGGAGATTGCTCCCCACACCATGATGCCGGGTGTTGGCCCTGTGTGCCTCGGTCGTATGCAGTCCTGAATGTGGCGCTCACCTGCACGGCGCCAAACAAGCATACGACCATCATTGGCACCAAGGCAGAAGCGACTCTCATCGCTGAAGACGACACGTCTCCATTCGTCCCTCCATTCACGCCTGTCGCGACACCACTGGAGGCGGGCTGCACGATGTTGGGGCGTGAGCGGAAGACGGCCTAACGGTGTGCGGGACCGTAGCCCAGCTTCATGGAGACGGTTGCGAATGGTCCTCGCCGATACCCCAGGAGCAACAGTGTCCCTAATTTGCTGGGAAGTGGCGGTGCGGTCCCCTACGGCACTGCGTAGGATCCTACGGTCTTGGCGTGCATCCGTGCGTCGCTGCAGTCCGGTCCCAGGTCGACGGGCACGTGCACCTTCCGCCGACCACTGGCGACAACATCGATGTACTGTGGAGACCTCACGCCCCACGTGTTGAGCAATTCGGCGGTACGTCCACCCGGCCTCCCGCATGCCCACTATACGCCCTCGCTCAAAGTCCGTCAACTGCACATACGGTTCACGTCCACGCTGTCGCGGCATGCTACCAGTGTTAAAGACTGCGATGGAGCTCCGTATGCCACGGCAAACTGGCTGACACTGACGGCGGTGGTGCACAAATGCTGCGCAGCTAGCGCCATTTGACGGCCAACACCGCGGTTCCTGGTGTGTCCGCTGTGCCGTGCGTGTGATCATTGCTTGTACAGCCCTCTCGCAGTGTCCGGAGCAAGTATGGTGGGTCTGACACACCGGTGTCAATGTGTTCTTTTTTCCATTTCCAGAAGTGTATTTGTAATCACATAGCCGTAAGTAGTTTTACGTAATACTCAAAGTTCTTAATATGATGAATACAGTGCACCACAAGGGCCAATGTCACCAGACATTTGGTTAGTCTTCAATTGTGTGAATTGATGATGTCGATTATTGACTGCAGAGGCACCCTTACCTTTTGGATTTTCGGCAGTCCCTACAGGCATTATGTGCTTGCACCCTGGGATACTGCTGCTTCTTCACTGTTTATGGTAGATCAGAGTTCAGACCAGTCGTGGTTTTGCTGGTCATCGGCGAAGTTGGATCCTTATCGAACTTCCTGTAGGAAGGGTCTTTTAGCAGCGAGCCTATTTTATGGTGGTAGTCGACGGTGCACTACTTCACTATGTCTATCATGACTTCCACATGGATGCTGTGTTTTCGCTGCTTCGTAAGCAGAATAGGTTTCGATGCTTGGTACTGTTAATTCAAACGAATGTTAGTAAACCGAAATAGCTCACAACCTCTACCAATGGAGTTTTGTCAGTACTTTGCGAGTTGCATAAACTTCCTTAGTATATATTCTTATTTTGGTAATTTTGTACAAACCTTGGCATTCTTTTATCAGTTGCCTGGAGAAACCTCTTCTCCATTAGTGACTAGAGCTTTTTATGCGGATTGGGTCAATTGCTTTTTCATAGTCGATTCTTGTATTTCACGCATAATTTGTTTCAGAGTGAAAACGTAGTCTCAAGATCATGCTCTAAGGAAGCCTGCTTGCTGTTCCAATAAAACTAAATCAGAGATACCAATGAAAGCTTCTCGTTAATTTATTGTAGACCTTACGACCACTCCCAACCGAGAACAGAAGGGTATATCGTCTTACTGAGCAGTGGGATCGCACAGCTGTTTTTCTGTAAATTTGACTGAATCCTTAATCACTGAAATAAAGCACATGTCCTCTCATCCCACGAAGTTCCCCCTTCCAATCTGAATGCTCCACATATTTCAGGCAGTGTAGTTCATAGGTCACTGATCGACATTTCATACAGTGTTACACGATGTTCATAGACAGGCAAAAACTTTTAAAATAGAAAACTGAATGCAAAGACCATTAGTCCGTAATAGCTGTATTTATTGAAGTCTGTTAGGGACTCACATTCGCAATTATAAAAATTGCGTAACCGTCTATCCGTCTATAAACATCTGTTATACTATATGTATGTTCAGTCAATGATATGATTACTTTAGCTATCGCCGCCCTATTTTGAAAATTACTTTTAGTGTAGTTCATCATTGGGTCAGTCTGTGAGGTCAGTAAGTATTCCTTGACTGCCGGATGAACTGACCAGTCAGGTCACCTCACTCTTAGCGTTGAAGTCTGGGTTGTTTCTGAAGAGGTCATCTGTGTACAGTAGAGTTAGTGAGAGGTCATGTTTTGGAATCTGGCGGAATGGTAGCTGCTTGCAATTCTGGTTGTGGTGGTTGTATGTGTAGGTCGCCGAAAATCGAGGTTATCAGCGCCCGTACCTAATTGATGGCAGAAGGGCTTGTAGTTCAGCGGAGCAGTGAGATGCAGTGTAGTGATGTGATAGCTGAGCACATTTGCAGTACTCGGTGGATAATCAGAGACAGATGTCGTTTTGTTCTCGCGTAATTATTTTCTTGGTTATCATCTTGAAGCTTACAGCCTTAGATTTCATTGAATCTTTCACGACTTGTAGATGCGACTTCCATTTGCAGATAGGGTCTTTGTGCCTTTATAAGGAGAATAGTTTTGGATACTTGGTACAGAATGTTTGCTGTTAATTCGCCGGAACAATAGTGCAATTAAATTGTCACACTCCCTACCAGCGGAAGGAGTTACATAGACTACCCTTTGGTTTTCTTTCTTGTTGGAACTCTTTGAGCAACTTTTCAGAACTTTTTTTGCAAGTACTGTAGTGGTTTTGCTACTTTAGAAGACAACTGCACCGATTTTTCTTGCCATGACTTTCCTACATAACCGAATTTATGCCAAATGGCCCCTGGCAGCTGATGTAAAAGCTCTCGATGGGGAGCGTACTACCTGCTTTAGGCAATGGTAAAACTATTCTACAGTTTCTAATGTATTTAATACCAAAACTGTGAAAATTATCTTAACAGTTCTATGCATGTTTTTCACTGTAACACATACGTGCTAGAGTTGAGGCAGCTGGCCCAGTAGTAGGTTGTTCGATGTAGGAAATGTGATTGTTTTGTTGCAGTGATGTGCTACCATATCAGACTGCGTCCAAATGCGTATGACATGCTCATTTTCAAACAAAGTGAGACTTTCGTTGCGATTTGTCAAATTTGTGTAAATTCAACTTCTGCTATTCCTACTATGTATGGTAGCACAACGTAAACTTTCTCGTTCTAGGTAATGCTCCTTAGTCTGCGGTACTTGATTCATGGGCTTAATCACTGTACGTCCGGACCATTAATTCAGCGTATATCTGAAATTACTTTCATCGGACATCCATGTTTAAAACGTATCCGGAACCTAACCAGGCAAGTAGCCGCGGCTACGAGTATATACCTATCCATGACTCTGATGATGACAGTCCGCTTAAAATCGTTACTGTGAGCTGATATTCGTGAATTGTGTTCTTACACAACTGTTTAGTTGTAAAGCAAATTCATACTCCACCTGACAGTTTTCAACAGCATTTGTTTATCGTTAGTTTTGGCTCCCTGCCGCCGTTGGATAAGCAGCTGCAGCAGCAAGTCATATACCCCTAGCTTACTTATTTGTTACATAGTTTAAGTCTTACTTTCTTTGCGTATTTTTGGTACTTTCATTGTTTAATTCATAAATTTCGGGCGTACTATAGTATTTGAAGGTTGTAGCATCGCGCTTTAGTGTTCACTTCGTAGATTCTTATTTAAATTGCGTATGAGTTTCGTATAGGAGGTGTAATTTCGAGTTTTACTTACTGTAATCGTAAATTCAGGCAGATTGTAGCGCAGTCGTTAGGCATTTGTACAGGTTAGTTAATACATTCTTTGCGTGTTTCCCTTGCGTTATCTAGGCACGGACTCGTACTTCAGTAACTGTTGTTCAACATCGATTAGAATGGACAGGGACTGTATTTGCTGTGTTCGGATAAGGGCTGAGTTGGCATCCCTTCGCTCACAGCTGCAAGCGGCGCTGACTTTGGTCGCGCAGCTTGAGGCTGTTGCCAATGGGCACCACTGTGGGGATGTCAACCTCGTCCCGTCTGTTCCCAGATCGGACTGCCGCTGTGGTTGCCCCGGTTGCTGCCCGCAGTGGGGCTGAGCCCTCGCCTGTGGTTGATTGGGAGGTCGTTCCAAGGCGTGACAGGCAGCGAAAGACGTTCCCGGAGACTGATCAGATAGCCTGCCCGGTGCGTCTGACAAACAAGTTTCAGGCACTGTCTCTGGCTGAGCCAGATGCAGTTGTCTGCCCTGTTTTAGAGGATGATTCTCTACCTTCAAGGTCCGGGCAATCACAGAGGGTGGGCTTATAGGTAGTTGGGAGCTCCAATGTTAGGCGCATAATGGGGCACCTTAGGGATATGGTGGGTAAGGAGGGGAAGAAATCCAGTGTGCACTCCGTGTGCATCCCGGGTGGAGTCATTCCTAATGTGGAATGGGTCCTTCCGGATGCCATGAAGAGCACAGGGTGCAGCCAGCTGCAGGTGATGGCACATGTCGGCACTAAAGACATGTGTCGCTTTGGATCTGAGGAAATTCTCTCTGGATTCCAGCGGCTATCTGATTTGGTGAAGGCTGCCTGTCTTGCTTACGAGATGAAGGCAGAGCTCACTATCTGCAGCATCGTTGACAAAACCGACTGCGGACCTTTGGTGCAGAGCCTGGTGGAGGGTCTGAATCAGAGGCTCAGACGGTTTTGCGACCGTGTTGGTTGCAGATTCCATGACTTGCGCCGTGGGGTTTCGGGTTCCGCTGAATAGGTCAGGAGTTCACTACACTCAGCTGGCAGATACACGGGTAGCGGAGGCTGTGTGGCATGGACTGGGCGGTTTTTTAGGTTAGAAGGCCTCGGGAAAGTACGGGGTGGGCTGCAATCTCAAAGGGTGGATGGCAAATACAGGACGTGCTTGGATCAAGGAACAGTCGGAATTGTAGTTGTAAATTGTTGTAGTTGTGCTGGGAAAGTCCCTGAGCTTCAAGCGCTAATAGAAAGCACAGAAGCTGAAATCGTTATTGGTACAGAAAGCTGGCTAAAGCCCGAAATAAATTCTGCAGAATTTTTTACGAAGTCTCAGACGGTGTTCTGGAAAGATAGATTAGGCAGAATTGGTTGTGGAGTGATTGTGTCTGTCAGTAGTGGTTTATCTTGTAGTGAAGTCGAAGTAGATACTCCGTGCGAATTGGTATGGGCGGAGGTTATACTTAACAGCCGAACTAAGTTAATAATTGGCTCCATCTACCGATCCCAGACTTCGAAGATATAGTTGCTGAACAGTTCAGAGAAAATTTGAGTCTTGTAACAAATTAATACCCCACTCATACGGTTATAGTTGGTGGGGACTTCAACCGTCCCTCGATATGTTGGCAAAAATACTTGTTCAAAACCGGTGGTAGGCAGAAAACATCTTCCAAGATTGTCCTAAATGGTTTCTCCGAAAATTATTTCGAGCAGTTAGTCCACGAACCCACGCGAATTGTAAATGGTTGCGAAAACACACTTGACCTCTTAGCCACAAACAATCCAGAGCTAATAGAGAGCATCATGACTGATACAGGGTTTAGTGATCACAAGGTCGTTGTAGCTAGGCTCAATACCGTTTCTTCCAAATCCACCAGAAACAAACGCAAAATAATTTTATTTAAAAAAGCGGATAAAGTGTCACTAGAAGCCTTCCTAAGAGACAATCTCCATTCCTTCCGAACTGACTATACAAATGTAGACGAGATTTGGCTCAAATTCAAAAATACAGTAGCAACAGCAATTGAGAGATTCATACCACATAAATTGGTAAGAGATGGAACTGATCCCCCGTGGTACACAAAACAGGTCCGAACGCTGTTGCAGAGGCAACGGAGAAAGCATGCGAAGTTCAGAAGAACGCGAAATTCCGAAGATTGGCTAAAATTTACAGACGTGCGAAATTTGGCATGGACTTCAATGCGAGATGCCTTTAATAGATTCCACAACGAAAAATTGTCTCGAAATTTGGTAGAAAATCCGAAGAAATTCTGGTCGTATGTAAAGTACACAAGCGGCAAGACGCAGTCAATACCTTCGCTGCGCAGTGCCGATGGTACAGTTACCGACGACTGTGCCGCTAAAGCGGAGTTTGAACGCAGTTTTCCGAAATTCCTTCACCAGGGAAGACGAATGGAATAATCCAGACTTTGAAACACGAACAGCTGCTAGCATGAGTTTCTTAGAAGTAGATACCTTAGGGGTTGCGAAGCAACTCAAATCGCATGATACGGGCAAGTCTTCAGGTCCAGATTGTATACCGATTAGGTTCCTTTCAGATTACGGTGATACAATAGCTCCCTACGTAGCAATCATATACAACCGCTCGCTCACCGATAGATCTGTACCAACAGATTGGAAAATTGCGCAGGGCGCACCAGTGTTTAAGAAGGGTAGTGTAGGAGTAATCCATCGAACTACAGACCTATATCATTGACGTCGGTTTGCAGTAGGGTTTTGGAGCATATGCTGTATTCAAACATTATGAATCACCTCGAAGTGAACGATCTATTGATACGTAATCAGCATTGTTTCTGAAAACATCGTTCTTGTGCAACGTAGCTAGCTCTTTATTCGCACGAAGTAATGGCCGCTATCGACAGGGGATCTAAAGTTGATTCCGTATTTCTAGATTTCCGGAAAGCTTTTGACACCGTTCCTCACAAGCGACTGGCACTTTCACGGGCCTGCGGGGTATAGTCTCAGTTGTGCGTCTGGATTCGTGTTTTCGTGTGAGGAAGGTCGCAGTTCGTAGTAATAGACGGCAAATCATCGAGTAAAACTGAAGTGATATCAGGTGTTCCCCAGCGAAGCGTCCTGGGACCTCTGCTGTTACTGATCTATACAAATGAACTGGGTGACAATCTGAGCAGTTCTCTTAGGTTTTTCGCAGGTAATGCTGTAATTTACCGTCTAGTAAGGTCATCCGAAGACCAGTATCTGTTGCAAAGCAATTTAGAAAAGATTGATGTCTGGTGTGACAGGTGGCAGTTGACGCTAAATAACGAAAAGTGTCAGGTGATCCACATGATTTCCAAAAGAAATCCGTTGGAATTCGATTACTCGATAAATAGTACAATTCTCAAGGCTGTCAATTCAACTAAGTCCCTGGGTGTTAAAATGACCAACTTCAGTTGGAAAGACCACATACATAATATTGTGGGGAAGGCGAGCCAAAGGTTGCGTTTGATAGGCAGGACACTTAGAAGATGCAACAAGTCCACTAAAGACAGCTTACACTACACTCGTTCGTCCTCTGTTAGAATATTGCTGCGCGGTGTGGGATCCTTACCAGGTGGAATTGACGGAGGATATCGAAAGGGTGCAAAAAAGGGCAGCTCGTTTTGTATTATCATGTAATAGGGGAGAGAGTGTGGCAGATATGATACGCGAATTGGGATGGAAGTTATTAAAGCAAAAAGTTTTTCGTCGCGGTGAGATCTATTTACGAAATTTTCTCTTCCGAATGCGAAAATATTTTGTTGAGCCCAACCTACATAGGTAGGAATGATCATCAAAATAAAATAAGAGAAATCAGAACTCGAACAGAAAAGTTTAGTGTTCGTTTTTCCCGCGCGCTGTTCGGGAGTGGAATGGTAGAGAGATAGTATGATTGTGGTTCGATGAACCCTGTGCCAAGCACTTAAATGTAAATTGCAGAGTAGTCATGTAGATGTAGATCCGTTGAAATACCAATGTTCTTTCACTTACAAGCTAGGTTGGACGGGACATCAAATATCAATAGAACTCTTGGTGAAGCAAATAGTGGGCGCTCGGTCTAAGCAACATTCCATATCTCACAGTACACCTTTTGAATATTGTACTCGAAATACCTCTAATATATGGAAACTGCGACATGTATCCAACTTGCTCTGATAAGATATGGAGGAGAGGCGTTTGTGTCAGCTATCGCGAGGTATAAAAACTGGTATAATACGCGAAACACTTGTTCCTTCGCTGCCTGCACCTCTCAGGGCAGGAA
The DNA here is from genome assembly GCF_021461385.2 of Schistocerca piceifrons. Classification (NCBI taxonomy): domain Eukaryota; kingdom Metazoa; phylum Arthropoda; class Insecta; order Orthoptera; family Acrididae; genus Schistocerca; species Schistocerca piceifrons. The sequence goes on along the minus strand of NC_060139.1, from coordinate 603,060,259 downwards.
CACTCCCATCCGACACTTCAATCGTGGATAAAAGTAGACGCAGTGTAAACTAGGTACATGTTGTTTGACGGTCTGGACACCCCAAAATCCACATGGTCTGATGTACACTACTTGCGAACAGTGAAGTATTCAGGCAGACGGTGGTCATACTGCACACAAGGTGAAGTAGGTTCCCTGAAACCCATGTCCTAATGGCAACGATCGATGATCTGATAGTATTCACTTGCACCCTGAACGGCGACCTGAGATGTGTCTACATAACTTACAGAGCGTCAAAATCGAATGAGAAAAATGGATTTTTTCGTGGGAAATAATGAAATGACAGTAGCAGGAGTGCTGGGAGTGGTAAATCCCCACCACTGAAACACGAATCTCTCCACGCCTTTAGGGATATCATGCCCTGCAGGTATACCTGGTATTTTCACGAATGGCGCTATCTGTACCGATCCAGACGCTCTGCATCTTACTTTGAGTTGTTAATTCACACAGTTTTCCCCGTTTCCAATAGAATGGGGTCCTGCAGAGATCTGTACCGATTATACCACCATTTTTGTGGTCGTTGATAGTCTCGCAGTAGCTGTGGGGTTCTCAGAATCACCTTTCTTATGGGCTGATGACTTACGCATTTCCTTTTGTTCATCTACCATTTGTGTGGCTAAACAACGACTGCGGGAGGCCATACGAAAGCACAGTTAAGGGCCCTCACCCACGGCTTCTAAGCCGCCAAGACCTGTGTCGTGTACTTCTGTAGCCGTCGTACAATTCAACCGTATCCACAACTTTATCTCGGTACATCTCCTTAATGCAGTGCACTCTTACAGCTTTTGAGGACTCGTTTTCGACGTCCAGTTAATTTGGTTCCCCTTTCTTCCTCAGCTTAAGCGAAAGTGCTGGTAGCACCCAAACATTCTTCGACGCCTGAGTCACACTAACTGGAGTAAAGATCGCCGTACGCTGATGCAGCTCTACAAAGCCCTTATATAGTTCCGTCTTGACTACGGGAGCATATCGTATGGTTCAGCATGGCCCTCGTCATTACAGATGCTGGACCCTATATATCACAGTGGAGTCTGACTGGTGACGGGTGCTATCCGAATGAACCATGTGAACAGCCTAGTCGTGGAAGCTGGGGTTTCTTTATTGCAGATCAGGCGACAACTGCTTCTTGCCAGTTATACCACGCACATTCGCAGCTCGCCTAAACATCCGAATCGCCGTCTCCCACAAAGACTGCCCAGATCGGAGATATTACATTGCAGTTCGTGTCTCGTCCTGTCTCACTGAACTCGAGTGTTTCCCTGTACCACTTCTCCTCCAGGGCCACTCACGGCTCATCCATGATGTACACCTCGACCACAGCTTCATCTGGACCTATCACAAGTACCAAAAATCTCAGTTCATCCTGCGGCCTTCTGTCGCCTGTTTCCTTTTTATTTGACACATCCCATTAGTTTACGCGGATGGCTTGATGGTTGCTGGTCACGTTGGGTTCGCTTGTGCTCATGAGGGACATACTGAACAGCGCTCCTTGCCAGATGGCTACAGTGTTTTCACTGCGAAGCCGTTAGCCATCTCTCGCAGACTTAGGCTTGTCCATTCCTGCACCAGGGAGTCCTTCCTCGTTTGTAGCGACCCTTGACAGCCTTCAAAACACTCGACCAGTGCTATCTTGGCTATCCTCTGGTAATGGCCATCCAAGAGTCCGTTTATGTCCTCGAAAAACGTGGACGGTCAGTGGTCTAGTTATGGACATTGGAACGAACTAGTTGACAGGTTAGCGAAAGAGGATATTTGTAAACAGAGTCTGGAGATTGGCATACTGTATTCTGATCTCTGATCACTTTTACGCGGCAAGGTTTTTGGGCTCTGGAATGCAGAATGGCGCTCCCTGACTTTGCCGAATATGTTTCGTCTGGTAAAGATGACGTCGAATGTGTGGTCTTCCAAGCGAGCGTATCACAAAGACTCCATTGCCTTTGCCGGTTTGGCGTCGGACATATTTGGCTGCCTCAAGGTCGTAACCTATGTCCGAGAACCAGTCTCAGTGCTGTGGTTCACTCTTGACAGTGGTTCACATCTTGTTGGATTTACCTCATTTGGCCGCCTTACGGTGGACTTTTATTCTCCCTGACTTTTAGGTGACAATGCCTCCGTGGCTAACATAGTTTCAAGGGGTCTTTTACCACTATACTTCGAGGTAGGCACCGTACCCTCATTTTTCAGGCCCTCATCTTACCTGCATTTTAACTCGTGCTAGTTCCCTCTGGTGCTGTCTGTTCGACTCGGTGTTCATCATTTCACCATTTGTGTTTCTCTTGCCTTGTGCTTTTGGACTGGGGATTTTAGCGTGTTGCAGAGTGGCTGGAACATTTTTTTTTTCTTACGATCAGCCAGTCAAGGCCATCTTATTTTAACACTTTTTACCGCTTTTTTCCTATTCGTTAACGTTTCCACTTTCGGTTTGATAATGTCGTTTTATACTTCAGTGTGGTTGTACACATACTTTTACGCATTTTGTTCCATCGCAAGATTTCAAGTGATAGGATTTCTATACGGTATGGTTTTAACCTGAGACCTGTGCGACAAAGGAAAAAGGGACTGATAACAATGCAGTTCAGTCCATTTAATCTCCAACCAAGCAACTTCCACCAGTATCTAATTTCATATCTTCGAAATTTCACAGAATATCTCACGAGAAACTTGAAGCACTAGGATATGGCGAACACATTGCCTAGCCACGGCCTGACGATTTGTTTCCAGATTGAATTGTCACTCAGCATCGGAGTGTGCGCTGATGAGAAACATCCTGACAGTTTAAAGTCAGCGCACAGAGTGTAAATTCATTCTGGAAACAATCCTGCTGGATGAAGCTGGAACATTGTTTCTTCCATGAGTGCTAGTCCAGCAAGGTACGCAGGACAACTTCGGTTAAATTTATATGGCAGGAGATGACGTACTCGCTGAAGTAAAGCTGAACGGATCGGTTGTCAGTCATGCTTGGAAGAGTCAGGGGGTAGAGCACTTGGCTGCGAAAGACAAAGTTCACATATTCGAGATCCAATCCGTTATACAGTTTGACCTGTCAGGAAGTTTCACTTCACAATTGACTTCGCAAGAATCGAGAATCGGATGAGCTATCTCTTGGGAATTCTTGTCGCTGGTTACAAGTACACAAACTTAAACGAAAGTAATAAGCGTTAAAATATCTTAAAAGTAGCCTTGGTATCTAACTGTGCCATGATTACAGAGAAATGTTTTGTTTAGGATCACGACACATTTGGCACATTCCTGTCTTCCCAAGTGTTTTAAAAGTCCTCTCTCTCTCTCTCTCTCTCTCTCTCTCTCTCTCTCTCTCTCTCTCTCTCTCTCTCTGGCATTTTCACGCACATACGCTAATACTGTCACAATCTGTAAAACTTATGCAAGTTGTATGATCTGCAGGTCTGTTATCAACTAAAGCCGCCGCAACGACGACTTCGTAATGGACACTAGAGACAGACAAAGGTCCGCAGCACATTCATCAGATTCCTCTACTGGAGAACCTATAACGGTCAGACGACGCGTAGACTTGGAAGGCCACTTCACCGCTGTCAGACATCGACGGAAAGATGACCGTCAACAATCTCATAGGCCAGAGGAAACTAACAAATACGGTCGCTGTTGCAATGAAACCCGTCTCGATCTGACCCTCACCTCACAACAAGATCTACACTTAAAAATTGAAACAGAGGATTCCGAAAGTTCTGACAGTATTTTAGCAGAATACGCAAATGTGTCTATCATTGATAGCGACTTGTATAACTGGGTCACTGAGCCAACATGGTGCACGGATAGCTTTCGATGGCGAAAGATGTCAGCCCCGAGAGACTCAGCACATGTGTCCGTTGACGAACAGCAGCAGAAAGATGTCTTCCTTCTCGGTGGATCTCCTGAGAGCTGCAACAGGAGTGAGCGAAGTTTCACGAGCGATAAAGACACTATTATGACGAATGAAGGGGTGATTGATCAGTATTCACTCTCTGAGACTGACACTGCAACTGAAGCACTCGACTGCTTATCAGACATTGGAGGTTCATCATTTTCTTTGGTGGCCCTGGAAGTATCTTACGACAGAGCAGCAGAATCAGTGAAGCTGGAAAAGGAAAGAGAAGAGTACGTCTTTACAGTCATCAGTAGGCACCTGACGAAAGTCTCTCACCTGACGTCTGAATTCCATAGCGTCGTCAAGGCTCCCATTGGTAAATTCGTATCAAATATTGTAAAGCAGGGCTTGCGAAGTTGGAGAGTGCTTGGAGAAGCACCCAGAAGTGCTCCATTTGAACAGAGGTTCGAAACCGTAAAGGCCTACGTGCTAGGCGTCTGCAGTGTAGGCAAAAGGCAGGCAAAATCAGAAGACCATGAAGAGCCAGTCGTGCAGGTATGTCGCAAGCCAATTGCATCTGACAAATCTGAACGGATTGATACCACCAGTAGTGAAGACGACGTAAGGAGGGCTGTCACGGTTGGAGACGTGCGCCACAACTACATTTTACGAAAGGCATCCAATTCTGTTCGAAAATCGCGGAACGTAGTCGTACGGCAGCGCAAGAAAATGTACAAGCTGTGCGCTGTAGCTGAGAAAGTTGTAGCCAAAACAGAAATCAGCTGTCAGGTGATCCTCAACTGTTTAAAGACTGTAGTGAACGTACTAGAACCAGCTGTAGGGGTGACGTGGATCATGGAGCAAGCGCTGCAAAAGTTGGAGGTGGAAGGGAAGGCGCTTTGCAGGTTCAGCGACGCAGCGTCTGCCGCCGCACAGTGGACGTGTGAGGCGCTGTGCGACGCGGAAGACGCTGTTCGACTCCACGGGGAGGCGAGCCAAGCCCTGTGCGCGGCGTGGCGTGACCTGGACGTAATGAGGAGCTACCAGCCACGCGGCACCACCGCTTTCCGCCACATTGCGGTAGCCGGAGACCGCTTCCTGGACTACATTCAGCGACCGGACGTTAGTCTGGCCGAGGTGAGCAACTGGGAGTCGGAGATGAAGCTGATGAGAGGCTCACTGTTACCAGTCCTGGACGACATGAGAAACTACCGCGTACTCATTGAAGAGTGGAGCGTTATGTGCAGCGTTGTACAGGCGCTGTCTTCAGCAACCCAGGGTTCGTGTAATGCTATTGAAGCAACACTGAAGGGCCTTCACCTGCTCGCTTGTGACATCACGAAGAAATAGCCTAACGATCATAATTTACCTATTTTAATATGTTAATAAATTGTGAGAATACTAAACCCAAATGAATTATCATACTTTGTACATTTAATTACTTTATTACACTGTAACTTTTTGATAACCTGGAAAAGAAGTAAAATCTTCACTTTTTACCAATCTATTACTAATAACAAATGTGACCGTGCTTTACCAGCAACGATTTCATAGTTGATTTAAGTCACACGTTTGTAACTTACCTAGTAGTGTCTTCTAGGAACCCCAGAAAACATTTGGTGATACTGCGGCAGCTGTAAGAACCTATTGATTAATTTTTGTGTCTCCTGCGTGTGTTTAAGATACACAGGGTGTAACAAAAATTCTCATCCGATTTTTAAAAAATCGTAACTCTTATGTTGTTTGAGAAACGTGCGTGAACACCGTACTGTTAGCAAGCGCAGACTCGCGAGTTTTACACTGTTAACCTGTAGGTAGGAGCAGTGTGAGCTCACTTTAGTTATAGTAAAAATGGTGTCGGGACAACAGAGCGCGTTTTTTGTCCTACATTTTCGGCAGTGCGGGTCAGTAATAACTGTTCAGCGTAACTTCCGTACCAGGTGTGGTGTGGATCATCCTAAAGCACGGAGTATTAGACGATTGCGTGAACAATTCCCAGAAACATGTTGTTCGTATAAAGGCAAATGGCCAGGCCATCCCCGAGTTTCTGACACAGACGTCGGACGCATCCACCACAGTTTCACAAGGAGACTGCAGAAATCCGTTCGCCGTGCAGCTCGACAGCTCGTCATGCCCCCGATGTCCGTCTGGCGTCTGTTGCATCGACGTTTACACATGAAGCCGTACAAAATTCAGCTACTGCAAGCTCTCCGTGAATGTAGCAAACAAGAACTTGTGGAGTTTCGTAATTTCGATTTTGGCAAGAGGACAGTTTTCTTCCACGTTTAGTGACGAGGCAACATTCCATTTAAATGGAAAAGTTAACCTTCGTAATGTGAGAATGTGGGGTACGGAACAACCACATGAAGTTTTAGAAGTTGAGAGGGACTCTTCAAAATTTAATGTGTTTCACGGGAAAAGGTGTGTCGTCCATTTTTCTTTGCCGAGAACACTGTTTACATGATGCACATACCTTGTTATGTTTGAGAACTTTGTTTTCCCGCAGTTGGAGACTGATTCGAACGACTTCATTTACCAACAGGATAGAGCACCGCTACACAGGCATCAGGAAGTTTTAAGTCAGAGGATTTCTGAACGATGGATCGACCGTACTGGATCGAATGATTTAGACTTACATTACCGGTCTCCAACGTCAACTCACCTGACTGTATGTGATTATTTCTTGTGGGGGTTTATAAAGGACTCTGGTTATGTACCTCTGTTACAGACAATGAATGAACTGAGACATCGCGTAACATCAAGGCGTACTCGGTACAGTGTAGGAAAAGTATGAATACCACTATGACATGTGCCTTTCACCTCAAGTGGAGCATAGTAAACACCTATGAAAAGGTATGATAACACACTTTAGTTTCCACTTAATCAAAAAACAAAATTCATGTGAATGTTTATTAATTTCAGAAATATAAACATAACAAATCGGATGATTATTTTTGATACAACCAGTATATTACATAATTAATCTATGGTGTGTTCGCTAAATACACAAAAAGTTGAAACAGAACTGGGGGCCTGACAGGAGCCCAATTCGATTGGTACGTTACATATTTTGTTGGCACATGCAACTTACAATATGGGCAGCAGCAGCCGTTGAAATCTGTGGTAATTTGAACTTGAATAAAACCATAAATAGCTGTTAAGTGATAATTTATTAACGACCAGTCTCGCTGCGTTAAAGAAACCTCTCAGATGGTTCCGCATGGAGAGGGGTTGGACTTGATGACTACGAATGGTGGCAGTGTCTCACCCTAATCTGTGACACTTCTAACCACATGAAGGTACTGCTTTAACTCTTCGATACCGGTCGTGAATAAATCTTCACTTAACAGCTGTTTAAAGTTTTATTAAATTTCAATTTAACATGGTTTGTTGGATTTATATATTTAGTTTTCATAATGTGAATGCCATACATTCTCAAAAATGGCCCTGGAGCAAATTTCAGATGGCTTTCTTTGGGGTGCTGGATGAATGTGACCGCACTGACCCAGAAGATGTCTAAAGAGAACCTGATACAGACATTATTCCAGAACAAGCTGCAGCAGAATCTGAAGATAACCCGGAAGTGAATTCAGAAAATTGTGACATTGATGGTGAAATATCTTACGGAGATTCCGATAGAGGATGTGAATTTACGGCAAAGTCGTGACGAACACGAACAATATCAGCTTCCCATGAGTCGCTGTCGTCAGTATAACATGGTCAAAGGATCTCCCAGGCAAACAAACGCAAGTGACCTTGCACCCATCATGTCCGTAATTTTCAACATGCTCTCCAATGACCAAATTTTAGATATTGTATGCGCCTTCACTAATATTAAAGCATCACCTTATTTTCAGCATTACAGTTCTGAACAGAACGAGAATTTGGTAACTGTAGAATCTGGCAGACTGAGATTTTTTTTCGTCCGCTACTGACTGTTGGAGCTCTTCACTGCCAAAATTTCTGAAATTGTGCATAACAAACCAGAAAATTCACCGTACTATTCGTACTACCGCCATGGCACGGGATCCTTTTCGGCATACTTTTCACTTAATCAGGTGCTGTGATAAAGCGACGTGGCAATAATGCTTGCTTAATTTAAATAGAGTTTTAGAAACCCAAATATCCTAATATGAGTAAACTTACAAACTACTATGATCAGAGATTACGAGAAAATCAAAAAGTGGTCGGCAAAGAAACTCAGTAAACAACGTTTGTGACTTAGGCTTGCTATTTAAAGACTTAAAAATAAACAATAGAGTAACCAGAAATGCTATATTTCGTAATATTCTCAAAGCATATACGATGACTATAAATAAATTGAAATTTATTTGCTTTTAACTTCAGTAACTGACAGGACATAAAGAAAGCACGTTTCATATTTCAACAAGTAAATTTATATTATATTAATCACAAATGTATTGCTTTACATGGAGTAATCGATAAATTTTTACAGTCTAGAGCTGGTTCGAACGAATTTACTCAAATTTAAGTGACAAAGAGTGCAAGAAACTACTGTTTTGTCCCTGTTTTTAATGAAATGAAGCAAACCATAAATACACTGCAGAAGTCGTCGCCGCACAACCTTCCGTGCGACACACACACACACACACACACACACACACACACACACACACACACACACACACCAAAAATTACGGGAAAGTGCGTCGCGGAGTCCAATGCTACATTAAACTGCTTGTGAGGTGACGGAAGAATTAAGTTTGGCTGTAAGCCAAACATAGACAGTAATAGTTACAGTAAAATTGTTGCATAGTGGAACTTGATAATTTAGCTGGTTCCTCATAATAAACTAAAAGTGACTCAATAGAAAGAGACAGTGTTCCTTAAGAATATTCGCATTTCAGTAACCTGCGCATTCGTGACACCTCCATACCGGCAATGCAGAGCTGGTGTTACCCAATAACCCTGATATCGAATACCCCGACGTCTATTGGTGTGCATGGTAAGTACTTCAAACACTGATGTTTTCCAGAGCAGGTCACAATACATGACGTAATCAATACGTACGAATTTTCAGCTATAACAAGTTCTTTCAGTCTGAGACGTTAAAATGGCAACTTTCATGATTTGTGGTGGGTACATTGTGACTTAATGACAATATATTGTGATTCTTTGGATGAGGGTGCACATTCGAACAGTCGTAGGTGGATTTCTGTTCGACAATAGGTATCAGTATTGTCACGCGGATCTTTGTGAACCTAAACGTGTGCAGTGTGATGACACTGCGAATCTATACAGAATGTGTGGTGCGTGATATACAGTATTTGCTATTCAAAGTTTCAAAAGACTATACTCCGAATATATCCATTTGAAATCTCAACCTTACTATCCACTCTTGAAGGGAATTAAGTTTCTCGAGTGACTAAGTTTAGAATGTTGTTCTCTGATCATATAGATTGGTGCTGGAAGAATACCAGTAGTAGATCAGGACATACAAATTTTGTATTCCTAATAACAGAAGGATGTTGTTCAGCATAGATTTCCTAACTAGTAAATATACAAGGCAGGAACTGTTAACAACAAACCCAAACATTCAACGGATAGAAATAAACCAATTATTAAAAGACGAAGATATTTCAGGCTGTGAATGAAAATAGGAGTAGCTAGTAAGATCTCTTACATGGGGTTGTATGAGATCAGTTTTCTAAAACTAGTCGGTGGCCTCATCTGTTACGGACATTAAATTGTCACCTAAAAGTACATGTAAATGGCATAAGAAGAAATCAGATCTATACCAACATTTCGTGACACTAATGTGGAGATTAATGTATTACTCTTGCTAGTAGTAAACGCTTTCCAACGCCGCTGTTAGGGTACAAATACTTAATTCTTTAGAATGTTTCTAGACAGCAGCGATATGATATGAAGGTAATATCAGACCCAATTTTGAAGCATTCGTGTTACTAGGTTCCAATTTCCTGGTGCATCACACCTCTCGTCAAATGAATCTACGCCAGACTGTATCGGACTTGATCCTTCTCGTGGTCCAGATGTTACTGTGTGGGGAGGCGTAATGTTGTATGTGTGTACTGACCTCCAGATATTTGAACACGGCACACGCTGGTCAAATTTATTGCAAAACTGTTCTTCTTCCCCAAGTGCACCCTTTCAGTACCGCGTTCGACGCCGACTTCTATTTTATGGGCATCGAACTGCGTCGGTGGAAGAGCTATGGAACGAAAGTATACTCGTTGAATGAACTGGCCTGCCCGTTTCCCCAAATTAAAGCGCATCGAGGACGTCTGGGTATACGTTGGGAAAACGGATTCCAGCAATCACATGGATTGCAGCATATCCACATACACTAACGACCATCAGACAGTTGTCAGCCGCACTGATGGAAGAACGTAAAGCTTTACCTATGAACTCATTGCGAACCTTGTGGCTAGCATGGGATTACTTTGCAGGGCATGCATTGCCATCCGTAGTGGTCTCCCACAGTATTAATGTCGCACCGTTTGTACTGTCCAGGAGCCCATAATGAATCGTGGTGACTTCAGGGTAATTACTGCCTTTGAGTTAAAATATAATTTCTATTCGTCACATTGTGCACTTCTTTCCGTTACCTTCTGTACTATACTGTATCAGTTCTTGCTGCCCATGGCGCAAGATCCACTGAGCTGTTTTACTTGTCAAGGCAACACAACATGCGAAAATTAATTTCTGTCTTAAGTCTTACACACCAGTGTAGTTCAGGTTAACTGTTGCCTCGAGTAACATTCCCTAAGTTCTGTTAACCTCAAATCTTCAAGGCCATCCTCTTTACGGAATATATATATATATAATCTCAGAAAATCAGTTACATGTAAGTCTATTTACTAAGAATGTAATGAGAACTAACACTTACCGAATTGTAGAAATTGAAATTCCCCACGTAAAACAAAGCACATAAATTGTTCCTGAAACAATGACAATAGTTAAGTTACCGTCTATATTATTTCATTTTACGCATGAGTACCTCATAATGGAGTCGCCCTAAAAATTTGGAGAAAAGCCTGTAGATGGCTGCAGGACTATAACCTCGCAGAAGACGTCGAAAAACGAAGAGAAGCAGAGCACAAAGTATACAGTAGAATGAAAAGTTTACACTGTCATCACTAATTTACAAATTCAAATTTTGTGAAAATTATGTGAACAAATTAATGAGCCGTAATCTTTAGGATGATTATGCTAAATGCATATTACTGCAGGAAACGGCACCTGAAAGGACAAGAAGTAAAAAATCGTCGTATGATCATGTGACTGGAAATGCATACTCCCACTTGAAGGTGCAGATTTATGATCTTCGACAGTGTATGTGTCAGAGTACATAGAAGAATTCATCAGGAAAGTGAGAATTTTCCTTCTATACTAGTGTTTCAACTCCGCACTAAAAAGAGCGTGTATACTGTCCACGCTGCAGAAAAGCCGAACAGGCAAGTCCGTAAGAGATGCGGGTCTTGGCTGTTGGCGTTGAGAAGATTCTCTTCAGTTTGGTTCTAGAACACTACTGCAAATGCCGGGATGGTTCCTCTGAAAGGACACGGCCGACTTCCTTCCCCATCCTTCCCTAATCCGATGAGACCGATGACCACGCTGTCTGGTCTCCTTCCCCAAAACAACCAACCAACCAACCAACCAACCCAGAACACTACAACACAGAGAAAATTCCTACTTACCTGGTGTGTTCTCAAGGATGCTTTAAATGGGTGAAACCTCCACTGTCAAGTGATCTTTTATCTTCAGCCACAAGTTGGTACATCTGCCCTGGAGCACATTTCCCACCATGTGTCTGCATGACCTTTTTCGTTCCTTATTATCTCAGGGATCGTTGCCGGCAGTCAGTGCGATTTTGTTCTATATGGAGCAGTTACTGGGACGATCCTTAAGAAGATAAGGTTGATCCCGAGTAAAACTGAAACTTCTCAATATTAATTCGAAACACAATTTAGACACTAATGTTCAGTTTCCACTGATCGACACTGACGGAGAGATCTCGCAACACTATTAAGCATTCATGCGACATAAACTAAAGTTGGTAGGTGTGTTTCCACATGTGGAAGATGTCCATTGAAACATCGCGCCAGTCACGTAAGAATGGCGCTAGTATCGCCACTATGAGGATACAAATCAGGTTTGCTTTGAATGCCCGCTGTGAGGTCGTGTGCATTAGTTACCTCTCAGATAGGACATGGTTAACTGATATCAGTCAGATTGCCTCTCTGGTGACAAAGGCTGAATTTTAGAGAGACCATGTAATACGCCTCCGAGAAGCTGGATGTTTCCTCTGCGATAATGGAGAAAGACGTGGTAGGAATTTAGCCACTGTACATGGTCACCAGAATGTACGGTCGCAGGAAGGTCTGCCTCCGGGCAGCCACGTGTACTGCCTAGAGGGAAGATGATCGTGTTCGTCGTATGGCTCTGGTGGTACATGGTACTGCATCTGCAGCACCAATGTGAGCAGCAGCTGGCACCGCAGTCACAAAACAAACTGTTAAGAGTCCGTTATCCCATGAACTCTGATCCCATGCACTCTGACTGAAAATTTGTACGTGATTCTGGTGATTCGACCTGTTGTGCTGCCATTAATGAACAGCATTCCAGGGCTAGAATGACATTTTCACTCTGCAGCGGAGTGTGCGCTGATATGAAACTTCCTGGCAGATCAAAACTGTGTGCCCGACCGAGACTCGAACTCGGGACCTTTGCCTTTCGCGGGCAAGTGCTCTACCAACTGAGCTACCGAAGCACGACTCACGTAATGTTTGGAAGGTAGGAGAGGAGGTACTGGCAGAAGTAAAGCTGTGAGTACCGGGCGTGAGTCTTGCTTCGGTAGCTCAGTTGGTAGAGCACTTGCCCGCGAAAGGCAAAGGTCCCGAGTTCGAGTCTCGGTCGGGCACACAGTTTTAATCTGCCAGGAAGTTTCAGCATTCCAGGGCTGTTTTCCAACAGGATAACATTCGCCAACATACCGCTGTTGTAACCCAACATGCTCTAGTGTTGCTACATTTTGCTTTGGCCTGCTCGCTCACAAGACCTATCTCCAATTGAGCACATATGGGACATTACCGGACGACAACTGCAGCGTCCTCCAGCATTAACCGTCCCCGTGTAGACGACCATGCGCAACAGGTATGGTTCTCCATCCCGAAAACCCACATCCGGCACCTGTTCAACACAATGCATGCGCGTTTGCATGCTTTCATTAAAGATTTTGGTGGCTACACTGGTTGTTACTATATCAGCATTTCACGTCTGCAGTGGATTATCTCGCGTTTACAATAAACAGTGATCTTGCAGCGTTTATCATTTAAATATGTTACCTAGACAATCGCCGAAGTTTCGTTACTCTATATTAATTATTTTCAGGGACATAGATTCTTTTCTGTCAATGTATTTGATACGGAGTACAGAACGCAAGTCATTATTAAACGATGATTTTGAGAATGCAAAGCATTTTTGCTGAAGAACTAAACAAAGCACGTATGCATTTGTGCACTAAAGATGCCACAAATATGCGCAGGAATTCGGATATACGTGGTGTGATGGGTGTAAGTGCAGATAATCTCATATGCGATACCTTCATATGTACATACATCAGTGTCCTTTCTTTTTCCTCTGCATCAGGCAGTTTTCGCACAAACAGCTCAACATTTTACCACGTGATGCTTCTCTGCATGGCCATAGCTGGGCCACGAAGTGAGCGACGTCGCGAAATATAGACCATCCAAAGTCAAGCGTCATTAGCGTTGTAGAAAGCGCGCGAACGCAACTCTGAATAGCTGATAGACAGCTAATTTATGGATAAGGTAGGCCACCTGCGTTAAGGGTGAGGAAAATCTATAGTATCGTCTCAAGTTCACAACTCATTGCATTCCGAACACAAGAAACGTCGTTGCAAAGCGCCATCGACTTAGAGACACTGGATCTCTTTGCCCTATGTGCGAAGGTCGTGGGTCGGAACGTGACGTTGCAGTATTATGACGTGAGGAGCAAATTCTATGTACAGTTGAAGAACAACCGACTGTAAGTAGAAGAGGCGCGGTAAGTCGGGTGGGAACATCTCATACAAGTCGCACGTTGCGTGAAGAGTTGCTATATGCTTATCAACAGACAGCTCAGCATCTTCACGGAGGTGACTACCCACAAGGCGCTACTTCTGGACCTGGCTTATGGAACAGTGTGAAAACAATACAGAGATTTATTGGAAAATACTAGTGACAGGTGAACATGTATAATTTGCACTTCTCGCAGATCAAAACCTCACAGCCGGCCGTAGTGGCCGTGCGGTTCTAGGCGCTACAGTCTGGAACCGAGCGACGCTACGGTCGTAGGTTCGAATCCCGCCTCGGACATGGATGTGTGTGATGTCACTAGGTTAGTTACGTTTAATTAGTTTTAAGTTCTAGGCGACTGATGACCTCAGAAGTTAAGTCGCATAGTGCTCAGAGCCATTTGAACCATTTTTTGAAAACCTCACATCATCAACGGGGCAGATTTAAAGCCTGATTTTATTTAAACGTGTGGGCTGGGGTCGTTGCGGATACGTTGCTGGGGCCATCAGAGCTGCCTGCATTATCTTCACCCATTACAGACTTCGTTAGTAGTCTGGATGGCATTCCAATTCAAAATCGTCTCGAGATGTAGTTTATGCAGTATGCGGAACCTCCCCATCAGAATAGAATAGTACGTCGCTATGTAGATTGCCAGTTTCACAACAGATGAGTTGGCCAGGGAAGCAATGCGTGTTGGCCGCTCATATCCATCGGCTTAGATCCGCTGGATGTTCACTGCTGGGGGCGCGTCAATGAGCTCGTCTACATCCAAAAAGCTGTCACAACTGTTAGAGCTGACGCTGGAGTATGCGGACGGGTCAGAGGACTGTGGTATCGTCGCTCACAAGCCTGCCGTGCAGCTGACTGAGTCCATTTCGAAAATTTGCTTCGAAGGAAAGACAGAAACCACTTTTCTTATTCCTTTACGGAAACGCATAAGTTCCTTAGTTATGAGTCATAGGATGTGGAATAAGCATTTTTTATGGTACATAAGTTCTATTATGTGCCATGACTTCCTGCTTCCAGTTCGTTTCGTTGTTTTGCAAAACGAATTAGTGTTATTGACATGAAAAGCAGCACTGAAAGGATCAACATTGGCAATGCCAGGATAGACTTTACATCTTCTATGAAATGTTTTTGCGTCTCCGAATTCAGTTTTACCGTTTTTTTTATGGTAACAGGCGCTGTAGATAACACAAATAATGATTGACAAGTAATTGTTATTTCACAGTAAGCAAGTATGGGTGACACATAGTGGGGTACGTACGAACTCGGATACATTCAGCCACATGCGTTATCACGAGGCGTGCGCACCGCTGTGCCCCGCTCATCAGCCGCTCCCCTGATCTCGGGGAAAACATACATTACTGGCTTCCTTGTGCCATGCCTACGTGGAGATACTGCCCCTTCTGCACACACACACACACACACACACACACACACACACACACACACACACACCCGTTTCACCCTGTATTACTGCAGTGTGGTTAATTTTATATAAAACTACAACCGCCACGCACATGAGGGTAACGGATGAATACAAAGTAGAAACTCCTTACACACTCTAACGCTCTATTAGCAATATATTATACGAAAGATATTTGTTGTGCATTGCTTACAACTATTTGCCACGTCTGATACAATATTTTGATAAATGTTTTCGGAAATTCTACGATAAAATGCCTTGCTTTCGTGTGTCATCCTCTTCTTGATGTTTTGGAAGATTCTTGATACTTCACTTGAAATTAGAGGGCACAACCTGTACTGTACTGGCTTCGTGAACAAAGTGCAACCCATGTTCCATTCCACAATTTCACTAACAAAATACTAACCTAAACTTTACAGTACAGAAACATCACAGGCACACGCTAGTAGCAGATGGTGACTTGAACCTGTAAAGTCTGGACGGAGAACTAAGCACACACCATCTGCGGTAAGGACTAATAGTACTGTGAAGCGTTACTAAATACATAGTATGACAAATGTCTCGAACAACTTATCCTACAGCCCACAAAGAAAATGTTTTAGAACTCCTTGCTACGATAATACCCGAACATTCCGAGGGTCGCCAATGAGAAACGAATTATTTACCATGACGCTGTCGTAGCGACAATGTTCAACAAAGGGAAATAGGTTATCCTGTTCCAACGAATGAGGCTCAAATGTAGCTAACGACGAAAGGCGTTATCAATTACTATGGCTTTACAACTCAAGAAATGCAAAAAAAAAAAAAAGTAAACTTTCGAGTGTTGAGAAAGACCAACCTCTGTTCAATGACATTAAGTCTCGCAAGCCCTTCCATGCTGTTCTGCGCGTGTTGAGCTTTGAAAATGGAGCAGCCTGACATGAACATAGGTCAAGTGGCAAACTGGAATCAATCAGAGACGTTTTCGAAATGTGGGAAATTACCCTTAAGAATGTCTACATTCTAGGATGGTAATTAGCCGTAGATCAACAGTTGCTCACATTTCGAGATTGCTGTCTTTTTTCGACAATATCTCCCATCAAAACGTGGTAGATACGAAATAAAGTTCTGATAAGTTTGTGAGAGTGCAACAAGCTATTGGTATAAGATGGAAGTGTAGTATGGGGGAAGAAACCAGAGCCGTGGGACTTGGAGAGAATGTTGTGAATGCCCTGGTGACTCAACTTGGAATGTCTGGACGTAACATCACCTGTGATCATTTCTTTACATCTCGCGTTTTACGTCATTTGCTGTCCAAAGATTTGTAAGTAGTTGGTACTATCTGATAACACAAAGGGAGATGGTGTGTATTATTATTATTTTTTTGTGATGTTTACCTCTTATTTTACTAAGAGAAGCAAAGTTGTTCGCGTCTTAGCTTTCTTCATGACCAACCAACGACGTCATCATCACAAGCAAAGAATCCTGACGTTACGACATACGACGCCATAAAGGGCGGCGTTGACACCACCGACCAGAAGACGCGCTGCTACAGTGTGAAGAGAAAAATACGACGCTGACCATTGATGGCTTTCTTCAACACGATCACTGTAAGTGTAATGAATGTATACATAATTTGGATGCTGCTGGCTACTAATACAAAATGAGACGTCGGACTTTCATCATCAATTTCGGAAAATAACTATCTAGGGTAGAGAAGTCAGTGAATTCATTAGTAATATCAGATCCCGGAAGAGCAGTGAAACGAGCCAAGAAAAGGTGATGATGACATATTGTGTAGAGAAGAAAACCTGTATGCTCGAAACATTCTGCTATTGTTTCTAGACCCTGCGTAATTTCACAGTACGACTAAAAGCCACCATAAAACTATAAAAATTCTGTTTTTAAAATATAAACTTTAAATAAATATAATTATTTTAAAAGTATTTACAGCTCAAAAGTCGTTCACATCGTAAGTAGTCAAAATAGTGTCAATATATGTCAATTTAAACAACACGGGCCTGAAAATCCCGATTGGTGGGCAACGCTATGCAGATTTTCTGATAAGCACAGGGTTAAACTGATTATTTTCCACAGCTAAGATATCACATTACTTCAACATGTCTGCAGCATACATTGGAAACATAAAAAGTGCAATGTTTGCACCGATTGTCTGCTATCTACTTGAGCTGAAATAGAAAATGCCGTAAGGCTCAAATTAATTACCTTACGTCATAGGTGATATCACAATAATATAAACTGCATCAGAAAATGTAATGCTTGCGTTGCAGCAGTATTTACATACGTGAGTGCAGTCAATGTGATAATGTATATGCTGCCATCCCACAACAATTTTTGTTTTATCTGCAATTTCCGAGGGAATTGAAGACAACGCTTGAAAAGAAAGTACAATCAACGACAATTATTACAAACAAATTGCTGCTGCATTTAGTGAAAAATAGCTCGGTAAAATACCTGTACTCAAATATACCAACATCGAATAAATGTACAGTATACACACGTATATCAAGATGTTTGTAGGAAACGAAGGAATAGACTGTTAGACCTTAGGAGGCAATTAGGTGTTTTATTACGATATATCGCTTAAGCTGTAGAATGGCATGGTCTACAGCTACCGTTGACTGGGCCACAAAGGGTAAGTGTGGGGCAATTGACTGAATAGGGACAACATTTATTAAGATCAAATTTCACTGAGCTTTGATCACTAACAACCATAAAAAAAATCTACAGCATAATTATCCGTTCAAGAGGAGTCTCTGTTTTTCCCTTTTATTCTGCTTATATGAAAAGAGCAACCAAAAGCACAATGGAAGTAACTTCATTAGAATTTATTGCAGCCATACCAATAATCATAATAAAATATTCATGGTTAAACATCGAAGGCTCAACTCCTCATGCCAGTTTTTAAATAAATTTCAATTGCGTCCACCTTGCGTACATAAGAAATCAACTGCCTCTTTCCACAGAGTATCACAAGGCACAAATTAGCATAACCAAAACAAAGACAAAATCTTTAAGATTACAAACCATTATTCATAATATCTCGTGAACAGATCGAAGATTTATTTCACAATCCGTAGAGGAATCAACGGCGAGTAGCTGATACTGATATTCACGGAAATACATTTGTACATAATATGAAATAGAACAAAGCTTCCCTTTTAGTAACATTTGGTCGTGTCCCTGCCCATGCTTGATCACATAAAGTGTCCATCAGTAACCTGCGTCTGTGCACGTCTTGCCGACAGAACTACAAGACAGCCAGCCGGAGTGGCCGAGCGGTTCTAGGCGCTACAGTCTGGAACCACGCGACCGCTACGGTCGCAGGTTCGAATCCTGCCTCGGGCATGGATGTGTGTGATGTCCTTAGGTTAGTTACGTTTAAGTAGTTCTAAGTTCTAGGTGGCTGATGACCTCAGAAGTTAAGTCCCATAGTGCTCAGAGCCAATTTTGAACTACAAGACGGTACCAGATCTTGCACCTGAAACAGCTCAGTATTGGAGGCTAGACTAACAACAACTTACAAAGCCAAATAGGTTAGGCATAACTGGACTTGAGCCACTTGACTCTATAGATAGGGCCAGGTGCCTTACACCAGAGTTTTTAATAAACAATCTGACAAAAGTGAGCATCAAATACAGCAGTTCGATAAATAGTAACGACCCATACTTCTTAATTCCCTTTTCCAAAACACGCACTTAGGCAGCCATCTAGTTCATAAATAATAGGGTTATTTTGCAAGTGTAGAAGACATTTTGTTCTGAAAGCATGTTGGGTTTCTTCAGGATGTCAACACACAGCATTATTTCCCACTCTAAAAAACCCTATTTTTGAACATAATCCACGACGACCATAGCCACCTTACTGGGATGGCCTGTACGCCCTCCTATTACGGCTGCTTGATGTTCGTGACAACGTCTTGTTGCATCAGTAAACTCCGCATTTTATAGGTACTGTTTCTTGCAGAGTGCATCCATCGTTAGGCTAAACACATTGCAGCCGGAAGTTGCGGGATCTGTGCTGTATGATGGACGACGAAGAACTGTCTGATGGTGACAGTCGCCTCGCACCACTAGTTATGGAGCTTGTTCTCGTTCCCAGGTCTCTGTATGCACTATGCAAGCGCCTGTGTTCATTTCCAGTATATTTCTCATGTTTTCCTCTAATAGAAAATGACAGCTCTCTGCTTGGGATGCACCTCCGCTACAGACGATATTTTGAAGGCTACATATAGCCCCGCCACCTATTGGGATGGAACGGGTATATTCTGCGATGACCATCAACAAATTCCATATTTTCTCAGGCGAAATTAACAGAGACTAATAATGAGTTCCATTACTTACTGAACGCGCCTCGTAAATGCGTGCACGATCAACAGAACACAAGACCTAACCACTGGGTTCAGCAGCGTGATACCGACGCATCATTCAATGATATTCCACGAAAATGTTGACAATATATTAGTACTGAGTAATAGCATGATGCAACCCTTCACATAAACACAACTGCTGCATTTACGCTTCACCTATCAAGCCTTCGCCGTCTACTTCGAGTCACAGTGCCCCTTACACACTCTGTGCAGGAAGCAATTTGCTGTCCCCAGCATAGCCTTGACCAAGTAAACAACAGCACCGTAGCGTGACACACTGTTTTTCACAACAACCGTACGGTTCTTCTAGTCTCCGTCCGTCGGCACTCTCTGTCACTTACTCAGACTTCTTTCTGATTCCTAAGCATGCCCAACACCCATGTAAACCACTTTCACCTCAGAGCAGGTTAACTTCCCTGTGTAGAGAAGTACTGTCAACCTAGGTCGGCTAGCAACAACTTAGACCATCCTGCCGTACATGACACGTATTCCCCTCTTTTATTCGGCAATCATCTGGCAACTCCCAGTCTGCCTCGAGAACCCAGCTTGAGCCATGGTAAGTGAGCTTTGACAACCATGTGCGTTTTCAGGTGGTTTAATAGAAACGTCGCTGGTGTTAGAAATTCATATACTTACTATGGACGCTTAACGCTGAGTAACAAATCTTAGATAAATTTCTATAGGCCCTACAGACACCTTTAAAACTACATACAAAGACTCCTACCGCCAATTTACTAGATACTGGGCCAACGCTTCTCATGATACCTGCTGGCTTCTCTTCTTGGAGGCTGCTAGAGATTCTGCTTAGCCCATCTCGACTGTGCAACCACTGTTTAGCATCACGCGTCTCGGGGGAAAGGTCAATGATGGACCAGAAGTTACACTGTGGAGTTGCCACGCAATACCCCATTCGGAAACTGGCAGCTTTGGACAGATGATTTTCATGGCGCGCGGTACTGAATGCCATAGTTAGTGGTGAAAAAGAGTGGTCTCACCCACTCTGATTTTTACTGCGGTATGCCGTGCTCGCCGATCGGAAACATTCCATTTCTAAGCAGGACTGTCTTAACCTATGAGCTGTAAATGTAGTCTCCTTATTCGTGATTATACTATGTGAGGTTTCTGAGATACCAACAATACGATTGACTTACAACCTGCATGGTTGTAGCGGGGGTGGGCAATAACCATAAAAACCTAGTAAATGTGTCTTCACAAACCAGAATTAACTTATTTACCACCTTCGATTCAGCCAATAGTCCTATGAAGTCAATACACTTTCTTTACATGGGTACCCTGTTTTTCCAATCTAACTAGGTTTGACGATGGCGCATGCCTCGCATCTGCTTAATATCTATCTGTCCGTCTTCGTACATATTAATTGGTGTCTAATTTTTTCTCAGGTTTTAAAACTCCTAGATTGAGAAAGGTAGAGGTACTTAAATAATAGGGGGACGAATTCTCAGGATACTACCACTGTAAGTCCTCCGCTACCCTATGCCTCGAAGCTAACTACCCTTTCTGGAGCCTTGCCTTAATCACTCTAATAAGGCCACCCTGTCCTGCAATTTGGTTATGTCTAGAAGTAGATGTGGTATCTGAGTACGTATGGAAGCAAATGCTTGACGTTACAAATCACTAGTCGGGTTAAACCAACTGCTTCCACTTCTACCTACGCTCTCCTTGTGATCATTGAACACCCGACTCATCTCATCTGCGACCACATTTTCAAATCCATTAACATTATTCACGGTGAACTTCTAAAATTCTCATAGCCTACCTGGCAATATGTTCACTTCTCCTAGGTCGAGCTAGCACCCAACTGAGGACTTGATTGTTACGGTGAATGGTCAATGTTCTAGATAGTTTTTAAATCTTTCCATTCTTAACAAGATTGCCAGTGCCTCTGGTTCACAGAAGGAATATCTAGCTGATATAACCCCTGTGAGGCACATGCAGGACCTTCCCATGGCCCTCCTAGCTCGTGTAACAAACCAGCTCCAATTCCTAGGACTGAGGCATCCGTTTGCAATATGAACTCTGCACTGAAATATGTCAAGGCTAATACCAGATCCGATTGTAAGGTTTCCTTCGGTGCCAAAAAGGAGGCCTGCTGGGATGCATCCCTGGCGAACTGGCACACTTTCTTTCCACTACTTGTTCAGTGGTGCTGCTTTACCCACAATCCCACTGACAAATTGATAAAAAAAGAACTAGCTACATCGAAAAATCGAGCTACTTCTTTGACATTACATGGCTAAGGAAACTGCTTAATTGCTTAATCGCTTCTCTCCTCTCTGGATGAATTAGAATACCTCACTTGACACCACAGGGCCTAAAATCATCATTAGATAGCAGGGAAACTCAACCTTTAGTGGTTTTCTGGGTTCACGATGAACCCTACCCTTTTTAAACGTTCAGACACCTCCCTCAGGTGTTGCAGATGCATCACCTGACCGTTTAGGAAAAGGTAAACATATTTAATTTTTTATATCAGAAAAGAAGTGTCTATAATCTTTGATAGTACTGGAGCTCCTGTCGATAACCGAAAAGGCTCCCGACTAAATTCCAACAGGTTCCAGTAAGTGGTGAAGACGGTGACTACCTTCGAACATACCCCAGGTGTATTTAGTTATAGGCCCTACACTCCCCCCACCCAAAAGCAGGAATGCTAGTCCAGTAGTAGCACCAATCTCAATATTACCTACTTAAACAAATCACGTTACTCCACCAATGGGCGATGCTCTCCACTACACCTGGGTACCAAAACTGTCGGCGTTGTACTAGTTATTTGGATGGTCGGCTGGCACCTTGGTTCAACATCCCTTTCTATATATTCTTTCAATACTTTCATTCTTGGTACCCATTAGCTATAGGGTGCTTCTTAATTGTGACTTGATAAGATATCTCGAAGTGGTATGCAACCAAACTGGTCACTTCCAACTCCTCAAAACTCCTTATCATACACCTTTGAATTTTCTCGCCGACGAATTCATCTGAGTGAGCCAGTTGTTTCTCCAATGTGTCCGAGTGTGCTCAACTACTTAGTCTCATATAAGATATATCCCCCACTACTGCCATGATTCTCCATTGACCATGCCCAGGAAAGTCGTGAGAGATTAAACCCACTTTAGTAACTAAATGGCACAGCACAAACTCCATAGAAAAACTTTCAGTTACCCTCACAGGGATCTTCCAGACATAATTATTAGCTCTGATCTTAATTTTTAAAACTCACTTTTTCCGAAGATTAAGTCTGTCTGCATTCACATACTTCCATTATCTACTACTGCCACTTATAGACTGTCTATGTGCCGCTAACCATTGGCAGTCAATTATGGAAATTGTGCTCAACAGGCCGAGAAGAGGGTATACCGATTGCTTAGTAACTGCAGTGCACACTAGTGGCAAATTTGGCATTCCACAAGCCTTTATCACGGCTGATTCTCTTTCTCTGCATGACCCTACACCACCTCCAACACGTTACCGTTCATGATGCTATTTGACGATGCTACGACGGCTGTTCAATGATGAGTGACTATAATTTTTTTATGGTCATAATTTCTCGGCTTATGATATTCTGTCAGCTTAATGTGCAACAAACACGACGGAGTAGTTTCATTGTTGGGAGTCCCGGTTCCCTCCTGTGAGAGGCAGGCAAATTCAGACATGTTCAGTAACGCCTACCGCTGCAATGGAGGTAGCACACGAGGAGCAATATGCAGCTTTGAAATTCTGATTTCGTCTGAACAAATCTTCAACTGAGGCCTATTAAGTGTTACAGGAGGCGTATGGAGAGTTAGTTCTTCATTATAGCACAGCTCGAAGGTGGTTTGAAATGTTTGAAGAGAAGACAATCACCTTCACAGGAAGATGGACACGGTGCTCCAGTTACTGCTCTTACGGAAGAAAAAAAAATTACACATGGCACGTGTATGTGTGCTATGGGTTCCAAGACTGTTGATTCCGGAACAAAAGGACATTCGCATGCAGGTCTCCATGCACTTTAAGCTGATATTAGGAAGATCCGGAGTTTCTTTCAAATGTAATCACTGCTGATGAAACTTGGCTACATCATATTAATCCTGAGAGCAAACAGCAAAGCTCAATGTGGAAATCTCCTTCGTCACTAACCCCGAAAAAAGCAAAATTGGTTGCTTCTGCAGGGAAAGTTATCGTCATATCATTCATTGATAATCATGCAATGGTTTACAAGCATGTTGTACCTGCATACACATCAGTAGCTGGACAATCATAGCAATGTGTAGTCCTCTCGCCGGATTCCTAGCTGACAACTTGTAAGACGTATGTGTTGCCGGCGATGGGCGAGCCATGACAGAGTCTCTGACCAGAGAGTAGTATGTAGTTAGTTGTTGCTTGTCGCGAGTCGGCGTCAGTCCGTAGTAGTCTTCAGTAGTCTGCTTTGGTCTTGAGTAGTCTGCAGTAGTCATCAGTCGGCGCGTGCCTGCGCGTGTCGGCAGTCTGCTCTGGTCGGGACTCTGGAGGATGAGTATCATTGCAGAAGGTAAAGAAGCATCCTTGCGCATATCTAGTAATGTATATTAACTGTCATTAATTTCTTTTAAAAAAATGCCCCCAATAATAATTTTTATAATACAAAGTAATTTTTTGAAAGAAAACCATTCATTTCAATTTAAAGAATATTTCCAACAATAAAAAAAAATATACGCCAGCATTGCACGAAGCTGTGCCAAAATATTTCTACATAAGAGCAGATATATATTCGCAGTTTTTACTGAGGTAAGAATTTTTCTTCTTTTTTTATTCAGAATACAGGGCCGAGGCGCAGCGCTGCTGTCGTCATAAAATTTACCAGGGTTACTGAATTTTTTTTATTACTTCCGGGTTTAGGAATAGCATTTTGTGGTTACATTAAATGTGAATGCATTTCTGCACGGAGATTATAAATGGGAGCTAATTTTGTTCAGAGGTTACATTAAAATTAATTTTGTTCAGAGGTTACAATAATTAAAATAAATTCATTAATTTAAAATTTTTGTAGGGAGGTTACACATGGTTCATTTTCATATTTTAATAATCGTGTGGGGAGGTTACACTTTGCGACATCCGGCCAGGATCGTATTTCTTTGGGAATCTTCTGATAAGTAGTCATATATCTGCTCTTATTTACTTAAACGTAGTTTGCATTTGGCGCAACGCATTTACTAATTTGTCACTCTTTCTTTCACAGATCATTGGCAATTTGTTGCTCTTTCTTGTATTTGTGTTTGTTGCATTTTGCATTGTCCTTGTTTCGTTTGTGCTTAATTTTGATTTGTGAAAAATGCCGCGAAAAACTGTTAACAGTACATCGCGATGTACAATGAGTGAAATAGCCGACTCGAATAATTTGACCGATAATATTTGCGACACTCAGTGTAATGATGACAATCCCGTAATTGTAGACAATCAGTGTGTGCGGATTATTAGTAATGATTTTAATCCTAATGATCAGCAAACAAATTCAATTGTGTCCACTGTTAATTTAACGACAATTGATGATGTGGCACGTTCTGTTACAATGAACGCTGCCCAGCTTAACACACCCGATTTGCAAAATTTACGTAATGAACAGATAATTATTTCTAACGAGAATGAACAGTGTAATCAGAATACGTCCGATTTATTTAATTCCGGTGTAGTGAATAACAGTGCACATCCAAGTGGCGAAGCTTTTCAAGAATTAGAGAGTGACCAACTGGTTACACAAAACGCGACAAAAGCAGATACACCATCACACAGCACAGAGAATAGAGTAGGTAACACTGCCTAGGATCAAGTTATAGCATTACTTCTACAATTCAAGAAAGAACAAGACGACCTTCTCGAACAGCAAATTATTGAAAACATTAAAAAACAAGACGACAATTACAAACGACTCAATGAATCGAACAAACAAATTCATGAAAGTCTCAAACAGCGCAATGAAATACTAGATAACCATTTCAAACAACCTACTGAATCGCGCAAACAACTTAATGAAAGTTTCAAACTGACGAACGAAAAACACGACAACCTTAACGAACAGAACGAACAAGTTAGTGAACAGATTACAGCTGTTACCGTGCAACGTCACGACACGAAAGAACAATTATGTGAGGAAATTAAGGCTAGTGCTAGGAACAGTAGTGAAGGAATTAGATCTGTTGATCAAGAATTAAGTAATACACATGGAGCGACAACAGCATCACTTAGAGATGAAATTAATGGAGTCACTGAACAATGTTCAGAAAACGCAACACAGATACGCGACGAGTTTAATTTAAAGTCACCAGAAATTTCACACACTCTGGATACGGAAGTTGATAAGAAATTTGAACAACAGAATAGCCAAATTGACGAATATTTTAAAGTGACAGAAATGAAAATTGTTTCACTCACTAATACGTCACAGCATACGTCACGTTGCGAGTATTTATCACACTCACACAGCCAGTGTAACTTACGTAATTTACAGAGACTACGCGACTTAATATCCGAAAAGACACAGACAAACAGTATCTTATACAATCGTGAACCTGTTCACACATTCAGAGACGATAACGTTGATTACGAGCAATTTTTATCCGTAAGAAAATCTAAGGTATCTAAAAATGACAGAGCAGAGGTATACCCTTTGAACTGGATACGTCGATTTATTTTTGTACTTTCACTGCCATTGCGTGTAATTCAGAAACTAGAATTAACATGGATACAGCAATTTGCTTCTGAATTTTCAACGGCATTGCCTGTAACGCAAAAGCTAAAATTTATTTGCAGCGCATAATTAACCTCAGGGGATTCATTACGTTTTAATGAATATGTGCCGTAGCATGCACAGGGACCCGAGCCGTAGTAGTGCTATTTCATTTTTAGTTTTCTGCACTGCTGCCTTCTCTTCTACTATCCTTTATATCTATCAAAACAGCTCTTCAACTATCGCTCTATCTAGGATTAAGAATGAGTAAAGAAAACCCGATAAGACAAATTATACCGAATGTGACAATTTATTAATAGACGCTCCAGAAATGACAACCACGAGATTTTTAATAACAGACAAAAATTTAATCATCAGTATGTGTAAAATTATCAGTAACAGCGAACGCATTTTGGTAACAATAGACGTTTTTCACCGCAACAGCATGAATGCCAGCCAGTTAGCATACCTAACCAACAATGTAATGTAAGAGGTCAACCAAGCTTTAATGTTTCGCTGCCTGCACGTATAGCTTCAGCTCCAACAAATAGTAATGCACAGCAACAAGGAAATAGCTACATACAGAAAACACACCATTTCAATTCCTATCGCAATGCACCGTATAGAAATGACTACATGACAGACGTAAAAGTAATGAGCACAATTTTCAGCGTACGATTAATAACAGTCGGTCTTACCGGCAGCAAAATCATCCGCAACAAAAAATTATTATGAATGAACCAGACAGTAGATATCATCCCGAATATAATACGTCAGGAAGAAATAACAGAACAGTACAAATAGTCGAAATGCCACAGCATCCTCCCGAAAATAATAGCACGTCAGATAAAATTTGACTAGATACAGTACAGGTTGCATCTTCCAGCAACGCAAGTAATACTTCAGATACACAGAATCTTGTTCACGAAAATGTTATTTGAAACAAGCTTTTTTGAATGCACCACTTTTATCTCACCCATATCTTACTAGAAATTTTTCCGTTGCCACCGACAGTTCTAACACCGCATTAGGCGTACACATTTTTCAGGAAATGGAAGAAGATGGCACTACAGTAATTAGAAACATCGCCTTTGCGAGTCGCATTCTGTCACCTGCTGAACGCAATTACTCTGTTACAGAACTTGAAACATTACACAGATCATCGAGCGATACAGTTTTTACTTTCGGCTAAATTTACACACGACAGATTAAGCAGATGGAAACTTTATTTACAGGAATTTAATTTTACAGTTGTTCACATTCCCGGTACACAAAATATTGTAGCAGACGCACTATCCCGTTCTCTCAGCAACAATCAGTAAGACATCGCAACCAACTTCTGCAAAGCAAATTTCAGCGTCATGTACATTCAACAAGTTGCATTTGAAAATTTATTTTCGTCGTCATTACAAGACATAGCACAAGAGCAGAGTAAAGACAACGTGTGGAAAGAAATTAAACACCTTTGGCAAGACAGGAATAATGTTACCATTAGAAACCATTACACTGTACGCAATAACATTGTGTTTCGCCGCGCTCACCCTGATAGCAACAATTGGTTATTATACATTCCTGACGAACTGGTTAATAAATTAATCTGGTATACTCATTTAAGTTACGCACATTAGGGAGCGAGAAAATGTTTTCTTATATTGAGACAGAACTGTTATTTTACCAACATGGAGAAACGTATTCGACGAGTTATAGCGTCATGTAAAATCTGTCAGAAAGCTAAGTCAGATACGACTTCACATATTCTTCTATTACATCCCATTGTACCTGTTAAATTGAGACATACGGCCGCTGTAGACATTCTTGGTCCGATTCCCAGAACTAATAGAGGTTTTAGCTACATCTTTGTCGCTGTTGAACTCACTTCAAAATTTGTTACCTTCACTCCGTTACGCAAAACTACTGCTAAAACAGTTTCGAAAGCATTTGTAAAACATTTTTTATTTCATGTAGGGCATGTATTGAAAGTAATTTCCGGCAATGGACCACAGTTTCGATGAGCTATATGGACACGTATGTTACGAGCTAGAAACATTTCTCCGATCTATATATCCTGGTACCATGCTTCTTCGAACCCTTGTGAACGATTAATGAAAGAAATTGGTAAACTGTGTAGAATATACTGCCATAAAAACATATTGATTGGGACACACACATACTCTCATTCCAGGTTGTAATTAATTCCATACCACATGAATCTACTATGTTATCTCCGTCTGTTATACTGAGAAATGTTGAACCACCTAACAAAATTAAAGAATTAGTAACCTTTCCTACATCTCGTCGACTACGACACCATGAAATAATTGACATTGCGCTGAACAACATCAAACGTGCCGCAGAGCGCCGGAGAAGACAGCAAAAACAGGTTTGTACACGCCATTGGCCAGAAGATATTAGTACGCACACATTATTTATCCAGTAGAGGAAAAAGTAGATGTAGTAAATTTGAGCTTCTATTGAATGAACATACTTTATGATTTATCACACTGTAATGCCATTTCCTAATTTTTTTATGACCACTTATGCAATTATATTCACATGAACACTTACTGATGATTATCGTATTTTTCTTGCCAAGTGCCCGGCAAGGTAAGGTTAGCAGGTCGCTTTTCTTGTCGTTACACATCAGATTGTGCACATTTTCCATTCTTCATGTATGTATGATTGTTTTCCTGTTTTGTTTGTATGCACTATGAAATATTTAAGATATAACAAAACCAGTTGACTTTGACATTTTGCGTTATGATAGCTCAACATCGTGACTACTTTACTTTTTATTTTTGCTGCTACATTGTGATATTCTCTGTAAATTTTTGCATCTGAACACTGTCTATATTTTTTGACATATTACGTTTTCTGTCATGCTATGCTGTATGCTCAATTATATCACTAGAAACCAGCTTTTATTTAATGGGTATATGATTTGAGTGTAAGGCATTAATCATTGTTTATCATTTTCAGAAAGAAATAATGTGTAAAGGAAATAAATTAAACAGAAATGGGAATTTCACATTCGAAATGAACGAAAGAAGATGAAATACCTCGTCACGAAGAGTAAATGGATCAGAATTAACACGCAGTTCGTTTTGACAGTATGTCTTATGTCGCATGGTATGACGACTGAAGGTTTTGGAAAGGACAGCTAGAGAACATATATATTTTATACACATTTCATTACCTGTTAGTTCGAAGTTCACTACTTTTCGGCATAATATGCGTTTCTTCTTTCAGCTTAATAGTCCATTTTGTATTTTTTTCCAGGAGAAGCTATTCATGAAATTAATGTGTTATAAGCAGTTGGTCATTATACTTGCATTTTTTTTACCTAGTAGTGTCTATCATTTATAAATGTGATCACATATACTGCCTTTGTTTCATAACCTTGCTACAGATGACTCATGACGAATTACGTGACACATCTTCATTTGCAGCAATAAGTCAAATGCAAATATTGTTATGCCCCAGTAATTAATTATCGATCCCAACGCAATGCATTACTAGCACAAAAAAAATGTATTACCAGTCCCAAATAATGCTACCAGTTTAAGAGAGTTCTGAGTAATACTGAATGATGTTTCTCTAATCACAGACCTTGAATAATAGTTACAGTATGTTACATTTTCAATATGTCATATATCACTGGCATGATCAGTTCTGAGTAATACTGAATGGTGACTTATGCATTAATGCTATTCCAATAATTAACTCATGTTTTGAATGATGACTTCTGAATAATACTGAATAATGTTTTGTAAAACTATATGAATACTTAGTAACTGGCCAATGAGTGGCAATAATTATTTTTAAATATGTTGTATGTTACTTGAATGACGAGAAATGTTTTGTAATACTCAATACTGGGTACATGTTTAGTAACTGGCCAATGAGTGCCAATAATTATTTTTAAATATGTCATATGTCACTTGAAGGATGAAAAATGTTTTGTAATAATTAATACTCGCTGACCAACGAATGCCACTGTTTCTTATACTTTAAATTTATATTATGTCACTTTCATGCTATATATATGAATTAGCTCCTGATTTGAATGATGACTTCTGATGATTTGTAACTGGCCAGTAAGTGCCAATGTTCTCTGTAAACAGATAACTTATGAACATTATTCTGTAATACTTCATACATGGTAAAGAAATGTTCAGTAACTGGACGATGAGTGCCTCAGATTACTTAAAAATCAGTTAATCGATTAGTGTAATTATCAATGATGACTGGCATAAGATTTAATGTCCTTCACCTTCTGACCTAATTACCAGAAATTACTGCAATATCCGTTTGTCCTGTCTATCCTCAAGATCATGGAGCACTATATTTGGGTTTTGCACTAATTCTACGTTGGTGTACCTCACAAGAACGTGGTGTTGACACGACATGCTGTCCACCACCTTGAGCGATGGAGATGTTATTATGGTCCCACTGTTTGGTGTACCTAATGTACTACCAAAATGATAACATGGAATATTACTACGACATTTCAGTGTCTTGGCTACACTGATTAATACTTCAGGGAAAAGAACTTCAGATTGTCTCACTTGGTGTTGTGCTTCTTAGAAAGATATGGACTTTCAGTGCAGCTGCGTGCAACCTAATGTGCTACAACCATGATGCAATCCTTCCCATTCCTTTCCTAGCTCTTGTAAAATGATAAAGACATATACAGTGTGTGTGCACTTCATTTCAGTTGTTTACAAGATCAGTTGTCCTAAAAATGCCAAAGACTTACACAGTGCGTGTGCACTTTATGTCACTCTATGATACGTTATATAAAAATACTAAAGACTTATACAGTACGTGTGCACTTTATTTCAATCCATGATGTTATGTAAATATGCTAAAGACTTTTACAGTCCGTGTGCACTTTATTTCACTCCTTGATATGTTTATTTGTTGTAAAAAGTGTTTAAGACTTCTACAGTGTCATCTGTTAATATGATTTGTACTCATTCCGTATACTTTGTGATTTCCTGATATGTTCTGAGCTACAGTGCATGGGCACTGTATGTCATTTGCTAATATGAATTGTACTCTCTCTACTCAGTGCATGTGCACTGTATTTTATTTCATGTTCTGCACTTATATATATGTATATATATTCTTTGATTCTAAACTTAGTTAATTAAGAAAAATTTGTTGCTCATGGCAAGTCCAATTGACTCACCATCGCTGCCAAATTCCCCCCCCCCCCCCCCCCCCAGTGGAGGGTTATGTAAGACGTATGTGTTGCCGCCGATGGGCGAGCCATGGCAGAGTCTCTGACCAGAGAGTAGCATGCAGTTAGTTGTTGCTTGTTGCGAGTTGGCGTCAGTCCATAGTAGTCTTCAGTAGTCCGCTTTATTCTTGAGTAGTCTGCAGTAGTCATCAGTCGGCGCGCAGTCTGCTCTGGTCGGGACTCTGGAGGATGAGTATTATTGTAGAAGGTAAAGAAGCAGCCTTGTGCATATCTAGTAATGTGTATTAACTGTCATTAATTTCTTTAAAAAAATGCCCCCAATAATAATTTTTATAATATAAAGTAATTTTTTTTAAAAAGTATTCATTTCAATTTAAAGAATATTTCCAATGCATGATCATTCCTTCCAACAATTAAAAAAAAAAAAATATACGCCAGCATTGCATGAAGCTGTGCCAAAATATTTCTACATAAGAGCAGATATATATTCGCAGTTTTTACTGAGGTAAGAATTTTTCGTCTTTTTTTTATTCAGAATACAGGGCCGAGGCGCAGCGCTGCTGTCGTCATAAAATTTACCAGGGTTACTGAATTTTTTTTTATTATTTCCGGATTTAGGAATAGAATTTTGTGGTTACATTAAATGTGAATGCATTTCTGCACGGAGATTATAAATTGGAGCTAATTTTGCTCAGAGGTTACATTAAAATTAATTTTGTTCAGAGGTTACATTAAAATAAATTATGTTCAGAAGCTATAATATTTAAAATTCATTTAATCATT
Organism: Schistocerca piceifrons; assembly: GCF_021461385.2. Classification (NCBI taxonomy): domain Eukaryota; kingdom Metazoa; phylum Arthropoda; class Insecta; order Orthoptera; family Acrididae; genus Schistocerca; species Schistocerca piceifrons. Next base: position 603,027,858 of record NC_060139.1, on the reverse strand, counting down.
ATTTCCGTGGGGAGTTTAGACAATTGGTTCATGGTTGCATATGTAATATTTCGTGTGCGGAGGTTACTTTTAGTTCCTGGTTTCTCATATAAAATATTTCTGTGGGGAGGTTACAAACTTCGTGAGATCTCTGGAAAGTGCTTTCTTCATTTCTATCTCAGAATTACAAAGAAAAATTCCCATTTCGGCTCGTTACGTAGGCAACATACTTATTGCCTTTGACAGCAATGACCAAGAATTAGAATAGTAGTTCAGCATGATCAATAGTTTCCACGAGAAAATTCTTCACAAAAGAAATTGATTTCCATCCCGTTTTTAGACAGTATGTCCTATTGGATTAATCGGATGCGGTACTAATAATAATTGTTTTGTACTAATAATAATTGTTCATGAACAAAAGAAATGGGTGTGTATTAGATTTATAGGAAGAGCTTGAAGTTTTCAGGCACTGAGAGAAAAGACTGACTAATTTTTAAACGATCAGCTTCACCTTGCAAGGAGTACATCTGATCTATTAGCCAAGCAGATTACTTGGTGCTGGCTTCCGAGTAGTGTTTGTTATCCTTAAAATTCAATCTTTCTTTCTTTCTTTCACTGGTGCCACGTCCCACATTGACGCAGGGTCGGCATTGTTAGGAACGGATTTGACAAGGTTAATAGAAAGGGGTGGCTGGATGCCGTTCCTGCCGCCACCCTGTACCCCCGGGCCGCAATTAGTGTACCCCTACAGTCTGCATCGAGCGTAACTAATGGAATAGTGCGAGCGTGTTCAGATGTCTGCAAGTCGTGTAACTGAGGCGGAACGTGGGGACCAGTCCAGTAGTCACCTAGCAAGATGTGGAAAACCACCTAAAAACCACATCCAGGCTGGCTGGCACACCGGCCCTCGTCGTTAATCCGCTGGGTGGATTCGATATGGGGCCACTGCGCCTACCCAAGTCCAGGAAACAGCGCGTTAGCGCTCTCAGCTACCCTGGCGGGTCCGTTTTCCTTAAAACTCTATGTTCAGTAAAAATACTGCACATCTCTTGTTATTTTACAATGCACTTTGCCATCCACAATTGGCTTTGGTTTGACATTTTTGTAATATAGCATTTTAGACATGTAGCCCCGCCTTCCCCTTTAATTTGTAGTGTGTTTCTGTTCTCCCTATAACATCGTGGCATTTATATTCATTAGTGAGGGTTTGATTTTTTTCTGATTGTTTTATAAGATCCCCCTCCTAGAATATTTGTTCATATAGCATGCTTTATCAGTATGGTCACTTCCCTTATCACGAAATTTTTATTTGGCTCATTCCTGCAGAGATTCTTCTGGTGCTTCTTGCGCATTTTTTAAAGAGTCTATGTTTACCTGATCCTAAAGGCTCTTTGTAAGACATAGGACTTTAATAACACTCTTCTTATCCCATTTCCTCTCCCTCTATTCAACTGTACGTAAGATCTCTTAATAATATGTCCTAGTGAATTCTCACACGCTGCTCATCGCAGCTAAGTGCATATACTACGTGCCGGAGCGCCATCTATTAGAGGTATTTTAAGGGGACACACCCCTGAATTGGTTGCATTTTTAGCATTATCTTCACCCCCATAGTGCAACTGATCTATAAATGAGACGTAGCTCAAAATTTCAAAATTCTTATACACAATTAGGGTCATAAGGCAAAGCATTTCGATGCTGATCTGTGAAAATGACAAGTAATTTATTTTACTACAAGAAAAATATTTATAAATGTAGCTCGAATATCATCGATGTCATTATCATGTTATAAATATTTCAGGATATAGTAGGCAAGGGATTTAGAGGAGGTCATTCTAAATATCTGTACCAGTTTTTGTGAGTTTAACTTCAGTCATTTAGGAGAAAAGTGTACCTGGATGATTGAAATTTAAGTTTTCGGTAAATCACAAAGGAAGATTTACACATTTATTAACTTACGACTATGCTCGTTTAGAACATTTCTACTGCATACTCCAGTTGTCCCCCTGTTTCCTTATCATCCATACTCTTTCTCTTCATTCTTTTCTTTATCCATGACTCCTTGGAAGTAGCTTCTGTGGCTGTCTCTGCTTCGGTTTCCTTCCACTTATCAATAGCAGTTATAACTGAAGCCATATTCCTTCCAATGTGGAGGTTCATTTTCTTCATAACATTGATCTTTTAAATTGCACCATCATTGAATGTTATTATTGTATCCATTACACCAATCGTCAGCACTGTCAGTCAACAAACGCAGTGTTGGGTACTCTATCAGATATACAGCTGTTGAAGCTTTCATTTGCATTCTGTGAGAGACCACGCATACATTTCCTAAGTAGACTTTTATTTGCCAGATCCCTTTATATGGGCCTAATTGCCTCCATTACAACAAGTGGTAAGGAATGCTTGTGGGTATATCGTATGCCTGTAGCATTGCTTAGCCAGTACTTACACCACGAATCTTCCTCTTTTGGACGCAAACCATGCTGTAGAGTTTCATCCGTTGACACTCTGTGAAACTAAGTTGCCCAAACCACTCGTCTCATGTTCTCCAAACCTCCTACATTTCACCTTATTGCTAGTCCATAATATTGAGTCAAAGAATCAATTTAACTTTTTGTAAGACGACCTGGACCACCTATGTGTTTTCCGTCTGACAGTTTTGTTCCACTGAAGTCTTTACATAATTTTCCCAGCTGAGCTCCCATTCTTTTTTGTACATGTCAACACATTCAAGCTTTTCTGTCAGAGTGTCCCATATGGTCTGTCGTTAACAATGGTAGTGTGTACTTTACAGTCTCCATCCCCAAGGTAGCCTACATACCTCATACCACGACTGACCTCGGAACTTCTGAAAATGCTTAGAACTGCTTTTATTTCCATGTTTCCACTTGGACCATGAAAGTTCTTTACACAAACGTAGGTGCCAATAAATTTACTTGAACAATCCTGGCAGTATTTTGTTACGCATTCATAATTTAGTATCTTACCAGTTTCAATAAATGGGGCAGTTACATCCCAGTCAGAGAAATATGACCTCTCGTCTGTCAAGATCCATAAAATGCTGCTACAATGTCTGTATTATCAGACAGGGCTACTGCTTCTTCTGCTGCTCTTTTCATTGAATGTTCACTTTCACCACATAAAGGAAAATATATTAACTTATTGTATCTGTAAACTCTCACTGGAGGAGGAAGCAAATCTATCACTGCACAGAAAGTCTGGACAGCTCTCCTTTCCATTCCAATACATCGCATTGTAAAGCAAGCTGAATATTTACACTGTAATGTCGACTATCAGTCACTGGCGATGCCATAGTATCGCTGTACATCATACACAAGTTACAGGCAATCACTAACCGACTTGAATGACCCTTCCTTGCTGAAATCTTCTCAGAACCGTCAATAATATCTTCACAATTGTAGTACATACATTTCACAGCACCCTTCAGAAGTCTTGACAGACTATTTTTGTTCACAATAAAATTTCCGTCGATATTGCCGCTCACAATACTACTAGGCTTGTTCTTATTACATTCTTATTACATTACGTCTAAAAGCACTGCCTGTGGACACAGTTTCCGCAGACGACTTTTGAAGCAACTGATGTGTATTGCCGGCCGGTGTGGCCGTGCGGTTCTAGGCGCTTCAGTCTGGAACCGCGTGACCGCTACGGTCGCAGGTTCGAATCCTGCCTGGAGCATGGATGTGTGTGATGTCCTTAGGTTAGTTAGGTTTAAGTAGTTCTAAGTTCTAGGAGACTGATGACCACAGATGTTAAGTCCCATAGTGCTCAGAGCCATTTTTTTGATGTGTATTATTCGGTTGTGTTTGGTACTAGTTGCCACGAAACTTTCGTTTGGGACTAAATTTCTTTGTTCTCAGCATTTGTAGCACAGGAAATATACACATAGAAACAAAAAAATACACTATAACTACCAAACCACACACATATGTAATTACAAAATCATATATTCTCAGATCTTTGTTTACATTGGAAGCATAGCCTTCTAGACATGCCTGTACTTAGATTCAGCGCCTTCTAAATAAATCAGCGTTAACGATTCGTAATTAACAACGGAAAAAAAACGGAAGAACAAAATAATGCATCGAGTATTCTGACGCACTTCAAGCTGATGGATGGGTGTGGCCCCTGTGCAATATTACGTTCAACCTCAATTTCTGAACGAACGGTAAATGATAATGCCCATAAACTATACATTTTTGAGATCAGCATGAAATGCTCTTTTCTATAGACCAAGATAATGTTTTTCAAATTTTTCATCATATTCGTGAACATGTCCTCTTAAGGCTAGTGCTCTACTCATAATCCAGTTAGCACATGTCACTAGCTCTGCACGTGATATATTGACGCTCTGTAGGATTTGATGTCACGTTTTATATTTAAATGTCAGTTTCATACAAATCTTTCAAGTGGCATACTGTATGTTGTTGTATCCCGCCTCAGGTATGTCATATATTAAATTTTTAATTTTTTGTACAAAACCCTACAGAAGACAGGATGTTGTTGTTGTGGTCTTCAGTCCTGAGACTGGTTTGATGCAGCTCTCCATACTACTCTATCCTGTACAAGCCCCTTCATCTCCCAGTACCTACAGCAACCTACATCCTTCTGTATCTGCTTAGTGTATTCATCTCTTGGTCTCCCTCTACGATTTTGGCCCTCCATGCTGCCCTCCAATACTACATTGGTGATCCCTTGATGACTCAGAACATGTCCTACCAACCGATCCCTTCTTCTAGTCAAGTTATGCCACAAACTTCACTTCTCACCAAACCTATTCAATACTTCCTCATTAGTTATGTGATCTACCCATCTAATCTTTGGCAGTCTTCTGTAGCACCACATTTCAAAAGTTTATATTCTCTTCTTGTCCAAACTATTTATCGTCCATGTTTCACTTCCATACATGGCTACACTCCATACATATACTTTCAGAAATGACTTCCTGACACTTAAATCTATACTCGATGTTAACAAATTTCTCTTCTTCAGAAACGCTTTCCTTGCCATTGCCAGTCTACATTTTATATCCTCTCTACATCGACCATCATCAGTTATTTTGCTCCCCAAATAGCAAAACTCCTTTACTACTTTAAGTGTCTCATTTCCTAATCTAATTCCCTCAGCATCACCCGACATGACTATATTGCATTATCCTCATTTTGCTTTTCTTGATGTTCATCTTATATCCTCCTTTCAAGACACTATCGATTCCATTCAACTACTCTTCCAAGTCCTTTGCTGTCTCTGACAGAATTACAATGTCATCGGCGAACCTCAAAGTTTTTATTTCTTCTCCATGGATTTTAATACCTACTCCGAATTTTTCTTTTGTTTCGTTCACTGCTTGCTCAATATACAGATTGAATAACATCGGGGATAGGCTACAGCCCTGTCTCACTCCCTTCCCAACTACTGCTTCCCTTTCATGCCCCTCGATTCTTATAACTGTCAACTGGTTTCTGTACAAATTGTAAATAGCTTTTCGCTCCCTGTGTTTTACCCCTGCCACCTTCAGAATTTGAAAGAGAGTATTCCAGTGAACATTGCCAAAAGCTTTCTCTAAGTCTTCAAATGGTAGAGAAGTAGGTTTGCCCTTCCTTAATCTAGCTTCTAAGATGAGTCGTAGGGTCAGTATTGCCTCACGTGTTCCAACATTTCTACGGAATCCAAACTGATCTTCCCCGAGGTCGGCATCTACTAGCTTTTGCATTCTTCTGTAAAGAACCCAACAGAAGACAGGTATCACTTTTATATAACGTAGTTAAATGGTGATTAAGTAGATGACATGTACCATACGGTGTCAACGACTCCCACATTGACTTTAGATAATGTGATTTTAGGGTAGTATGCCTCTGTAGAAATTTTTGTAACATTTCCTGTAATTTTGCTTATTGTAGTGTTACTGTCTTTGTTCCATACCGAATGTCGATTCTTGTAATAGTTCACATATCTTCAGAACAAAACGGTTTTAAAACCTTCGAAACCGCGGTCAAGATTTAATATACGGTTTTTATGGGACTGGTTGGCTGTTATTTATAATGCTTTGAAGCTCTTGCGCGCTCAGTTGCTTAAGTGAAGCCATGTTAATAATCTTGAACTTTTGCCTTTTGTAGGGCTATAAGAACCATTTGTGCATATTCCCAAACCTAAGACCACAGTAACAGCTGAAGTAACGTATCAGTGCTGCTGTGATGACCAATGACAGGATGTCGCTACATAAGGTATGGAACGAAGTTGATTACCATGTGACCAAAGGGGCACTCACAGATCTTTCGCAAAGAGCGAAACGCATTATGGTGAGTTTGAGGTTCTGTTCATATATCAGTCATATTTCTATATGTCATACTATGGAAAATATAGAAATTTTTAAACAAGTGATTCATTTATAACAGCGAGTAACCAAGACGACAAGGTATAATCCGCTGCACCCAAGGGAAACAGTATCCATAAAAGATTCATGAGATATAACGACTAGCAATATCGTATTGCCCACTGACAGTGCTATAGCTAACTTGAAAGTATCTTCCTAGGACGATTGTAAATAAAAATACGACGAGCTGAACCAAATTTCCACATTGTGTAGTGAATGAAAGGCCTCTGTAAATGTGGATAAATATAAATCAGCGCCTATTACAGAGAGAAAGGAATCTCGATATTACCCGATCATAAGATTAAGGGTGACCATCTCGAATGTGTGAAATATCAGTATTGATGAGTTCTGTTAGGTAGTGTGAAATGGGACGAACACGTACAGTCAGTATTAGGGAAAGGAAATGAAGGTATCTTGAACTTTCTTTAGTTATTCAATCTTTTTCCTTGCGGTTTTCTCTCTTGGATATTCTCTACCGGGAATGCGATTCGGGTCTAATCCGGAATCTTTTGCTAATGAAAGGTGATCATTACACTTTCTCAGTTACATCGGAGATGCCCTGTTAATATATATTACGTACCTTTAACACTGTGGTCCCGAGTGACACGTGCATTCTCATGCCGTTTATCATTTCTGTTTCTAACACTTTTGTGACAGGTTGCAAGACTCTCTTCTAGTATTATTCACGTTTTCTTTTTTTAAATTTTGTGTGTGTGTGTTTGTGTGTGTGTTATAACGACTCCATTTCTTACTAGGCTAATTACTGTTTAGCTCTACAGGGCCATTATACTGAAATGTTTCCCCATACCACCTAGTATTGTCTTTCTATTTGTGTGAGTAACTGTATGTTCACTGTTGTGAGTAAATACATACAGCGTACACAGGGCGGTGTGTGAAACTCATGGCGATTACACGCTTCCGCTGTTGTAGAAATCTGTTCCAGATGCTGCAGATACCGTGTTGAGCTGAAAGTGGTAACCAAAATACGGAGAAATATTCTTCGGCGGTCTGTTGCATAGCAATCAGATTGCTTTCAGTTCTGAGAAATGTCCAGTTACTATTGTGGATTTGAATGATCCATGTAGTGACTTCTTTTCCGAAGAAAACATCGAACTATTTCACTAGAACTGAACGCTCCCGTCGGAACTGTTCTCAACTGGTGTTTATTAGAAAATCACAGTAGCAGTACATCGCTGGGTGTATAATAAGACGTACCTTCTTGAAATGAACAATATTTTATTGTTCTATTAACTGATTTCCTTCCATATGCACTTATATTTTACAATGTGAATCAAAAACTCGCAATGGCATCGATTTTTTACATCACAAGCATGGCTCTCCTCTACTAAAAATTACTCTTAACCAGAACAAACAAAAACTATATCCTAAGAATAATTATGTGAGCGCTGTCCGCCACAGAGTAATAAACAATATCTTTGTCTCTCTCTCGCACTGTCACAGCAAGTTACGGTGCATGATACATCATATATGCCCCTCTTGTGGACGAACGTTTTTGGGCAAAAACAAACACGAGCGTTCACACAACACCATATCGGTGATTGTTTATGACGCTGTATTAAAGTCCACTAGAGTATTAATGTCCACTGTATTTCTTATGATATTTTGGTATTAGTGAATGACTATCTAAATGTAAATTATAGATTTGGGTGCATATACTGCTGACAAAGCCTGTGCTGAATTCCTGATGCAGCATATATGCATAGCTTACATGCTTGCTTTTATTCATTTGTCGAGGATGGCATGAGATGTGATCAGAAACCTTTTTCATCATCACTCAAAGCTTCTGTCACTCGTCTAGGGGTGTCTCAAACGGATAATCTAGCCATTCGGCCAAGCCCCACAAAGGAAAACCAAGGAAAACCTCGGGGTAGATTTACCATCCTCGTATTTCTCATTTGCAAGGATAATTAATTGAATTACAATGGAAAATAAAAAAAAAATTTACTATATGGATTTTTTTCTTGAATGAATTTAAACACTGTTTACAAAAGAAACACAACACTGTTAATCTTCTGTGTCTTGAGGTGAACCGTCGACGCGTTGGTTTATGTCCATCTACGATTCCCTTCTATCAGTCATCTCCGGGTAACTGATTGAATTCTATTCCCATTTCACCGTCTCCTCGTGGGTATTATGGTTTTCCGCATATGGTTAACATGAAAATAAGCGTCAGTGTAAGTTCCGTGGAAAAGGTGTTTCATCTATGCTGAGCTGAAATAGAATCTAATCTAAAGTTCTTTCTAATTCTCTGTCCTGAATTCGAAATATTCGGAAGTCGTAAGGTGTTCTTCATTTCTATCAACAACCCTAGAATGCACTATACACAAATCCAACTGGAGCTGCCGTGCCAACTTATGCTCGTCATCTTTCAGATGGACTTTAACACTTGTTGATGGGCTTATAACTGAAAGGCATTCGCTCAGTTGGTAACTTCGCGAGCAACAATTGATGTAACATAATTTACATACACAGGTATGTTACAACAATAGTACAAATCTAAAGACAATGTTCATCACAAAAGATTGAAACAAAGTAATAGGCGTCCTTTTAAAACTGAGAACGGGTTACCCCTTCCGAACAGCATGACTTCAGCTCAGCGAGTAAAAAAGCAAATACAAACATACATTGAGATTGTTAAGTTGACATAAGAAAAAATATCTTGCCATAGACCAGATTCATTTGAGTCACATGGTCATTATGCATTGTGAAACCTGATTGAAATTACTATCTACTAAATAAAATTTTTTTAATAGAAATCATTCATACTATAGCTAAATTCTCTGCATACTGAAAAGAAAACTTATCCTTACAGTGGAAAACCTATACATAATGTCTGCATATCTCTCGTACAGTATGCCTGAAAAGAAAAACTAACTACTAAATTGCAAAAAAAAGAAACTATCCTAAGTATGATTCACAAGTTTAATGAAAATTCTCTAATCAATATTATTTGATAAGAATAGTATTTTCAACATTCAGAATCTTCAGTCATCATGAAATTGCTTTAACAAGTGATGAGGATACATTCCTTTCACCTTTCCATTCTTCACATCCTTCAAAACATAAGTTCCTGGATGGGGTATTTTGGTAATCACAAATGGTCCTTGATACAATAATTGCCATTTTGTGTTCTTCCTCTTTATAAGTGAAGCCTTAGGATGAGTTTTTACTAAAACTTGGTCTTTCACTTTATATGTTTTTATTTTTCCAAGTCGATTGCCAAAATATATTTTCCTTTTTCTTGCCTTGTCCATTATATTGAGTAAGGATTGTCGTACTTTATTTTGTAGGTCTATTTTGTTAATAGCTACTTTAGGAATTGGTCGAATCCAGTCATTCTGTTCCTGTTTTCCAAACATCAGTTCGTATGGGGTGTATTCTGTCGTAGTATGTGGCATATTGTTTACAATTTCCTGAAAATCGTGACGATAATCGATCCATTTGGGTTGCTGGTTGTGACAATATGTTCTCATGAACCGGTTTAATTCACGAAAAATTCGTTCCACGGGATTCGCCGAAGGGTGGTACTCTGATGTTAGAATTTGTTTTATACCACAACTGGCTAATGTTTGCCTCCAACGAAATCCAGTGAACATTGACCCATTGTCAGAATGAATAGCCTCTGGTTTGCCTACTTTGACTATATAATCTTTGACCAGCTTCTTGGCTATGGATGCAGCAGTAGCTGATTTTAATGCATAAAGTTTGACATACTTAGTGAATATATCAAGAAAAGCTACAATATATTTGCATCCTCCCCTTGATGATGGTAGAGGACCACAGACGTCGACCGAAATGATTGACAGCGGTTTAGTGGGTATAATAGGCTGTAGGAAATCTTTCACACAAAAATTTCCTGGTTTGGCTAGCTGACAAATTTTACATTTCCTTAACTGTCTGTGCACTTTCCTGTGAATGTTTGGGAAGTAGCAATATGCTTGAATTTTCCGAGCACACTTTAATACTCCAAAATGTCCCCAAGTGATGTGCGTGTGCAAAATTAAGTCATTCTCATTCTTCTCGGGAATACACACCTTCCAATTATCTGAATCAAGATGCCCTTTGAAAAATAAGACACCGTCCTCAACTTTGTACAGTCTCTTCAGATCATCGTTTCCAGGCTTTGCTAAAGTTTCCTTTATTGAATGCCAACGAGGATCTTCATTCTGTAGTTTTTCCATGTTCTTACACATGTCAAGAAAATGTTTCCTATATATTCTATCAGTCATTATAAGAACATTAAATTCGGACGGATTGCCGGTGATGTTGATAGTTGACAAATCTCCATCTGGCATTCTAGACAGTGCATCAGCAATGAAATTATCCTGTCCGCTTAGGTATTTAATTTCAAATTGAAACTCTTGGAGTGAGAGCGTCCATCTTGCTAATCTTGGATGTAATTATTTACATGTTTGCAAAAAACTTAACGCTTTGTGGTCACAGTATACTGTTGTCTTCGCTCCGTATAAGTAATAGTAAAATCTCTTAAATGACCAGACTACGGCCAATGCTTCCCTTTCGGTAGTCGTATATGTTCTTTCACAAGCAGTTAAGAGTCGGCTAGCAAAAGCTATTGGACAGAAAGTTGATTTCCTATCTATCATATTTACTTGGAAGAGGCATGAACCTATTCCAATATCTGAAGCATCTGCCATTAAACCGAATTCTTGGCTCATATCCGGATGATATAATATTTGTGAATTGACTAAGGCATGTTTTATTGCTTCAAATGCATTCTGACATTGTTGCGTCCACACCCACGAAGTATTTTTGCGCAACAAGCTGTACAACGGTTCTGCATTAATAGAGTGGTCGTGAATGAAACGCCTGAAAAAAGAGAACTCCGAGGAAGCCCTTTAACTGTCTTTTTGTTGTTGGAACTGCAAAGTTTTTGATTGCCTTTAGTTTCTCGGAGTCCGGTAAGATGCCTTTTTCATTTATAAGATGACCCAAAAATTTGATTTTATCTCGAGCAAAATGGGACTTTTGCAGATTTGCTGTTACGCCTGCTTCCTTGAAACGTTCTAACACTCTTCTCAATAAATCAACGTGCTCCTCCCATGTGCTCGTAGCTATGAGCATGTCGTCCACAAATAAAGTTAAATTGCTTCGAAGTGCAGGTCCCAATGCATGATCTAGAGCATTTATAAAAACTCCTGAGCTCACGTTTAGCCCAAAATGTAAAACCTTAAATTGATAGCTTCTACCTGCATGTACAAATGCGGTGTACTTTTTTGATGGTTCGTTTAGAGCCACCTGCCAAAATGAACTTCTCAAATCAATATTTGTTAAGTATTTCATCCCCTCGAACTTTTGAATTAGCTCATCGATGTTTTCCGGGTGAGTTCGCACGGGCATGATAATCTTATTTATCTGCCGTGCGTCTAGCACGAGACGAACTTTTCCTCCCTTTTTCGAGACAACATGAAGCGGACTACAGTATGGACTCGTCGAAGGTTCGATCAGGTCCCATTCAAGCATTTGGTGGATTTCCGCATCAACTGCCTTTCGTTGGTGCCACGGTACTGGATAAAAAATACGGCAGAAAACTTGGTGTGGTATCACATCTAAATGGCATGTGTATCCCTTGATTACACCAGGTCTTTCTTGAAAGACTTCATGATATTCCTGTAGAAGATCATATAATTGCTTTCTTTGGTGTTGTTGCACATATTCAGGTTCTTGCACCTTTTCATATACCACAACTTCAGGGTTTAAAACTGGTTGCAAATAATTAATTTGGTAATACCGTACAGGTTTGCTATGTATCCACTTTATTTGCAGCTTTCGTCCCTGACAATACTTTCCATGGGTACTATATTCCCTGAGAAGATTCAGTTGATGTTTCTGATCCATTATTGTAAAACTGGCACGGCCTAGAGAAAAATCGATATGCCAATTTCTCTCTCTAAATTCATCTATACCCAGGATACAGTCCTCAACCAATTATTTTATTACAAGGAACGTGCAATTTATAGCTACATTTCCTATATCTAACTGGAGATGAGTCTGCACTTTAACCTGAGAAAACTTATGACCAGTAGGACCTACAATTCTACAACATTGAACAGGAAAAATCGGTGGATTTGCTTTCTGAAGTATTCTTTGAAATAACTTCTCAGAAATGACATTTACTGCTGCTCCTGTATCTAAAGTAACTTGCACAGTAATGCCTTCAATCGCCGCCTGAATTTTCGCAACAGGTACAGTGATATGTTCCTCTTGACAAGGCATCATATCCTGCTGAAGTTCTTCTATTAATAATCTGCCTTCATTGTACCGGAAAAATTTGACGCTCGAATTTTCGCCCCTGAAAACTTCCTCGACTGCACCGTCGGGGCTTCTGACAGTCGAGTTTAGTTTGACGATTGTACATTATTAGTAGATGTCTGCTCCGTTACGTCGGTTATTATTGGTGGTTGATTTCTCCATTCATTTGCATTATCATTTGGTACCCAACCTGAAGTTTGTGGTTGGTTGTGATATTCATGGGTTGGTTGCTGATATCGGCGTTTTTGCTGATAATTCCCTTCTTGATAGTATCCTTTCCTCTTCTTATTATTCTTCCTCCATTTCCGTTTATATGTTTGTTCACATTGTTGGTCATGATTACACTTGTCGGGATTTTCGTTACCAAATTTCACGTTTTTCTGGAAATAATTCACCTGTGGGTTTGGTGAATTGTGTGCAAAAGGTTTGTTTTCATACTGTTTGTTGTTACTATTGTATTTTTTAGGTTGGTAACTTGGTTGGTTATAGCGCATACGAGATTCTTCGAACAGAATGTCTATTGAATCCAATGTGGCTAGAAAATCTTCCACATTTTGTTCAGGCACATGTAGAAGTTTTTCCTTAACTTCAAGTGGAAGTTTGCCCTTTAATATTCGAGTGATATCCTGCGTCGAGATTGGTTCATTCCAGTATTTACTTTTATTTATATACTTCTCGAAATACTTTCTTAAAGATCCATTTTTGAAAGAAAAAGGTTGTGGGTCAAAAACTTCCTTACGTAGTCTTTCTTGTACACCTTTATTCCAGTATTTGTGCAAGAAAGCGCGTTCAAATTGGTCATAATCTTGACACCAATCGGATGCTTCTGACGCCCACATCGATCCATCTCCATGTATGAATCCTGCAACGTACATAATTTTTTGTTGCTCAGTCCACATTCGCGGCAATATCCCTTTAAATTGCTTGATAAATACCACGGGATTGATCTACTTCCTTTCGGGAATAAATATCTGGAATTGACGATATTTAAGCATTTTTTCTTCATTCATAGTCACAGGTGTATTCTGGTGGCTACTACGCGGTGAATGATAATCTCGATAATTTGTTTCTGGTTGATTACGTAAATATGCACCAATACATGGATATTGTTCCATGGATTCGGTTTCACTGGTTTCATCAGGAATAATGTCTGCTTTTGATAAACTGCAAGTAGTACGAGCCCCTCTAGTATTAACTAGACCTTGCTGGCATGCTTTCAATGTATTTTCTATCTTTGCTTTCCAAGCAGGAAATTCATCTCCTATATTCTCCTTAATCTCTTTAACTTCTGCTTTAAGTTGTTCTTGTGCAGCTTCGTTGTTAACTTGCACGTTAGAAACCGTTTCTTTCAAGGTTTTGTCAACATAATTTTGCACTGTCTCGGTTTGCTCTTTCGCCCAATCTTCAATGTCGTTAGAAAATGCGATCTTATGTTCATTGAAAAGTTTCTCTATGTGTTTCTCGCCTTCGAGACTGAGAGTGTCTATCCTCCGAGTAAGCTCAATGATAGCTTGCTCGTTATCGTGCTTAATTGTATTCACGTCTTGCGCAATAGTGTTCTGTACATGAATAACTTCTTGCACTTGATGATTTAGTGTATCTTGACGACATAAGATGTCTTTGTATTTGTTTGTTAATTCCTGATACTGTTGTTCTTGTGTAACTATGAGTTGTGCCTGACTGGTAATCAAGTGACTCTGTTTTGTTTCCAAACTCTGGAATTTTTCAGTAATCTTATCATTTATTTCTTTTAGTTTATTAGATTGCTCCTGAGCCAAATTAAATTGCGCACTCTCCAATGCCTGGAATCTACGATTCATGTCGTTTGCAAACGTGGATTGTGCCGTTGCAAGATTAGATTGCGTGGTTTCCAATGCTTTAATCCCTTGTGTTATGAGAGTCAAACTTGACATCAGCTGGGATAACAAATCGGTATTCTCAGCAATTAGCGATTGCACTGGGCTTAATGAGGATTGTACCGACACAATTTTCGGTACAGTCATTTCGTTTTCGCACGCGTGTGTGTCAGAGATGAAATTCATGTTGTTTGTTGGTTGCTGCATATTTCTCTGGACTTCTTTCGACATATGAATGTCGGAACTAGCAACCGTTTGTGTCGACGGCATGAGCGCATTAATTATTGCTGGTTGCTCAGCCGTAATCGACATATCGCTAACCACGGCGGTATTAAATTCTGTGGCACTAGTTGACGATGCATTCACACTATTTAATTCATTTTGTGGCATTGTGATGCGTGCTTGCTTATTGGCTTTGAACATAGATCTAGTTATCACCATGTAAATGAGCAATTGACAGTTTCTCCTCTAAATAAGTCCTACAAAAGTGACTATTAAACTTTTACACACGCAAAAACGTTAATGTCCTAATGCTGTTAATGTACATTTTACAATGTGACACAAAAACAGTGCATAGATAACACATAAAATATTGTCTTACTATATCTACTGAAATACTGGAATTCTAGTAAAAGTAATATAGCAACTCTATTTATACTTATAAAATTTCTACATGAGGGGTCACTACAATGCATAAATGCTCAAGAAAGCTAGTAATTCAAATGTTCTGGCCTTTTTGAAGTTTCTGCTCGGCTGCTGGGACGGCGCACTCGTTCTCTTCACAAGATACTCCCGCACGTTCCGTTAGCATGAAACATACAAAGGACCATCATGTAGTTACTCTATAAGACTAGACATATATACACACAATGAAACATTACTTACTAAATTACTAATATATTTGTATTGCAGGTTTACTATGAGTGTTGTATCAGGATCGTGTCCTGTCTAACGGTAGACATTTATAACGACTCCATTTCTTACTAGGCTAATTACTGTTTAGCTCTACAGGGCCATTATACTGAAATGTTTCCCCACATCACCTAGTATTGTCTTTCTATTTGTGTGAGTAACTGTATGTTCACTGTTGTGGGTAAATACATACAGCGTACACAGGGCGGTGTGTGAAACTGATGGCGTTTACACGCTTCCTCTGTTGTAGAAATCTGCTCCAGATGCTGCAGATACCGTGTTGAGCTGAAAGTGGTAACCAAAATACGGAGAAATATTCTTCGGCGGTCTGTTGCATAGCAATCAGATTGCTTTCAGTTCTGAGAAATGTCCAGTTACTATTGTGGATTTGAATGATCCATGAAGTGACTTCTTTTCCGAAGAAAACATCTAACTATTTCACTAGAACTGAACGCTCCCGTCGGAACTGTTCTCAACTGTTGTTTATTAGAAAATCACAGTAGCAGTACATCGCTGGGTGTATAATAAGACGTACCTTCTTGAAATGAACAATATTTTATTGTTCTATTAACTGATTTGGGTCAACAGAAGCGTCCGATCTTACCCGTCGGCTTTGACCCGTGACGTAAGCGTGTTGTGGTGTGTGACGTCATTACGGCGCGGAGTTTGATTTGCGATTGTGGCGTGTTTGTAGATGTCTTGTTTTTGTTTGTCATGCTCTCTGGTGGTGTGTTCATGGTTTTCGTTTGTTTCGTGTGGTGGGGTCAGTTTTCTGTTGCTCAGGTGTTGGATTTGAAGCGGAATTTCTATTAGTGAGTTAATGGTTAATTTAATGCTCATTGCTGTATCCGATCTCACGCGTCGGCTTTGACCCGTGACGTAAGGGACCTACACATTGATCTGTAGCGTAGCCCTGAATACGAGGTTAGGTTGGGAGTTTTTTTTTTGGAATGCGGCCGCGGCAGCGGCCGCCTATGATTCGAAAATATTGATTTGACACTAATGAACATGTATACGTAATATGAAGCAATTTGATCAACATATTGATCTGTAGCGTAGCCCACTTGAGGTTAGGTTGGGAGTTTTTTTTTTTGGAATGCGGCCGCGGCAGCGGCCGCCTATGATTCGAAAATATTGATTTGACACTAATGAACATGTATACGTAACATGAAGCAATTTGATGAACATATTGATCTGTAGCGTAGCCCACTTGAGGTTAGGTTGGGAGTTTTTTTTTGGAATGCGGCCGCGGCAGCGGCCGCCTATGATTCGAAAATATTGATTTGACACTAATGAAGCCTGTGGGGGGATGGGGGGGACACTGCAGACTCCCCCCACCGCATAACGACACATGATGATCAAATTTTGAAAAAAAATGAAAATTTTTTTCCGTACCTGCTAAACTGCATAAGTGCCGATGTATGTAGGTGTAAGGGAAGCTTTCGTTTCTTAGTTTTCTATTGGGGGATGTGATCGGTAGGTTCTGTTGAGCTATATAGGTTAAGGGAAGTGTCCGATTATGGATAGGAATGTGTTTTTTGGTATTTGGTCAGTTTTGTGATGTTGATTTATTTCGTTGTTTTGCGTGGTTTTGAATGGCGGTCGGTGGCTACATTTCTGTATATTTAGTTTCTCCGCACCCAAAAACCCCTAATTTCCCACGCTTGTCCCGTTACAGTCATTAGGCTTTTTGTGAAACTTGTGTATTTCAGTGTTTACAATACGTATGCGATGTTTTTATATCCGCCATATTGGAATTGTTTATAGTCGTTTCCGCGGTATTTGTGACGTCATGGGTCAAAGCCGACGGGTAAGATCGGACGCTTCTGTATTTCCACTGATTTCCTTCCATATGCACTTATATTTTACAATGTGAATCAAAAACTCGCAATGGCGTCGATTTTTTACATCACAAGCATGGCTCTCCTCTACTAAAAATTACTCTTAACCAGAACAAACAAAAACTATATCCTAAGAATAATTATGTGAGCGCTGTCCGCCACAGAGTAATAAACAATATCTTTGTCTCTCTCTCGCACTGTCACAGCAAGTTACGGTGCATGATACATCATCGTGTGTGTGTGTGTGTGTGTGTGTGTGTGTGTGTGTGTGTGTGTGTGTGTGCGTGTGAGTGTGTGTGTGTGTGTGTGTGTGTGTGTGTGTGTGTGTGTGTGTGTGTGTGTGTGTATGTGTATCACCTCACTACTTTGCCTAAGTGAAATGCCTAACAAAATTACGTAGGAGATATTGCATAACACGAGAAGTAAATTAGCCCTGCGACATGCAACCCAAGATTGGGAATACTGACAAATGAATAATCTATTTCTACTAACTTAATGAAAAATTATACATCTAACCAAACTATTTGTGTGAAATTCAATCAGTGACTCTCTCGCCCTTAAAATCGCATACAGATACAAATGGTAACTGGCACTACTAACTTGAAAGACAGATAGCATGCTCAATAAATTTCATTTCCTAACTGGAATGAGGAGAAAAAGCACATTGAATACGTTCCCGCAGCACTGCTGATTGATTGATGAATATAAGCAAGAGTTATAAAAAAAAGAAAAAAAGATAATGAGCTTAATTATTTGGTTGAAGAATCTTTTGAAAGTAAGAGAAAGGGAACGGAGTGACCCAATAGCTTTCTTTCTACTAATTCACAAATGAATGTGCCCTTCCTAATCAACAATGAATGCACGTTACAAAACTAAATTTGGCATGCAAGTCTATAAATCAACTGAATCGTGATTAGAGCTGAGCAAGGAATCGCCATCGAGAGTCCCTAAACTACTGTATCTAACTTGTGTGCTGCCACAAATACTGGTGTGATGCTCGACTCAAGCTCTGCATGATGGGTCTGTCTGTACAAACACACCTGGTTGTTGGTGCTGAAAATACAACTAATCCTGCTCTACGCTGAAGTAAGTACCGAAAAAGCAATGTATAAATTTATGTTAATGAGAACGCCAGCATTTGTCCATTCCAGTAGGAAAAGTAGCTATAAACTTTCAAACGATCGAATAGCAAAGTTAATAAATATTCTGTTGGTATGAACAAAGTCAGCAGTATTCAGTTCAACAATATAAGTGATTCTGAGTGATGCTCGTACCGAACCAGCACTAAAAGTGAAAATCTTCTCCTTGAATCAGAATTTCCCTAGTACTCTATATTTTCAGGAATGTCAACCAGGTGTCCATCAAATTTCTTATCTAATGACAAATCTTAATCTGATAAACCAGGAGGTTAAACATAACTCTATCTGTTTGGCTGAAAGCTAGGTCAGAGGTTTATAATGCATTTGGAGAGAACCAAGTAGACGTTATCTGTGACCATAGGCCAATTGAACAGTGTCACTATGTAAGTAGGTTGTTTAGGTTTTTTTATTGGTAATGCCACGTAGCGCTCTGTATGATAAATCACTGGCTGTGCTGTGTGCAGTCCGTGGCTACTTTGCATTGTTGTCTGCCATTGTAGTGTTGGGCAGATGCATGTGAACAGCGAGTAGCGTTGAGCAGTTGGAGGTGAGCCGCCAGCAGTGGTGGATGTGGGGAGAGAGATGGCGGAGTTTTGAAATTTGTAAGGCTGGATGTCATGAACTGCCATATATATTATGACTTTTGAAGATTTTGATCCATTGTGTCTAACTTTTGAAGATTTTGTCCCATTTGTTTCTGATTTTGTTCAAGCATTGTAGCTAACTTTTGTAGCCTTTGTCCCATTTGTTGCATTAACTGTAATAACAGTGCACTGGTGTCTGAAACATGTTCCTCAGTGCTATTCGGCAGTACATTTGAACCGGCAATATTCGCATTTTGAAAAGCAGAAAATCTGTCTTGATTTATTTGAGAAAATGGTGAGGACGCAAAACCTGAATCTACAGTATTTGCAAGATTGTGTCCTGTCATTTTGGAAACCTGAGGCGAGCTGTTACTGACTGATCGATCGATAATGCTTCCCTGTTCACTAATTGTTTCACTGCCTACACCATTATTTGCAGCTCGCTCCATTTCCCTATGCACAATTACCAAATTACTACTTTGAACATTAGTTAATTCATTACATGGTGGCGCTAACACACTGCTTTCGTCTTCACTGACATTTCTCAGTTTATTTTGGAGCCTAGTATTACGTTTTTCACACGCCATTATTGTCACAATATTTCAGATGACAACACAAAAAACACAATTTGAAGAGCAAAAATAAGAGAACACATTAACATAGCACTGAAAATAATATCTAGTTAATTGCAAGCGCAGCTGCGAAATACTTGGTGCAAATCTACATGCATGCCACAACTGTTTTACTGTGCAACAATGAAAAACTACAACTACAAGGAAGATTCTATCTACAATTGCGCTCTAGCAATAAACAAAATCTACATTAATTACACAAAGTACAAGAAATAAATCAGAAGATTCCAGTGAGGTATTCTGGCAGGGTCGCCATATGAAACGTCCCCTTAGAAAAATTATATATGACTGTGTTTAAACTGACACACAATATTTTTTGCGCAGCGCAATCTGACTTTCAATAATCCCTACAAAAGAATGACCCTGACTAATATTAACCTATACCTTTCACAAATCACTTACCTCACAAAAAATCTTCGTTACTCGAACTACTGCAATATAGCGAGCGCCACTACTGCCAGCTAAATAAATGATTCAAACTACTGAAGGCACTATCTACTAATAGGCATAGTTACCAAATGAAAGGTTTTGATACAGAACAAACAATGTATTTACCTTACTAGTGTTCAAATGTCATAATATATATAGCAGTTCATCACATCCAGCCTTACAAATTTCAAAACCCTGCCATCTCTCTCCCCACATCCACCACTGCTGGTGGCTCACCTCCAACTGCTCAATGCTACGTGCTGTTCACATCCATCTGCCCAACACTACAATGGCAGACAACAATGCAAACTAGCCACAGACTGCACACAGAACAGCCAGTGATTTTTCATAGAGAGCGCTACGTGGCGTTACCAATAAAAAAACCTAAACAGCCTACTTACAACGACTGTTTGAGCTGCTGAGCCTGTAAACAGCATTGTTCGACCCATTTGGTGTCAAAGTATTGAGAGTGTCCAGAGTAAGAAAAAGAGAGAGTGACACATATGTCTTTCGATGGGAATTACGAAGTATCGTCCCCCACTTTGTTTCTGTCATTCCCACAAGTCTTTTCCAGTCACACGCCTGAGAAACACAGGAATCTCATTACCACCGAAAGAAATAAAGGAATACTATCCAATCGGACACTAAGTTTTAACTTCTAGTACAGGTGGGGGACTTGACAGCTGCATCCCTAATGTTACAATATCTTCTCCAATTGGAATGCGCTCTGAATTCTAAAGTGTTCCCACGCTACAATTTGAGGCTAAAAAGAAGGAACGCACTTTACAAGTGGATGGTAGGTGGTATTTTTGCCTCGCGTGTTCAGTTTTCTAGAAGATTCCAACCCAAAGAGAGACAGAGAGAGCGGAAACCTTCTGTATCATTGGAAAGGCAATAAAACGAAACATAAAAGAACGTTTCCTCTTTTGCAAGGAAAACACTAAGAGGAGTGAGATGGGTGCTATTTCCTGAATCATGTGCCCACATTTTTGAAGATTCCAATCTGCCCAGAGATTGGTCTGCCCAGTGTGGAGGTACAGACTGAAGCCCTTTTCTAAGACAGTGGAGGCCTGTGAAACGAAACGTTAAAGTAGATTTTCTGTTTTGCAAACTCTGAAGCCAGTTGTAAAGGACGAAAAACAGATAAAAAACCCTGTCTGTTCTCCGTGTCATGGAAAGACGGCCGGTCAGATCTCAGCACTTCTTTGGACAGGCGGTGACGCCCCGTCATGAACTCATAGCTGTGTAGCTGTTAGACTAGCATCTCTGGCTCACTCTATCCATAGTGGAGAATTGAAAAATGTGTGCTTCGAACTTTGCCGCTCGTCTCACCGTGATGCCCAGTTACAATTGTAATAATCATTAAAAAGGAAGTTAATGATACATACAAGAAAAGAAAACGTATTTCTTAGATACTAGTCATGCGATGCAAATCGGCATATCTCATCATTTACTTGACTTAATAGGCCATAAGAAGGCACTAAAAACACGAATTAAACACGAGAAACGTCACGTTAAACCCGTGATGTTCTTCATTAGACTCTCATTACTACAACTTTTGTGGGAAGAGATGACGGATTTAAAGAAATAGTGAGTCACATTTTTAAAAAAGGAAAAAAAATATAAATTTTCCACTTATCGTGATTGCTACGAGACACTCTTCCATCGATGTTTAGCTGAAAAGTTGGAAGGGGAACAGGAGGAACACAACGTTAATCAAGAAATACCTGAAACGTCTATTCTAGCACAATCGCCCTGGAATTACCCGATCTAGAAAAATAAAGCTCCTGACCTCTGGACATATGGCTTAAGGCCCAAGGTAGATATCAAAATGCAAGTATGACTTCCACAATGAACAACTCAGTATCAACATCCTTAAGGTTGGCATTTAATATAAATGAAAATCAACGAATTGGTGGCCAGATCTCACAAACGTGCTTATGTCTTCCATGAGAGTAACGATCATGAACAAGTTTAGAAAGAGTTGTGCTGGCTCTCCCCTGAAGGTAATAGTGGTTCCCACGCAAAATTCATGAAGTATATATTTTGGTGCAAGGTGATTAAAGGTCCACTCGTACAGTTATCTTATAGACAGTAGAATAAAACGAAATGTTTACATGACATTTTGATTATATTCAGAATTTTAAACAAATACCATCTGTGAAATTTTATTCAACGTATCTCCTCATTAACAAAAAGAACAACAAAGAAACACATTTCTATTGTGGTAGCTGTTGATTTTCATGTTGCTCACGGAGGACATTTACGTACGTGACGCCTCCTATTGCTGTCTAGTGGCATTTCCACAAACACCGAAACTGTAGTGTCCTTTTTCTATGCCCAGCCAGCACTCTTCACCTCGTCGAGATACGTGAAAGCGAGGCGACACCAGACCATGAGTTACTGCGGTCAATATTTGTTGATCAATAAATTTAAATTCGAAATATTACCGTCGGCAAACTGCGTTGTTTAGTGGTTGCCGTCAAAGAGTTCATAAGCAGTTATTAGCCGACCGATTCCCGTTTCAAAACTAATTGATATCTGCGATTTTCGTAGTCCGTGTACACCGAATTAACTATTTCAATGGTGACAGGGATCATTTAACACATCACGATCTTTTGTCTTTTGAAAATTATTCCCTTTAACATTATATGGAATAAACTATTATTATTATTATTATTATTATTGTTATTACTGTCGAGAGAGAATCCAACATACGTTTCACTTCTCGTGATATTTTGTTCGATATCGTAGGACACTATAGTTTTTCCTGAACTCGGTTATTATTAACACAGTTTCTTTCATATGATTCACTACGACGAATGGTCATACTTCATTCAGATAATAAATATCCAAGCAGGGTCGATAGTCGAAAGTCAAAGGAATTTACTTTTAATCATCCGAGCTTCCCATTATAATAACTATTTCACGTAGTGGTGCATGAACATAGGTGACGCGAGCACTCAAGACCCAAAGGCTAAAAGCTCGGACACTAAAATCTCGTACGCTAAAGACTCACAGACGCTACACACGTGCGTTGAGTTCTATGAAGCAAAAGGGACGTTCGTTAGAAATTCATTGAATAAAGCCCCTTGATACTTTTTCACATGATACTGTATTCCACTGTTTCTTATTATTTTTTATTTCATTTTTCTACTTTAAAAGGAGAACTCATGATTTTATGTGAAATATGGGACTTGTTTATGGCCAGTTTGAATAAATTTTAGTTTCAAAAAGCCCAGATATGTAAAGACGAGCTACACAGCACCCCAAAGACGACTACTTTATTTTAATGAAGTTGTCATCGTTTAAGCTAACCGCAAGGCGTACTAACATTGTGCCTATTCTGATTTCCTCTTAGAGTGCTCGGGTTCTTCGTTAATTATGTTTGACTTCGACTTAGTAGCCTAGTTTCTTTTCTAAGAATCAATATTTTGGATGTTTGATTGGGATCTTATTTTTCCTGTTTCTTTTTTCTTCTTTCCTTTGCATGATCAAGCGACAGTATGTTACACACACACACACACACACAGAGATAGAGAGAGGAGAGAGAGAGAGAGAGAGAGAGAGAGAGAGAGAGAGAGAGAGAGAGAGAGAGAGGGAGAGAGCCTAAGTTATAAATTTCTACTGAATAGGTTAACTATAAATTTCATTTTAGAAACAAGACACAAGGTAAATATTCACTCTATGTGTAGTAACGAATAAGTCAGTTTCTAATAGTTACACATTCCAATCGATGTATAGTCGTAGATATTTCATTGACGATCTTGGGAGCTGACTGTAGTCTTGTCTGTTGTTTTTCCCAGTGAGGACTGAAATGTTCATTCACTTCGGTGGCCTTGAGGGCTGTACCTAGTGATAACGTCTTCGAGTGATGAACTTCAGGCGAATGTTTCTTGTTTGCTCGTTCTCGCTCTACCTCTAGGTTGCAAAGCGAGCGAACTCCCGATGTCGATGCCCTCCACCTACGTCGTGGAACGTCTCGTAGCTCGTAGCTACCGTTTCTGGTGCCGTGCTGACAAAAGATCATTCGCCCCATCAGATAACAGCAGCAATCCCTCAGACTGTTTGGGCCGCGGCCTCAGCGATAGGTAAGATGTCTCCACACACACTCCAGAAAGACGAATATAGAACATAAAAAAAACACATATAGCCATGACATATAGACATGACGTATAAACATAATGTCCATTAATTTTAGATATAAAATTTTATCCCCAGCCATCAATATTCTTGTTTACTAATGTATGCAGTCTTTTAGCATTTCCAATAGTTCACAGCACTCATTTTCCCACTAGTGTCAGACACTAACTGTTGCACATACGATATTTCATTGTTTCATAATTGTTCTTAATGGTCGAATCATTTTCATTTCCCCAGATTATGCCAAGATTCTGTCCTATTCAGCTGTGGGCACAATCCTGTTGAATTAATGACTCACTTACTTCACTTGCTGTAGCTTATGTCGAGATTCTGTTCTATTTAGTTCGTGGCACAATCCAGTTGATGCAATGACTCTGTTACGTCACTGCCAGAAGTTTGTGGCGAGAGTCCGTCTCATTCAGTTCCGGGCACAACTCTACTAAATTAATTGACTCTTCACTGGGCAACCAGCACCATGACGATTTAACATGCAAATAAATTCGATAACTCACTGTGCTTGTTCTTAATGTACGGCCTCTGTTTCCTAACAAATACACGTGAGGCACTCAAAAGTTACAGAACCACGTATTAACAAATTGCATTGTAATGAACCACTATACTACTAAACAAGGAATACATTTATATCCACTAAGATCAGAACATTATTAAAAAAATAAACAGTAATAATACTAAACACTAAAAACTACTTAATTAGAGCTTTTCATTCAGTGTTCCATTAATTTCCACTAAAGGTTTCAGCCGCCAAATTACTTCAAATCTTTGTGAGGAAACAAACACTTGGTTTGCCTCCCATTATCTTCATTACCTAACAAAAAGCTTCTCTCTTGCGGAATGCGAATTATCCGGTAAGGTCCTGCGTAAATATGTTGCTATTTCTTGTTTAACCTGGTAACAGCCCATGACATAGGGTGTTTTCCTAATAAGACCTTATCACATATGGTACATCTCACAGTTCTACCCAATTTGCAATCGAATGTGGTCCTCCTCAGTCGTGTAGCATGCTTTAGTGATTGACGCACTTCGTCCAACAATGGCTTTCTATTTTTCTTCGGCTCAACCAAGATCGGCAAAGGGTTAGACGTGTTGTATGTTATTTCCGATGGAGTATTCCTGGTGGATGAGTCCTTGTAAAGCACAGTTTCGTATATAATTTATATTCAAAACCTGACACCTGTGTCTCAGAACAAATTCTACATCGAGAATACTTTACACAAGTTTAAGGGAAGAAATGCTTCCCATAATTATTAAAGTATTTAAAGAACATCAAAATATGAACAGGCTGAAATGAGCAAACAGTGCATGAGGCTATGTTAATCAGTTCAACTGTAGCTAAGGAGCATATTATAAGCAAAAAGAGAAATATGCAGAAGTGAAATGCAAAAATGAGCACTTCTCATTTGGGAGTAAATCAAAATAATCAGAATGGCTGAAAGAGAGCACAATAACATGAGCGATAAACGAATAAGAGCTAAGCAACCAAGCAAATAAGAGAATAGGCAAAAATGAGATGCCAACAAAATGAGAGCTGGCCGAACTCCGTCGGCACTTACATACGGCTGCGCTCGTGGCGGCACCTCGCGGCCCGTACGCAACACGCGCGCCTGTGATCGCAATGCACTCTTAGCGCTCGCGGCGGCGTCTAGCGGCCCGTACGCAAGTTGTGCGATTTCTGTCGCAGGTCGACCCTTAATCTATGATGTTACACTCTCTTACTTCTAATGATGTTTTGCCTTCCTCTTTACGACCAGCCACTAGCGTAAGGCGTAAAGAGGCTGGCTCTAGTTCTTTGATTCAGTTTTCCTGTCATTATTCCCTTCCCATACAACAACAATTCGCACCACATGGTTCTGAGCCGCCCATTCGCGATCTTGATTACGTGCCCTATTTTCAGTTTTGTTCATGATTTGAGGTGGCATGTATTGCCCAGACATCTCTACTACGTTTTCAGACGATGTCCATGGAACGCCCGGTTGGTTACCCTACAGGACGTGTCTCATGTTATTATTCTCCAGTGGCACATTATGGTCGTTACATTTTTCGCTTCCGTGTGTAATGAATGAACCGCTACTGTTGTCATTGGGTCTCTGCCCATAATGCCTATTGTTATTATTGCCGTTACCTGGCTGATGATCGCATGAGTTGGGCCTTCTACTTCTCCAATGATCGCCGTTACACTGATTATTACTGTGGTAATTTTGATTATTCGTATTACCGTTATTACATTGCGTTTTTCCGTTGCGGTGATTTTCATTGCCAGGAACGGCCCATCGTCCTCCGGATTACATCTAGCGATTGCTACTGACAGGAATTGATCTAAGTCATAATCGAATACATTAATTAGTTTCTCTCACAGGTGAATTCGTCATTTCCCTTTCAGACTTCTTAAAACCTCCCTATGGCTGATGGGTTCCTCCCAGTTTCAGGTCTCATTGATGTATCCTTCGAAACACGAGGGTTGGAACTTTAATAGTGGCAACTACACTCCTGGAAATGGAAAAAAGAACACATTGACACCGGTGTGTCAGACCCACCATACTTGCTCCGAACACTGCGAGAGGGCTGTACAAGCAATGATCACACGCACGGCACAGCGGACACACCAGGAACCGCGGTGTTGGCCGTTGAATGGCGCTAGCTGCGCAGCATTTGTGCACCGCCGCCGTCAGTGTCTGCCAGTTTGCCGTGGCATACGGAGCTCCATCGCAGTCTTTAACACTGGTAGCATGCCGCGACAGCGTGGACGTGAACCGTATGTGCAGTTGACGGACTTTGAGCGAGGGCGTATAGTGGGCATGCGGGAGGCCGGGTGGACGTACCGCCGAATTGCTCAACACGTGGGGCGTGAGGTCTCCACAGTACATCGATGTTGTCGCCAGTGGTCGGCGGAAGGTGCACGTGCCCGTCGACCTGGGACCGGACCGCAGCGACGCACGGATGCACGCCAAGACCGTAGGATCCTACGCAGTGCCGTAGGGGACCGCACCGCCACTTCCCAGCAAATTAGGGACACTATTGCTCCTGGGGTATCGGCGAGGACCATTCGCAACCGTCTCCATGAAGCTGGGCTACGGTCCCGCACACCGTTAGGCCGTCTTCCGCTCACGCCCCAACATCGTGCAGCCCGCCTCCAGTGGTGTCGCGACAGGCGTGAATGGAGGGACGAATGGAGGCGTGTCGTCTTCAGCGATGAGAGTCGCTTCTGCCTTGGTGCCAATGATGGTCGTATGCGTGTTTGGCGCCGTGCAGGTGAGCGCCACAGTCAGGACTGCATACGACCGAGGCACACAGGGCCAACACCCGGCATCATGGTGTGGGGAGCGATCTCCTACACTGGCCGTACACCACTGGTGATCGTCGAGTACACTGAATAGTGCACGGTACATCCAAACCGTCATCGAACCCATCGTTCTGCCATTCCTAGACCGGCAAGGGAACTTGCTGTTCCAACAGGACAATGCACATCCGCATGTATCCCGTGCCACCCAACGTGCTCTAGAAGGTGTAAGTCAACTACCCTGGCCAGCAAGATCTCCGGATCTGTCCCCCATTGAGTATGTTTGGGACTGGATGAAGCGTCGTCTCACGCGGTCTGCACGTCCAGCACGAACGCTGGTCCAACTGAGGCGCCAGGTGGAAATGGCATGGCAAGCCGTTCCACAGGACTACATCCAGCATCTCTACGATCGTCTCCATGGGAGAATAGCAGCCTGCATTGCTGCGAAAGGTGGATATACACTGTACTAGTGCCGACATTGTGCATGCTCTGTTGCCTGTGTCTATGTGCCTGTGGTTCTGTCAGTGTGATCATGTGATGTATCTGACCCCAGGAATGTGTCAATAAAGTTTCCCCTTCCTGGGACAATGAATTCACGGTGTTCTTATTTCAATTTCCAGGAGTGTAGATCATAGTTCTTGGCGTAAAGAGGAAGGTTGCATTTCCAGCGGCTTATAGGGCTTGTCTTTTTCCACAGTGACAACAATGGAAAGTCCCAAGCCATCAACAGTCTTTCTCATGATAGAGTCGTAAAAATACTGTCGGCTACTATATTTCTACCAGTACCTTTGAAATGGTAGCTTTAATATTTTACTGCCCTCTACCCTTGATTATTTTCTCTACTGCAAGTAGATTCACATGCATAAATTAGGCTAGCTGTTGGGTAAGAATTTAGCAATTTATAAACCCACCAAACTTTCACGTCATATTTTCCTGGCTGCAAGGACTTGTATTGGGTAAATCTTGTCTTTCTTTTGCAAGGAAGAAGCTGCTCGTCAACAGTGAGGCAATCAGAAGACACATAGCTCTTACAAAAATTTCAGTTTAGCATATCAGATATGTCGGATATTGGAACAGCTTTGTCACTTTTCAAACGCTAACCTCTAGTGTTCACAATGTCAGATCTTATAAACCTTCTAATCTGCCAAAACCTATTGAGGGTCAAGCCTGCACGATACAATGGGAAAGCATTTTTTTTCCACGATTCCTTTTTTGTTTTCAGTGTTACAGAATCTCACTCCAGCTGTAATCAGTGTACTGAGATATGTATAAGATTCTCTAGTTGTCAATGGCTTCCTCACTTTTGCTACAATTTTTGAATTATTGTTATAGTTTGTGAATTCATGATATCCCTTCCGATTGGTTTTACATACTTTATCACACCTTTCTTCTGTCTTTTACTGAAAGAAGTATTGTTGTGTGTGTAGGACCAGCCCTTTTCTGTATAACATTATGACCAAAGGTTCCTTATGCCACTTTGTTCCATCTTTACCCCTCAAAATACTTACAGAAGACAAAATCGCTTCGCTGTTTTCGTCAGCTCTATCATTTTTCTCGCTATCACCGTCACTTGTCTCTCTCATAATTTCTATATCACCTCAAGCACCAATGACATCTACAATATCTGAATCAGCAGGATCTCCCTCCTTAGAATCAACTCGTCTGTAAAATATTCGTCGCTGAACTCCTCTTCTGTGTCAACAGTACATAATAACTTCTAATTGCTTTTCTTTCACTTGATAGCTTCATCTGCTGCAGTCAGATTTAGAGAGTTTCTGTTTATTGTCCATGAGAATCCCGAGTTGAGGCTCACAGTAGCGTACCTTACACAACAGTGAACAGTTAACAATAATGTGCAACAGCAGCAACAAAAGCTTGCAATAATTAGAATGGTTTGTTGCAACGATTCTGTTTATACTCAGAGCTGAGTGTTGCCAACTGTAACTGTACAACAATGAAATCATTGTGTTACCACGTTAACCTGATTACTGAGAAAACTATAATTTTTTGAGAGGGGACACAATGGTCAAAGTGGCACACTATTCATAATATTGAGAAACACTTTCGTAGTCCAAAATGTGCATAACTCAGCTGAGTGTACCATATCGATATGTTTATCAGGTCTTACTGTATGCGGAGGACCCATAAAGAGTCTTCCAGGTTCCTTCTGTAGAATAAAATTTTCCTTCGCACTAAATAAAATTGCCAAATCGTCACCTGATTTTCGTCTTTCCAGTTATTCTTGAGTGAGTATGAGGCTGTATCTTGGACTTGTTCATTTGTTATGGCCCACGTAACAGCTGTTATGTAATTTTCAAATGCCACCTTCTGCAGGTAGAGGGTACTGAAACTGATATCTTAGAGATCTCCCTGCACTGTGTCTATCAATGCAACAGAGGATCGGGAATCTAGTATGTGCGTTGGGGTAAAGTCATGCTATTGTTGGTAAAAACCCCACCTCCCTAGTTCTCCTTGGGTTAGTTTTGACCTCAGCAGAAAATGAAATGCTTTGTGGTCCGTGTAGGCGTTTTTCTTGAGTCCAAATAGAAAATACAGAAAATTTGGGAACGTCCAAACCACCGCAAGCGCTTCCAGCTGAGTAGTCCTTTTCACATTTAGACAGCACCCAAAACCCAAATCCTATCGTCCTCCGTTAAATATCACCTTCGGTCTCAAATTGTTGGAAAATGAGAGTGTCTAATCTAATTTTAACCGAATAAGTACCAATACTCAATTCCTTGCAGGGATCAGGATGCGACAGAAATAGCTCAGCCACCAATTCTGCTACATCGTCCCATAATCAAGATGATTTCTTCCCACGCATAGGCGGGGAGAAGCGAGGCTATAAATGTGAAGGAATTTAATATAAAGAATAACTCTATAAATTCTTTTAGCTGTTTCGTCGTGGTTGGCGTAGCAAGGTTGTCAATGGCTTCTAGTTTCTCTGGGTCTGGTGAGATTCCTTTATCAGAAATTACATGTCCCCGAAAGCTAACCTGTGATTTGCCGAAAATCGATTTCTCTATATTACCGTGACTTTGTATTCCTTGAATGTACTTAGAAAACCATTTAGGATCCTAGTGTGCTACTCCAGCACACTCTCAGCGATTCAGACAACATCAACATATGTTGTGATTCGCTGTCTAGGATTCTATCTAGACTGCGAATGAACGCTACCGATAAGACGTTGAGATCAAAGGCAGACTCCGCCAAAAGCTAAGAATGCTGTTTATTGACAACAACAAGAATGGAGTTAATCTAACAGAAACTAGAGCAAAGATCGATGGAAGAACATACTAACACATCATACCAGTTTTCCATCTGTCTGTGGTAAAGATGGTATTGATTGGCGCTAATCTACTGCGAGCCTAATCAACCAGTTTTTCTTTTCTACAATGTGCAATGGACCTTACGACGAAAAATTGTGTTTAGTTATTTTGTTCTCAGACTTTCACGTAATTCGTAAAACAACTTCAGCCTCATATATAACGGGATAGAACAACATGGCAGTTTGCATCTGCGGTGTTCTTTGTCCTTGAATTCATAGTGTAGGTACTTGACTACCCCTGCTTTTCAAAAAACATTCCCCAGCTAAGTCTTCCCACTCATGCTCGTCTACATTTTCGCACACCTCTATTTTATTCTGAAGTTCTTATTCTGTCTCTTACCTCATTGTCTTCTCTTCTTCTCCCCATCTTCTTACTTGTTCGCCGTCGTCGTCCTTGTCTCGGTTCTTATATCTCTCATTTTCTGCACAAATCCTAAGACAACGCACTGGAAATTGGGTAATAATGTCCTGTTCACCAAATTGGAGTTGCATCTCTGTTTACTTGTCTGAAGTTACTATTCATTAAATCCATGCTGAAAATGAGTTCAATTTCTAATTCTGGTACGATTAGGAAATTACCTTCTAGAGAACGTCCCTTTCATATAAATTCTATATGTTCGTTGTGAAACCTCCATGCATTTGCCTACGGTGTCTCCTCTTAACTTCAATCTTTCGACTTCCATCGTGGGTGAGGAGCCATTTTCTGTGCATTTCTCAAATGCTGCTTCTGAGATGGCAAAAGCTGGCTATCGCTCAGCAAAATTTCTTTTCATGTAACATTGTCAAGCGATACTTTCATTATGGGGATCTTCAGTAGAATACTTACTTTCCTCTAACGATTCCTTCGTTTTGTCATCATCATCTAGCCTCTGGAGATGGCTGAATCCAATAATTTCCAGGGACGTTCGTGTGTCTCTTCCTGCATCCATATCCCATCAATGATGCGAAGTATTGGGGTTCTTGTCCTCATTTGTCTTTTTTGGGGGCGTAAGTGCAATAACTTGCGGCTGCCGACGATATCTACTTTCACTGCACCAAGTACTTCCACACCTTTGCGCAGATACGTTATACGCTATGGGTTTGTTGTGTTCATTGAGCGGTTCCACTCTCCATGCTCCACGGCTATTTAACTGTAGATTCAAGTTTCTTGTATTGTCTATGTGGCGATTTCCACCATCTCGTTTATAAGGCTGTTGCCAGAAATTGCTTCCCTCTGTTGTCCTCTTCTTATAACCTCAAGAGCCGTTATTATGGCGTGGCTCTCTTATTAATATCACATTGCCTCTTTGCTCTCCTTCGTTCGCAAGCACTATCTTCTTCAAACGCTAACTCCAGTTCCCTTAACATGTTCTTGAATTCCTCTGCATCGTTATCACACTTCATTACAAGTGACTGTTGGTACCACAATAGCAATTTCATATGACGGAAACAAATTATTTAGCTCCTGCTGTAGGGTTAGTCGTAGAACTGGTTCTTCTTTACCCCGGCGTCAAAGAACTACAGGGTTTTCACGTCCAGACATCTGAGATTCTCACACATCATCACCTTCTGTTTAAAATGCTTTTGATCAGAAGCTATCCAACAACGTCTCCTTAAACTCGTCATAAGTACTGTATGTGGCAGCAATGCCTTGTATTTTCTCTGTTACATTTCCTTCGATATGTCCCCAAACAAACCGCGGTTCAACCTGTAAGGAATAGCTGATACTTGAAAAAGCTGGGCCCTCGGATGCAGCGTATTTCGGATGTCTTTGTAATTTTGGAACTTTTGCACTGACACAAAATGTCTGAAATCAAAATCCTCTATTTCTTTCGTTCTAGCACAACGTCTTTGATTTTTTGCGCCTACTGGTTTACAGGGTCGGAACTCCAAGACTTATTTCATCCACACGCAGTATACATTCCGCCAGCAGACTTTTGCAACGATGCAACGGTATAAAATTGTCTGCCGTGGTTTCTTCTGCACCCTTACTCCTCACCTGTGGACTCCTGGCTGCAAGTCTTCTAAACCTTTAATACATTCTTTTTGCCCTTTATGATATGCTTCCTGTGTCGTTTTGAATTTCATCAGACCTCGAACTACTTCCGTTTCGCCTACCACAACTCGATTTAAATATCACGACTGTTTAACGTTAACCGTTCGGTTGCCTCACCGGCCTTCTTGACCATCAAAAATCTATCTGTCTGTAATTTCATTGCTGGTGTCATGTTTTTAAATATGTGATGTTAAAACGACTTTTATAGCGTTTTTCTACTGTTTTCCGTATTTGCTCTAGAAATCGTCTTTCATCCTTACTTACAGTTCTTTGATTTCTTTAACTTGACTGAATTTTTCCCCTACGCCTCTTGTCTACTCTCCTGTATCGTTTACAGTTTATATGTTTAATGATAGATTATACGTATGTTGTGTCCACTGAGGTCCATGATGGATCGTTTCATAATATCAAATAATAGTTACAATGCATCGCTTTCACCAAATGCACTTCCAGTGCTCCTGACGGCTGGTCACGAACCACATGAGCTCATATGGATATTTTCGCTGGGGGATTAAGAAACTACCTTTCCGTCGTCATTGCACCCAAAATTTTGGATTGTTACTGCAGCGTTTACATGTGGTGGAATTAAATTCTCGAATTCGGAACTATTCGGGGAAATCGCGTTGTCATTCCAATTCCAATATTTCGGCATCAAATGTTCCCGCCTCTAAACTACAAGGATCAAGCTTTTCTGCTGTGGCAACTAATTCCTCCTCCCGTCGTCATCGTCACGAAACTGAGATTAACTTTGAAGAAGTAAATCTGAAATCTGGGCGAAGATTCAAAGTTAATTTTAGAGAAAATTTTTACAGGAAAACCATGAAATTTTCAATCCTGGAACGGTCATTATCTCTGTGCAGGTAACCGTTCAAGTGTCTGTTCATTCACGTTTTTTTCAAATTTTGTGTGCGTAGGTGGGACAAAACACTACTCCCCTTACGTTAACTGCCTTACCAAATTACACCACTGATATTACAAAATGCGAGAAATAAATTGGCCTTGTTACACTGGACCGAAAGTTGAGAATTTTGAATTATCAATAACGTCTTTCTACCAACTTAAAGAAAAACAGTGCATCTGAGAAAAATTCTTGTGTGAACTTCAATCAGTGGGCCTCTAACCCTGAAGAATAGTATACAGATACAAATGATGACTGATATTAGCAACTTGAAAGGAAGGTAGTAAGTACACGGAGCATGTTTTAGCAACACTGCTGATTGAGTTGTGATTGTAATCAAAAATTATGAAAATTGGATTTAATTAATCGGTTAACAATTCTTTCTAAGGCAAGGGATGAGGAATTAAGTGTTATCATACAGCTCATTCATGAACGAATATGCCCTTCCTAATAAACAATGAAAGAGGATTATAAAATTAAAGTTGGCATGCTGGTCTAAAGATCAGACTGAATCATGACCAGAACTAAGCAAGGAGTCGACTTCGAGATTCACTGAACTGCTGGAGCTGAGCTGTGCTTCACCATATCTAACACGCGTGCTGCGTCCTCACGGTTCTGACTGCTGGTGCGATGCTATATCCTGGGAGCTGCATGCCCGGTCAGCTGGTTGGTAGCGCAGATGCAACTAATCCTGCTCTACGCTGAAACAGATTCGAGAAAAACTCTGATCGAAATTATGTTAATGCGCTCGATGATATGCATCCATCCCAACGCGAAAACTATCATTGAACTTTCAAACAACCAGATGACACATTTAAGAAATACTCTAAGGTTATGAATAAAATTAGAAGGAGTCGGATATATTAAATAACTAATTCTAACCTATACTCATATCGAAATCGCACTTAGAGTATAGCTCTCCTACTTGGATCAGAAAATGTTAAATTCTCTACACTCTTAGAAATCTGAACCAGATATCCGTTGCATTTCATGTCTAATGACAAATTTTAGTCTGAAAAAGTAGTAAGTTAAACATAAATCTGTCTACTTGGCCAGTTCTACGGCAGAAGGTCATTCCACAACTGCATAGTGTCCAGTAGAAGTTGGACATGATTTTACACCAAGGAAAAAGTATTCCGGCAATCACGTAGGGTCAATTAGACGACTGTTTGACAAACCTATCTGGTGTCAGAGAATTGTCCAGAGTATAGAGAGGAGATAGTGACACGTGTATCTCTTAGTGGGAATTACGAAAATTCGCCCCCCACTATCTTTCCGATCACAAACCTGAAAGCGGCGAGGGTCTTCTTACTAGCAAAAGAAAAAGAGAGTCTTATCCAATCGAATGCTTAATTTCAGTCTTTTAGCAGAGATGAGGAACAGAACAACCGCCCCTCTGATGTCATAATGTCTTCGAAAATAGGATTTGCACTCTCTAAATACTACGATATTCCCAAACAGCCTCTTGATGCTAAGAAAAAGGAAAATACATTATAAGCACCCTTGTCCGCGTATTTTGATGATTACAATTTTCGACCGAGTTGTCTTCCCAGCATGGAGTGAGAGAGAGAGAGAGAGAGAGAGAGAGAGAGAGAGAGAGAGAGACAGAGAGAGAGAGAGAGAGAGAGGAATCTTTCTCTAACACAGTGGAGGCAGTAACTTACACGTAGGAGCAAGTTTCATGTATTGAAAACACTGAAGCCAATTGTAAGTTAAGGTGCTGAAAACATAGCCGCATCCGTTGTCCGAGCCACAGAGAGAGATGGCAGGCCACTTCCCGGTACCCCTTTTGGCGTGCGGCGGCACCCTGACATAACCGCAAGACCCTTGATCAGCCAAGCCAGCGTCTCCGGCTTGCTATGCCCATTGTGAATCAAGCGTGTATCGTCCTGTACAGCTCGACTCTGACAAGAATATTCTAACTTTATCAGCCACTCCAACTACACTGTGATGGCCAGCTACAGTTGTACGAATTAAAAAGGAATTTACTGATGATTACACTGATTGTTTAGATATTACTGATTCGATTGATATTTGCATGTCTCATACCTTACGGGGCCTGTAGGCTATAGAAGGTATACAGAAACGAATTAAACATGAGTAAATCACGTTAAATGAGTGACTTTTTCTAGTTCTATAATCAATAAGCAACATGTTGCCCGGAACTATTATCTGCTCCTCCACCCCCTTTCACTAAGCCTCTTTTACCACAGTAACCACGATCAAGGATCGATCAAATGAAAAGGAAGCAGATGGGAAAAAGTAAGTAATCTGTTCACTGTGTCACAATGAATTGCCATATGTGTTATTAAATTTGTCTCACAGTGAGACAAGATGGCCAATGCCTTCATGAAAAAAATGCTTGCTGATGCCTTTGGAACAACAACTGATGCCCACATATTTCCAACCCCTACACACTCATGACTGTCGGTTTGCTTTGGAAGAAGGGTGAACAGCTGGGTGCAATCCAATCTCTGTTGGCAACCACAAACGTATTTCTATGGAACCATTGACCGGCTTGTGTCACTGAGGGACAAATGTATTAACAAATATGGCGATTTCTTTTTACTAGCATTGCCCAGGTATTCATTTTACAACTTTCTGTCAGAAACGAAATCAAAACATGAACGTTGGTTGCACGGAAGTATCGAAAAAAATTCAGTTCCATGTTTTAGTGAAAACACCTTTGGAATTATGAAACAGCCGTAAAGATAAATATGCATAATTCACAAATGTGTAAATACAGTAAGCAAATTGAGAATCGTGATGCCGGACAGTTTCTGTATGCTGGGTGCAGTTGTTATGCGTGGCTACAACGCGATTTTGTAAACCCCGCTATGGCAACGCCTCTTCATACTTTTACGGATAGCTATTGTTTGCACTTGCAGTCGTCTGCGTTTGACAGTTGTAATCTGTCAAAGGCGCTGCCAGATATCAAGGATTCACTAAGTTGACTCGGCTGCAGCAGTGTCTTATTAGTAAGGAATAAATGTATTAAAACTTCATGAATGATGCGGAATTTTTCACGTCTCTCATTGTTTTCGACGTCATATCTCTTGAACGTGAGGTCGCAAAATGATATATTTATGTAGGTGTATTCAGCGGCCGCGCGGGATTAGCCGAGCGGCCTTAGGCGCTGCAGTCATGGCCTGTGCGGCTGGTCCCGGCGGAAGTTCGAGATCTCCCTCGGGGATGGGTGTGTGTGTTTGTCCTTAGGATACTTTAGGTTAAGTTGTGTGTAAGCTTAGGGACTGATGACCTTAGCAGTTAAGTCCCATAAAATTTCACAGCGGGATATGTGCATACTGTCAGCAAAATGTGTTGCGTATAGAGCTAATAGTAAAGATGCAATAAATTTAAACGTCGTATATGATGTGGCAGTTTTTCATGCATGTCATTGTTTATGACCTCATATCTCCTTAGATATGATAGATACGTGGTTCTTACACCACAAGCTATTGTTGTCTGACAGTAACGGATATGTGTATCATGTTTGGTTGAAATTAGTCTAGTGTTTTAGGAGGAGATGCGGGAGACACATACATACAAAGACACATGCATACATTCACTTTATAATGTGTAAGGATATAATAAATAGTTTACTTACTTTTCTTCTACATGTATCGTTTTCGCTTGATTGTCTCTCATAAAGAACTTCCATGTTTTTGGTAAACTTTTTTTGAGATCTAATTTCAAGGCAGAGGTGCTAATAGAGTTTCAGAATATCTTTATTCTCTTTGTCAAATTGCGTGTAACGGCTGAAAAATCAGCAATGATCAACATCAGACAATACAGAAGGCAGTGGGGAACATTACATTGGCGATACGTAAGGAACAGCTATAGTCTTTCGAAAGTAATCTCAGAACTATTTCCTTTGCAATGAATTCCGGTGATGAACTGGAGCGTGTTCGGATCTTCAGAGCTAACCCGGAGAGTGTCATCAGGAGGAGGACTATTAATTCTAGCGTTCGACATATCAAAGCGTGGAATGTTACGAAGCTGAATACTGCAGGCAAACGTAAAATCTAAAGGTGAGATTATCAGATAAAATTTAAACTTAGAGGGCGTTAGTCAAATGGGTAGGTCGCAAATAATTCTGAACAGATGAAGAGGGGGTGTTAAGTAGAGGATAAGTTAGTGGCATGAGCAACGCAATCGCCAAAGTATTAGGGTTTGAACTACGTAAGTACTAATCAACGTTTTACTGGTGTACTTGCCTACTTCATAAATTGATGTTGTGAATTAGAGACAAAATAACAGAAATGAGTCTGTTATACGACAAGGAATGGAAGATGAAGTTACTGGTGAATATGAAATGGGAGAAATGAATAAGAGGGAAGAAAAGGTTTTTCAGTTCTGTTCAAATTATTATAGCATTCGCTCTCTTTCAGAATCACAAGAGAAGGAAGCATAAGTTGAAAACTCCAAGACATGCTGAATTGAATCGTTGGGAGATAATGATTAGGAAATCAAATCCTAAATTGCAAGATGTTGCAGGTGTGGACAGGCTCAGACCTTAACCCATTAGAAGCGAACGGAAAGATCTGAATGAAGGGAATAAAGAAAAAGCAACGTAGAGGATGAAATGTACTAGAAGAAGTTAAGAAGTCATATGACGAAATGGAAATTTTAGTGAGTGAAAGCGACCAGAGTAGTGCAACGGAGTGTAATAGAATATAGAAGGAAACAATTAAGGCAGCGTAGGTCACCATAAGAATCGCGAATGTAAAGGGGACAATGCCATCGGTGACCAAGTAAATGTGAGCTTATGAATAAAAGAAGCAGAAGTAATAATCTTGTGAATGTGCAAATAATGCAGCAGTGTAGGCTGGTTAGGAATGGCATTAACAGACAATGAAAGCATGCTAAATCAGAATGAAAGAGAATGAATTGAACATTTCGTCAAACATATAGGAAAAATCGATTCGACGTGCAATAAGTTTAAATGTGTCTTTGGACAAGAAAAATGAGTGGGTTAACCCATGAGGTCCAAATGCAAACCTGTTTTAAAAGGAAATGAGAGGACTGACGCATGGTAAGAGTATGGCAAAGACTAGTGTAATGAAGGGAAACTGATCCGAAGTGTGACAGATGTGGAGGAGAATGTTGATATAGAATAAATAGGTGATCAGTAATGCGATCAGATTTTGAAAGAGAAACAGCAAGGCCACAGGAGTCGGTAATACATCTTGAAATCAGTATTTCCTCTAATACTGAAGGAAAAATATTCAAAGGAAGACAGAGATTAGGGTTTAGCCATCAAATAATCAAAGATGTAGTGTCAAAGGGGAAAGGAAGTTGTAGCGGTCAAAACCAAATCATTCAAAAGACCGATGACGAAAAGATGATGACAACAATCGTGAACGGAGGATGAAAGAGACATGAAGAGATAGAAAAGTAGACACAGTGGGAATAAAACGAAATTGTTGGAATTAGCCATTGAAAAAGATTAATTTATTGAAAATAGACGTTTGAGTAGCTGCAGAGGTAGAACGTGACATTGACGTCAGTAGATGAGGAAATGATTTGTTTTTATTGCATCGACTAGTCTCTCATTCTGTAATACTGATAAAAGATGTACGTAGCCCAGATTTTATGTCACGTTCGTTGTTAGGCATACCCAAAAACTACCTGAGTTCCCATAGTTTTATATCAAATGCAGATTACGGAGAATTATACTGCTGCGCGTTGTATCGCCACTTTGTTGTTACCAACAGCTAACAGAGGTAGGGGAGTAGAGATATAACTCAAATAGTTTTTGCAGTGAATGGCGAAATACTATGTACTTAGATTTCCCAGAAAATTAGGAAACTGATGGTTTGGTCTACTGGGACCAAACTGCTGAGATCATCGGTCCCTAAGCCTACACACCAATTAATCTAACTTAAACTAACTTAACGCTAAGGACAACACACACACCCATTCCCGAGGAAGGACTCGAACCTCCGACGCGGAGAGCCGTGCGAACCGTGACAAGGGGCCCTGAGACCGTTATGAACACTATATTAATTTACTGTTAGTGGTGCTATTGGAGGTGGTAAGCATACTTAGATTGACAGCTACCTGAGCTCCAAACCACGGTGACAATCGACGGTTTCACATCAGTTATTGATTAGTAGCAAATGTACACAGGACAATTTTCCGTGAGCTACCTGAGCTCCAAACCACGGTGCCAATCGACGGTTTCACATTAGTTATTGATTAGTAGCAAATGTACACAGGACAATTTTCATAACAATGCCTATGTGGCGAGACACCAGGAGAGTCCGATTTGTGATGAAAATCTTTCTCCACTTAGTGAAATATGGGGTTGGAGTTGGAGGAACTGAGGCGGCGTACGTGCCAGTACGCCGGTTTTTCAATAGTTGATACCTAGCTAACAATTACGAGTCGATCTGTATAATGCAGTTCAGTGACTTAGCTGAAAATTGCGCTGTGATACTGGGGGTATGCGAGAAACGATCTTATAGCCACCATATTTTAACTCTATCACCTTCATTACCTGAGGAGAAAGAATGCTCGGACTGCTGCGTAGTTTGTGTGTCCCTCGTGGGCGCAAATAAAATGTAAAGTGCATGTTTACATCCCTTTTCCCAATATCATGTTTAAGGGGCCTATACACACACCAACCAACCGACCAATTTCATATGCAGCGTACAGACGTCCCGGCTTCACCCAACTATTACAGCGTTAGTGTGAGAAAAGACGAACTTTTGTCAGGTGGTCGGGACGACAACGCTATACAAGGACAATTGGTCGGCTGAAGTGGCGGTAGGAGTGGGGTGATGTGGGACTGTTAGTACCTTGGGAGGCTCGGCTGTCGGCTTGTCGTAGCCAACCGACCACCCGACGAGAAATTTTCGTCAGTTCACCAAAGTGCCCACAC
Source organism: Schistocerca piceifrons (assembly GCF_021461385.2). NCBI lineage: Eukaryota > Metazoa > Arthropoda > Insecta > Orthoptera > Acrididae > Schistocerca > Schistocerca piceifrons. Next base: position 602,987,213 of record NC_060139.1, on the reverse strand, counting down.
ACGTCCAATTGGTCAGTCAGTCGGTCGGTCGGTTGGTGCGTATGTGGTGCCTTTCACGGGAGAGGTGGCGTCAAAGCTCGGACGTCCGCCGTAAGGAGTCGTGGCTGGTCGCTCTAGAGCAGAGCTCTCCTCGGGGAAGCACGAAAGCTTCACACTGCTGTCAGCTCCCTGAGAGCGGACGTCTGGGACGGAAGTCGTCAGGTGACTGCCCACATTTCTAATAGTTAATGCAGTCTTCACGTGGAACTGAAGTTTAGAATGTGTTAGTTTGTTGTTAAATATAGGGTGTTACGACCTACTACTGAAACGTGCGGCAATTTGCATAAACTTGTACTGTTGTAAATGTTACAAATGTCAATATTCGACTACGATAGGCCAACGGGTATCCAGTTAGTAAAGCTAAATTCTAAATTTAGTCGCTAGGCCAATTATCAAGGAAAATTAAGCCGAGGATACGTATTTTTATTCGTCACAGCTGTCAACGAAAGAAAATGCATATCGTGCTTTGCTCCATTTGAACATTCATTGTGGTCTACCCGCAGTGGATTTCATAAATTTTCAGTAAATTATGCGGTTACAGTAAAACTCTTTTCGTCAAATAATTGGAATCGGGGGAGGGGGGAGCATATTTTGTTGTTTGGGCTGACAGACGAAATGTTTCCATTAATTCTTATACGAATGGTTAATGGCAAGCTTTCCCATTCTTAACGGCATTCTATAGCTCGTGACTAGTTTGGTACAGCAATAGAGCGTATGTTAATGCTCACATTGATATATTTCAGATAGAGTGGATACACTAGCATTTACTTCACTCTCTCAAGGTGTATCTAGAGCTTCCCAAAAGTATATAGTTAATTTTCACAATTTACTTCCTTTTGAAATAGCGGCAAATAGCGTTCACACGGTAGAAAAATCAGTCTTTCACCCTCTTCTTAGCGATAACTGCGTTTTGATGTGGTAACCAATGCGAAAATCTTACCGTCAAGCCGCAGTGCTTTAACGACTATCTTCACTTACCGGGCTGTTAGATGCGTCGAATTAAATTGCCTTTTATTAGCCTATGAAATTCTATGGTTTAAAGCGTCCACTAGCTCACTATATTTGACTGGAGTTTCCAGTCACTGCACAAATATTGTCCAAACTGGGTTCGGCACGTGTTAGTTTCAGTAGCCCATATTACTTCTTAGACGGTGTCTGCGTCACAACGTACTAATCGAGGTAGGGTGATCTATTATCGGTTGCTACTAGATTTTGCAGTTACTTCTTTCTAGTTTCTTCGAATAAGACATTTGTATCACTACATTATGTTTTTGACAGACGTCACAGAATAATCATTCGTAACGCACACGACATTTCATGTGCACTTACGTTGTAACACGTTTCAGAAGTACGCCGTGGTTCAGTAAGTACTTAATTATCTATCTAATACTATCCCACATCTTGCCACGTTCCTGTGCTCTTCATACTTTCCCTTAGCAGTATCTGCCACTACGTACATTTGCCTTACTCTACTACAATTGGTATTTTCCGACGTGATTTAAATGATTTTAACGTAAATTAAAATTCCGGCAATGTTTTTAATTATAGTGAAATGTATACACAACCTACAGTACGTGAAAAAATTGTCGACATAGAAGTAATTTACACAGTACAGTTGCTCGTTATATGAAAGAATTAAAGATGTTACAAACTACGTCAGTCCTGGGGTGCGATCTGAAAGTTTTGTTATGCTTAAAGAATAAATTTTGTGGAGATACAGTAATTCTTACTACTACTACCGGTTGAGACACGCTGTCATCAGATCTTCTAACATTACTAGATGTTAACGCTTTTTTACGACACTGAAAGTCATATAGATACGTTGCGTCTCATCGTAATCAAAAGTGACAGAAAATCAGGTTTATCCATGTTCCGTAGAGCCACGCGTCTTCAAAAGCCACTTTAACGGCATTTCTTATAAATAGAAAATGCCACGCTACGATATCAGCTCTCTCGATAGTAATTTTACGTCATTTAATTTTTTTTACTGCAAACAGAGGTCTGACTACCTTTTACAAAGACGTCTTGTTCTGTGACTAACTCTGCCTCGCGGAGACTAACGCACAGCTTTGTTAAATTTCGATCTTTTCTCTTGTAAGATCCATATGTGACAAATAGCATCTTGTTGAAAAGCATCCAAGTCTGTTACGCGTGGTTCTGTCCTACTTTTAAGGGTGTCTGTAGTTAGGATGAACCGGGCATACAGTGCCCGTCTGCACAGTATTTTTTCCTTACAAATTTTGACGAAATTTCTATGTATCTTTAAAGCTTCTGCAGTTCTTTAGACTAAATTCGATAGAAGCAAGTGTTTCCCCCTTCTCTCTCCTCGAAATATTCCCGCACCGAACATCAAAAATCTTATGCCTGACCACCCAAAACATGGTCATATCGCGGAGTTTTCCGTTCAGCAGCCACGCTTTAATGCACATTTCCCCAGGTTTGACATTCGGTAGATAAAAATAAACTTGCATCACATAACGAAACTTACAACTTTTACGATACCGGTCTCGATCGTCATCTGCGAATGGCTAGTTGCTACTAGCTGCAGTAGCAGAGATGTTTGAGAATTCTGAACGGAACAGCAGGCGCGGGCAAGGGCGTTCTCTGATTGTCGCTATGGCAGCAGTCCTGCAAACAGCTAGACGTTTATCACTTTGTTTCTGTGATCCAGGTGTAGACTCAAAATTGTCTGCATAGCATACGACGTGCAACTCGCCGCGCCTTCGGAGACCTAGATAGTTTCCAACATCGTGAGACAGATTGAAACGTCATTGTGAGATCCTTCTACATGAAGGGGGCTCCGCAGATGTCAAAAACTACAGCGTACTGTCTGTCCTTACATAAATTTGTGCAGTTTTTGGAAGGGTAACATTCTCCAGGTTAGTCACGCTCCTGTGTAGTAATGGTATCTTCTCTCGTAGTTCGGATTTCACAAGAGCCACTCTGCCGAGATAATCATAAATATACTGAATACTTAATAAAATCTTATTTTCATTCGGTTTTCTTAAGGGATGAAATTCTTTGGCAAGTCCTCATGAGACGCATTAATTGCACAAAAAAATTACTAAGATATGGTAGGATTCTCGGTCACATCATGCTGTCATCTCTCTAACGTACAGGAGTATTAACAAGATTTTAACTGCACGTTTACCCACTTACGAAATATGAATGCGGTGTCTTTCAGTGAATATAGCTTTAGTACAAAACAGGTTGACATACGAAGCTCTAAAATTCTTAGAGAACCTATCCCGGGACATACATTGTCTGACAGATCGCAGAAGTGTTCTCAAATGTTGATTAAATATGTTTCTACTTAATTTCCATACCGTAGAAAAATATCTTGAATAGAAACACGTATCATTTATACGTAAAAAAACCTGATGGTGGAATGTAGTTGTATAATCATTTTTCATTTTTTCAATGTGTGTTCTGTGTGTTATATTGATTCGCTCTACGTCAGAATGTTTATCATGAATATGATCTGTGGAACAAGAAGCGAACTGAAGATGACTTTGTTGACAGCGACAGAATACACTTGGTGACATGTTTTGCGTAGGAGTATGCAGACTTCAGAGAGATTTGGCCACCACGAGGCAGATAAGCGGTTCTTGGCTTTTCTGTTTCGTCCCATTCCTCAGGCGTAAATTTTGATTCCAACCCGCTTAATTTGACAAACTCAGAAACCATTAATAATTGCAATTCCTCAGTGAAACTGCTCTTGTCTCGCAGTACCTGAAGACGACGACTGGGTTGCTTGTTGAAAAACTGAGCAGTGTAACAATCAATGGCGTGGCTGAAGAGATGGAATTAAACTACTAATAACTGAGAGAAATCTTGGGAGATAACACTCTAAGGGGAAGAAAGTTCTGTACAGGTCTTTCTACCTCCGATTACACTGATTTGACCAGAGTCATCGGATACTTCCTAATATGTCGAACTTCCTTTTGCCCAGCGTAGCACAGCAGTCGGACATGCCATGGACTCGTCAATACAAATGTATATAGCCGTCCATAACTGTGAAACTGTTGCCAGTGCAGTATTTTGTGGCCGAACTTACCTGTAGACTATGTTCCACAAATGTTCGATGTGATTTATGACGGGTGATATTGGTGGCCAAATCATACTACGTAATTGTCCAGAATGTTCTTCAAACCAGTCACGAACAATTGTGGCATGGTAATAAGGCGAATTGTTCATAAAAATTCCATCGTTGAATGGCTGCAAATGGTTTCAAAGTGACCTAACGTAACCACTGCCAGTCAATGGTCGGTTCAATTGGACGAAAGGACCCATTCCATTGCATTTAAACACAGCCCAACTAGCCTGGCTTGTTCGCAACTTATGTCCACGGCTTCGTGGGGTCTGCGCCACACTCGAACCATGCCGTCAGTTGTTACTTACTGGAGTCGGGACTCGCCTGACCAGACTAGTCTTCCAGGGTGCAACCGATGTGGTGACGAGGCCGGCAGAGCCGCTGCAGGTAATGTGCTGTTAGCAAGGACACTTACGTCTTTGGCCTGCTGCCATAGCCGGTCAACGCCAAATTTCGCCGCACTGTCCTGGCGGAAACGTTCGTCGTATTGTCCCACATTGATTTCTGCAGTTACTTCACGCGGTGTTACTTATGTTACCACTGAAAATTCTTGTAAACGCAGCTAGTTTTCAGTCGTTAAGGTCGTCGGCCACTGCGTTGTAAGTGTTGAGAGGTAATGCCTGAAATTTGGGATTCTCGGCCTACTTTTGACACTACGCATTTCGGAAAATTGAATTCCCCAACGATTTCCAAGATGGAGTGTCTCATGCGTTTAGCTCTAACTACCATTCCGCGTGATAATTCCCGTCGTGCGGCCGTAATCACGTCAGAAACATTAAATGAATCGTTGTGGACTTCAGTCCAGAGACCGGTATGATGCAGACTCTCCATGCTACTCTACCCTGTGCAAGCTTAATTTCTCAGTACCTACTGCAGCCTACATCCTTCTGAATCTGCTTACTGTGTTCCTCTCTTGGTCTCCGTCTACGATTTTTACCCTCCACGCTGCCCTCCAATACTTAACTGGTGATCCCTTGATGCCTCATAACATATCCTGTGAACTGATCCCTTGTGCTAGGCAAGTTGTGCCACAAATTTCTCTTCCCCCCCCCCCCCCCCCCAATTTTATTCAATACCACCTCATTAGTTATGTGGCCTACCCATCTACTCTTCAGAATTCTTCTGTGGCACCACATTTCGAAACCTTCCATTCTCTTCTTGTCTACATTGCCGTACATGTTTCACTTCTATACATGGCTACACTCGACACGTGAATCATCTAAGAAAAATGACAGCTCGGCCAGTGAACTGCTCTTTCATACATCGTGTACGCGATACTACTGCAATTTGTGTTTTTGCACATTGATATCTCACGACTTTCGTTACCTTAGTGCGTACAACCTACTGAGATAAAAGTAGCAAAGGATGTGTTACTCGTACTCGAATGTGGGCAAATCAATGTCTTTTAGCTCTGAATCGATTGTCACATTGCTGTTCTTTCAAATATTCCATGGTTCTCTACATACATTTTTGTCGTCGACTTATAAACGTCTAAGAACGAAAACGGTGCAAGAAAATGCTGTGGCAGTGTGCGATTCAGAGGATCGAATAGATTAATCACTAAGCTGTTAGTATCTAAAGAACACTCTAAGGGATGTCACCACCACGACCACCACGATGATTATGGGTGGTGATCGTAATTCACGTTCGTTTGACAGGCAGAGTAAATATTTCTGCATTGGATCTTGACTTCCTCGTTGTACTAGTGGGATACCATTTGGAGCTAAGAGATGAAACTTAAAAAGCCTGGGCCGGCTTTCCCATCAGTTGCGGCAGGTTGCTAATAAAGCGTGTCTCCGGTGTTTATTAACAGAGGGCCTTTCCATTATTGATAGCGCATTACTTACTGTTTATCTGCTGACATAACAATAGTTAGGAAGATGTCATATTAAATATGGCAGAGGTTACTTCATGCAACTGTCGTTTGTTCGTCACGTTCAAAACTGGTACGACCAAACAGAAGACTGCGCATATGTAACAGCTCTAATTTCCTAGTTTGAGATTGGCCATTAATACACCCGTCTTCTTCCCTCAGACTGTGATGTAATGCTCGAACATTTTCTGCCACCCAATTTCACTATTACGAGTCTAACGGCTCGAAGGAAGCCTTCACTGTGTATATTTCTCAGTCGTTTCACGGGATGGCGAGAGGTCAGATAAGAGTGAGGTTCTGCGCAAGCCCACGTCTACTCTCCGACCCGCGTCAGGCCTCGTCCATACACTTTCATCACTCAGTTCTCATTTGACATCAATACGCTTTCGTTCTCTTAGGTCTTCCTACTAATATACATATACATGATTAGATCACATTTATCTGGCGTCACCTACTGGAGATGACTTTCTTAGTGAGTGGAGTCACTGCTCGGTCCCTTATCCAACGAGGCAACTGTAACTTAAGTTTATTCATTGTTCAATTAACGCTCCAGTACCGATCAAGCTGACCAGTAGCAGATGTAGCATCATGACGTTAAATTGAATCGATGTCAACCTTTAACTCGGTCTTCCGAAGATTCGAAACAATGGTAGCACTAAAGAATGAGTACCCTAAATGTTCTGTTCACTGTCTGTAACTGCACTACATTCTCATAAATCCGCGAGTAAATTGAATTTGGCCGATCGAAAAACGAACAAGAAAGCTTTCAGTCTTCCATGTAATGTGGATTTACAACGTTGTATTTAAATATTTCATTGAGATAACGAGTAAACAGCGATCATTAATAATGGACAAACACCAGTTGGATCATTGTTTCTTGTTGACAACCTACGCCTCGTGGTGCCAGATCTGAAGACAATCTGCTCTATAAATAGAAACAGGTGATGATTAATAAAAATGGTGATTCAGACTATTTCATAATTATAACTGAGAACACGGTTCCTGAGACATGACGACAGTTACGAGAAACCATTAACACTGAACTGGAACGACTTACGGATGTTCCTCATACCCATTTTCTTTTTTAGACACGTTCTCATGGAAAGCAAACTTCCATTAATCGCACTTCAACAACAATTCTCAGGTTGCTGCTCACCTTATCTGAAATGGTTTCTGTATGTGGATACTAATAATCCGATCACCCTACCCTATTATGAATAATGCCTCTCAATGACAAGGTAGTGGGTTTTCCAGCCTATCACCTCAGAACTAAAGCCTTTTTTCTCGAATCTTCGTCTGCAAACGTAGTACAGAGCAGATGTATAGGTATACAAAGTATCCCTCGATACATATTCATTGTTCGCAACACAATATATATAGAAAAAGGGGTGAGCGTGGTTTCTAAATCCATGCAACAACTGACTCTAGCTTTCATTATCTTCACTGGTGATCATGGCGTCATCAGAAACTCCTTGGACGTGGATATTTCTCATTTTGAGAATAAGTACCCAGACATGATGCAGCTCACCATTCTCCATAGTGATGTGACGCTCCAAAGAGATCAGGAGAACAAGTCATCTCCAGTGGCGAGGGTAGGCTTTGAAAGAACTGTCTTCCAGAGGAATTTAAGGTCCTGGTGTGTTAATATGGTGTGAAATTATATGTCCGATTGACAACGTGCTTCACATCGTTATATATTGGGCATATGTCGTCCTACAGCCAATGGATTCAAAATATAGTAACTGTGGTTGATCACTCAACGAAGGCAGTTCTTGTGAACACTGCCCTCCACGTTCACCAGTCTCCTCAGTTTTTAAGAAAAACTGAAGATAAAGGAATAAAAATCTATTGACGATGTGTAATACTTAGGCACAGAAGAAATATGAAATGCTACATCCTGTTGTGACGATAAAATAGGCTAACATCAAGGTCATAGACTCCCCTTCCCCCTACCAACCTTCCCCAAACAAACTTCTCTACCACTCTCTGCGCCCATGGTTCCTTCATTGCCTTCTTGGGGAAACAGTTAAGGCATCCATCTGTAGAAGCATTCCCCTTCAACACCTGTTGGTGGCACAGCACTCCCTCAGGATTCCTCTTCCCAGCAACCCAAGGACCAGAGGCCCACCACCTAACAATGTCTGAAAAAGCCGCGCCCTGCTGGTTCCACCGCTGTCTGCTCATCGTCTTTATCCATGCTCACTGCGTATAGACCCTTGAACGAACCTTTCCCACCAAATGTTGTGCAGAGGAATAGGAACAATGAGAATCTGGGAAAGACTCGCCCAGTGGCGCTGCTGACACCAGAACCCGCTACACAGCTATACTGTAGGATACTAGTGGATGTGGGTACATCCGCACTGGTGACAAGTAGTGATCCTACTGGGTTACTGGTCCTTCTGGCCCCTGTGCAATTAACCTGGCCACCTGTCAAGTGATCATTCAATGAAATTTAGTGGGTGTTAGTGTCAGCTGCTGGTGCAACGCCTTATGTTCCCCTTCTCCGCAATCTGCAACACTAACCAAGAAAGGCACTTCACTGAAGACCAATCTCCAACACTCCATGACTACTGAGCATTCTGTACAAACTGTTAGTCATGAGGTATCAGAGGGATGTGTACATTAGGCTGGACGGACGTCGTCAGTGAATGGATTCCAATTTGTACCTTATTGGAGGTAAGAGCAGTATGGGTGCAAACAACCTCAGCGTTCAAAATTCCCAATGTTTATCCATTTCCAGGCAAGCCACTTCCGTTGAACTGACCATGTTACTCTAACACGACACCTTTTCTCCTGCTTGGCGATTTTGACGCACACCACTCTCCAGTTCGTCTGGTGGTATGTCCCTTCTAATTAACCAACTTCTCATAACCGTAATTTGTTAGTCCTCAGTGATGGTTCTCCTTCCCACATCAATGCCGGACTTGTCACCTTTCCAGCCATCGAACCACTAATTTCTTTCCATAATCTTGGAGCTTCTCTACTACGTTATTGATAGTGACCACTTTCTGTTGATCCTGTCCTTTCCTTGACGTCAGCAGACAGATCGTATTTTCTCCATAGCCAACTGGTCTCTGCCATTACACTCGACGTCTCTGCCACATTGTAGGATGTGCAAAGCATCTCGGATGCGATCATCTACACCTTTGGAACTGCTGTTCTCCTTCGTAAAGGTCTCCCACGTGGCTACCTGGTGCTGTGGCAAACCAAAGATGTCGCACAAACTCTGCGGAATTGCCGACGAGCCTTAGTGATTCAAATGACAACACTTACTGACCGACTTTACCATTTTTAAGTTACTTCATGCTAAGGTCCACCCTTATCAGACCCAGTAAGAAGAAATCTTGGGAGCGATGTCTTCTTGTTTGGGAAGTATGCTCCCTTATATCAGGTGTGGGCGTACAACTGTGTTCCTACAGCCACCCCAATCATCAGCTGTTCTGGGTCTCGTCGTACAGGGTGATCTTCTTACCGATTGATTGGTTCTCGCAGAAAACCTTGCGACCCATTTTGTGACAGCGTCAGAGACCCCTTCTTATCCGCTAGCTTTCTAATGCAGAATAGCCAAGTTGGAGGCCTCCGCTTAAGTTTCATTCCCCACCAAGCTGAATCCTATAACGAAACTTTACGGACTGTGAACTACTGCAAGCGCTCGCCTTGGCCCACGATAGAGGCCCAGGCCCTAATTCAGGTTGATGCCAACAAATTTTCATCGTTCTTGTCTACATGGGTAATATACCACCACTTGTAATCATCACATTTTACTTGCCTCCATGAATGGGGATTGCGATGCACCCTACCAACTTCCATTCATCAGCTGTTATCCCACTGGTTGCTCCAGATTAGTCAGCACTTCTCTCAACTCCCAACAGGTCCAAGAGAACGGTGTATCACAGGGCCTTGTATTGTCACTGTGTTCCTCATCGCCAACGATGGATTAGTGCCTTCAGTTGGGCTGCTGCACACCAGTGCATTGTATGTTGACGATTCTTGTATATGGTACAGGTCCCACTAAGTAGCCTCTGCTGAATGCTAGCTCCAGGTTGCTGTCCAGAGCGTATCTGCAAGGAATCTTTCCCATGGTTTCTAATTCTCTCGTCTAAAATGTGGGTCAGGCATTTCTCCCATTTTACCACAGTCCGTCCCGATCTGGAATTTTTATTTGGTACCCAGCCCCTGGACATTGACAGCCCCGTTTCTAGGACCTCCTTTTTCATATTTCAAAAAACGCTGACTCGGCTGCCCTATATTGGTCAGCAGCATGCAGAAGCAGAACACTCTATGCTTCCTTGCCCGCCCATCTTGGGGTGAGAACAGTGGTACTGTCATATTTACTGGACTCTTGTTTCATCGCTACTGGATTATGGTTCACAGGTTTATGGCTCAGCTACTCGTTGAGCTTCAAAACAGTTAGACCCAGTCCAACACTGTGGTGTGTGTCTAGCCCCATATATTTCGTGTCAGGTAATAACAGCAGCAGACGATGGTCAACAGGTGTACGATTCGTCATGAGCTGCGACGGCAGGCCTGGAGATACAGGGAATTTACATTTGGGTATCATGCAGTGACACAGTTTCCCGAATCAGATTTCTGGAATCACATATTGAATCATAATTAAAGATGGTATGTACAGTCTGAGACGGTAGATAAAACAGCAGACCTTCGGAAAATTATCGTTCTCACATTTACAAAGATAACGACAGAGGTGCGAGGATTCACGCAGATAAAACACAACAGCACCTCATACATCGTAGGTGACGACGAAGATAATGTGAAAAATAATGGAAGAGAAAACTATTTATGACAATCACTCCGGATTTAGGAAAGTGAAAGCACCAAAGAGGTAGTTCGAACGATTGCTTGATCCTGGGAGCAAGACTGAATGAAACTAAATGGGAGTTCACACGCTTTGTCGACCCATAAAATGCGGTCAGCACTGAGGGTACGATATGTTCGAACTCTCGTCAGAATAGGTGCAAGGGGTAGTGAGAGGGTGGGTGATACAAAGTGTGTGCAGGAACTAACAGGGAAAAATAAGAATAGTGAATTATTTGGATTATAGAGACTGTAAGATGAAGTCAAAGCCTTTTACCTCTATTGTTCATTTCACACACCGAAGAAACAGTGACGGATGTAATGTAAAACGTCAGTAATGGGATGAAACTTCAGGGGGAAATGATACCATCATGTCACTGATACCTCAGTGAAAATGATACAGAAACTGATCAGAGGAATGAATAGTTACGTGAGCACATAAAATTGTTTTAGAGTGAATTGATGAAAGACGAAAATAATGAAGAGAAACGGAACTGAAACAAGCAGTGAACTAGATACAATTAGAGACGACGAAGTAGACAGAGCTCAGGAATTCTGCTACGCGGAAAGTAAAATAAGATATTGGAGGAAGAAATAAAGAGCAATTTGGGCAAGCAAAGAAGGCATACCAGGCCAAAGTATGTCACACATCAGGAGAAATTTCCAAGAGCGTACCTTCGAAACACAGTATTATATGGGAAAGAGTAATGAACTGTAGAAAAACTGGGGAATAGAATAGAAACATTTGAGTTGTGAGGTACAGAAGGATGTGTTAAATTTGACTATATTAAGATTTTGTGCATAATTGGCGAGGAGAACAACATATGAAGAGCAATTTCTTACTTCAATTAACCTTCCGTTTGCGTCTCGTGATCTACGTTTTATTTCCTCTTTCGTGCCCCATGTGTTGACTTGCTTCCAAGGTTGTAGAATTAACTAACATCTTCGTGGTGACGATTTTAGGAAAGGTTCACTCTTACATCTGTACTATTTACACGAAAAATTCGGCTAGGCAGGTCTTGTAGTCATAAACTTTCACAGAAGGTAGTAATACCGTCAGCGAGTCATTGATATCGTTTCACGCTTAATTTCAATCCCGCACTTTAACCTTTGTTTTGCTGCCATCATTACCACTTCGATGCACAAATTCAGTAGTATGGGCGAAAGACTTTATCAGTCTTACCCAGCTCGCTGTTCTGTCTTCCCTCTTACTACTTCGACATATTTTATATTCTGTAGCTCACTCCTGTTTTTCTCAGACTGTAGAATACCCCACACCATCTTAGATCATCATCATCATCATTTAAGACTGATTATGCCTTTCAGCGTTCAGTCTGGAGCGTAGCCCCCTTATAAAATTCCTCCATGATCCCCTATTCAGTGCTAACATTGGTGCCTCTTCTGATGTTAAACCTATTACTTCAAAATCATTCTTAACCGAATCCAGGTAGATTCTCCTTGGCCTGCCCCGACTCCTCCTACCCTCTACTGCTGAACCCATGAGTCACTTGGGTAACCTTGCTTCTCCCATGCATGTAACATGACCCCACCATCTAAGCCTGTTCGCCCTGACTGCTACATCTATAGAATTCATTCCCAGTTTTTGTTTGATCTCATTGTGGACACCCTCCTGCCATTGTTCCCATCTACTAGTACCTGCAATCATCCTGGCTACTTTCATATCCGTAACCTCAACCTTGTTGATGAGGTAACCTGAATCCACCCAGCTTTCGTTCCCATACAACAAAGTTGGTCGAAAGATTGAACGGTGCACAGATAGCTTAGTCTTGGTACTGACTTCCTTCTTGCAGAAGAGAGTAGATCGTAGCTGAGCGGTCACTGCATTAGCTTTGCTTTCCATTTCTTTCACTATGTTGCCATCCTGTGAGAATATGCATGCTAAGTACTTGAAACCGTCCACCTGTTCTAACCTTGTTCCTCCTATTTGGCACTCTATCCGTTCATGTTTCTTTCCCACTGAAATTACTTTCGTTTTGGAGATGCTAATATTCATACCATAGTCCACACATTTCTGATCTAGCTCTGAAATACTACTTTGCAAACTTTCAATCGAATCTGCCATCACAACTAAGTCTTCTGCATATGCAAGACTGCTTGAGTTCACATATCTTAATCTCACCCAGCCAGTCTATTGTTTTCAACATATGATCCATAAATAATATGAACAACAGTGGAGACAGGTTGCAACCTTGTCTTACCCCTGAAACTACTCTGAACCCAGAACTCAATTTACCGTCGACTCTAACTGCTGCGTGACTATCCATGTAAAGACCTTTAATTGCTTGCAAAAGTTTTCCTCCTGTTCCATATTCTCGTAGAACAGACAATAACTTCCTCCTAGGAACCCAGTCATATGCCTTTTCTAGATCTATAAAGCATAGATACAATTCCCTGTTCCACTCGTAACATTTCTCCATTATTTGCTGTAAGCTAAAGATCTGGTCCTGACCACCTCTAAGAGGCCTAAACCCACACTGATTTTCATCCAATTGGTCCTCAACTAATACTCGCACTTTCCTTTCAACAATACCTGAGAAGATTTTACCCACAACGCTGATTAAAGAGATACCTCTGTAGTTGTTACAATCTTTTGTGTTTCCATGTTTAAAGATTGGTGTGATTACTGCTTTTGTCCAGTATGATGGAACCTGTCCCGACTCCCAGGCCATTTCAATTATCCTGTGTAGCCATTTGAGACCTGACATTCCACTGTATTTGATGAGTTCAGACTTAATTTCATCCACCCCAGCTGCTTTATTGCACTGCAATCTATACCATTTTCTCCACTTCCTGAAATGGGATCCAATTTCCATAATCATTCCTATCCCATTGTACCTCGAAATCTGAAACATTACTGATCGTATTTTCACCTACATTGAGCAACTCTTCAAAATATTCCCTCCATCTGCCCAAGGCATCCACAGGATTCACCAGCAGTTTTCCTGACCTGTCCAAAGTACTTGTCATTTCCTTCTTACCTCCCTTTCGAAGACTGCTAATTACACTCCAGAATGGTATTCCCGCAGCTTGATCCAGTCTCCAACCTGTTTCCAAAGTCTTCCCAAGATTTATTCTTGGATGCTGCAATTATGTTTGGCTTTTTTTCTTTCTTCAACATAACTTTCTGTGTCTACCTGGCTTCTAGTATGTAGCCATTTTTGATAAGCCTTTTTCCTTTTACAAGCTGCCTTGACTGCGTCATTCCACCAAGCTGTTTGCCTTGGAACAGTAGTGTGTAAAAGTAGGATGAAGCATTCTTCAGCCACTTCTAGTACTGTGTCCCTGTACCTTGTCCATTCCTTTTCCAATGACTGTAACTGACTACATTCAACTAACTGGTACCTTTCTGAGATCACTGTTATGTACTTGTGCCTGATTTCCTTATCCTAAAGTTACTCCACTCTTATCCTCCTACGTATGGACCTGACCTGCACTTTCGGCCTCACAATCTCACTGCAGATTAAATAATGATCAGTGTCATCAAAGAATCCCCTGAAGTCACGTGTCCCCCACAGCCTTCCTGAATTCCTGATCTGTTATTGTATAGTCAATGACAGATCTGGTTCCCCTGCCTTCCCAAGTATTCCGGTGAATGTTCTTGTATTTAAAAAAGGAGTTTGTGATTACTAAGCCCATACTGGCACAGAAATCAGAGTTATTTGCCGTTGCTGTTGGCCTCCTTATCCACTCCAAATTTACCCATAACCTTTTCATATCCTCCTGTTCGATTTCCAATCCTGGCGTTAAAATCGCCTATGAGCAGAACACTGTCCTTGTCCTTAACTCTAACAACTAAATCACTGAGTGCCTCATAAAAACTATGCATCTTATCTTGATCTGTCCCTTCACAATGGGAATATACTGACACAATCCTAATTTTCTTGCTAGACACTGTCAAATCTATCCACAACAGTCGTTCGTTTACATACTTTATTGCAACTACGCTGGGTTCCATTTCTTTCCTGATGTAAAGCCCTACACCCCATTGGGCTATTCCTGCTTTGACTCCTGACAGGTAGACCTTGTATTCTCCCATTTCCTCTTTCTCACTCCCTACCCGAATGTCACTAACAGCTAAAACGTCCAGCCCCATCTTACTTGCAGCATCTGCCAGCTCTACCTTCTTCCCAGACTAGCACCCATTGATATTAATAGCTCCCCATCTCATGACCATTTGTTTGCCAAGTCGTATCTTAGGAGTCCCTGGTTTGTCAGAGGTGGGACTCCGTCACCTCCAAAGGTCCGAGGCATTTTGCTCTGATTGTCGCCAGCATTATATTTAAAGTACCAGGGAAGCAGGTTGCTAGCCTTACTTGCCCCGAGTCCCATTGGGTTTTGCCCCTAACGGCTGAGGGACTAACCGGCGGATTTGGTAGTCTTTGCCGTCTGAGCACAAAGGTGACCACGACTCAGAATGTCCGAGATGCCCAGCCTTATTCCAAAGTAGCTGGTATCCCGACTGTCGGGACCACTTACTTGGCCACTTACACGTTGCCCGTGGTTCATGAACTAGGACATGACTACAGGAATCCACACCATGAACCATTTTACATAAAGTTTAAAAATCCTATGAACTTCTCTTCATCGATTTGAGTAGTGCTTCCATTATCAAATGCAACGTCATATCTTCCTCTCTGGTGTTTTACGTTTTGTAAAGTCAAACTGATTAGCATCTGTTAAATGTCAAAGTTCCTTTCAGACTTCCGTATCTTGTTCTTGTCAGCAACTTAGTTTCAGGAGCTGTTCCACTGACTGCACAATAGTTCTATTATTTGTCATTGTCTTCTGGCCTTCATTGATGACATTTTCCCAGAAGTAGACGGGTACATAGTATCACTATTACATTATACGTCTGTGTAGCTCTAGAAGCGCTACATCGTGAATGTGAGGATTTGATGGTACTGTATAATCCTTCAATCCAGCTACGAGCCAACTAACCCACAAGTGATCCCGTATTGTACGCTACATTACAATGGATGCCATATGGTCTCTCTCTCTCTCTCTCTCTCTCTCTCTCTCTCTCTCTCTCACACACACACACACACACACACACACACACACACACACACACACACACACACACACACACACACACACGCGGCGGTGGTACCTTCCTATTACAAGCAAGCTGCGAGCCTTAATCTCGTGAGTTTCCTACACTGAGCAGTGTCTTACAACTCAACCTCGGAGTGTGCTCCATTATGTTGTAAACCAGATGCACAATAAAGTAGAAAATTATTTAAAAGCTGATTATGGAAAGTTTGTGAACGAAAAAGGTAACAAAGGCTACTGACATAGTGTCTTCACTGGCCTTCTTATACTGACCACCTCAATCACCATCAGATACAAAACACTTCGGACATCAGTCGTAAAGTGTTGAAAACGGTCAGGAAAAACTTCTTCTGAATACGCCCGAAGCATCTCGGTCACGCGTTGTTGGACATCGGCCTCATTACAGGAAGTGAGACCTTGTACGACCAAAAAGAATCAGATATCAAGCTATAGTCAATGTCGTCGTGTTCGTTATCTTCCCGCCTCCCACAAGTTCGGTTGATAGAGCTAGAAATGGAGACAATGTTGATTGCCTTGTTAGACCGCAAGGGCTTCATCCACTATGAATTTCTATCAGAGAGAGGTGGGAAAAACAAACACCATTCTATGCACTGACTGTCTCTTGGTCTTCGGAGCCAACTGGTAGCACCAGTTCTCACCTCCGGTAATGATTTTGATAGCTAACAACGCGTTATCGCGGTGCTTAGAGTGAATCCAGAAGAAACGTTTACATAGTTTCCATACCATACAACGATGTACACTGTATTTAAAAAAAACTGTTTACTCGTCACTGCAACATTTGTGTATACTTGCGAAACATTTAAGGAACTAGAGTTTACATCCCATAAAATTAGATTAAATAAGTCTACCATACCAAAATATTCATAGGTTTTTGGAGATCACACACGGGCAAAACCATTTTCTGTTGCTCATTACGAGATGAAGTGTGAATGAGGTGGTATTTGACGAGTCTCCCATTCATTTCACAAAACTGTAGACTGGTGCGTAAGTTCTTAATGCGTTTTTTCTTTTCTTTTGGACATCAGCCTTTTAATACGTTCGAAGTGGCTTATCACGAATTCTTCTACTGTGTCAGCCTTATCTTTTCAGAACAGAACCTAAAACGTGCGTCCTCAGTTATTTCTTGTATGTAATCCAGTCTCTGTCTTCGTATACAGTTCTTAACCTCTACAGTCCCTAGTACCTTGAAGTTACTCCCTCATGGCTTAACAGACGTCCTAAGTAGTGTACCAAACTTGTTCTGCCCCACTGATGTCATCCAAGTTGGTGGCGTGACGTTCGCTGATGGCAGGAGTACCATTATTCTAGATGGCTACGCCCCCATGGCAGGAAGTTCTAATTTTGGTGGGAAATCGAATTATGGGCTTCCAGGTGTCGCCTGCCCCCTACCCCCTCTCTCCCCTTGTGTACTTCGCTGTTTGCGGAATGTCGTTCAACTGAGGCCGCAATCGTAACGTTTAATCGTAAGTATAGTGATAAAATATGTGACCAACTTCTGATGATGATGATGATGATGATGATGATGATGATGATGATGATGATTCTGCCTATGTGGCCTTGACGTGCAGCATGGTGTTCTGTGGCGAGAATGATTCACGGTTCCTGCTAACGGCAGGAGCTGTCTGAATGGAGAGCCCTGTTACACTGCGGAATGTAGTTGACCTGATCATATGGTCCTCTAGACGGCCGAATAGCGAACCAATACTTAGTATGTGTTGGACAGCTTTCGTGTTAAAGTGGAAACTTCAGAAGATTCAATATGGATGTGTGTTTGTGCTGGTCCATTATTCCCTCCATTGTAAATAGTTCCATTGACTGCTTCTTCACATTTCACATCTTTATTTAGTTGAGAGAACATCGATTGGGGTGTGCAGGCAGGTGGAAGACATGTTTGCTGGTCCACTAGGTATAAGAAATACCTACTTGGCTTAGTAAATTATAGGGCTGATTTGGAATCTGTTACATCACGGACATCGGTATTCGCGAGTGGAAATGTCTAGTCTGTTTTCTTTTAAGAATTTCCACATAAAGGTCTTCGCACACAGCATACGTTTCTTAGTCGAATGTATAAAACTATAATGATTTTGTTCATAAAACTAAGTGAAACTGGCATTTGTGTATTTTTGTGGAAAGAGGACATTTATTACCACTGCGAATGTTTCTTCCCCTTTGGTTAGTAGTTGCTTTATTATAGCAGTCCAGTTAGTTAAATAATCCATAGCAAAACGGTGGGCGAGTTCTCTGAGGCTGTGGTTCTCATCCAGTCCCTGCTGTAGCGTCCTATGTGATGTTATACAGAAGTGTTTTCCATCCTCAAATTAGAGGCGTTGGAGACTTGCCTAGCCATTAGGTGGCTGCGTCACTGTACTTTAGACAACCAAGTTAACTATACCTGCTTTTATGTTGGCGAAGGGCGATCGTATCAAGGTGGACGGCTGGCAGCACTTGTAGTGAGGCTGCTGGTGTAGTATCTCACTTGGACCTTCTATCCTGTAGGTGGATTTTCGGCGGTTTGTGATGGTATATTGAGAAGAACGCAAGTTCAACTGCAGTCTTTTAGGACGACGATTTTCCCCAGTACATGTATGGTATTATGACCCATTCAATATGCGTGCTGGTTGTCTCACCACAATTTCGAGGTGTAATTAGACCCATGACGCTTTTTTCAGCTGTGATAGCGTGTATTGGCTTTGGTTAACTGGGCTATGGGGTGATTTATATTAGATATGTGTAGTGATCTCTGATGTCAAGCAGAGATAGATGTTGTATGCTAGCAGGTAATATACTTTTTAAACGCCTGTCTAACCCAAAGCATCTAGTCAGTTGAACGTATTTCCCACTAAAAAGAATAAAGATTATACCTTACACCACAGGCTTTGTCTCTGTAGATTGTAGGTGTAGGATAGCGTTTGATTGTCGCTGGTTTCGAGTGGTATTGCGAGATTTATTTTCCCGCAGGATAAGAGCAGTTGTATGTTATCGCCATTTTTCGCGGTATACTGCAATTTTAAGTGGTTCTTGGGCAGCTTTATACGTATAGTTATGCAGTTAGGACTGATCTTCATGATTAATTGCGTAATTCGGATCCATGTTTGAGTCAGTTTCCCGACCAAAATAAATATCGTACACTATGCTAACCTTCCTCTCCAGGTGGATCGGAGGCAGTTGTCTCTTGTGTGGTGGGAGCTTATATGCAGGTCTTATAAATGACAGACAATTCCAGCAGAGACAAATGTTTCCATGTATTGCGTAATGCATATTCAATGCAAAGCATTTATTTCCAGTGCCGTATTCTTCCTCTTCATAGGTTCAGGAATTCATGCTCGCTTCCATTATTCAAACAGTCAAACAAATTACATTCGAACTGAATGACTTAAAGAGCAGTCTGTAGTACGGGTAATACCATACCAATACCAACCCCAACCCCCTCCCCACCCAGCTGCAGGAGTAAGCTTTTGGAGCGAAATTTCCACAAAGATTCGAAATTCCACGCCCGTTTAGCAAGAGGTAAATGCACCATCATGAAAAGTCGGAAATGGGAGGGCCAGGTGACCTGTAGAAGCACACAACTAAATTTCCTGCCAAAATTGAAACTTCCCGCCAAGGGGGCGTTGCACTTTTCCCCCAAAAGCCGCGATCTTCGATAATAGTACTTGTCATCAGCTGTCACAGCCGCCATCTTAGATAACGTATTTTGTGTAGAGATTAATAATTTGGACTGCACCTTATTAATTATCCCCAAAAGTTTTATTCTTGCTTACTTATTTACTTTTTCTTTGTATTATACGCAAGTTTTGTCAAGACTAAATGTTCTTTAATTTGACGGAATATGGTTTTAAATTTTCTGTATGCCGAGTCCGTTCTTCAATAATTTATTTTCGATTTCTTCACATTTTTCGTGCAGGTATTTCACCTTGCCTCTCTGCACTTCCTATTTATTTCATTCCTAAGTGGCTTCTATTTCTGTGTTCCTGAATACCATTCGTCGATCGACTGAAGTATTTCTTCAGTTACCCATCGTTTCTTCGCGGTTACCTTTCTCGTACGTACGATTTTCTTTCCAACTTACGTGATTTTCTTACACACATCTGTTCCTCTTCAAATGGATTACCTAGTAAGCTATTATCTCCGTATCTGTAGCCACAGTGAATTAAAAGCGTCTCTTTCTTTAGTATGCAAGTATCTCACTTCTTTGCCATTAAATTCCTCCTGACCAGTCAGACTTCAGCTACTCTTCATTATTATGACTTCCAGTGGAATACATGATCTCTGCCTGAGCGTAAGGTAATCTAACTGGAATCTTTCCGTAACTTCAGGCCTTTTCAAGTATATCTCCTTGCGACCGAACCGCCGAATCTTTCCATCAGTAAATGGGGTATGTTCTCAACTGACTCGGTTGTTTTAACCCCCTCCACTGACGCAATGACCCGCTTCCTACTTCCGTATGTATAAAGCCAATACGGACTTGCAGCTGTCACGCCTTTGCGCTTACTGCTACGTATTTTAACCGTAAATAGCTCAGTCCTAATGGTAAGAGGTAGTAGTGAATTCGTTATCAATCTTTGAATACAGCGCAGCTGCCACAAGCTCAGCTCACTTTTACTCCACTCCTACCCTCGCCATTGCACCACATTAACTAGGTGCTACATGGACCTTGCTAAATTCACTTGCGTATACATTTTTGACCGTTACTCGCCAGTATTTACCTAATGATTAGTACACTCCTAACCGGACTATTTCCGAAAGAACTGTGATGATTGAACGGGTTCGAGCCACGGCCTACAGTGCCCTACAGTTCACACGGTAACACTGCCTACCTGACCCACTTAACTTGGTAGTGAGCTTATGTATCCAATCACCACTGCTAGCAGCAGTGGATAATCCTATCAGCACGACGAGAGCAGCAGACTTACCATCGAATCCTCCTGAAAATACTTATAACTACTGTCGCCAGCTCTGAAGGAGCAAAAGAATAAATCAATTTTTTAGCTCGTTTCAAAGTGAAACGGCTTGAGTTGAATTTAAACTTAATTCTGAATATTACTTTTTCTGATCATTCTAGGTGATTCTACAAAGCAAATACTCTCTCAATTTCTGTGAGTTGGCTAGGTAATTACTACCAAGACAATTTATGCAACTTGGGTTAACAAAATCCTATCCTTAAACTTATTTAATGATTTTGGATATTACTCTTTGGACAATTGATATAGAATTAGTTAAGTGACTTACTTGAAAAGTTACTCAGAAAAATTTAAGTAACTATAAATAGGCGACTCATTCTGGTGTGACCATTGCTCTTTTCAACATTCTTATACGCTAAAGTATTCTACAACCAAAAGAATTGTAAATGAAAGAGGCGATGATGGCCTCAGTCTGATTTCACTATACTATGTTTGAGGTTACCACACTTTAAAATGAACAAGATGCGTCGTAATTTTACTCATTACTATAGTCTGTCCTCTGCACTTGCACAAAAGAAAACTGGTATTCTCCTTTTACATGTATACAAAGTTAGACTTAACAATGGCAAGCAGTCTTGCCTTGGGTAGACGTGTCGGTGCTGGTGGTGGGATGCATGTGGCTAACGCAGCTCTTCACGCCTCATGCCCTTAATGGCGGCTGGAACTACGAGCTGTAGCACTCGTATAAGCTACTGCACGTCCGCCATAAAATCTGGGCGCAGTAACTCTTACAATCAGCCCCAGTGGCATAGAGACGGCTTCGACAACCATTCGTCGCGTTCTACTCCACAAACGGCGACGATATTCGCCTCTTCGCTGTTGCACAATCACTTTTGCGTGAGCACAGTTACGCACGTCCGGTCACGTCAACACTGCCCAGGCCATTCCATTGTTCAGTCCCTGTGTCTCCAGCTACCTCTAGCTACGCTCGTATCACCCAGAGTGGGGGCGTTCCCCTACCACCTTTTCACCGAAATCATTTAGTATTTAAGAGTATTTATATTTATTACCCTGGAGTTCATACCAGTCATAATAATTTACTACTAGCGCTTTATAACATTAAATCATACAGTAATAACTTATAACTACCAAGAAAAAGAATACATTTGACTCAGAGAGCTTAGTGCATTGTCTGACAGGTAGCGGTAATTCCCAGTTTCGCCAATAGATGGCATCAGGGTGCACTCCCTGGCAGTCTCACACCAGCGCGCCCGTTTCCGACGCGCGGGCTCCAAATTACTGTCAGCTCACCATCATTTCAGTTCCGTTAAATCCTCTAGTCGTGCTTCTTGAGGAGAATATCGGTTATAACTATTATTTATTGCAGAATGTAATATTAGTCTTCCTCTTAGCTTGTGCTTACTACCAGTCTCACATTCTCCCATAGCATACTCTTCCACTCGCTACCCTACAACATCTTTCCCGTTCACCATGTCCATAATTTTAATAAACAAAGTAGATACAAGTAACGGAGCTTTCAGTTATCAATAATTCGTTCTCCTTCACTACTTAAAACAGCCTGCCAGCACTTGGGTACGATTTTGATTTCACGACTGTAGACATGACACGGTTTTGAGGCGAAGAACTCGAGCCATGTTTGGAGCACATTTTCATCCGAAAAGGAAGTTCCTTTCAGGTTGTTAAACAGAGCGTGGAAAATGTAATATTTGAGGGCGCAATGATAGGAGAAAAAGGTTGCTGCGGAACAACGTCGCAATGCAACTCCATTATAGCGGTCTGTCAATCTAACAGAATCCGGGCGGGTGGTATCGTGGAATAACATGACTTCAAGCAGTGTTCCTGGTCGCTGTTTCTGGACTGCGGCTGCAAGACGTCTCAGTGTTGAGATTTATCAGCAGCGAAGGTTACAGCTCGGAAAAGCAATTAGTGGTCCCTACACCATTGCTGTTCTACCAGACGCACATTACCTTTTGTGGATGTGTGGTGATATTCGTACGGTAATTTACTGCTTTATTTGGCCTCAACCATTTCTTTCTTTTCCTTATGTCAGCGTAAAGATAACATTCCTCGTCAGCGGTAACGATACAGGATAGGATTGGTCGACGTTGTTCACAAGTCAACTGAGGCAAAACAAGCAGAGATGCACATATGGATACCCGATAACTTTTTTGACTTTGGCTTAGAGTGTGCAGTACCTGCACACCCGATATTTGAATTTTGAATCTTCCCTCCCCCCCTGTCTCCCCCCCCCCCCCCCCCCCCGCGCGCAAATGTCTCATGTTGTTGGAATGAGCAGTTTACGAGATTTTCCAGTTATCGAGATAATGACGTGGATCATTGTGGAATACTGCGTCTAAGCAATCATCAAACCCCTAAATTCTTGCTGAAGGTGGATTCACTGATGACAAAACGATCCTCTTCAAATTTAGAAAACCATTTCCTTGCAGTACTTAGCCCAATGACACTACCTCAATCACGCCCAAGTGCTGTCCCCGTGTATTGAACGTAAACAAAGTAATATGTCGGCCATATTCAAAGTTCTCCATGCAGCGCTCCAATTTGTAGCATCCCCAGCTCCACTCACTGTGTCCAAATAAGACAATATTTAAAATCAAATACAAAATGAAAATCGATAAATGAACCGCAATACCAGCAAGCAAAACAAAAACGCTACGAACCTCAGAAACAACCTGATAGTAATATTCAGGAGTTTAGAGTGAATAATATTCATTTTTATTTGGTTTCGGGCCCTGTCCATTCAGCCATCTCAATAGCAATGTCAATTATGATGAAACGAAAATGCCAACGCAACACATAGTGCTCGAGCAGGTATCTCCGAACGGGCCGGGAAACGAACGTGTGCCCTTTCGCTTAGCAATCTGTCGCGCTGGCCTTGAAGCTGCAGCTACTGAGGTGGACAAAGTGAAGACTGTAGCATGTTTTACACACTCGTGAGTGATTGATTGCTATTGTGATCATTTGCTTCTACGAACCTGGGTGTTTCTGTCACTGTCTCATTGTAACTTTTAGTTGAGAGAGATCATTGAGATTCTAATTCCTGATAGCTGGATCGGATGTATTATCAGTTATGATATACATTCATTATATGCCATAGTGAATGGTGGAAATACAGCAACATGTACGAATAACAATAAATAAAATAGCCTCAGGCTACATTTATGGTGTTAAATGTTTTATGGCAGGAATGATTTCGAGGCCTCACGCTTCAGTCTCAGATCACCTTAGTAAACATCAGGTCGCCAGTTACACGTTGCCTGTGTGAACTCGGAAAGTAACACGTAATCGTCGATTAGATTCGTGTTAAAATGCAGTGTTTCTTCAGTTGTACACAGTAGTAGTACAAAATTCGATTTTAAAAGACAGGATTGAATGAAGTCAACTGCCATGCTCCAATTCCACAATGAACGAACGGTCCAAATCTCGCATCATCTGTTCACATCTGAATTACGTGTTCTGAACGAATCGGGATCCTTATTGTTGTGGGTAAATAGTCTGATGTTGATATTTACCACTAAAAGTGCCATATTAGTTTTTTAGGACTCGCATGTATTTTAAAGCAATTTATCAGTTACACCGGTTTTCACATACTAAAGTTTCTGGGCGTGCCTTGACGTTATCCACAAGATAATGGGGTATAAATTTAGACACTTTCAGCAAAAAAAGTGAAATATTAAGAATTCAGAGGTCGAGAGATAGTTCACATCAGCGCAGATTTCCGTTTTCTACGGGCTGGCGACAAGAAAACTTGTGAAGTGACACTGCAAAGTCCGCTGAGTAACATTTTATACAGTGGGGAACCCCACCCTACACCGCTCTCTGTGCGACACTGCTAATAGTTCCGTTAAACATCAGACGTCATGCGCGTCGCCTTTACCGAAGTTTCCTGTCAGTATATCTTTGTGACCATGCCGAGCAAGCTGAGGCAGTTCTGACGCCAGTGACGTGAGTGTGCAACTTATTTTCGTGGGATCGAGTCATTGAAGCTACGGCGGCAAGACGTGGCCTTTCGGAGGCCCAAATTATCTGTGGAGAACTTGCCACCGAAGCAATCGATTGACAATAACGGAACTGAGACGAATGCGGAGAACGAGTGATTCAGACGCTTCAAATGAAAATCAAGCAGAATCTAATCCATCTGAAGATGACATACCTCCTGCATAATGTAAGCATGAACCGTTCTATCTACATCTTTGAGCGAATGAGCGCGCAGTCCACGGTATGGCTTTCTTCTCGTCTTTCGGTGTCAGACTGACTACCCGAGGGCGTGGGCGTCCCTCCCAACAATGAGCCAAACGTGTATGCGATGCAGGACGGGGCCTTAGAAAAGGACGAGGACCGTGGGGCGGAGGATTATCGCTCAGCCATCTGATGGAGTCTGTAAGTCGCTGACTAATTTTCATTCAAAACTCAAACGTAATATCAATGATCTAATGTAAACGCGTAAGAGCTATTGCGTCGTGATTGGTCTTCTGCTGTTATTTCCTCTCTCCCAAGTTACAATGAATTTTAACATGGATTTAATTTCCAGCTGACAATGGCGATGATCCACAAGACGGCGACGGTATGGCGGTCGGTGCAGTTGACGGAGCAACGATACGTGGACATGGTCACAGAACTTAGGGTGCCCGACGTGGTGCAGCAGCTCATTGTGGGTGAGGAAGCTCTGCTGTGAGGCAGCCACTTCCTGGCGTTGGATTACAGAGTTCCAGTGGCTCCAAGTGGACACAGATTGAGCCAGGCGACATAGCAGGTAGTCGCAGAATCCAGAATGCATCGCAGGAGATACCCAGGCCAACGGGATCATCGACATGTGGACGACTCGTCATTCTGCATTGTGGCTGTGAAGCTGTCAGCGACCCGATCCTAAAACAAAGTACGCTGAAGAAAAGGCTCACAGCACAATTGGTAATAATTAGTGGTCCCTAAGCATGAAAGAACCACTGTCATTGGATTACACTGTGTTCGGGGTATTTAATGCTGACTTACGGGGCAATAAGTTAGGACATCCTTTCTTTTGAAGTGCCATGTCAAGGAACAGATTTGCAGAATTACGCAGTCACCTTTGGTTTGATTTGTCTCTTTAAGAAGACAACGTAATAAAACTGATAAATAGTGCCTTCTTCAGAAAAGTGGGATCTGCTTACTGACAACTGCATTGCTTGCTACAAGCCAGGCGAGTACACGACTGCCGAAGAGCAACTGTATCCTTGTAAGTGCCGGTGCCATTTCATACAGTACAGGCTGAGGAAGCCTGGCTAGATACTGGCTTGGGTGGTGCTGACAAGCGCTGCATCCTGAGCGGATTCCCTTACCGTGACAAACGTGGCCGTAACATTACGACTGACAATTCGCTTCAGTGAAACTAGTGAATGAGAGGAAACAAAAAAAAAGTGCAATAGGTACTCGTCGCAGATCACGCTACTCCTGCGGCGCTAAGTGGAGACGATGCATTGTGTACAACACACTTGTAGAAGTCCGGCGACATTCTCCTCACAGTATACGAAGGGGGGGAGAAGAGTTACTATTGTGTGTGACATATATAATGGATAACAAATGATTAGGAATGCTGAGGAGAAACTTCGAGAAACTGAAGTTTCACAATGAAACTAAGGACAGAGTCCTTATAGTTGATAAAGTGGCTACACACTACATTTTCCAAGGTGGCACTCACCGATGGCCTGTGCATGTCTTCCACGATATTCCTGACGTTGCCATGATCAATGCTCACATATTTTTTAAGTTACTTACGTCTAAGAAGATTTCACGCTGAGACTTCATTCTCCGAGTAGCAGGTTAGCTTGCTGCCTCCATACAAACTGCAGGGAGGAGCCAATCTGTCCATGCAGGCACTCGATACCGGGGCTGGCCAATATGGAAGAAGAAAACGTTGATAGATTCAGGTTACCTGCGAAAAACAAAAGGGGAATAGAATATAAAAAGTATTGTTAAAGTACAATAAATTATTGGGCGAAAGCTCTTGTTGAGTGTGGACTGTGCCGGCCGGTGTGGCCGTGCGGTTCTAGGCGCTTCAGTCTGGTACCGTGTGATCGCTACGGTCGCAGGTTCGAATCCTGCCTGGGGCATGGATGTGTGTGATGTCCTTAGGTTAGTTAGATTTAAGTAGTTCTAAGTTCTAGGGGACTGATGACCTCAGATGTTAAGTCCCATAGTGCTGAGAGCCATTTGAGTGTGGACTCTGAGCCAATCCCCACGTACATAATTCTGTCGACTCCTCGTTCCTAAATATTCATAATTGCAGACTGAAGTTGTTTATTCTTACTTTTAGTTCCTTGATAGCAATACGAAAGAATACACACACAGCATTTTAGTCACCTATGCGTTTTAGAATCTTCCAGTATTTCTTTTATTTGTAGAAGCAAAGATACTCTCAGTACTCAAAGAGCATGTTTAGGCTCGTTTTCAATCTTTTATAATGACAAACGTTGTCACAATGTTTGTTTTGCTTGTTTCAACGATGATTGATGAAATTTTGTGGGATTTCTGTAAAATTTAAGTTTACTCCTGATAATTTAATAGTGTGCCCTTTATTTTACAGACCAAATCATCCTTTACGATATTACTGTGCCTGTGTTCTGACTGCGATGCAAATTTCCTTTTGGCATGCATGCTTGCATGACTAAAGGAACAGGCACTGCGGCGACTAACACCGTTATGAAACACAGCAAATGTATTCGCTACTGCGATTAAGGACAACCATCAGCTGTACAATGGAACGACAATGATAGTTTGTACCGGACCGGGACTCAAACCTGGATCTCCCATATATCTCGAGCTGTCGCCTAACCACTTGGCTATCCGTGCACGACCCACGCATCTCCGAAGGAACTTTGCAACGTAATCAGAATACTACAGGCACTGAAATATCGTATTTATCTGTTGATACCGGGCAAGCGACTATACATAATGGAGGTATGAGTACAAATCGTAGAGGCAGGGTTGACGGCATATGGAAATTTGGGTGTGGACGTGGGTAGCGCACGAATAGCCAAATGATGAGGCGGCCGCTCGCAATAAGCGGGAAATCCGGATTCGAGTCTTGGTCCCGAACAAAATATTCACTGCAATTCCATTCTACAGATGACGATTGCCCTTTTTCGTAATTGCGAATACATCTAAAGTAACTTATCGTTTGGTTACACTTCAGTCCCCGTGAACATATTGCCTATATGTTGGTACTAAACACCAGCCACTTACTAATAAAACAGTGGTTTCCAAGTGGTACTACTACGGGTGCGGCGAAGTCCAATAGTCCTAGTTTTATTGGATATCTACTAACTTGCAGTCCAACCGGTTTTCGCAACAACCTTAATTTATGGACACAGTTGTTTCTTTGGTCAACTGAAAGATTGTCGACTTTCAGTCGACCTGCAGAACCTTTGTGTTAAAAACAGAATAGCCTCGTTGTCGGAGAGAACTCCCCTGTCACCATAATCAGTGGCACAGTTTGTGTTTCGTGATGGCGTCATCTGCTCCTTTCCGTTTGATGTGGCCGTTGAGCGTAGCATAAAAAAGATTAGATACCTGTGCATTTGGCTCTCAACGCAGCGACAATTTGTATATGTCGTGCCATCTTGCGTGAAACTGTCACCGGCCGTCAACTGATTGTACAGGGAGACCCAAATGTCAGTTAACATTTGAAAAGTTACGTAGAGAGGTAAATGTTGACGTACTTAAGACTTGAAATGGAAGTTCTATTGAAACCAAAGAGTTAAAAACTAGCCTAGAGATAACACTTGACAGCAACATCAGTGACACCGCATGAGAATCGTGAATAATATGTGATATAGTGAGAGGCGGTCAGGTTCCCACAATTGAGTCCGTGTTACTGTTACTGGGACTTGGGAAGTCTACCATGATCGCCAGACTTCATCAGGGATGCAGAAAGAAACCACTGACGACGTAAACTGCTGTTGAATAGCATCGTCCTTCGACCATCTCCTTTGCTGAAATTCAACTGTGATGCTAATTATTGATTTTATGATATAAAGCGCCGTCTATCGGTAATTTTGCCTACTTCTTTTAGTGTCAATAAAAACTGTCACTTCAGGGATTTGTAAAATTACATTTCTAACTACGTTACTCCGTGAAGAACTGAATTTTCAAAAATTAATGGACTTCCAGGTCACCCTGTCTGCTGAAGGCTTTCGCTGCTGAATGTCGCAGTTATCTTCCGGGTGGTATGGTCTGAGTCCACGAAACCTTGTTGTTTCTCACGTTACGTCTAGCGTTTTGCTGGACGTATTAAGAGCCACCCCTAGTTCCAGTGTGTGTTGCTAACTAGACTTGTTAGCGAGATTCGCCGGAAACAGGAGCACCTCTGAAAATATCCATCTCTGCTCTGCACGCAACGTGAGGAACGAAAGTTCCGTTCGTCACAAAAATGCAATCAATGAGATTCAGCAGCAGCTATTACATCCTCTCAGAACACAGATATGAGACCGGTGCAAGGACATAATCATTGCCATCTCTAAGCGTGGATATGTCGCCGTTGTGTGGGGGATACCATCTTATGATCCGGATATGATTCCGAAACTAGGCAGTACATCTTACCTGGGATCAGGAACTACTGAAACATATGGTGAGGACCGTCTCAAACCCATGCCTTCGTCTCACCAGCAGCGATGAAAGAACCGACGGTCTGCTCACTGTCACTTCGAATGACTGGGTTACGCGTCACCTTACTACGCACTAATTTCCCGTACCCGAAGAAAGGATGTGGCCGTGTGCTACTCCAATTCTATTCTAAATCGCATTGAGGCTTATACATACCGAATATTGGAATCGGTTACGTCTTTTCCCGAATCTTTCTAGGTTCCATTTCGTAGGAGTAAGTTCTATTTTGCAGAATGCTGAGGGCGCTGGCTTGCGACAGTGGGGGCAGCTTTCGCAAGTTCCAATTCCGTTCATTCTGCTATGAAATAGGGTCATAATTTCCATGTACATCATCTGAGGATGAATCTGAAAATGTACGAAAACTAGTTAGAGCAAAAGAGTACTTAAGAAATCTGTACATTGCAGCTTTGTCTTTGAAAAAAGTTACGGGTTTTAAAACACTGAGGGATAAGCCTAACCTGTTCAGGACATAATATGACAGTCTTGCACTGTACTACAACCACTCTCTGTGGATGTTTGGTTGAGTGGTCATAGATGAGGGTGAGTTCTCAAGGCTTTTGACGCTTCGTAATGTCCGTAATACGATACGTTGCATCTGCAGTGTGTAAAAGTTTTTGTTTTGTTGTAGTTGTGGTGGTGGAGGTACATATTTTGTGTGTTCATTAAATCTTGAAATAGTCAATATAAACTTACTTAAATTCAGTAGTCCATGATTAATTCTGACGAATATTCGCTAGATTCACTATCAACAACCCATTGCTATCGGGACAACATAGAACTAGCAATGATACTTAAATGTTCCTTATGTCATAGCCACAATACGCACAATCAACACTTCAGGGAGACAAGCCAATCGACAATTTTTTTCATTCATGCAGGCCTTGCGGCTTCATATAAACAAGTCACGCTCACGAGACACATTGCATGTGCCCTGCAGGATCTGTTGAAAGCGCTCTGAATTTTATATAAAACTTCCTATTAGTGGGAACATAGGTAGTACATCCCTTTCTTGCCTAGCACAAACACATTTCGAAATTCTCCTTAAGAGGTCCGTATTCAGATGTCTTAATCAGATATATCCGAGAAAGTATCAGTTACTAACAAGTCAGTATGTACTAGACAATGCTTAGGACCATACTCTGGGATCAGAAACATGTTTTTTTGTTTCGGTTGCAGTACATACAGGTAACTAGTCACCTACAGTAAGATAAAAATTCCTACAACCCCCATTAATTCCGTCACTATCGTGCGGTTAAGGATATGGTCTAAGTTAAAAGGTTCGTATTTTCACGCCACCGTTATTACATGTTTTAAAATATTTTCATTGACTTGGTCTTGGAGATGAACAAAAGCTATCCATATCTCTCTCTCTCTCTCTCTCTCTCTCTCTCTCTCTCTCTCTCTCTCTCTCTCTCTCTCTCTCTCTCTCTCTTTTACAAATGCTTAACCCTTACTTACACACAATGTAAATGTGGAAATATGATCTGCAGGATACTACCATCGACTCTAAACGCTGCTTGGCGCTGCTGAAGGCTTCATGATGGATTCAACAGAGAGAGATGGAGGGAAGACAGATACATCAGACTCATCTACTGGTGAGCCGACAGATCAGGAACGTCGCGTTGACTCGGATGCAAGCTCCACAGGATCGAGGCTGCTGCGAACACATGACTGTCGGCAACCTAAGCCAGAAGTAACAGCAGCGGACGACATGTACTGCGATGAATACCACCTCGACGTGAAGCTTACACTACTAGATCCTGACACAGAAATTTGCTCCAGTGGTTCCGGTGATCTTATGAGCGTCTCGACCCAGGACACAAATACGTCTAACACTGCTAGCGACGTGCCCATGCAGGAGGTAGACGACGACGACGACGACGACGACGACGACGACGTAAGGCGACTAAAATCTTCCCCAAGTAGCGCGCCAAGTACGATCGGCGAAGGACAGGAGTGTGATGTCTTGCATGTCAGTGAGACGAGCAAGGGCTACAACAGCACTCAGCAAGATTACAAGAGCGAAAATGACGCTGGTGGTGCCAGCAGGAGCGACATTTCTCCAAGCTCTGACATTACCACTGGTATAGATTTGTCTTCGCCCTTTACAGGGTCTTCATATTCTCTGATTGAGGTATGTTTAGCGTATGAGAGGGCTTTAGAAGCAGTAGATAATGAAAAGCAAAGACAGGAATACGTCGCTACTGTCTGTCGTACGAACTTGACGAGGGTAACGCTGGTGAGTCAACAATTCCATAGCGTTGCCAGCGCTCTTTTTGGTGAATCATTAACGTATCATCAGAGCCCTGATTTGCCAGGGTCGAGTGTTGGCGGAGAAGACAATAGTGTTGTATTTGAGCAGAGCCTTGAAGCCTTGAAGGCTTACGTGTCTCTCTTCCCCACTGAGAACATAAAACAGCAGGATCGCAAACAGCCAGTCTGTCTGGTGGATGGCAAGCCTATTGTACCTGACAGCTCGAATCTGCCTGGCAGCAACAGCAGCAGCAGTGGTGATACCATCACAATGCTCTTGGCACTTCAGAACTTGGACTACAAGTGCGCTGTGCGGGAGGCAGCCAATTCATTTATTGCATCGCGGAAAGTACTCGTGTGCCAGAGCAAAGTAGTTTCCAAGCTGTGTGCGTTAGCTCAGCGGCATGTTTCCAAAATAGAAATGATCCACCAGATGATACTCACCTGCTTGAAGACTGCGGCCATCTTCTTGACACCAACCGTGCGATCTTTCTGGCTGATGGAGGAAGCGGTACGAATACTTGAGAGCGAAGGTCACGGAAACTCTGCGCTCAGAGTAGCGTTCTCGGTTATCACTCGGTGGACGGGAGAAGCGCTGCTCGAAGGCGATAAGATCGTAAGTCACCACATGGAGGTGAAAAAAGCGCTGGAGTCAGCCTGTCGTCACCAGGACGCCATCAGCAGCTACCAACTTCGTAGTACTGACGTCTTCCGCGACGTACAGGCTGCCGGAGAACGCTTCCTGCAGTTGGTACAGCAGCCTGATACCAGTCACGCTGAGATAAGAAATCAGGAGTCAAACATGAAACTTACAGGAGCGTGCCTGTTGCCAGACCTGAAGGAAATGGGAAGTTACGAGACCTTCATTGAACAGTGGAGCGAGACATGCAGCAATTCCATAGCTGTAGTTCTGGAAACTCTGTCTTCACTGACCCAGAACGCTTGTAGTGGCATTGAAGCATCAAGGAAGGTTGTAGAAGTCCTTGTTTCTTCCGGCGTGTCTTTTAAGAATGTACCACTTCATCGTTTTAAGATATAGCACATCAGAATTGTAAAAAAGTCATTTGTTTTGTTGGGCTGTAGTTCAACTGCCACGTAAATAAAAACGTAATTTTTGAAATCCTTTGGTTTATCTTCCGTAGCTGAACTTGGTTACGACGGTAATGACTATAAACAGCAAAGAGTATCCGATTTGGGACCTCTGAATTGGTTCATCGTTTACTACCCATACACGTGACCATGTTTTTAGTATAAGCGTCAAAATTGGTAGATCTTTTAATTTTCATGGACGTCGTCTAAGAGATGGCTATGAGTACCCCACGTTATTCAAGGGCAACTCCTTTTTCCACCTTCACTCTTACATCATCTGTTCCGTACATCACTGTCATCTGATAGCGGCCGATAGTCATTTCAAGAAACATTCCTACATTCTTAAAGAAACTAACGAGAACATGGTTCTGTGCATGTCACAAAGTGAAAGTAACTACTTCCGCAGTGGTCAACATAGACACAACAAACCCCACTACTCGCATGCAGCGACATCTCGCCTGGTAAATTCTACAGTGGCCATTTGCAAGTGAAGAGTTGTTCGAAAATACACTGATAGTCTCTATTAACCAGCTGATCACACTTATCGATAAGTGCTGGGGATATTGTACGTAACTTCTGCATCCTTTATAGATGTTTCAAATCATTTAATGAATGCATTGCACCAAGTGTATACCCATATGTTCACCCTTACGTCCTGTTCTGTGCTGAGTATAGAACAGGACGTAATTATTTAATTTGTACGTTGCACCTTGTATAGACATGAATGTTCAGGCTCCCGTCCTATTCTACAGTAAGGACAAAACAGGAGGTAAGGTTGAACACATCTGTATACACATATTGCAGTACATGAATTAATTATAATCACATCGATGATGGATATAAAAGTGAGACACAATATCCCCGAATTACATCGATAGGAGTGTCATCTGGGCGCTTTTGACTGTCTTTATACCTTAAAACTACTGTATACTAGCAAATGGTCAGTATTGAATTGAATTGAATTGGACTGGGGCGACAGTATTACATGCTAGTAGTGTGGTGCGTTTAATTTTATTGTGTGCATGTCTCCGTAGCATTAGTTGATATAAGATGTTGTCAACATAGAACGTTCTCGTTCGTGCCTTCAAGAGTATAGTAGTCATTGAAAATGGTTAACGACAGAAAGCAACTGACGCTGATGTAAATAACTGTAAAACAGCCAAGGTGCAAAATGAAACTGACAGTGACATTAGAGATGAGTAACCTTACCTAAGCTTCTTAAAAACACAATAAAGGTAAACGGCGGTAGAGAAACACTATATCAATACATATTTCATGATGTATTTCTTGATTTTAGGAAGAAGGGAAGCTATTTGTGAAACTTTGTCATTCACTGTTCAGGACTCATGCCGACGATTAATCTCAAGAGTCACTAATAAATTTTTCAATGCATTAAACTTTACCAACAGCCGCAAACTTTAAGATATTTAATTTATAACGCAACCAGTTTCGTCAATTCATTATGCCATCTTCGGGCCCCTGCATAATGAGAGTATACATGTAGTAATATAACAGTGTACAAAGCAATTTTACAAGTGACAGGTAATCATAATACCGGTTAAACTTAAAAATGATAGTATTGGTGTTACATGAAATGTGTGTACATCCAGCATAATAGACTAAAACATGTGTGCATATTTGTTAGTCATAAAACTATTTAAAATCATGGATGTACTAGGAACATTCAAATTCATTACAAAGATCAGCACTAGACAGCGTACAATTAAAATGATAGTATTGGTGTTACATGAAATGTGTGTACATCCAGCATAATAGACTAAAACATGTGTGCATATTTGTTAGTCACAAAACTATTTAAAATCATGGATGTACTAGGAACATTCAAATTCATTACAAAGATCAGCACTAGACAGCGTACAATTAAGAGCTCCGTAGAAACAAAGCTAGTCACTTCTTTTGATAAGATACTACTAAATACTTTTAGATGAGTAACATCCTAGTGTGTATGACTACCAGTCTTCATTTGAAGTAAAATATCACGCAGTAAGCTATGAATTACAACAGTATGCATATTTACAGCCGAGGCAATATCACGAATGGTAAGACAAGAAGTTGCCACAGCATCAAAAACAACTTGACGCAAAAGCCAACGGCAGTCGACATATTAAGAGAGAATAGCATGCATAGCGAATACTAAGAATATTTCCAGAATGAAATTTTCACTCTGCAACGGAGTGTGCCCTGATATGAATCCTCCTGGCAGATTAAAACTGTATGCCGGACTGAGACTCAAACTCTTGACCTTTGCCTTTCGCGGGAAAGTGCTCTACCAACCGAGCTACCCAAGCCCGACTTGGGCCCCGTCCTCACAGCTTCACTAAGAATATTCACAACTGTCTAGTGGCCTAGACTGTACAGTAAATCGGAATAAAAGGTATGGCTGGTTTCCTTCATATTACTTAACAGGTCGGCATTACCACAATGAAAAAAAATTAAGTCAACTCCTACTTAAGCAAGGCGAGTCATCCTTCACAGCAGACAACTTCATACCATTTCACTGGGAGTCTAAGGTAATACAAGACACGACTTACCCATAGATGCCAAACCATCTAAATACTAAGACATAGAAAGTTGTGTCGTGGTTGGGAACTACTAAATGGTTATGTCGCAATTGACAGCGTAGAACTATCAGTTCACACGTTTTATAATACACAATAGCCGCATTACGCACACTGACTGCTTACGGGACAGCGGTCAACCTACAGATTTTCTTCGTTCGCGGAAACTACACGGGTTCGTATAAAGAAGTCACGCGCACTAGGTGCATTGCTAGCAGCATCTCAAGGCGTCCAGAATGTCTTCATAATTCACTATCAGCAACTGTTTAGTAGGTGACATCCTTTTTGTCCCATACATCGTCCGTCGTCATATTATTCGTACATATTACACTTGAAAATCAATAATATGAAAATACATCTGTATTTGCATGAACTTCCATTAAATTTCCAGTCATTTCACTTCTTAATAATTTCTATCATTACGACAAATTATTTTCGGCACCAATACGTACGAAAATGTTAAGTTGGTCTTTATTTTCATTCTTCAAAACGTCAACGAGCTTCGTTTTCCCTTATAAACACCGTATACCCCTTGTGCACGCGGGAAAAAATACATTCATTCGATGTAGCTCCTTGTGAATTTGTCTGCGTCTGTACGAAAAATGTCATCCTGCATTACACAATGTTGAAAGCACATTCGGCTTCTAATCGTACATTACCCTATTATTTTTATTATTTTGGCATATTATAACTCATCTCCTGCTGAATAAAATTCACACACCTTTATTTATGGGTGTTTGACCAAGGATTTTCCAACCTTCCACCCGTCCTTCATACCTGTGTATGCAGAAAGAAGCGCCCAGTTGCAAAGCATTTCTCGGTACCCTACCCGGTTATCGGTATAAGGAATTCGGAAATGAGTTTCTTAAATTTATAGAAAATCATGCT
Source organism: Schistocerca piceifrons (assembly GCF_021461385.2). NCBI lineage: Eukaryota > Metazoa > Arthropoda > Insecta > Orthoptera > Acrididae > Schistocerca > Schistocerca piceifrons. The sequence goes on along the minus strand of NC_060139.1, from coordinate 602,950,913 downwards.
TTCATTTGTTTACTTGTCGATAGTTCTATATTTACAATGAAATGAATACCACTAGCTGCATACAGGCTTTGATGTCAACGGGGACAGTTGAAAAGTGTGCCCCGACCGGAACTCGAACCCGGGATCTCCTGCTTACATGGCAGACGCTCTATCCATCTGAACTACCGAAGACAGACGATAGTGCGACTGCAGGGTCTTCTCTGGCACGCCTCCCGTGAGACCCACATTCCCGACGTACTTTCCCGCAATATATTCATAGTGCCCCTGCCCATTACACTCTTTACTTACGGCTTTTTGGCAATTCCTTTGAGTTCGGGCACGGTTTGTGCATCCGCACAGATGATGGTCAAATGGCCGGTCAGCCATATATATTACACACACATTTGTTAATAAATTAGTGAACAACGAAATAGCGCTGGAAACTCGATAGAGGTTCATGCAAGTACACGTTTTTCATATTGCTACCTTCAAAATGTAATAAGTAAGAAATGACTAGTGTTGAAAAAAATGATTTAGAATAACATGAGTGGGACTGGATCCAGTGACCCATCAATCAGAGCTTGAACGCTAACCACATGGCTGTCGCCGTCTCGTTCTCAGGGGCGCTACGCAACTGTACATCAATGGCGCTTAAAACTTCTCTTGCGATTCTACCGAAACAGCCGTAGTACTACGCCTTCCTACTTGAGCATTACTTTGTTCTAAAGTACTACTAAGAGTGTACAGAGCTTGAAGTAAATCCATGATCCGTACATCGTTGCCTGCCCTTGTTAGAAGCAAAGTTTCGAAGATGAAACATTTCCGTTTTCTTCGGGTTGCAGTATGTACAGGAATCTAAATGTCATTACAGAGAACAATAAAAAAATTTCTAAAGCCCCTTAATTGTTACAGCGTTGTGGCTAAGTCTGCGAAATTGTCCTCTTTATAGGACGGGTTACTTAGTGTGTCAACGAGTGTCGTTTCAAAGTTTACTTCGTGTTAGAGCTCAATGAATCAATCACAGCCCATTTATTTCTCTCTCTCTCTCTCTCTCTCTCTCTCTCTCTCTCTCTCTCTCTCTCTTCCTCCCCATCCAAAAATAATTTACGTTTAATTGTGCAAATATGATCTGCAGGGGTCTGCCATCGACTCTAAACGCTGCACGGTGTTCCTGCCGGATTCACCATGGACGCTATAGACGGACGAGCGCCAGCGAGACAGTCTTCTGTCTCCTCTACTGGTGAACCCACATCTTTGAGACGGCGAGCAGACTTGGGCGGCATCTACACAGGATCTCGGTTGCTGCTGCGGCCAGATGACAGCCAGCACACTCCTAAACCAGATTCATCTGAAGTCGGCTATATGTACTGTGATGAATCCCTTCTCAACATGATCTCCACGTCACAGCAAGATCCTGACACTTACGTTAACGCTATCGATTGTGGAGGTCGTAAGATCATCTTGGCAGAGGACTCAGATACGTCAAAAGTCAAGGATGGTGTAAAAAGTAGAGGAACGTCGGTCAGAAGTAACGCGTCAGGTGTGACAGGAGACGGGCAAGAGGAAAACGATGTCATTATCAGTGGGACCAGTGAGAGCTTCAACAGTAGTGAGCGAAGTGATACGAGTGCGAAAGACACCGGTGGGCCCAACGGAAAGAATGTTTCTCATAGCTCTCCCTCTAATAGTGACAGTGGGGCCGATATACACAGTGAGTCATCGCCTTTTGGAGGGTCTTCATATTCTCTCGTGGAGCTGTGTGTAGCTTATGAGAAGGCTTTAGAAGCAATGGATCAGGAAAAGAAAAGAGAGGAAAATGTTTTTAATATCATTGATACGTATCTGACAAAGGTATCTCTGCTGAGATGTAGCTTCTGTGACGTCACCAGCGTTCCTTTTGATGAATTAGTAACGAGTACTGTGAACTGCAATTTGCAGAGGTCGAATGAGTGCAGTGAAGAAGAGGCCACTGCGGCACTTGAAAAGAGGCTCGCTGCCGTCAATGACTACGTGTCTGGTTTCTGCAATGAAGCCGTAAAGCAGGAGAGTCGCAAACATTCAGTTAGCCAGGTATATTGGAAGCAGTCCACGTATGACGGTGCAGATCTGAGCGCTGCTAGCGGCAGTGGCAGCAGAATGCCAGTGACGGTTGGAAACGTGCGCTACAACTACACTGTAAGAAAGGCATCCAACTCGGCTCGAAAATCGCGGAATGCAGTCGTTAGACAGCGGAAAATAATGTCCAAGCTGTGTGCAATAGCTCAGCGACTTGTGTCCAGAGCAGAGATCAGTTACCACCTGATATCCAACTGCTTAAAGACTATTGCGATCGGCTTGACTCCGTCTTTGCGAACGTGCACACAGATGGAGGAAGTGGTGCGAAAACTTGACAGGGGGGGACGTGGGCTGCCCGCGTTCCGCGACGCGGCTTCTGCTGCGACGCAGTGGGCGTACGAGGCGCTCCTCACAGCAGAGAGAGCTGTGGACCTCCACAGGGACGCACGCGAGGCGCTGCAGGCGTCTTTGTGGGACCTGGATCTCATGAGGAGCTATCAACTTCAAGGCATTAAAGTCTCGCGCGACATTATGGCCGCCGGAGACTGCTTTCTAGGCCTCGTTCGGCAGCCGAATGTTAATGTGGCCAAAATAAGAAACCAGGAGTCAAACATGAAACAGATGAGAGCCTCGCTTTTACCAGTCCTCATACAAATGAGGAGCCTCCGCATCCTTATCGAACAGTGGAGTGAGATGTGCAGCGATACTGTCTCTGCAGTTATCCAAGCATTGTATATAGCCACGCAGAGCTCTTGCAATGCAATTGAAGGGTCAGTGAAGGCTGTACAAGGTATTTTGGTTCCTGCCGGAATCTATCTTGAGGAAAGACAACATAACGCTTCAGAATGTAACTGATATAAAAAGACTAAAATTTTAAGGCCATCAGGTTGTGAAAGTGACTTTGAGAAATCAGTAACACGTTAACTGATACCCTATATTGTAACACTGAGGTAATTGAAATTGGTTCTTGTAAACTATCCCTCGGTTTTCTTTAGAATTCAGACCGCAGTACAGTTATCCAAAGTGTATAATGCGAAAGGCGTTCTATAAGGAATGACATTTTTCTCGGCCAACTTTGTTTGAAAAATAACTTATTTGTTGTTGTTGAAATCCACGTAATAATCCCGCTTCAGCCCCTATAGTTTCATGGACCTTAAATTGGTGGAGCTCCATACGTTGCCTTCAAAATGGCATCTGTAATGGGGGGTGTATTCCAAGCAGAGCTGTAATTGAGTTTCTTGAGAGAGCATATTTGAAATATCACAGTATTGAATGAATGCCTGTTGCGAATATCAAGTTCCAGTGAGACACGCAATTTAATAGGAGGACCAGTATTTCTGTCAATTAAAACTTTTGCTTATCGACTACAAATGACGAACTTAATACATCTTATTAGTATATCAGAAACTTAAGTTCTGCTAAAGTTTTCCAAGCAAATGGCTCACGTTCTACGATCTACGATAACGCTCATCGGTTACATCTCTTCAACCTAACAATTTAACAGTAAAAAATGTTTTCATTGCGGTGGAATAAGTATTCAGATTGCCGATGCAACGCCGGGTAGTTGTTTTAAAGAGGACAGAGATGGAATCATAACAACGTTTTAAATATTGCAAGCTGTCTAACAATTAAGGACGTGAACGTGAACGTATCGCCTAAGAAAGACTTCCTGTTCGTCAAAAGGACGAAAGAACTGAAAGCAAATGTCTGCGAGCGGCCGCTGTGATCGAGCCGTTATAGGCGCTTCAGTCTGGAACCACGCGGCTGCTACTGTCGCAGGTTCGAATCCTGCCTCGGGCATGGAAGTGTGTGATGTCCTTAGGTTAGTTAGGTTTAAGTAGTTCTAAGTCTAGAGGACTGATCACCTCAGACGTTAAGTCCCGTAGTGCTTAGAGCCATTTGAACCAGATGTCTTCGGCACTAACAAATTAGCGTATTCTGACACTTTGGTGATCAACTCTTCATAGGAACGCACTTACAATCCTTGTATAACGTCTGGAACAAACAGTTAATAGAGCAATAGTAAATTCTACACACATCGCTTTTGTATGTTATTAAATTTGAAACAATTGCCAGCTGGGTGCACCCCACTAACTCAACAGTCCACATTTTTTATTAAAAAATTCATCCATTTAGAATCTTACAAGTTTCTCATTAAGTAAACTATTTCCTCTCTGTGAGACCTTAAAAATCAATACAGCTGAGTCACTTCAGACTCGCACGCTTGTAATAAAATATTTTAAGTCTCATGTGAGTGTCTTAAACAGCTCATGGGTCCATTTACATGGGTACGATGCAGTCGCCCAACCAGGGTAAGTTTCCAGATGAAGGTATCTTTACGCCACGTAGACAGTTATTAAATTCATCTATTGCATGTGTAGGGACAATCATTACTGATGAGTTATCGTGAGAAATCTTAGTAGATAATACATATTGCTTTCTACAACTGCATTCTCGCAAATCGATTTTCGAACGTTCACGTCCTTCAAATACAGGGTTATTACAAATGATTGAAGTGATTTCACAGCTCTACAATAACTTCATAATTTGAGATATTTTCACAATGCTTTTCACACATACAGAAACACAAAGTTTTTTTAGGCATTCACAAATGTTCGATATGTGCCCCTTTAGTGATTCGGCAGACATCAAGCCGATAATAATAAAGTTCCTCCCACACTCGGCGCAGCATGTCCCCATCAATGAGTTCGAAACGGTAAGGCTTCTGCTTTAGCCTTTTCCGTAAGATTTTCCAAACTGTCGGCTGTGGTACGTTTAGCTCCCTGCTTGCTTTATTCGTCGACTTCAGCGGGCTACGCGTGAAACTTGCCCGCACGCGTTCAACCGTTTCTTCTCTCACTGCAGGCCGACCCGTTGATTTCCCCTTACAGAGGCACCCAGAAGCTTTAAACTGCGCATACCATCGCTGAATGGAGTTGGCAGTTGGTGGATCTTTGTTGAACTTCGTCCTGAAGTGTCGTTGCACTGTTATGACGGACTGATGTGAGTGCATTTCAAGCACGACATACGCTTCCTCGTCTCCTGTCGCCATTTTGTCTCACTGCGCTCTCGAGCGCTCCGGCGACAGAAACCTGAGGTGCGGCTTTAGCCGAACAAAACTTTGAGTTTTTCTACGTATCTGTAGTGTGTCGTGACCATATGTCAATGAATGGAGCTACAGTGAATTTATGAAATCGCTTCAATCATTTGTAATAGCTCTGTATAAGGAAAAGATTATAAAAGGTAATTAAACGAAATACTGTGTAGTCCCGCAATTCTGAACGGATTCGGACCCTCATATCAAAATGCTGACGTTATGACGAAGAAATGGGCAATAGTGATACTAGTTAGGCAAATACTATCGCCGACAAAGTCAAAGGAACAGCAGTTCTCTATTACCAGTTATTAATTTCAAGCACTCACTTCTACAATGAACCTATTATTGTAATTTTACTATTGAGTCAGTGGGACATGCAAGGGATAAATTAATATGTGAAAAAAGAATCTCGAGAGTTAAACATTACATTTCTGACAGTATTTCTTCAAAGGTTTTGAAATGTTAAAACAAGCTTTACAACTTACTAGGGGGCAGATAATTATTGCTTGGCCAATTTTATGGCAAGTATCAGGTGACGTGCTCAACAAGGATGGCATTTGTAAGGTGGAGAGATCTAATATCTTAACGGGATCTGGAAGCCCTTGAAACAAATACCCGTGCTCTCGTTCATGTCGAAGGAATTCGCAAACTTTCCTCAGAATCTATCCCATACACTGTCAGATGATGTGCAAAATGTGGGATTTTGCGCTGTTAGCTATGCAAGAAAAGCACACATATATTTGAAAGTTTTCCTACAGTTACTCTAATTGTGAACAAGACTTTTTCTCTTCCTGCGTAAAGTGATACGGCGTGCTTACACTGCTTGAGGATTTCAGCTTCATCCCCTCCGTTACTGTACGTCTGAGATAATTTTGTCAGATATCAAAACCAGTATTAACAAGGGATACATCACTTTCAAATGCCACGAAAGAAGTGCGGTGTTCAGCTAGATCGGCAACAAGATACGTGGATGACTAACAATAACGGTCTAACACAATAACATGCCGGTACGTTTCTATCACTCAAAGCCACATTTGTATCTTCTGTATTATTGTATATAAAAGTGTGTTGACTCTCACGTCAAACACCTTTTGTATTATTACGCCATTTGCCAGCTATTATGGCCCAAAGTAGGTACGAATTTGTCTTACACTTAAATGACCAAACTCAAATTAAATTTGTGTTATAAATTATGTGAAAGTAGATAGTAACCCATAGAGAGAATAATCTTTCTTGAGGAAAATATTTCTTTTTAGGAAGTTACGCATATCGATCCTATCATACTTTTATCACCCCATTTCAAGACTAATATCACGTAGTTACCTCCTAAAAAACAATACACAACTCAGATTTCATTGCAGTGAGAAGCAACATTGTTAGTTCTATTGAGTTAAAGGTTTCCTTAAGACGAACGTTCTCTAGAAGTACCTGCCTGTGAGATAGGCAGAAATCAAGTCACTAATAACTTAAGTGGAATTAAACTAGAATTATAAAAGTTTTTCTTAAAGGAAAGCCAATGTTGTTGACCAAAACTACAATCTTATAAATTACCAAGGATCTCATTTTATTTCAGGTAGTAGTGCATCAGATGCCACCATTTTAACAACTTCAATGAGGAGCTTTGGTATTCGTTGAGGAACTTAGTCTCACACAAGAAGTCAAAAAAATAAGAGGTCCGGGAGTAATAGCAGACACTGACATGAATTACACTGTCTAAAACACTTAGAAAATGTCCGAAAAATGTACCGGTAGTTGACGCTCCCACCTATTGGTTCTTTTATAATTGTGACCATATGACTGGTTCAGTGGGAAACTGAAATTCTGGAACAGTGTCCTGAAACATAATTCATTCAGATTACAAATATCCTTCATTTGGATACGGGGTACGTCAGTACAACTCTTTAGAAAGTGAGACGCAAATAGTGGTTGGACGCTACGACAAAAAATGGGCTTCTTAATCCATATAAAGGATGCTGAAGACACAGGGTACTCAATGGGCACGGTGTCAGTAAATAGCGATCTGACAGGTACATTACATAAGATCGTTCATGAATTATTACGCCATGTGTGTTCATAAAACCTGTGAAAAGCTGCAGAGTACGAATGTTTCCAGCTTTGTAAGATTTTCATTTAGATGTCCTACAAAAGAAACATCCATGCCCTATCAGACACACGTCATTTTATAGTAACCTCTCTGGGGAAAAAGTGATTCATCCCCCTTCAAATACCGTACTGATCACTTTGGAGCTCTATAGCTGACGATATGCGGTACTGAATGCTTCGATGGTTCAGTGAGGAGTTCGAACAGCAGTCGGAGGATGGCGCAGTTCGCATGAGGTGCATCCGTGATGTTTCGAGGATTTTTTTATTATGTTCGTCCATCTCAGTTTACCGTGAAAATCAACGGGATTATGTCAACATTCTCGTAAGTGTAGGCCTTCCTACTAAATCTTTATGGTGACTATGATGGAACACTCTCGTCCTCCAAAATGTTCACAGGGCAAGCTCCCGTTCGTGGTTTTGAAGGATTCTAAAGCACCTTCATGCACTTCGCTAGCCAGCTAAACATCTGTCGTTCAATTTTATGCAACGTACGTTGGGCTACTTGGATCAGGGGTTGGGGGTTGGGGGTTGGGGGTGGGAGAGAGGCTGTGAAGTCCAGAGACAAACATACGTTACATGATAGTTGTATCTGATACAATCTTCAAGGAGGGGATTTAGCTGGATACCGCACATCTGAAACAAAAGACGACTTGATTCATCGTCGATTAAGGCCATTATAGCTGGACGCAGTGTTTCATTGTATGCACTTGTCCCCCTCCCTGGGGGAAAGCAACAAATCAGTACATAAATTTCAGAATTTCTATCCACGTCTAGGCAACTAAAATTGCGTTGTTACAACATACTAAAACTAGTATTTGACATCAGAACTAACACCACAAAAACAGAAAAGACAAAAGGTATAGCCAGTATCGTTCACCATAAACATCCTGAAAAGTACAATTAATTGAAATGCATTTTTCCATTACATCATTGCCAAATACTTCGACCATTACGTAACTTGAAAGCCTTTAATTAATCACGTTTTAAAGTTCCTGTCAGCCTTTTAAACATGTTAAATATGAATTTGTACGTCTGGGCAGATAAAGAGCGTGTATTGTCACACCTAACCATGCAACGAAATCATTTATCTCCGCTTGAGCTTTCTCAATAGGAAAACGTAAATTAACCTTCATAACTAGCAAATAAGCAAATGAATCTTTATTAAGTTACTAAATTCGTCTTCGGGACGAAACTACTAGCTGCAAGGGGCCAGGAAAACGAACATCCACAGATTTATTATAATGGCCGATGAAGCACCATAGACCAAACCGCTAACAGCGATATCACGCCAACTGAAATAAGAGCAATATCTAAACACAGACATAGTGTTTATATGAGGAATAACAACACGCTGCTGACTTCACTGCTGCGCTAAAGTCGGCGTTAAAAGGTACATTTCCTCGTACACAAAAGCTCAACATATTGAACCCTACATAACCCCAGCAAAACTAAGGACTTGGGTCATGATTGGACACAACTTAAACATTCCTTCAACATTCAAAGAAAATTCCTGTCAAGCCCTAGCAGTTTCGTGAATTTCTGTTTAGTATGGTCATACAAACTTAGTTACGGGTATGAATCATCTGAATAGAGCTGTCATAAATTTGTCGTATGGCCCCACCTGCTTACTCAAAATTTGTAGTTCTTAGTTCATTTTTAAAAAATTATTTCTATGAGGGTGTAATGCAATCCGCAGGTGACTGTCACTGATGGAGAACCCTCAAGCACGAAGCAATGCAGTCGGTGCCACTGCAGAAGTTACTGTGCATCAGGCAGACACATCGACGCAGTCACTGGAACTTAAGCGGTCGGTGGATAGGAGGAAGCGGATTGCTCCGTCTGGCAGCAGTATTATGGACAAGAGAACAAGAACGCAGGAGAGCCAAAGGAGAGTCACCATAGACAGCGAAGAACTAGCACTCCAGAAAGTTCTGTTGCCGCCAGGGAAAGCAACAGATTTGACTGCTGCAGCAATCAGTTCCAAGAAACTAACACAGATAACGGTTAAAGATCTCTCAGTTACTTCGGATACGGGCTGTAATCTATCAGCGGTGATCAGCGACCAAAAATCCCCTCGTGTAAGTACATTCACGCCAGGATGTGTGTCGTGTGAGGAAGGTAACAAGAACACACATTCACAAACCGGTGCTTCTGCTGACAAGTCCCAGCGTGGCAGAGGTTCGGAAGAGCCGAAGGAAAAGCAGAGTGAGAGAGCTGGCGTTAGCAACAAGGCTACTGCAGGCGATGACAAGAGAGGTGAGGCACTAAAACGTGTTGTTTTGTCGATGGACATGCAAGGAGCTCTGTCAAGTGCTTCCCAGGCTCTCGAAGAGGAGAAACAGTGGGAAGAATACTCATTGGTAGTGATCAGTTCTTGCCTCGAAAATGTTTCATCTAAGAGTAGTGACCTAAAGAGCAGTGCAGCAGACTTACACGGTGACAGTTTAACGGCTGACGAATGGGATGGAAGCTGGCGTTTCGAAAACCCTTTTTTTAGGGCGAAACTTGATAGTTTAGAGAGCAGGCTGAAAACTGTGGAAGGTTACGTGCGTTCCATTTACGCTGAATCTTCTGAGCAGGTGGACATGAATGTACCTGTTAGTGAAGTAAATGAACAGCACCACACCGATTTTGCCAGTTCCAACGCCTGTCTCAAATTAATTCAGTCCAATGTGGTGAAGGAAAAAGCCAATCTGCCTTGTGTAAAAATTGTCCCCAGTAGAAGCGAGAACTACAGTACACAAGACACTAAGCAACGACGTATCAGTCTGTTGCTACACGTCCTAAAACTCGTTTCTGATGTCCGGAATGCAGTCGTGCACCAGCACCGAATACTACGCAAATTGTGCGCTATAGGCGAAGTATATGTATGTAAAATAGAAGTGAGCTGCAGGATTATGCTGAACACAGTTAAGTCTATTGCAAATGTGGTGAGACCAGCACTAGAAGCAACGAGAATGATGCAGCGAGCAGTCACCCGAGTGGGCCAACCCGAGACCTCAAGGGCAGGTAGCAGCACTTCAGCAGCTGATGACGTCACAACAGTGGCTCAGTGGACCCATTTGGCACTGAGTGACGCGGAGGCAGCGGTTAGCTTGCACGCTGAAGCTCTCTTGGTTGTGAAAGAGGCACGGAAGCAGTTGGAATCCTTGAAGCGCAACGAGAACATTGGACACGAAATTCTCCTCCACAGCAGCGATTTCGAAAAATACCTTCTGGACCTCATACAGCAGCCTCTTGACATTGATTTTCACGATGTGAAGGAGAGAGAAACTGAAGTTGCGTTCATGAGGGATATGCTGTTCCCCATTTTGTACGAAATGAAAGAATTCCCAGACATCATTACCAAGCTGTCTGAAAGTTCAGGTAACGAAGTTCCAAACGTTTTGCGCTGTTTGTCTGCCGCTACCCAGAACTCTTGCAGGGCCTTAGATGCATCGCTGGATGCTTTAATAAACCTGGCTCTAAGCACAAGAGTAACAGGTGTCGAGGAGTGGGAATAGGAACGTTTTAGTGTTTGTTTTTAGCATGCACGGCTGACAAATAGACGATGAACATGACAGATCTGAGGTACAATAATTTCGTGAACCCTGAGTTTTCTTCCATGTTAAAGCACTTCGTCCTATTTGTTCATAATTTATATTACAGCTTTTGTAGGTGCTACACGATGGTGTTCTAGTCAATAAACGTGAAGTTTATCTCCATATAGTTGGAGTATGATTGCTGTTATAAATTTAAGTATCTGATTTGTCTGCTGCTGCTGCTGCTACTACTACTTCGACCACATGATCACCTCATAGATTTCTCCAAACTCCTCTCTTCTACTGTAACAAGTAGAAACATTCAATATCGATCAGTTCATAGCATTACTTTGCACCCAATACTTTCAGGGTTTCGTACAAATTCCATCTCAACAATTCCTGAACGACGATAATTACCTGAGAACATATTCTCCTCATTTGAGATAGTAACGAACAAGACGTTGCAGTTTTAACCTGAGCAACGTCTTGCAATTAGACCAGCATGCCAACACTAAAACTGATACTATTACTACTAGCAAGTATCGTTATGTATACTGCGTGAAAATTAAGCCAAGCGACTTCAATGCTAAACTATACAAAGAAAGTGGACTCATAAGAAATTTCACTTCTTAATAGCTAATAAATTCTTTTCGGGCTATTAAAATATTTGCATACTAGCAATAAGAATTTGTGTCGATCAAGAATCTAGGGAAATCTAGTTCAATTCTCGAGGACTTCGAGAAGATTCCACGGTACTGTTAAACCGTACTAGCCCTCTGGACACGTACATCACATAACAGTGTAAGAATTACTTCCTTGGACGGGCCGCCGGATTTCTGCGCAGCGACGTACGGCCTCAGTTGCAGTCAACGTTCGGAGCAATTCGCGCATTCGGTATACTGCTTAGGTGACCGCATTTTCGGTTCATTTGTAGGAACACCTACTGAAACTAAAACTGAAACAAAATTTGTTTTGGGTGACTCTCTGAAACAGAGGTATTTTTTGTAATATAATCTTCCTGTTTCTTTCGGCTCAGTTTTTTCCCTATTGTCTCTCTTGTAATTAGTGGTCCTTATAGGTATTATTTCATTTGAACCTGTTGCGTAGACCTGTTCATGAAGCATTACGTAATAAAACATAGGGGATACTTTCGCATATTTCTGAACGTCCAATTTGAGCACAACAGTTTACATCAGTGACCCACCTTTTGCCATAAGCTGTAACTCTGTATTATACACACAGCAACAGATAGTACCTGAAACTAGGTAAGTAAGTAAGTTGGTAAGTAAGTAGCAAGGCGAGTTCTACATACGGCGCCATAAACGGCGAATCACAATCGCTTATAATCTTAAAATACTTCAATAAAAATAGCCATTTGCGGGTCACACTGAGTAACCATTAGTCTGTGTGTGTGTGTGTGTGTGTGTGTGTGTGTGTGTGTGTGTGTGTGTGTGTGTGTGTGGGGCTGGAATTAGTTTGCGATCGTTTGTTATTGTATGACGAAGTTGATTATTTCTGCGGCTCAGTGCTGGAATGAAGATCGTAATTACCGACATAAGAACTAGTACAGCTCAGTATAGTGATGACAAGGTTTCTCAACTATGCAATCACACACATCTTCAAAATACTCAACGTCCACTTGTACTTACTGGGAGCAAACATTTTCTGTTCGTTAGGGAATGCAGTACCTTGTTACACAAATACACAAATCAAAAAAAGTTTTGCAGCACCCCGGTTCCCAGGACTTCTGAAGACAGACGTTGACTGTGGACATTCCATCACACAGTCCCTTTCTCTGTTCAGAGATGTCACTAAACATGCTAAAAACGTAAACAACCATGCATGCGCAGCTCGTATTAGACGGAGGGGATCCGACAGCCGATCAGTTCGTCATTCCACCAGGAAGGAGGTACATGGTTCGTGTTGTCTGTATTTCATCCATGCCTAGACGGTCAATTGCGTCCACACTGTTACTGTGTACAAGGAAGGGCTCTCAACAAGGGAAGTGTCCAGGAGACTCACAGTGAACCAAAGCGAAGTTATTCGGATATGGAGGAGATAGAGAGAATGGAACTGCCGTTCACATGCCTCTCTCAGATCGCCCACGGGGTATTCCTGCAGTGGATGACTGCTGCCTACGGGTTATGGCTCGGAGCAACCCTACAGCAGCTCCACCATATTGAATAATACTTTTCGGATAGCCACAAGACTCAAACTGTGCGCAATAGGTTGCGTGATGTGTGACTACACAACCGACGTCCACGGCGAGGTCCATCTTTGCAACTAAGACACCATGCAGCGCGGTACAGATTGGCCCAACAACATTCCGACCGGACCGCTCAGGATTGGCACTAGATTGTCTTCACCGACGGGTGTCGCATATGCATTCAACCAGACAATAGTCTTGTTTGGAGACAACCCGGTCAGCCAGAACGCCTTAGACACACTGCCCAGCGAGTGGAGCAAGGTGGAGGTTCCCTGCTGTTTTGGGGTGTCATTATGCGAGGCCGACGAACACTGGTGGTGGTCATGGAAGGCACAGTAACGGCTGTACGATACGTCAATGCGATCCTCCGACCGATAGTGTAACCATATCGGCAGTATATTGGCGAGGCATTCGTGTTCATGGACGACAATTCGCGCCCCCGTCGAGCACATCTTGTGATTGACTTCCTTCAGGATAACGACATCGCTCGACTAGAGTGGCCAGCATGTTCTCCGGGCGTGAACCTGTAACCTCCCCCTCACTTATCGACCTTAATGACAGTAAAAATTAAACCGCGTGTACCTAATGGAAATTTGGGAAAAGCAATCTCACCAAAGTTAATCTGTCGGTAAAGAGGGTGGAAAGGGTTACATCTCAGTGAAAGGAAAAATGCAAATGAAACTGGTGGAAACTAATTTTGAAAAGGGGTAAAGTTAATAAAGTAAATGTGTGGTCGTTACGTTAACAGTTAACTGGCGTTAGTTAGATATTTGAGATTTGGGGAAAAAATTATGGTCGACAGTCCTATGGACAACTACCATAATAACTGAAAAAGAAAGGTTATTGCACATTTAATTAGCACTAATAGCGTGGCAACTGAAGGTTGACACGTGTTGTGTGAAAAAAATGTCAGAAGTAATAAATTTCCCTATACTCTGACTTAATTTAGCAAAAGAATTAATAAAACCGGAAAATTGAAAGTTAATTTAGTGACTGAAATTAATAGTGGGCTTTGTTTCTGAAGCACTACGAAATTCAGTAAAATACGTTAGTCTTGGGCTACCTCAAAAATCATTTCAAAAGCTACTTGAAGCTACGCAATTTACAAATAAGAGATTTATTTTTAAACTTGAATTAAATGATTCTGAACAATTAAAAATAGTAAAATTTAGTATGTACCAAGCTGAGCTGCAGTCACAGGTAAGCTAAAATATGGTAACAAAACTCGCACTCTTAATTCGTGCTTGTGTTATCTAAATATTGTAGCCAGCTATGAGTACCTTAACCGAACTTCGAAATTAAAGCAGTGAAATCGAATGATATTACTTTAATGGTGGTGTTTGAATTTCAACGACACTCGGGTTCATTTCGGAAAAGGAAGGGACCCTGCTTGGTAATGCAATTGGGACAATGAGCAACAAAGGTTCATGCTAAGTTCCTGTAATTTCGTGAGGCCAATGGAACTATTTTAAAAGCTGAGGTCTGCCATACAGTTCTAAAACTTTGTGCTTCCAGTCTTCCTTGTTGGTTGGTTGAAGGTTTGAAGTCGTCAGTCGAGGAGGTGGCGACAGTCACTCATTGTCGGCCATCGCTGTTGCAGAAGCTGGATGTTTGGCGCGCCTTCTTCTCGACACTGACATCAAGCGAAACGGGCTCCTGATGTGCGCCAGCTAATGATTCCCATCCGCGACACGGTGTCAGAAACTATCGTAACAAGTCGAGCGCAATTACATGCTGCCAAACCCCGATAGTGCGGTAACTTGCAGGAGCGTCACACAACACACAACACACCTGCTCCACTGCTCCACTGCCCTACTCCCTCCAGACTCCCTCTGACCGTGCTCTGTGTGGCAGAGTTACACTACCAAAGGTACTAAACCCTCTGGTTCTCCACACGACCTATCTATGTAATCGTTCGATAGCATAGTTTTCCCTAGGCCAGACCCAGCGTAAAAACAAAAAAAACAACAAAAATTACAAACAAATTATACGTCGACATAAATGCATAAATGTATATATACAAATAGTAAAACAAGTACAATATATAAAGACACAGAAATGTCATCTTCAGATAACAAAATAAGGAAAAAAATTATAGTACAGTAGATGTAAATAGGATATGCGTTTCTGGCGTTACAAACCCTATCGAATATGCCTGGGATGGTTTTAAAAGGACTGTTTATGAACGACGTGACCCACAAACCGCTCTGAGGGATTTCCGCAGACAATCTGGACCATCAGTGCCTAAATGAACTTGTGGGTAGTATGCCACGACGAATACAGCCATGCACCAGTGCAGGAGAACGTGCTACTGGCTATTAGAGATAGTGGTGAGTACGGCAATCTGGTGCACAACCTCTGAAGGTCTCTCTGTATGGTGATACAACACGCAATATGTGGTTTTCATGAAAAAGGGCGGAAATGATGTTTATGTTGATCTCCATTCCAATTTTCTGTACAGGCTCCGGAACTCTCGGAGCCGAGGTGATGCAAAAGTTTTTCTGATATGTGTACTTTCGTAAGATCTCATGAAAACTTGAACCACAACGCAGTGTGTAGTGTTGTTCTTGCCGACAATGGAACGCTGGATACGACGCCCAAACGTCAAATAAAATCAGGATTACTGATCATAAAAATATAGAGTAATACCAACAGAGGAATATTGTATTACTGGAGTAATATAATTCAAAATAGGAGGATAGTGCAGAGATCGAGTTACTGCGAACCCGTAGTTAATTCTCACCAGTCGTCAGTATATCGGCGCCAACAACAAAATAATAATAATACAGATTTTCATGGACAGGAGATACGCAATGTGTATGAGGATACTGAACTTGTATACTTCATGAAAATCGCGGAGGATCGGAACACGATAGCAGTGGAAGGAACAGAATAATGCTGACGTCGTAGTTACAATGGCACGGTAGAAACACTGAGACCAGTAATGAATTTCAGCTAGTAACAGGAATACTAAGAAAGCAATAAAACTTCGAACCAGTCTCGGAAGGCCTTATAAGTACTTGACCGACCGCTGTGCGATAATCAGCTTGTAGGAGTCTGTGGATGTGGAGGGGTGGGTTGTCAGCGCACCGCTGTTCTGGTCATTTTTCAGTTGCGTGACCGGATGTGCTACTTCTCAGCCAAATAGCTCATCGCTTTGTCTCACAAGGGCTGAGTGCACCCTCCTTGAAAATGAAATTTGGCAGAGCAGACGGATACCCATCCAAGTGTTAGCCAAGCCCGACGGCATTTGACTTATGTGATCTGTTGGGAACAGATTTATCACTGCGGACGGGCCGTTGGCACAGCGAATACACTATTCTAAAATCACAAGAGCTGGTAGTACATTTGGGGTGTGGTGTGTGGTGTGTTGTGGTGGTGGTGGTGGTGGTGTGATAAATACAGCTGCTGAGGTGCGTGTACACACACAAGCACGCCCCCCCCCCCCCCCCCCCGCCCCTCTACCCATTACTTTATTCCCATCACAAACAGCGCGCGTACTGAATGACGTAGAAAACAGTGTAGAAAACGTACGGTATCGACAAAATGAAAAAGTAGTTTATGCCTAATTTTCATTGAAATACTTAAAACATTTTCACGGTTTACAGAGTTCAACGAGTAGTAGCACCGATGAAAGCACCATGGTACTAAAACTCGTTTAGATTTATGAGGTAGAAAAACGGTGTTTCATAACAGGCGGAACTTACATCCAGTAAATTTTTCGGGTAACAAGGTCACTGCTAGAGCAGCAAAACTAAATGATGAATTTGGCCAATAATATTTGTCGTACCTCTCTACGTCACAAGCAGGACCTAGGAGACGTCTTGTTGCATAATGCAGTTTGCAACTGAAGCTGCTATTTGGTGACATTAAATAAAACGGTTGTGGTGTTTACAAGCATCAGCTCATAGAGGATGTTTCGAAAATAGCCTCGTCTTCGGTAGAATTTGTTGTGATAAAATCATGGGCCACGACGGATTGCTCCTTAAACGTTTTCATATTTGGTGCTTTTTATTTTGCAACTCCTGTGTTCTGAAAACACACCATTTCAAGATAATGGAGCCTAATGATTTACGTAATTAGGTACATTCACCTGTCAAATAGTCGCATATCGGCGGTCAATGCTTACAAAGCATATTACTTGTAACATTTTTACGCTAAAAGCGACTTAACATTACATTGTATAATCGTCTGTTGATATCAAACGTGTACACCATCTCCATGGTTTTCCGAAGGAAAAGTCCTATTGTCTACCGAATATTTTTTTGTGAAGTACAAAGATATATCTACGACGGAATAATTTTGCGAAATTCAGAGTAGCTGAATTCATATAGGTTACGTGTACGAAACTAAAATTGTAAGTTACGTTTGCGGAGTTTGAAAAACAATAAATTTTTGAAGAAAATGAATTGTTCCTCATTATTTTTGAAATGTGATTTGTTTCTCATAAACGGAATTGCCTTAACGTAGCAGTCCCACAATTCTTTCTCTTGGATTATATCCCGAAAGGAAAGAATGTGATTAAATTTATATTCCGCCGTATGTGCAGTAATGTCACAAATAAATTTTGTAAGCAGTTTAATGATGTGCCTGCACACTGACACATAATCGTTTTTAATATGGTCAACCTGACGTATAGCATACTAGTATGAGAGGTGAAGTTATATCGATTTCAGTTGTTTAGGTGCTGTATTTTAACTTTATCTTCAGCAAAACCTGTGACACTTCGGTTGATTGACTTACATAAATCACATGAAATACTTCTTCTAGATGAAGGCTTATCACTTTGATATTTTAAGAAACATTTGGTGAAATGGGAGTGGGAAGCTCCTCACGGAATTTAAACTGCGACTTATTCAGTAACTATCGACTATTTGTAATAAAACTCGATTTTTTTCCAACCTTACCAGAGGGTGCTGAAGAAATCTGTCAGTACTTGGTAATCATATCCCAATATCATTCTCCGAAAAACCTAATAATGGCACATGTTGTTATATAATGGTACCTTGTATGGCTTATGCATTACATGTACGATTAGTACAACAGTTGTGAGGAACGAAAATTCTTTTATCAACGTGGTTGAAACGTTACCAATCCTAAGGAAGTTTTTACTTTCTTAAAAGTAAAATGTAATCCAGAAGGAATAGTAAATAATGTTCGATAGTTATGGTACTTCGTCTCCCAAATGTTGTAATGGTTTTTCTTTTGAGCTGACTACAGATTTTTCTCTTTTGTTTAGTGGGTTATTGTAAGAGAGACTCACTGTGTGCGTGTGCTTGCGCGCGCTGCCATGGATTTGGTTAATTTTTTTTTTCTTTATTGTATTTCAATTCCCCATCGGGGCGGGCTGGCAGCAGCATATGCGCTGCTCTTCAGCCGAAAGACATAGAACAAACAATAGAAGACATTTTAAAAGAACAAAGGAGAGAATATGGTGAACATAGATATAAAAAAGGGGAACATCATGGAAGGCCGGCCGGAGTGGCCGAGCGGTTAAAGGCGCTACAGTCTGGAACCGCACGACCGTTACGGTCGCAGCTTCGAATCCTGCCTCTGGCATGGATGTGTGTGATGTCCTTAGGTTAGTTAGGTGTAAGTAGTTCTAAGTTCTAGGGGACTTACGACCACAGCAGTTGAGTCCCATAGTGCTCAGAGCCATTTGAACCATTTTTTCGAACATCATGGAAGCCAATAGACAAAAAACTGTTAAAACTGTTTAAAAATAGCACACACAAAAAGCCACACACTGCGACAATTAAAAGAACACAAGGCACGGTATGACTCGAGCATAAAAGGTATCGACGGATGGCGTAGCACATAACAAACACTGACGTCGAACCTCAAGGCAGTACACAATTAAAATCACACCTCTTGACACACAGGAGAAACAGCACTAAACACAACACTGATGTGGCACACTGACGATGATCAAAACAGACGATCTGCCAGGCGCAAGGAGATGAGGGAGACTGGAAGAAGGGAGGGAGGATGTATGGATTTGGTTACTTTTTCAATATTATAAATGACTTTTAGCCCTCAAGCTCCCTGAGGACTACTTTCAGGATACTCAATTTTTTTCTGTTTTTAATTGACAATATGGTTTTTGTTAACTGTTAAGGCACATCATATGATTACAGGTGCATAACTATATGGTAGTTTATACAGTCATCCTCTTTAAAGTTATTTTAATGTCTTTTTGTTATCTTTTGGTGCCATATTGTGCTGGTACCAGCGCCATATTGCTGCTAAAAATAGAAACATTTCTTGGCAGGAGCATAAACTTATTTAGCATTCGTTACTTCAGCCTACCTGGTACTCTGCAAATTACTTCCAAATCTGTACATTGTGATATCCTTATCACACCCAAAACTTCCACCCTTTACTTATAGTTAAGATAACTGACAGTTACAGTCCAAGAGCGCTTTTCAATATACATGAACATTATCTTGTTTGGCAAAGACCTTGCATACAAAAACAGAAATTTCAACACCAGATCAGATATATGGCTTCAGGTCTGAGGCTTTTCTGTGGCAGCCGTTGGCCACATAGCAATCAAAGTGTTAAGGTATTAATGATACAGTCTCATGACTGGAGCTGCTTGTCTCTCACAGCAAAGTGAGAACAGGAAGTTTCTTGTGGCTGTATGCCTTGTTTCTACACACACTACTCCTGACGGAAACATAAACTTTGTATAATGTTGAATAAGTAAATTTTTATATAGCTAGTTGTTCACCAGAGAGGTATTAATAAGCGTAACTTCTGTACACATTTAAAGACACGCTTCCAACATAGAGGTACTACCAAAGAAGTATTGTTTACATAAAGGAAACATTTTAAATAATAAAAATAATAAAAAATTTGTACACCAGATATGAAGTAAGATATATCAAACTATCGTGCCCTCTGTTAGCAACACATTACTACTACAATTCTTGGTACGACCACCAGCACCACAGAATTGAAAACATAGCGGTACTAAAAATATATCCATGGACTATCTGATAGTTAATAAAATAAATAATTATAAATATAATAAAATAAAAATAAATAAAATAAATAATTATAACTATAAAGTAGAGCCATGGACTATCTGATAGTTAAGAAAATAAATATTTTGTCTGAAATGGAGTTTATATCTTACAATACTTGCTTCAAAGCCATAGAATGACATCACAGATTTTACAAGATGGTACCTGTACAGTAATAAGCACTTCTTATTTTAAATAATACTGTCTCTGACGTAAAAAGGGAAGCACCCAGAAGCACAGGAGGAAACGAATTTAAACACCATGGGTGGACAGGGTATGTGATATTACTTAAGTGATTACAAAATGAGGTCACACTTCTTTGTAAATTTGCAGTTTAGAGCCCAATTAGCAGTGTAATGTAGCACTGCCTACCCCTTCCTTACCCCTCCTGTCCTGGATGCATGCCCAGATTACACAGAAAGATGTCAGAAAGCCATTTTTCTCAGAGGCAAGTTGTCTTCCAAGTATTCCAGCTGGCCAGTGATACGCTGGTTAGCGTCACTGGGATGTAATTGGCATTCTGGCACTGGGACAGCGTTAGCATTCGAAGTGCCCCTCCCCCCCCCCTCTGTTCCTTGGGGACTAACTGAAGGATCTTGCTGGCTAAGAGAGGACCTCAATATCCTCCTGTGCTTCTTGTAAAATCTGTGATGAAGTCATGCCTTATGACTGCCCTTATGAATACGGCAAAAGTAACAACGCTGTGACTCTTAAAAACAATGGAAGAATAGGACTATTGTCCAGGACGCCCCCATGATCGATGAATATGGTCATCCAGGGTAGCACGTAACCATGATGCGTTGCTGTACACATTGTGACCCTTTCCTCAGCACCCCCATGCTTCTCGGTCATGACAACTGTCCAAATGCGGCGGTGTGTGTTGTGGTCCTAATGGCAGACTAATCATGGCACTATAATTCCTTAGGACGGCTACTGTTAGTCTCTGAAGCCCATTACTTGTCATTCAATGACAAGTGCTATAATAATGGGTTATGAAGTGCTTGGTCCACAGTATACGATTCTCCCTTCTGGAGGTTAGATGTGGTTGAGCAGCACCGTGATCATGAGTATAGCTGCTCTCAAGTGTACATACGTTCCAACACTTTGTCACAGTGTCCCAAAAATCGGGATATTGGACGATTCGACCAGTAGGGCAAATGAGTATCCACGCCTTCAAAACTTGGCCAGGTGCTGACAATCTGTCCCAAAGCAGTACCTGCCATCTCTGTGTCTGTCAGGGTGATAACTCTAAATTCGACGCTGTTCACGACCTGTATATTCGCCTCAAAGGCCTAATGATAACAATAAAATGCGGAAAAGACTAGTATGGTGTGGTGGCTTTTGAAGTCCGTATAGAACTGCAACTCAGATTGCCAGCTGACTATACCTTCTGTGTGCTTTACCTTTTCCGTCAGGTATTGTAATTGATAGTGCAGGACACACACACACACACACACACACACACACACACACACACACACACACATGATGATGTTATGATGATATGATGAAGATGACATGATGATGATGATCACATGATGAAGATGGCATGATGATGATGATGATGATGATGGTATGATGATGATATGATGATGGTATGATGATGGCATGATGACATGATGATGATGATGGTGAGATGATGATGATGATGATGATGATGATGACATGATGATGATGATGCCACACTGAACGTGAGGAAATACTTTGCCTATTTTCACATAATTTTTTTTAATAGCCTATTTTCCCTTCTGGGATATAAATGTTACACAATAATCATGATTTGTGCGTAGCACGTGGAGTGAATCAAGTTCAATATGAATTGGGAGATGCGCGATTTTAACACATTGAGTATACCTCCTGCTTCTGGGTGTGCAGTTGTTACTGAAACTTCATTTGTAACAGAGACGCGAATTCCTCTCCTGTGCCAACCTCATCATTTTGGAGTGTCACTTGCAACCTATATCCTCAATTATTTGCTGGATGTATTTCAATTTCTGTCTTCCTCTGCAGTTTTTGCCCTCTGCAGCTCCCTGTAGCACCATGGAAGTCATTCCCTGACGTCTTAAACGATGTCCTATTATCTTGTCCCTTCTCCTTTTAAGTATTTGCTACATATTCCTTCGATCCTGTGCAGAACTTCCTCATTACTTATCATAGCAGTTCACCTAATTCTCATCATTAGTCTGTAGCACAACATCTCAAATTTTTCGCGTCTCTTCTTTTCCAGTCGCCTTCCCCCACTGGGGGACTAATGATGAGAATTAGGTGAACCCCCCCTCCTCCCTCTCCATGTTTTACTATCATACAATGCTGTGATCCAAACGTATATTCTCGGAAATCTCTTACTGAAAGTAACGCCTATGTTTGATACTAGCAGGCTTCTTTTAGCCAGAATTGTCCTTTTTGCCAGTGCTACTCTGCTTTTGATGTCCTCCTTGCTCCGTCCGTCCTGAGTCATTGTACATATACGTCTTGACCATCAGTGCTAATGGTAAGCTTCTCGCTGTTCTCATTTGTGCTACTTCTCATTGCTTTCGTCTTTCTTCGATTTACTCTGAATCCATATTCTGTACTCATTAGACTGCTCATGCCATTCAGCAGATGATGTAATTCTTCTTCACTTTCACTCAGGACAGCAATGTCACCAGCGAATCGTATCATTGATATCCTTTCACCTTGAATTTTAATTCTGCTCCCGAACATTTGTTTTATTTTCATGATTGCCTCTTCAATGTACAGATAGGATAGTAGGGGGAAAATTCTACATCCTTGCCTTACACCCCTTTTAATGCGAGCACATCGTTCTTGGTCTCCCACTCTTATTATTCCCTCTTAGCTCTTGCACATATTGTATATTACACGACTCTTCCTATAGCTTACTCCTATTTTTCTCAGAATTTCGAAAACCTTGCACCATTGTACATTATCAAACAGTTCTTCCAGGTCGAGAAATCGTATGAATTTGCCTTGATTTTTCTTTAGTCCTGCTTCCATTATCAACCGCAACGTCAGAATTCCCTCTCCGGTCGCTTGACATTTCCTAAAGCCAAAGTGATCGTTATCCAACAGATTCTGACTTTTCTTTTCGGTTCTTCTTTGTAATATCCTTGTCCGCAACTTATATGCAAGAGCTGTTATGAAGACTGTGCGATAATTCTAGCACTTGTCAGCCCCTCGCAGTTTTCGGAATTGTGTGGATGATATTTTTCCGAATGTCAGATGGTAAGTCACCAGATTCGTATATTCTATACACCAAAGTGAATATTAGTTTGGTTGCCACTATCCCCCCCCCCTTCTTCCCCAATGATTTTAGAATTTCTGATTGAGTGATATCGATCCCTTCTGCCTTACTTCATTTACGTCCTCCAAATCTCTTTTCAATTATGACGTTAATACTGGATCCCCACGTCTACTAAATCGACTCCTGTTTCCTCTTCTATCAAAGCAGACGACACACACACAGACGTGGTCGTAGAGGCCTTCAATCTAACCTTTTCACCCACCTCTCTCTCCTTTTCATGTAATAGTGGAATTCCCGTTGCACTCTTAATGTTACCACTCTTGCTTTTCATTTCATTAGAGATTGTTTCGATTTCCCTATATGATGTGTCTGTCCTTCAGACGGTCATTTATTTTTCGATTTCTTCATATTTTTCATGCTGCCATTTCATTTTAGCTTTCCTACTCTTACTATTTACTTCATTCCTTAGTGACTTGAATTTCTGTATTCCTGCACATCCCTGAAATTTTTTTTACTTCCTTCTTCCATCGATCATCTGAAGTATTTCATCTGTTACCCAATGTTTCTTCGCAGTTACCTTCATTTTATCTATGTTATCTTTTCCAACTTCTGTAACTTCCCTTTTCAGAAATGTCCATTTCTCTTCAACGATACTGTCCACTGGGCTGTTATTTATTGCTGTCTCTATAGACTTTAAGACCTTCAAATGTATTTCGTCATTCCTTAGCACTGCCGTGTCACACAACCTTGCGCATTGATACTTCCTGACTAATCTCTTAGAGTTAAGTCTGCTCTTCATCACTACCACATTGTTATCTGAGTCTATACCTGCTGATAGGTACGCCTTACAATACTGTATCTGATTTCGGAATCTCTGGCTGATCATGAAACGGCCTTTTCTAAGTATGCCTCTTCCTCTTGCGATCCTTAAAGATAGTAATCACTATTACTAGCTGACATTTATTATAGAATTCAGTCAGTCTTTCTTTTCTCTCATTCCTTGTCCCTAGCCCATATTCTCCAGTAACCGTTTCTTCTACTCCTTCCCCTACAACTGCATTCCAGTCCCCTATGACTATAAGATTTCCATCTCCCCTTACGTACTCTATTACCCATCCAATATCATATAGTTTCTCTGTCTCCTCATGTGAAGTTAGTTCATCCATTTCGCCTCCATATGGACGGGGTAGGTGGGTTTCCAGCAGTACAATATTCCGCTCTGCAGCCAAGAGCCTTTTAAAAATATAACGAAGATCAGACTGTTTTCTTTTTAAAATTAAAAGTCAAAAGATGGACAGCTAAGAAAGAAAAATGTACATATTTTAAAAACACGTAAGGCAGAGTTTCAGGCGTAGTTTGCTGTGTGTGGTAGGGTAGTGATAAGACGAGAAGAAGATGGCTGGGAGGGAAAAGGAGAAAGGAGCTCAGAAGATCAATGGGATGGATGGCAAGGAGTTGGTAGGATGAATAAATATCGGGACGGATCTCGTTGTCTAGAAGAGGTAGTTTAAGCTGCGCTAGAATAGGATATGGAGTGTGTGCTGGTGTGGAGTCAATGGTACGTGTTCGTAAAGTCGTGGTAGCGTACCAGGGCGACCCGAGATGAAAATATCCGTTTGTATGAATCCATTGTACGGATAGTGTGGGAGACTTGGAGGCTTTGATGTGGGTGAGAAGTGGTGGGAATTTCATAACATGGTGGAGGAGCTGAAGGAGCCTATTGAGAAGATAAACGGATGCAAAACGAGTGATGGTGTGCGTGGCGTTAGAGGATTTGGAGGGACTTGCAGAGCTTTGGTGGGGCAGAGATACATGCAACATTTGTGTAGCAGTGAATGGGCCAGTCTAAGGTTTTTTAGGTGTGTGGAACAGACGAATAGTGTAAACCCCGTGTTGAGCCCGTTAATAGCTTTACACATTGTGGATTTTCGGTTGGCTAGTTAGGTTGTGTGATTTCCACTTTAGTTGTCTTTCAAGCATTGCTAAACGCTGAGGTGAGGCAGGTGGGGTGCTAGGAGGTATTAGAGGTTTGTGCAGTTTCGGGAAAAATAGGACTTCGGAGGTTTTCAATAACACAGAATGGAAACCTGTGAAGAAAATGATGGTGTAAAGGGTTGCAAGTGTGATTACAAGTGAGAGGGAACAGTTTTTGAGGTATTGCTAGGTAATGCTGTCGTAATTGGAGAAGTGTTGCGTTTTTGTGGAGTACCTATTTCATATCGTGTGCTGTGATGGGCACATTTATTTCCATTCGTGGTACGTTGTCCAATTACTGGAAGTTCGGAACATGGTGTGGTTCAGCGGTGTTTGAGGGTTCGTGAATGGTAGGGAACAAGGATTTATATAAATTAGTGTGATCAGGTATGGATAACATGTGAGATAGATAGATGGAATGACAAGTGGTGAAATTCGCTCAGATTGTCAAGTGGGGGAAGGCTATTGCGGAGAAGTGGGTTTTGTGATATGGGCCTGTTGCCAGTGAGTCAATAGGAATTTTCCAAGTACTTGGTAAAATAAATGGCGACTGAACCATTTAGTATGACGCGTACCTCGCACTAGCCCCTGTGTTCTTTTCAATTTCGCAAATTTCTTATGTGCCTCTGTATTTGCCAGTGGCGTCTGAATATATGCTGGTCACGACTCAAATGGTTCAAATGGCTCTGAGCACTATGGGACTTAACATCTCAGGTCATAAGTCCCCTAGAACTTAGAACTACTTAAACCTAACTAACCTAAGGACATCAAACACATCCATGCCCGAGGCAGGATTCGAACCTGCGACCGTAGCGGTCGCGCGATTCCAGACTGAAGCGCCTAGAACCGCACGGCCACCAGCGGACGGCGGTCACGAGTCCTCAAGAAGGAGAGATACAAACGACGAGATTCTTAGAGGACAAGTGAGGTGATGGAAGATTTACGGTCGCAGTATATGGTCTTGGAAAGAATGTGGGCAGATAGAGCTTCTGTAAAGGTCTGCTGCAGGAAAGACGTGGCATAAGGGACGTCGTCAAGTTACTGGAATGTGAGGAGGTGGTTTTAAATTTCGTTTTCTATGGATTCTCAGTAGGCGTTCCAGCTGGCGCGGGAGTGGTCATGATAACTATTGGACGGAGATGTGGATGGAGTGCGCCGCACTGATGCTTTGTAAAGAAGATTGAGTAGTAAAGGTAGATGACCCCTTGAAGTCGGATTGAACACTTCTGGAGCGATGCGTCCAAAGAGATTAGAAGATGCCTTTGACGACAACTGGGTTCGTGCTTTCAGGATTGGTGTGGTGTAGGATGCGAATATGTCACCTTCCAGGGAGTCGCTAAACTGACACTGTACTGGTATTCTGCAAGGGATCTACTATAGTTGTTGAACTCAGCGGTAGTAAAGCGAGGCGGTTCAGATAGTGTTACAGTGTTGGACGGACATACCATTTAGAATGTAGGTGTGGGCGTTGTGCTGGGACAGGGTTTCCATTAAGAGGTGTTTATTGGTCTATAGGGAACGGATGCTGTGGAACACAATTTTATAGATATCTCCCACCATAATAAGATATAATAATAGTTTGTGTGTGTGAGGACTAGATGAGGTTAAGACAAGGCTGTAGAGCTGGGTGAAGATGGGGTGTAACTGGCTGTGGGTGTAGGTACCTGGTGTATGTTATGGGAGATGGAGCAGGCAGATACAGATTTATTTGGAGGGTGTGTGGATTTTGGAATGGGTTAATGTTTTGAGGGACGATCGTCATGATATTGACAATGTCCTCAGCAGTGAGAGTTTGAGGGATTGAATTGTTGGGGTAAAGGGAGGTATAAATGGGGCAGATTAGGACAGTGTAGGTTCAATAGGTTGTGGTTTAGCTTTCCATTTCGCAGTATAGGTCGGGGGAGGTAGGTGACGGAAGTCTATTCAGGTGTTAGAGGTAGGAGAGGATGCAGGATTAGGACGCTGTTTAAGAAAATGGCAGTCTTTACTATGTGAAAAGGTGGGTGAGCTTTTACAATCTGTGGAGAGATAATGACTGCAACGAAGGCAATCTAGGCAACGGTAGGACGGAGGATAGGATTGGTAAGATTCGACACTTTGGTGTTTGTGGTATATAAGGGCCCTCTAATTGGAGAGAGAAGATCTATGGTGGCGAGAGATTCAGAAAAAAATACAGATGAGGTTAATAAAGCCAAGCTTATTATTGAATCAAAGGACTTTTAGGAACTCTAAATTTCGGTGGACGATCAGTTCAGATGCCGCTTCTAATCTGTGATCTTGAGATCGACATCGTTTATCGTTCCAGTGTGAATAGGGGGACAGTGGTGAGGTTGCGACTGTTTGGTATGGGATGTGGGAATGAAAGGTGATAATGAGGCTTGGTTCCAAAGGTAATGTGAGGAGATATGGAGAGGAGATAGGTGTGAAAATTAGGATTATTTATTGATTTGGACTTGTGGAGGGTATTTTCTGACGTTGAGGGCGACTTCGGGATTGAAGACTTTTGGAATGAGGTTGGAGAGCAAAGAGGTTGAGAAGCAGTGGAAGATATTGGATAGGGAGAAATTGTGTCCACACGCTGATTATTGTCAGATTCAGTTTGGGGCATTTTAGGTCTGACGGAGAGGCGTCGGTGTTTGGTGTTACATCGGTTTCTTAACGGCGTTTGGAGAGGTGGGGGGTTATCGGATGGGAGGTGGCGGGACATCGGGTTATTGTGGATAGCCTGGAAGCTGCGTAAGTCCTTCACCACAGCTGATGCCAGTTGGTGTGGTAAGCTTTACGGAAGAGTAGAACTAGATGCCGTCTATTAACTAAGTCGCAACTTGAAGAAAAATGGTTGGGTATGTGAAAAGGATGAGAGATTCATGTACTGTTGTTGCAGAGGATATGGTAAATAGGAAAGTTTGGGTGGGTGGGATGAAGTGCTCCATGTGGTGGCACATACAGCAGGACGATAACCAGCGACGTTAATTGATGTTGGCAGTCGCCAAAGCAGCACTGAGAACCATGGTGCCGAATGTAATCGAGTCGCGGGTCATGAGGCAGCGACTAGTGATGAAATACCTCCGTTGTGACAGGAAAGGAAACTACAGCGCACAGGCTCATATAGTGATAATGGCAGACGAAAGTGGTGGCAACGACGAAGGGGATGGTGGCGAGAAGATTGTGGTGGCGAGATGGAAGTGGCAAGACGAAGGCAGAGAGAGGGCCTTTGATGGTTGGTTGACGTCGTCGACGATGGCAGTGGATGTGGAAAGTTGGAGGCGGGATAAGGGACGATCTTCCACGAATTTAGCTCGTGGTAAAACACACACACACACACACATTCTCCGGTCATCAGTCCCCTAGAACTTAGAACTACTTAAACCTAACTAACCTAAGGACATCACACACATCCATGCCCGAGGCACGATTCGAACCTGCGACCGTAGCTGTCGCGCGGTTCCAGACTGTAGCGCCTAGAACCACTCGGTCACCCAGGCCGGCTTCATTGTATGTTTAGAGTGTATCTTGTCTTGTTTTTCTTGTTGCTATGTTGGCATGTTCCGTTCCCCAGATTTAACGCCTGTAGATTCTTTTTCTGTAGGGAAAGCTGAAAGTAACTTACTGCAAGGATATACCAGCTACACTCGATAATATGCAACAACGTAGTGCTACAGGCTGCTTGGACCTTCTGCATAAATGCTAGCGCGTCTACTAGTCGTTCCTTACCAAACTGGTAGTGTGTATTGTCGCTGCCGGTGTTCGTTTTGAACACTGCATGTGACAGTCAGCTGTCTCTTTTGTTGTTGTTGTGATCTTTAGTCCAGAGACTGGTTTGATGCAGCCCTCCATGCTACCCTACCCTGTGAAAGCTGCTTCATCTCTAACTACTGCAGCATACTTCTTTCCGAATCTGTTTAGTGTATTCATCACTTGGCCTGCCTCTACGATTTTTACCATCCACGCTTCCCTCTAATACTAAATTGGTGATCCTTTGACGCCTCAGAACGAGTACTACTAACCAATCCCTTCTTCTAGACAAGTTGTGTCACAAATTGCTCTTCACCTCAATTATATTCAGTACCTCCTCATTAGTTACGTAATATACCCATGTAATCTTCAGCATTCTTCTATAGCACCACATTTCTAAAGCTTCTTTTCTATTCTGGTCTAAACTAATTATCGTCCCTGTTTCGCTTCTATAAACGGCTACACTCCAAACAAATACTTTCAGAAAGGGTTTCCTGACACTTGAATCTATACTCGATGTTAATGAATTTCTCTTTTCGTTGCCACTGCCAGTCTACATTTTATATCCTCGCTACTTCGACCATCATCAGGTACTTTGCTCCCCCCCCCCCAGATACCAAAATTCTTCTACTACTTTTAGTGTCTCATTTATCCATACCTCCAAGTTTTTATTCCTTCACCACTGATTTTAATTCGTACTCGGAATTTTTCTTTTGCTTCTATCATTGCTAGCACAATATACAGATTGAATAACATCAGGGTAGGCTTTAACCCTGTCACGCTCTCTTCTCAACCATTGCTTCCCTTTCATGTGCCTCGACCATAATAACTGCCATCTGCTTTCTGTACAAACTGTAAATAGCCTTTCGATTGCTGTATTTGACCCCTGTCACCTTCAGAATTTGAATGAGAGTGTTACAGTCAATATCGACAAATTCTCGAAAAGTAGGTTTGCCTTTCCTTAATCTGTCTTCTAAGATAAGTCGTAGGGTCAGTGCAGCCTCATGTGTTCCACCATTTCTACGGGATCCAAACTGATCCCCCATCTGTAAAGAATCCTTGTTAGTTTTTTTGCAACTGTGACATGTTAAACTGATAGTTCGGTAAGTTTCACACCTGTCAATACCTCATTTCTTTCGGATTGGAATTGTTGTATTCTTTATGAAGTCTGAGGGTATTTCGCCTGTCTCATACGTCTTGCTAACCAGATGGTAGATTTTTTCCATAGCTGGCTCACCCAAGGCTATCAGTAGTTCTAATGGAACCTTGTCTACTCCCAGGATCTTGTTTCGACTCAGATCTTTCAGTGCTCTCTCAAATTCTTCACGCAGTATGTTTCCCATTTCATCTTCATCTACGACCTCTTCCATTTCCATAACACTAGCCTCAAGTACATCGCCCTTGTGTAGACCCTGTAAACACTCCTTCCACCTACTGAATCTGCTTTCCCTTCTTTGCTTAGAAACGGTTTTCCACATGAGCTCTTGATATTGATGTAGTAGTTCTCTTTTGTCCAAAGGTCTCTTTAATTTTCCTGTAGGCATTATCTCTCTTAGCCCTAGTGTTATATGCCTCTACATCCCTACATTTGTCCTCGAGCCATCCCTGCTCAGCCATTTTCCACTTCCTGTCGAATTTATTTTTGAGACGTTTGTATTCCTTTTTGCCTGCTTCATTTAGTGGATTTTTATATTTCCTCCTTTCATCAATGAAATTCAATATCTCTTCTGTAACCCAAGGATTTCTGCTAGCCCTTTTCTTTTTGCCTACTTGATCCTCTGCTGCCTTCACTATTTGGTCTCTCAAAGCTGCCCATTCTTCTTCTACTGTATTTCTTTCCTGCCTTCTGGTCAATCGTCACCTAATGCTCTCTCTGAAATTCTCTACAATCTCTGGTTCTTTCAGTTTATCCATGTCTCATCTCATTAAAATTCCACCTCTTTGCAGTTTCTTCAGTTTTAATCTACAGTTCATAACGAATAAATTGTGGTCAGAATCCACAGCTGCCCCTGGATGGGTCTTACAATTTATAAAGTGGTTCCTAAATCTCTGTCTGACCAATTATATAATCTATCTGAAAACTTCCACTATCTCCAGGCCTCTTCTACGTATACATCCGTCTTTCATCAGTGTTAAAAAAAGTGTTAGCTATGATTAAGATATGCTCTGTGCAAATATTCTATCCGCGAGGACGCTATGCTGTATGGTTAAATGATTTTAGCCATACAGTAAAGCTGCATGCTCTCGGGAAAAATTGTGACTGTAGTTTCCCACAGCTTTCGGTCGTTCGCTGTACTAGTACAGGAAGGTCGTTTTGGTTAATGTTACAAAGCCAGAACAGTCAATCATCCAAAACTGTTGCCAGTGCAACTACTGAAAAGGCCTCTGCCCCTCTTCAGAAACCACACCTCTGGCCTCTCAACAGATACCCCTCCATTGTAGTTGCACTTACGGTACTGCTATCTATATCGCTGAGGCAGGCAAGCCTACCCATCAATGGCAAGGTCCGTGGTTCATAGAGGGGGGGGGGGGGGAGGAGGCTATCTTGTCTTACGTAGTCTACTATATCAGTGCCATATAAAACTGTTCAATAATTATTTACATCTTTTCGTTAACATATAAAGCACCTTCGAATTTTATTGTAATATGTACATCTGGGTTTACACAGTCACATTATATTCCCCACATTTCAGCATGGTAACATTTTGACATGTATTTTATCAGTTTGTTGTGCTGCATTGTTAGTCTTTCAATGGGTAGCCATTTATGCTGTTTATGTTGTTTCATCAGTTTCAATGTATACCAAAAGAAAAAGATGTATAAAATTACTCTTTAACCGTTCTGAGCGACCACCCATGCCACTGTAAGATTTCCAGAATAGGTAACATATGTATTTCTACACCACTCTGTTCTAAAGAATGGTGTTCCCTTCCTCTTGTCACTATGCATGCGACAGCTCGCTAGTAGTAGGGCACTGAATATTTTTTCAGCATTTACTTGTCTGTGGTATCTTATTGCAGCTGAGGAATCTGTGCATGCTTTAGTTCATCATCGATACTACCTTTTCTCTAGGGTCGTTATAGGAACATTACTTCCAGCCACGTGCTGAGATCAAGGAGCAGGGGGGAGAGCCTTGTTGTTCTGCAAATTTTGCGTGAAGCAAGCCTCCGCCCAGCACCTCCGTCCACTCTGCATTCGTAGAAGCGTGGCTCAACAACAGTTCGTATATCTAGTAACAGGAATCCGAAACGACCATAGAATGAAGGCTGAACAGTCACGGGCATCGACGGCGAATCGCCAAAAACCACAGAAAGGCAACAGCTATCGACCGATACACAGCAGAATGACAAGCCTGAAGAGTAAACCAGATCGAGAACATAGACATTGCAAGATCAGGAACTGAACAAAGATGAGTATCACGTACAACATAAGAACACATTCGGATTACAACTGACTTCTTTTTCTTTTTTCTTTATTGTATTTACTGTTCCCCATCCAGGGCAGGATGGCAGCAGCATAGGCGCTGCTCTTCAGTAGACAGGAAGACATTTATAACAACAAAAGAAGAAAACATGGCGGAACATAGGAAAAGAGGCGGAACATAAGGGAAGAAAGCATACAAAAAGCGTTGACTCTAAAACTGAGGTAAAAATCTAAAAAATCCGTTTACACATAAAACCACACACTGTAAGGATTAAAAGACAACAAGCAAAGTACAGCCAGATCATAAAAAGTTGTAGCACACAATTAAAACTACATCACTTGATAACACACTGGAACAGCACTGAACACAACATGAACGCAGCAGAGTTGATGAATAAAAACCTGGAAGGAACTGTAAGGTGTAAGGGACAAGGGATAAGAGGAAAGAAGGCAAGGAGGAGGGGAGACAAGGAGAATGAGAGGGGGGGGAGGCGTGGAAAAGGGAGCCAAGGAGGGAAGGAAGGGAGAGAAAAACAGCTGAGGAGGGTGTGCAGAGACTTTGGTGGGGGGCGTAAGGAGGAGAAAGGAAAAGGGGGGTCCTGGGAAGGGGAGAAACAAGGCCAGGCTTCAGTTGATAGGAAAGGTGGATGTCATGACGAAGTTCAACATCTGGGAGATGGAGGTGCTGGAAATCGCCCTGATGAAGGAGATGGAGGGTTTGGAGGTGGAGAGAGGGAGGGATACTGCGATAGAGGCTCAGCAATGGGTGGAGGGTGGAGAGGAATGAAGAAAGCAGGAGGTGGAATGATGAAGTCTGCAGACAGTGTAAAGGGTGTGGAGGTGTTGAAGGGAAACAAGGATATGGGGGAAGGGGGTGAGGTCATACAGGATTCATGTGGGGGCAGGAAGGCAGATATGGAAGGCAAGGTGAGACACATGGCGTTCTAGGATTTGGAGGGCCTTAAAAAAGCGATGGGGTGCAGAGATCCATTCAATACTGGCATAACAGTGGATAGGATAGATGAGGGATTTGTAGGTGTGGAGGTTGATGGAAGGATGCAATCCCCATGTCCAGCCAGACAGAAGTTAAAGGAAGCAGAGGAGGAATGGGTCTTCTGCTGGATGGTTAGGAGATGAGATCCCCAGGTGAGGTGACGGTCGAGAAGACCAAGGTATCTCAGGTGAGGGTGAGCTGGATAGGATGACCATAAATGGTTAGGTAGAAATCATAGAGACTGAAGGAGTAGGTGGTATGGTCTATGATGATTGCCTGGGTTTTGGAGAGATTGATAGGAAGGAACCACTAGTTGCCCCAGGTGGTGAAATGGTCAGGGTGGGTTTAGAGGGTGCATTGGGACCATTGAAGGGTAGGATATAATGCCAGGAGGGCTGTGTTATCAGCATATTGGAGGAGGTGGACAGAAGGGGATGGCTTGGGCATATCTGCGGTGTACAGGAGATAGAAGAGAGGGGACAGATGGAGCCCTGGGAGACGCCAGCAGTGGGATAAAAGTTACAGGAGTTGGCGTTGCTGAGGGTTACACAGGAAGGACGGTGTGAGAGGAAGGAAGCGACCAGATGGGCAAAATTGATTGGCAGGGTGTAGGTTTGCAGTTTAAAGAGGAGACCAGGATGCCACATGCAGTCACAGCCATTTTGGAGGTCGACAGAAAAAACAAATGGTGGAGCAATGGGAGTTAAGCTAGAGGGAGAGAAGATGGACGAGGATGGATTCGAAGACCTTACTGAAGATGAAGGTGAGGCAGATGGGAAGACAGGAAGAGGCGATGGAAAGGGGTTTATTGGGTTTGAGGAATAAGAGGATACAGGAAGTCATCCACATGTCAGGGAATAAGCCGGTAGGGAGGATGATGATGTACAAATTGGCAAAGACTGTCAGGAAAGAGAAGGGGCATTCTCTGAGTAGGCAGTAGGTGACACAGTCATGACCAGGGACTGTGTTGTGTTTTCACTGGAGGTTAAGCTTTTTCCCCCAAGTACTGGGGACTGGGAGAATGTGGAGTGACTGAGGTTTAAGCAAAGTGGGGATTATCAGGGATGGAGAAGACCTCAGGAAGGTGGGAAGGAAAGTGATTGGCCTTACTGAGGTTGTCAGGAAGGGGGCAGTCGTTATGGAGAAGGGGGTAATTGGGTGCAGAATGGGAACCAATAACGCAATGGAATGCTGACCAGTACTTGGAGGAGCTCGTAGGGAAGGTCATGTTGAACTGTGTAAGTGTCTGGCGACAATCCCAGCATTTCTTTGCGGTAATAAGGTTCCAAATGTGTCGCTGTATTTGCCAGTGGCGTTGGAATTTGGCAGAGTGGAACCATGTTGGTGGATGGTTTGAGTAGGAACATGGGCCTCCACAGCATCACTGATGACCTTCTGAGGGAAGGGAAGAATGAGGCATGGATGATGTCGACAGGATGGTGGTAATAAGAGGGTGGCTTTCGACATGGATGGTGATGGATTCCCACTAGGCATCCCAGTTGGCGTGATGATAGTCATGGACTACCTTGGGAAGAGGTGGTGAGCATATGTTATGGTGAGAAGGACAGGGAGGTTGTCGCTACCTGTGGGGTCAAGGATGTCAGTCGCAATACACCCAAGAACGTTGGCAGAGGTAGTGGCAACATTGAGTGTGGAGTTGCTTTTTGGACAGGTGTGCTAGGAAAGAGGAACAGGGTCATATAGGATCGTGAAGAGGATCTGATGCCACCGCCAAAGGGTGACAAGGGAGCAGCTATGGATGTGGCTGCTGGCAGCAATCATGGAGAAGGTGTGGTCAGCATGGGAAATGAAGTCATAGGGAATAGGAACATTGGAGTGGACATAGATGGTGGCGCAGGTAAGAGTGAGGGAGGGGAAGAAGACGCTGAGGATAGGGTGTTCATTGTGGTGGTGGCCAGACGGGGATGCGCTTAAGGTGGGTGATGGTGACTCCACCCTGTGCTTGATGACAGGGAGCATCAAATGGTTCAAATGGCTCTGAGCACTATGGGACTTAACATCCGTGGTCATCAGTCCCCTAGAACTTAGAACTACTTAAACCTAACTAACCTAAGGACATCACACACATCCATGCCCGAGGCAGGATTCGAACCTGCGACCATAGCAGTCGTGCGGTTCCGGACTGAGCGCCTTAACCGTGAGACCACCGCGACCGGCCAGGGAGCATCAGTTCAGTGGAAAATATAGAGAGAGGTGCTGGTAGTATGGTGGGGCTGGAGAAAGGTTTAGTTCAGGATCAAGGTGTCGATCCAGTGGTAGGACAGGATTTTCATGAGTAGGTATTTGTTGGTGGGCAAGGTGCGGATGTTCTGCACCACTCACGCCAACCATGATGGGAAGAGAGGGGTGTTAAGGAGAGGGGAGGCAGGTGAATGTGAAATGGGCTTGGTTGTGGGAGTAAGTGGCGAAGGCGTTGAGGTGAAAGATGGAGTGAATGGCAAGGGAGATCTGTTGGAGTGTGTGGGGGTGTTGGAAAGGGTATATGTTTTGGAGGACTATGGCGATGAAACAAATGATGTATTTTGCTATTGGGGGTGGACAGAGGGAATTGTTGGAGTGAGTGGGTGAATGGTGGGATCAATAGGACAGACAGGGAGAGTAAGCTTGGGGGTGGCAGGTGTGACTTTATCTTTACACGTGTGAGAATAGATGGGATGGGTGCCACTGCAGGTGTTACATGAAGGGGCAGTTTTTGACGCAATGGGTGTCCTTGCAATCGGGGCATGTGGAGGTGTTTGGCAGTTGGAGGTCAGGTGATCATAATACATGAGGCAGAACTTGCAGTTATAGGATGTGGGACGGGATTAGGAGGATTAAAAAGGGCGGCAGTGGAAAATCAGGGCACCCTGGGTGAGGAGCTGGTCGATGCAGGAGCTGAGGCACTCTGGATACTGTGAGCATAGCAGATTTCCAGGTTGGGGTGTGAGGTTTCAGCCAGCACCTCATCCTCTGTGATCACTGGGGTGAGCTTGGTGATCATCCCAGTGTAGGTGGGGGGGGGGCAGAGAGGCTGGGGCTGATGAGGAGAGGAAGGGTGTTAGGGATGGGGGGGGGAATGATGTGTGGGAGTTTATGGAGGAGGATCATATGAAAGGAGGAGATGGGGGACTTCATGAGGAATGAGTGCCCACAGGGAATCAGTTGGTAGATGGGGGCACCTTGGAGATACTTCGGTGTCTCCATGGTGAGGTTATGGGCAGCAAGGAACTTTGGGTCTGGGGTTGACAGTGCAAAGGTGTGTAGGGTAGGGGTGGGTGTATGGGTGACCTGAGGAGGGGTGGTATCCATGGAGATGATGCGGATGGGAGAGGAATTGTTGACTTTTGGTGGGAAGTGATGGGAACAGAGTCGGCATTGACGCTTTTCTGTGGTTTTTTTTTTGGAGAGTGTAGGCTGGGAGGAGGGGAGAGTGATAGGGAGGAGTGTGAGGTGGCGGGTATCAGATCATGTAGGCATGGTGGAGGTGCTGGGAGATGTGGCCGGTTCAGTGGCAGCAATTGTGACCTGGCATGACGTGATGGAAATGGGGGAGGCAGATGATGAAGCGACGGGTAGGAGGGGTGAGAGAGGGGAAGCCAACCACCTTAGGGTGGCAGCAGAGGTGTACGTGAGAGCTGGGACCTGGAGTGGGAGCTGTTGCTGGTGTGGAAGCGGGGGGAAGAATGTAGGGGGTGAAAAGTAGGGCAGGGATGAGGAAATGGGTCAGTGTAAGGAGGGGAGGTGAGGTATAGGGGGTGAGGCCAGCGGCGGCACTATGGGAAATGACAGTGGAAGTGGAGCAGGGGTATGTGTGCATGACAGTGGAAGAGGGAAGGCTCAAGACGGATGGACGGCGTCAACGGAAGGCGGCAGGCGAATGGACGGCAGGGATCCAATTTCCGGGCATTGACTAACGGGCAGGCGGGCAGCCAGGCAGGCAGGCGCACGGCAACAGCAAGGGGCACTTACAAAGCGCAGGTTGCACCCTGACGGTAGCCCGGACAGTGTAATCTGTCGACTTGGAATTGAGGGTATCCAAACCTCGAGATGTGATTTCTGAGTCCCGGCGCTGCCGGCTTCATATGGTCCCCATGTGCACCAATAGGCTGGTGCGACGTGTGTGGCCCGCTCACAGCTCTGCGGCGTTGACAGCAGCGATCGCAAGCTACCAAGCGGCTGCCGTCTACGTTCTTGCCTTCTCGCGGGCTGTCCAAGTTTCTGGACCGGGATACAAGACTATACGTATCATATTTCGCTGTCAGCAACCTCGCTCTTCCTGTGCCAGGCATTTCCATAAGTTTTACGTGAGGCGCCCCACGTAACGCACTACGCATCTCAAGTCTCGGCTTTGCAGCTATGTTTGCAGTTCTGACGTCCAAGAATTCGTTTGAGTGGCTCAGCAGCCCTCACATTGGTAACCTTGGTTTGAAGGTATTTGTCATTCGGAATAGGATATTGGAATGAACAGACAGAATATTTCTCTATAAACAACAAAACAACCAGCAGTCGCTTATAAAATATGAATAATGGAAAAGAAATTTTTATTCAGTGAAACTGAGTTTCTTACTTTAATACTATCCCGCTACCTCTGAAAACGTAATTGAAAGCAAGTCCACCAAAAAAGGGATGTCACAAAATTGCAATTTAAAAACGCAAGTTCTAAATCAATTATGTTCTGCATCTAAGATGTTGCAGTAATTCCAAAAAAATCTGCACTGTACATCACAGCGTAAAGAATTCAATGTTTACATAGCTAGTTGAGAGGAAGTTCAATTTTTAGACCGCGATATCAAACTGCCGCCAATATACTGCTGCACAGTTAAAATACAAAACGAAGTTGTAAATTAATTGCTTCTCCACGTTCAATATGCTGTAAACTATCTAAAATATCATCTAAATACCTTAGCACTGCAAAATGGTGTATATTTACATTACTTGTTGAGATTAATACATGAAAGACGTTATTTGATGTCATAATATTGCAAGAATAAACAGAAAAAACAGTAATCATCTACACCACACACACACACGCACACAGGACACACACACACACACACACACACACACACACACACACACACACACAACAGAATTGTTGTATTAGTTGAAGAAGGAGAGAATAAGGTATTTTTAATACCAATATATTACTTAAACTCCACAAGAACGTATACAGGTGGTTTACACGTGACCGAGACGATAACAGTGAGTACGTAACATTTCCAGAAATAATGTCAGAGCCGACATCTCGGAAAAGAAATCGACGTACCACACTTTGTGAGACGTCCTGCACTTCCAGTCACAAATTAAGTATTGCAGCATCCAAGCTGACCGTCTGTCATTAAAATACATGTTTACTCTAACATAAGTTGCATGACTGCGAAAGTTCGATGTCATACGGCTTGCAGACACCAAGAGCCATGATAAAATGCCTGAAGGCTTCGCCTAAAGCCAGACTTTGTATGACTACCATCAACTTCTATAAATGCTAAACAGATGCTATAATACGTATTAAAATGCCATTCACCATAACCTGTAAATATGTAGTTGTGGAGTAATAATGCCCTACCAAAATATTTGTGTAAAACAACCAGAAATGACGTTATGGGTTCTACCAATCCATGATGCTGCCCCAGCAGGACCATAAGCTTACCAAGTCCTCAACTGCGTCGTCCATGCTAGGAATTCCAATAAGCAAAGCTCGAACAAAATGGCTGCAGATGTTACCAGGTATGCTACATCAACATTGTAGCATAAGAGTTTTACAGTGTAGATATCTGCAGACGAAGGCACAGACGTCGTAATACACAGAAAGTGAGATTACAGCGGCTATAGCGTTATGGAACTACCAATAATTGTCAAAAAGACTTAATTATATTCCATAACAGAAAAGTTGAAAAGAGAGATACAAACAGTCTTGCACAGGGAACAAACATATGTACGATCCATTCTGCAATGGTCTCCAGTCAGTCAATACCTTGGTTAATCATGCGTTTCGTCACTTGTAAAATCTTTAAGGTGGTTATCAATTGCTCGTCAGCTCCTTGGCCTGTGTTTTGACATATGTAAAATGTAATGTTTTAGTCTGCAGATGGAGGTCACTCACGACAAACAGTCGATCCTAACTGCCTTATTTTCTGGTGTAACCCAAGGTGTTACCATATATGCGAAAACGAAACGAAACGAAAATTACGCTCCACCTACAAAAACCTTCGTAGAATGACCGAATCAGTCTTGTACCGTTAATGTAAAGTTATACTGCTGTTTCGTGAGGTAAAATAGTATGTGAATCCCATGTGCACAGTGTATAAATTAATGGCATCATGGCATATTCCGCAAAAAATTGCCGTATATAATTACTAAAAGGAATATGTTAATGGCGAATTACGCGATTTGGGTAACGCAGTACCAAACAGAGATTGACTGACTGTATTGCCGACGGTATTGTGGAGAATAAAACTCCTCTGTTTTAATATAACGCATCTTTTGGACCAGAACAGCTCATCACAGCAGTATGTACATGGAATGTAGTTAATGGTATACCTGTACGCCGGCAGACAGTCAACAGAGGGGCTTCCGACCCAATGCTAGCAAAACAGATGGAATCACGGCGTTCAGGTGTAGCATTCAATTACTGGATTCGGTGCCCCAATATAATGAATGAAACCTGCTATAATTAAGTGATACTAAATCGTCATCTGTCGTCCAGTTCTAATGTGCTTTAAGCGATTTCACTGTAGCACGACGATGGAGCTGCCGTGGTGTTAGTGATCAACAACAAACTGTTGATAGAGTGCTCTTAATCCATGTCATTCTGCTTATAATACATCATGTTTACGTGTATGACACTCCAGTAAGCCTACCAGCTTACACCAAAATGGTACCATATATCGGTGGTGACGCACATACTGTTTGATAATGCGAATTTCTAAATAAGTTATGTATGTCAGTCTGAACATTGCTGTATATGATTCACTTTGCGTAGCATATATATATATATATATATATATATATATATATATATATATATATATATATATATAATCATAAGGTCCGCGGGATCCAACATACATGAACATGCTTACAAAAGGAAGACATTTATTGTGTTTTACAACAGGTATATATTACGTCTTGAATTGTGGAGTTTAACATGTTGCAAAGGGAAAAAAAAAAAAAAATTCACCATATTTGCTGAGCCGGCCGCGGTGGTCTCGCGGTTCTAGGCGCGCAGTCCGGAATCGTGCGACTGCTACGGTCGCAGGTTCGAATCCTGCCTCGGGCATGGATGTGTGTGATGTCCTTAGGTTAGTTAGGTTTAAGTAGTTCTAAGTTCTAGGGGACTGATGACCTCAGATGTTAAGTCCCATAGTACTCAGAGCCATTTTGAGCCATTTGCTGATACTGTCTTAACTGAATTGATTGAGTACTCTAATTGTAATTGATTTAAGCTCCCAACATAATACACACGAGGAAAGAAGAGTCCACATGGATGGAACATTGCACCCTGCAAGCAAATTTTACACTCGAGTGCCTTTAGCCACATGCTGTTCAGATTACACCGCTTTGTGCAGTATGTCTTTGTCAAGTTTAATACTTAACACATCGTTTCCTGTAATTATTGCAGTTTTCATTCGCCAGATAGTATTCACATAGTCTATGCCCTTTACACGAATCAGGAACATACATTTGGAGAATCACGAAGTGTATGATGAAAACGGGTCATCCTTTTCATACCATTGCTTCAAATGTTCACCACAATGAAAACACACCGTTTGATCACCATTACCGATCTAAAAGTACCCTGCTTCAACAATTCGTCTGGTCGCTGCTTAGTAGCAAGAGCCCACTCGTCGAATAATACTAATCTAGCCTCCTGCGTACTGTATTTAGGCCTCAATGGTCTTGGCACAGCATCAGCTGAACTGTATTGAGCCGCTGTATCAGGAAAGATTTCTGTTTCTTAAATTGCAAGGTCAAGGGGAAGTAGTTGGATCAGTTGTAGAGCTATATGAAGGATGGGTGGTTGGAGCTGACATTTTCTGAATCCTTGTGTTAGAAACATTCTTTAAATGGATTACGGGAAATAATTTATCGAAAGTATCTGCGTGCCAGTACGCGATGTGACTTGATCGGCAAGTCCTGTATTGGGATTTAACGACATAAATAATCGTATGAAAAGTATATTAAAAGAATTAGAGCTAGATATTGGTGTTTATTTTGAGACGAAGGGCAAACACCTAAATGTGTCCTTAAAGGAATGCTTCCTAGTGACGGCTTCAGAGTATTTCTTTCTGGTCAGCAATAAAGTTTCCTTTAGTCGGAAGAGCTGGTGATTCGTGTGCAAGCTGACCAGAAATGAGAGGAAGAATTTGGTCCTAGATGACTGAATGTATATGGTAGTAACCTGGACCTACAGTTAGATACGTTAACAATAAAATTTGTCAAGTGAAAATGGGATGTTCACACAGCAAGGAATTGTGCAAAACAGGAAAACTCTAGCGTTAGCTGACGACATATTAAGTGGGGATCACGAAGGCCCATTTCCAGGATTGTTGCTGTTTATAGTGGTCTAACCCCTTTGCATGTCTGGTTATAAATGAGGAGCTCGTTTGTGGTCTCCTAGATACAGAAAGTTCTGTTTCATTGATCAGTCAATATACGGTGTCCACTTATCTTGAGCGATGTAAGCTCCCGAGATAGTTAAGTAGGGCTGAGTTGTGAGCTGGCCAATTCTGCAGAAATGGGAATTACGGAAAATATCAAAGTTAAGATTCTAACTGGTGCCCACAATCTGCCTGTGCCTGTTACAGGTTCTGACTTCACCTGCTAGGTTGGGTTAGTTCCTCAAAGGAGTTAGACTAAGTTTTGTATTGAGTTTGTCACAGCAGAGATCCTTTGTTGCATGTGGTGAATGCAAGGTCAGGGCGTCTAAGCCGAGTTAATAATTGAATCGATAACGGTGTTCAGACTTACGATCTTGAACATTTATCAGACAAAGAAAAACACATTGTGTGCTGACTGAGGGAAGGGTGAGGTTAAAGGAGTAGAGTATAAAGCTGAATTAACCGACCAAATTCCTCTAAGGCATTCTCTATACAGATTGTCCCACATAGCATGAAACAGTTAAAGGCGACTATAGATGTTATGCGAGTGAGTTGTCATGCTATACAAATCTTTGTGCTTCACTACTATATTTGTGGTGTTTAAGCCACAGGATGGGGTGAGACCGGTTGTTGACTACTGGGTCCTGAATATGAAACTAGTTCTTCAGTCTCTTCCATTTCCCGTTTTGCATTCTTGCTTCTTATGGTTCCAAGGGGGCAAAGGTCTAAACCACTGTTAACCTAAATACAACATACCATATTTCACTAGCTAAGGGTCTAAGCTAGTTACTGCCTCTGCAACAGATTCGTAGCTGTGCAAATATAAGAGCGTCCTATTTGGATTACGTATAGGGACAGTCGTTCTGCACGATATATTGTATAGAGATTTTTCTGACCTCAAATCTGAGTATGTCTGTCATCATCTTAATTATATGTCAGTTCTTTAATAAAGACTTCCAGAAACATGTAGGGTACATTGTGCTTCGGCAGTTGTGTAAAGTTTCCTAACTGTAAACCACGTAAACCTTCTAAAGTTGAATTCACTGATCCCGAAACATCTTTCTTCGGTCATATTGTGCCTAATCAAGGTATTATAACTGATCAGAGCCGGAAAAAGACTAATTAATTTTGCCACGTACCCACAAATGTAAAAGCTATGGCTCTTTTCACTGGGATGATAAATTACTCCCGCAAATTTATTCCCAATTTTGTGCAAGTAGCAGAACCTTTATATGATCTTTGGAAGAAAGGAATGAAATTCATGTTAGGTCTATCCCTAGAAAATCATAGCCATCCCGCCCGTTTTGGCCATGGTTGAATTAACAAGGAATTAATTGTTTAAACTGACCCCATCACGTAAGGAGTCGTAGCTTCCCTTTTGCAGTAAGAGGTAGTAGGAAGACAGCCTATTGCTTACACATGGAGTAGCCTGTCTCCACTGGAAGTTAAATATTCCGTATACGAGCTGGAGGCGCTGCCAGTCTTTTTTTTCGCTTTAGAGATCCTTAAAGTGTATTTTAAACAACAACCAATTATCTTAGAAACAGACAATCAGGCATTTCAGTTGAGTGTTAAGCACATTCGTGGCACTGAAAACGTCGTGGCCAATGGTTTTGAGTCACATATTTAACCAGGAGCCGGACAAACATGTTTAAGAAGGTTTACTGGGGAGGGAGGGAGGGAGGGAGGGAAGGAGGAAGGAAGGAATGAAGGAAGGAAGGAAGGCTTACCTGAAGGATTAAGTAATAAAAATGCACTAATGCTAGCAGGTATGTACTTAGGCCCATTTACTGAGGGCATGGATTGTAAAACTTTCAGGTTAAATATTAAAGTATTTGGATTACTGGTTTTTTAATTTTTTGTGATTTGTGAGAAGAGCAGTTAGCATGGAGTACTAATACGCAAGCAGCAGTTCCTTCAGCTATCTCCCCCCCCCCCCCCCCCCCCCGCCCCCCGCTGTACCCAAACTGTGTGCCGACTTAGAAGTCACCACAGATGCGATCAATCGAACTCCCGCTAGAGCCTTTGGACTTTGCTCCGCGTTGTGGACACTGCGTCTGTGACGCCTCCTAAACAAAACTGCCTTTCGTCTGCTGCGGAGGGTGAACGACAGTTGTGACATTGTGACGACAGGATCGTTTGTTATACAGTCCACTGGAATAATGATGTAGATTACCCCAGAGGAAAAGATCGTCGTACGTAATGCACCCTGACAAAATCAAACAGTTTTACATATGTGGACATATAGAAATCATACTTACCACTTGCCACAGTATATTATTCTAATGTGAGTAGCATCTCAGTCTCCACGTGTGTAAACTGTCCAAATCTGTCATTTTGTATTACATATGATAGCCTCTTATTCCGGGTACTCTACATTGTACAACTGGATCGAACGTTTGAGATTCGGAAAGTAATGCAACACATTTTTCATTTCCTGAAAGCAGTTTGGATTTATCAGGATTCTTGTACACAGTATTATTCCCCACACTTTTAGCTAAAAGACAATATTTTCCAACATAATCTCCGTTCAATGCAACGGTCTTATGCCATCTTACGGGGAGAACCTGTATGTCTGCATGGTACC
Organism: Schistocerca piceifrons; assembly: GCF_021461385.2. NCBI lineage: Eukaryota > Metazoa > Arthropoda > Insecta > Orthoptera > Acrididae > Schistocerca > Schistocerca piceifrons. The sequence goes on along the minus strand of NC_060139.1, from coordinate 602,906,370 downwards.
ACTCTACTGGTCGACGTTAGAGCCAACGTCTGCTCCATTAATAACCTCCCCGTCATGAATGTACTACTTTGCAATGAGTGCAGACTTCATAGGTCAAACAGACGGAAGTCGGAAGGTGCGAGATCTGCTCTATAGGATGGATGACGAAGAGCATTCCAGAGAAGTTCTGTGAGCTCCTACCGGGTGCGCAGATTTGTGTGAGGCCTTGCGTTGTCATAGAGAAGGAGAATCCGTTTGCATCGGTCGAGCACCTCGAATGAAAGTGTTCGCACCTTCCAATACTGCAGGAGTAACTGCTGTGTGCGGGCGGTCTGCACGCGGCACGCGGGAGCTCGGACGGGTTGGCGCGACCTTATTGCTATGATGACTGACGCCTCTCACAAGTGGTTCTTCGTAGAAATTCTCCAAGCACCTATAAATATCTGCGAGGCTTTGGTTTTCCGCCGAAAGAAACTCTTTGACAGCTCTTTGTTTCAAAAGTGCCTCCGTTACAGATGCCGTTTTGGAGACTACGTTAGCGCCGCCACCTATCGGAACTTGAAACTATTGCGGCTGAAGTGGGAATGTTCCACGATGTCTCACTACAGATTACACATTTTTTTTTCAACCGAAACTGGCGCAGAAAATTGTATGTTGCATTACTTACTGAACGCTCCTCGTATGACAAACGATACTGCTGATACAAATTATGACGATGTGTCCCTCCGTTTGGTATTTACAGATAATTAGTGTACTTTGTTATTGTTTGAAGATGGCTTGTAGATAAGATGAAATTGGTAATAATTACAATTACATTTGCATTCTCGAATGTTAAGTGTTTTATAATGTTCGTTTCCATGAGGAATCAGTTGTGCACAGCCGCTGTGTTTATTTCAAGTTGGAAAGGGTATAACAATCATTCGCCAATAATGTTTATTGCACATCTGGATTTTGGTCAGATTTTCCACTACATAAATAACCAGTATCTTGAAATTATTTGTACCACTGCTGCTAACTATGGGCTCTACATTACTGTAACTGAACTGCAGCTATTAAAACAGATCACACAAAAATATTTTGTTGCGTTGTCGCTATCTCGGAAAAGCGAGTGAGCCGTAACAGCGGTTCCTTACAAGCAGGCACAGCAAGCATCAGCTTGCAACTGGCAGCAGAGTAAAACCTTTAGATTTGATGTCGACATTTAAATTCGCCTTACGTTTTTTTCTTAGTCCATGTACAAAAGTTCTGTGAAATCGGATGTATCTCTATGAAACCGCCTGTTGCTTTATGTTTTTACACCGAACACACAGTGATTCCAATATAGTATTCCTTTCGACTATAACGCGTAGAACATAACAGCCGCAGTCATTAAATAATAGCTCGGAATTGAACTATAGGTATTACCTTACATTTAGAAATAAAACGCTATTTGGTTTCTTAGGTTGCTCGACTTGCGAAAAACTCCACGTTATTTAAAATCATGGCCTAGTTCATGCGAAACAAGTATTCGTCTAGTAAACAAAATTCTAGGTATGGTGCCGCAGTCACCTTCCCATCCCCCACCCCCCCTCACCACCTTCCATTCTCTCTCTCTTTTACTTGTGCCGTAGTGTTTCATCCACTGCAATAGTTAGTGCCTGCTACGTTGTAAGAGCCTATATTCAACTTCTATGGGTCGAAATCGCCTCAAAAATCCAAATGAAGAGAAGGAATTACGCATCAGGTTGTTTCTAAAAGGATAATCTTTTTAAGAATCAGCTGAAGCGGTAGATCTACTAGTGGAGTGAAGACCTTTTTATAGAGTGAATCAGAAAACAGTTAGCACTGCATATATTGCGGAAATGTTAATCTCAATTGAAGCGCAGTTATCACAGAATGAGTCGATAGCCAGGGGCTCGTATTCTTAACCAGCCAACAGATTGTAATATTACTTACAAAGTGCCTTTTCTGTGCAAACGTATACTTATTTTAAACGGGACAATTCCTGATGACATTAACTAACTAAAATTAGGATGAATAACAATGTCTGTGGTGTTTGTGTCAAAATTCCGGTGCCAGTCGATCACGAGACACCGCATTTTGAAAAGTTCGCACACCGAAACTTTTACAATACCTGTAGTAGCACATACTAAAGAGCAGCAAAAGTACATATACCAGTTATTTGTATTCTGATAAGTATAGAGACAACGCTCCCCCCTCCCCCCCTCTCCTGTACCAACCATGGACCTTGCCGTTGGTAGTGAGGCTTGCGCGCCTCAGTGATACAGACAGCCGTACCGTAGGTGCAACCGTTATGGAGGGGTATCTGTTGAGAGGACAGTCAGACGTGTCGTACCTGACGAGGCTATAAATACAAAATCAAATAGGATAATGCAGGAGTTGCTGTAATAATGAATAAAATAATTGGAGCACGGGACAGCTACTCCGAACAGCATAATGAGCGCATTATGGTAGCCAAGATAGACATGAAGCCCACACCTACCGCCGCAGTACAAGTTTATATGCCAACTAGTTCCGCAGATGATGATGAGATTAAAGAAAAGTTTCATGAGATAAAATAAATTATTCAGACAGTGAAGGGAAACGAAAATTTAATATGCATGGGTGACTGAAATTCGATTGTAGGAAAAGGAAGAGAAGGAAAAGTAGTAGGTGAATATGAAATGGGGATGAGGAATGAAAGAGGAAGCCGCCTGGTAGAATTCTGCACAGAGCATAACTTGATCATAACTAATACTTGGTTTAAGAATCGTGAAGGAAGGTTGTATAAATGGAAAGGGTCTGGAGACACCGGTTGTTTTCTGATAGATTAGATAATGGTCAGGCAGACTTGGAACCAGGTTTTACATCGTAAGACATTTCCATGGGCCGATGTGGACTCTGACCACAATCTATCGGTTGTGAACTGTACATTAAAACTGGAAAGATGTGGGAATTTGACGAGATGGAACTTGGATAAACTGAAAGATCCAGAGATTCTAGAGAGTTCAGAGAGAGAATTAGGGAACGATTGACAGGAACAGGGGAAAGAAATACGGTAGAAGAAATATGGGTAGATTTGAGAGATGAAATATTGGATGCAGCAGCAGACCAAGTACGTAAAAAGCCAATTGCTACTAGAAATAGAATTTAATGGATGAAAGGACAAAATACAAAAATGCAATAAATTAAGCAGGCAAAAATTAATACAAACGTCTCAAAAATGAGATCGATAGGAAGTGCCAAATGGCTAAGCAGGGATGGCTAGAGGACAAATGTAAAGATGTAGAGGTATATATCACTAGGAGTAAGATAGATACTGCCAACAGGAAAATTAGAGAGACCTTTGGAGAAAAGAGAACCACTTGTATGAATATCAAGAGCTCAGATAGAAAACTAGTTCTAAGCAAAGAAGGGAAAGCAGCAAGATGGAAGGAGTATATAGAAGGTCTATACAAGGGAGATGTGCTTGAGGGCAAAATTATGAAAATGGAAGAGGAAGTAAGTGAAGATGAATTGGCAGGTATGATACTGCGTGATGAATTTGACAGAGCACTGAAAGGTCTAAATCGAAACAAGGCCTCGGAGTAGACACTATTCCATTAGAACTACTGATAGCCTTGGGAGAGGCAAATATGACAAAACTCTACAATCTGGTGAGCAAGATGTATGAGACAGGCAAAATACCGTCAGATTTAAGGAAGAATATAGTAATTCCAATCCCAAGTAAAGTAGTTGTTAATAGGTGTGAAAATTATCGAAGTAACAGTGTAATAAAAGTTTTGACAATGTTGACTCGAATATTCTCTTTCAAATTATGAAGGTGGCAGGGGTAAAATGCAGAGAGCGGAAGGCTATTAACAATTTGTACAGAAACCAGATGGCAGTTACGAGAGTCAAGGGGCATGAAATGGAAAGATTGGTTGGTAAGGATGTGAGACAGGGTTGTAGCCTATCCCCGATGTTATTCAATCTGTATACTGAGCAAACTGTAAAGGAATCAATAGAAACGTTTGGAGTAGGATTTCAACTCCATGGGGAAGAAATAAAAACTTTGAGATCTGACCCTGACATTGTACACTACTGGCCATTAAAATTGCTACACCAAGAAGAAATGCAGATGATAAACGTGTATTCATTGGACAAATATATTATACTAGAACTGACATGTCATTAAAATTTTCACGCAATTTGTGTGCATAGATCCTGAGAAATCAGTATCCAGATCAACCACCTCTGGCCCTAATAACGGCCTTGATACGCCTGGGCAGTAAGTCAAACAGAGCTTGGATGGCGTGTACAGGTTCAGCTGCGCATGCAGCTTCAACACGAAAGCACAGTTCATCAAGAGTAGTGACTAACGTATTTTGATGAACCAGTTGCTTGGCTACCATTGACCAAATGTTTTCAATTGGTGAGAGATCAGGAGAATGTGCTGGCCAGTGCACCTGCCGAACATTTCCCGTAATCAGAAACGCCCATAAAGGATCTGCAACATGCGGTCATGCATTATCCTGCTGAAATATAGGGCTTAGCAAGAATCGAATGAAGGGTAGAGCCACGGGTCGTAACACATCTGAAATGAAACGTCCACTGTTCAAAGTGCCGTCAATGCGAACAAGAGGTGACGTAGACGTGTAACCAGTGGCACCCCATATCATCACGCCGGGTGATACACCAGTATGGCGATGACGAATACACGCTTCCAAAGTGCGTTCACCGCGATGTCGCCAAACACCGATGCGACAATCATGATGCTGTAAACAGAACCTCGATTCATCCGAAAAAATGACCTTTTGCCAATCGTGCACCCAGGTTCGTCGTTGAGTACACCATCGAGGCGCTTCTGTGTGTGATGCAACGTCAAGGGTGACCGCAGCCATGGTCTCCGAGCTGATAGTCCATGCAGCAGCTGCAAACGTCGTCAAATTGTTCGTGCAGATGGTTGTTGTCTTGCAAACGTCCCCCATCTGTTGACTCAGGGATTGAGACGTGGCTGCACGATCCGTTACAAACAGCCATGCGGATAAGATGCCTGTCATCTCGAGTGCTAGTGATACGAGGCCGTTGGGATCCAGGATGGCGTTCCGTATTACCCTCCTGAACCCACCGATTCCATATTCTGCTAACAGTAAATAGATCTCGACCTACGCGAGCAGCAATATCGCGGTACGATAAACCGCAATCGCGATAGGCTACAATCCGACCTTTATCAAAGTCAGAAACGTGATGGTACGCATTTCTCCTGCTTACACGAGGCATCACAACAACGTTTCACCAGGTACAGTCGGTCAACTGCTGTTTGTGTATGAGAAATCGGTTGGAAACTTTCCTCAAGTCAGCAAGTTGTAGGTGTCGCCACCGGCGCCAACCTTGTGTGAATGCTCCGAAAAGCTAATCCTTTGCATATCACAGCATGTTGTTCCTGTCGGTTAAATTTCGCGTCTGTAGCACGTCATCTTCCTGGTGTAGCAATTTTAATGGCCAGTAGTGTATTTCTGTGAGAGACAGCAAAGGACCCGGAAGTGCAGTTGAATAGAAGGGATAGTCTCTTGAAAGAAGGATATAAGATGAATATCAACAAAAGTAAAATGAGGCTCTTGGAGCCTACTTAAATCAAGTGGTTCCGGGGGGAATTAGAGTAAGAAATGAGACAATTAAAGTAGTGGATAACTGCTGCTATTTGGGGAGCAAAATAATTGATGGTTGTCGGAGCAGAATGGATATAAAATGTAGTCTACCAATAGCAAGAAAAGCATTCCTGAAGAAGAGAAGTTTGTTAACATCGAGTACAGATTTAAGTGTCAGGAAGTCTTTTCTACAAGTATTTGTATAAAGTGTAGCCATGTATGAATGTGAAACATGGAATAAGAGAGTAGCAGTTTTCTAAATGTGGTGCTACAGAAGAATAGTAATGATTAGGTCGGCAGATCACGTAACCAATGAGGAGGTACTAAATAGAATTGGGGAGAAGAATTATTTGTGGCACAACTTGACTAGAAGAAGGGATCGTTTGGTAGGACACGTTCTGAGGCATCAGGGGATCACCAACTTAGTGCTGGGAGGAAGCTTGGAGAGTTATAATCGTAGAGCGAGGCTATGAGATGAATACACTAAGCAGATTCAGTAGTATGTATGTTGCAGTAGTTACTCGGAGATGAAGCAGCTTGCACAGGATAGAGTAGGATGGAGAGCTGCATCAAACCAGTCTCTGGACTGAAGACCACAACAACACCAAAAGAGACAACTGACCATCACATGCAGTGTCCAAAACGAACATCGGCAGCGACAATACACACTTCTAGTCTGGTAAGGAACGACTACTACACGCGCTAGCATTTCAGCAGAAGTCCAAGCAGCCCGCAGTAATATGTCGTTGCATGTAATCGGTTGTAGCTGGTATATCCTTGCAGTCAGTTACTTTCAGCTTCCACTAAAGAAAAAAATGTACGATCGTTAAATCCGGGGAATGGGCCGGCCAAGGTACAGGTCCTCTGCGTCCAATCTGACGGTTTGGAAACAATTCTGGGAGACATCCTGTAATATTCCGTGCAAAATGTGCTGGATAGCCATCGTGGTGGCACCACAGCCTCCTCCTAGTCTCCAGAGGAACGTGTTCTACCATGCGTCTGGGGGCTGCGAGTTCATTGTTCCGTCTACAGAAAACAGGCCTATGAGCTGATGATGATGATGATGATGATGATGTTTCTTTTGAGGGGCGCTCAACTGCGCGGTCATCAGCGCCCGTACAAAGTCCCAATTATTACACGGTCTAATTTTTTCACAATCCAGTCTATCCACTGTCACAAATGATGAAATGATTATAATGAAGAAATGATGTAGGTAGCACAATCACACAGTCCCTGGGCAGAGAAAATCCCCAACCGGCCGGGAATCGAGCGCAAGACCCCGTGATCCAGAGGTAGCAACGGTAGCAACTATGCCACAAGTTGTGGTCTCCTATGAGCTGATGACTCACTATCCCACACCACACGTTGACACTCCATGGACGTTGACGTTCCACCTGACGATGCTAACGGGGATCGTCAACAGACCAGTAGTTGCCGTTTCGGCGGTTTACCTAATCATAACTGGTAAATGCGGCTTCATCACTAAACAACATGATACATCTGCAGTGTCCTACCTTAATTTCCATTTACAGAAGTTAACACGCTTCTCATAATTGGTTCCATGCAGCTCTTGACAGAGGCAGACGTGATAATGATGGAACCTACATCGATGGAGAATGTGTAGGACACGTTCCTCTCCGATGACACTTCCTCATGGGATTGCGCGGGAATTGCAGCAGCAGCAAGAACTTTAATTTCTCCCTCTCTCCTTTCATCACTTGTTTCCTTTTGTCACGTTGTCTAGGTGTTCAAATGTGTGTGAATTCCCAAGGGACCAAACCACTGAGGTCATCGGTCCCTTGACTTACACACTACTTGAACTACTTTAATGTAACTTATGCTAAGAACAACACACACCCACCCACCCACCCACCCACACACACACACACACACACACACACACACACACACACACACACACACACACACACATGCCCGATGGAGTACTCGAACCAATGGCGGGAGGGGCCGCGCGATCCGTGATATGGCGCCTCAAACAGCGTGGCCACTCAGCGCGGCGTCTAGGTGTTACACTATCACTTTCACGTAACTGATTGAAGAGGTTGAGAAATAATTATCAAGACGGTTGACGTCTGTAGTCGCATACACCGTACAAGAACGACATGTATTCTTACTACATTCTTCATAAACCATGAGCGTATCGGCTTTTACTGCAATTTTAAATCCCGTCAAGCACTGACGACTACCTGCTTGCATTGTCACACAACCAAATGACTAGCAAGTCACATTGCACTCAAAGAACGCTGAAGCACATTGTAAGCAAACATAACATCGTACCTAGAAACTACGCAGGTGTCTACCCCGATAACTGAGTGGTCAGCGTGACAGATTGCCGTCCTACTGGGCCGGGTTCGATTCCCGCCTGGGACAGGGATTTTCTCCTCTCAGGGACTGGGTGTTGTGTTGTCTTCATCACCATTTCTTTCCCATCGGGCGCCCAGGTCACCCAATGTGGCGTCGAATGTAATAACATCTGCACCACGGAGGATGGATCTGCCCCGCAAGGGGCCTCACGGCCAATGACGCCAAACGCTCATTTCATTTCAACTACACAGAATGAATGACACAAACAAGTCTCGGTGTGGAAACTTTTCAAATTACTCTCGTAAGCGTTTCACAAGAGAACCCTGTAACAAGCACCACGATATTCTAATTCACTCTATTTTTAGTTTTTTAATGTCAATATGTATTGTGCCGTTTAAAGAAGCGTATGTTTGGACAAAAAAAAAAAACGCTTTCTGAGTGGTATTACGATCTGTTTATTGGCTATCAATATGAGCTCCTGACTACTAATCCATTCTGTGAAACTCGCACGTCAGTAACACTTACAATTTCCGCAATATTTGAGGTGTTAGTTTCAGGTGATTTACCCAATATAGGTTTTCTCAGAACAAAACGTAGTAAAACCAATCACGAAGCGGTTGTAATGTGGTTACAGACCAGATGTCAAAATGAATAATCAGGAAAAATCCAAACATAAGATATCAAAATTTGGTACTGCAGTTCAGATGCATAAAGGGAAATCTGTTTCATCACAGACTGTAAGAAATGTGAATGTACGAAGCTGCGTATGGAGGCTGGAAACCCCGTAGGAAACAGTACGTCAGTAAAATCAACGGAAAGAATCAATTTGTATTGACAGAAGAACAGAAATCAGGTGGATCTTATTTCTGGACTAAAGTTTGCATTTACTGACGAGAATGGATCTGAAAGTTTTAGTCAAATAGGAGAGCAACGGGGTGGAGAAAAAAAAATTGGTGAACTTGAAGAGAGTAATATAAAAGCCTCAATTACACATGGAAGAGGTTTAGTGCCTGCCTGGGGCTGCATAAATGCCAATAGTGTTGTTGGTTTGTGACTTACTGTCTCAATATAGACCAGAATGTTTACATAAAAGTCCTGAAAACACACCTGTCCTTAAGTGTGATGATATGGGTAGCTCTAGGGATTATACACTCCTGGAAATGGAAAAAAGAACACATTGACACCGGTGTGTCAGACCCACCATACTTGCTCCGGACACTGCGAGAGGGCTGTACAAGCAATGATCACACGCACGGCACAGCGGACACACCAGGAACCGCGGTGTTGGCCGTCGAATGGCGCTAGCTGCGCAGCATTTGTGCATCGCCGCCGTCAGTGTCAGCCAGTTTGCCGTGGCATACGGAGCTCCATCGCAGTCTTTAACACTGGTAGCATGCCGCGACAGCGTGGACCTGAACCGTATGTGCAGTTGACGGACTTTGAGCGAGGGCGTATAGTGGGCATGCGGGAGGCCGGGTGGACGTACCGCCGAATTGCTCAACTCGTGGGGCGTGAGGTCTCCACAGTACATCGATGTTGTCGCCAGTGGTCGGCGGAAGGTGCACGTGCCCGTCGACCTGGGACCGGACCGCAGCGACGCACGGATGCACGCCAAGACCGTAGGATCCTACGCAGTGCCGTAGGGGACCGCACCGCCACTTCCCAGCAAATTAGGGACACTGTTGCTCCTGGGGTATCGGCGAGGACCATTCGCAACCGTCTCCATGAAGCTGGGCTACGGTCCCGCACACCGTTAGGCCGTCTTCCGCTCACGCCCCATCATCGTGCAGCCCACCTCCAGTGGTGTCGCGACAGGCGTGAATGGAGGGACGAATGGAGACGTGTCGTCTTCAGCGATGAGAGTCGCTTCTGCCTTGGTGCCAATGATGGTCGTATGCGTGTTTGGCGCCGTGCAGGTGAGCGCCACAATCAGGACTGCATACGACCGAGGCACACAGGGCCAACACCCGGCATCATGGTGTGGGGAGCGATCTCCTACACTGGCCATGCACCACTGGTGATCGTCGAGGGGACACTGAATAGTGCACGGTACATCCAAACCGTCATCGAACCCATCGTTCTACCATTCCTAGACCGGCAAGGGAACTTGCTGTTCCAATAGGACAATGCACGTCCGCATGTATCCCGTGCCACCCAACGTGCTCTAGAAGGTGTAAGTCAACTACCCTGGCCAGCAAGATGTCTAGATCTGTACCCCATTGAGCATGTTTGGGACTGGATGAAGTGTCGTCTCACGCGGTCTGCACGTCCAGCACGAACGCTGGTCCAACTGAGGCGCCAGGTGGAAATGGCATGGCAAGCCGTTCCACAGGACTACAGCCAGCATCTCTACGATCGTCTCCATGGGAGAATAGCGGCCTGCATTGCTGCGAAAGTTGGATATACACTGTACTAGTGCCGACATTGTGCATGGTCTGTTGCCTGTGTCTATGTGCCTGTGGTTCTGTCAGTGTGATCATGTGATGTATCTGACCCCAGGAATGTGTCTATAAAGTTTCCCCTTCCTGGGACAATGAATTCACGGTGTTCTTATTTCAATTTCCAGGAGTGTATTTTGACACAAGGTATGTTCCAAAACATACGGCTTTAGATGTAAGGCTGTGGCTGTTGTATAACACTCTCCGTTGGATGTTGACACCAACGTAATCCCCAGATATTAACCAAATAGAAAAGTATGGTATGTACTTGATAAAATATTAGGAAGCATCACATATCCAGTAGCAATGATCTAAAGAACATTTCACTAGAGGAGTTGCGTAAAATTACAGTCAAAACAACAACATCTCCAAATTTAAAGCAATTACAGCCCTCGGTCATAAAATTTAATTGCTTCAACTTTAATTTATAAACGGTCGTTGACTACGCAGCCATGTTTAAAACTTTTACAGTAACTGTATCCAGAGATAATACAAGGGACTGTAAGGAGGAAGAGAGGCTCTAATAACAAGCAGTCCATACGGTAATCAACTTGTATTTTTTTATATTTTTTAGCTCGTGAAAGTAGCCGCTCAAACATCAATGTAACTCTAGAAAATTCTAGGGAATTTGAAGTTTCCCGACCATCACTAATAACAGAATGAGCGTCGTTCTTTCGACAACCAGCATGGTACTGTGGTAAAGTGCTCACTGCCAACAAGAAGGCAAGGGTCGGATTCTAGGTAAAAACAAACATTTAAAAAAATGTGCAACTACTACGAGCATTTCCACGGAGCTTCAAATAAATGAAGATGAGAAAAAATATTTAATTCTAACAATTTTTATGAAAGATCGTTAACTAACAACTTATACATTTAATGAAAAGTATGGTTTCGCTTGTGGCATGCACTAATGCCCCCCCCCCCCCCCCCCCATGAACCATGGACCTTGCCGTTGGTGGGGAGGCTTGCGTGCCTCAGCGACACAGATGGCAGAACCGTAGGTGCAACCACAACGGAGGGGTATCTGTTGAGAGGCCAGACAAACATGTGGTTCCTGAAGAGGGGCAGCAGCCTTTTCAGTAGTTGCAGGGGCAACAGTCTAGATGATTGACGGATCTGGCCTTGTAATATTAACCAAAACGGCCTTGTTGTGCTGGTACTGCGAACGGCTACTGCAGCCGTAATTTTTCCCGAGGACATGCAGCTTTACTGTATGATTAAATGATGATGGCGTCCTCTTGGGTAAAATATTCCGGAGGTAAAATAGTCCCCCATTCGGATCTCCGGGCGGGGACTACTCAGGAGGACGTCGTTATCAGGAAAAGAAAACTGGCGTTCTACGGATCGGAGCGTGGAATGTCAGATCCCTTAATCGGGCAGGTAGGTTAGAAAATTTAAAAAGGGAAATGGATAGGTTAAAGTTATATATAGTGGGAATTAGTGAAGTTCGGTGGCAGGAGGAACAAGACTTTTGGTCAGGTGATTACAGGGTTATAAATACAAAATCAAATAGGGGTAATGCAGGAGTAGGTTTAATAATGAATAAAAAAATAGGAGTGCGGGTTAGCTACTACAAACAGCATAGTGAACGCATTATTGTGGCCAAGATAGACACAAACCCCATGCCTACTACAGTAGTACAAGTTTATATGCCAACTAGCTCTGCAGATGATGAAGAAATAGACGAAATGTATGACGAGATAAAAGAAATTATTCAGGTAGTGAAGGGAGACGAAAATTTAATAGTGATGGGTGACTGGAATTCGTCAGTGGGAAAAGGGAGAGAAGGAAACATAGTAGGTGAATATGGATTGGGGGGAAGAAATGAAAGAGGAAGCCACCTTGTGGAATTTTGCACAGAGCATAACTTAATCATAGCGAGCACTTGGTTCAAGAATCATAAAAGAAGGTTGTATACCTGGAAGAATCCAGGAGATACTAAAAGGTATCAGGTAGACTATAGAATGGTAAGGCAGAGATTTAGGAACCAGGTTTTAAATTGTAAGACATTTCCTGGGGCAGATGTGGATTCTGACCACAATCAATTGTTTATGAACTGCAGGTTGAAACTGAAGAAACTGCAAAAAGGTGGGAATTTAAGGAGATGGGACCTGGATAAACTGAAAGAACCAGAGGTTGTAGAGAGTTTCAGGGAGAGCATAAGGGATCAATTGACAGGAATGGGGGAAAGAAGTACTGTAGAAGAAGAATGGGTAGCTCTGAGGGATGAAGTAGTGAAAGCAGCAGACGATCAAGTAGGTAAAAAGACGAGAGCTAATAGAAATCCTTGGGTAACAGAAGAAATATTGAATTTAATTGATGAAAGGAGAAAATATAAAAATGCAGTAAATGAAGCAGGCAAAAAGGAAGACAAACGTCTCAAAAATGACATCGACAGGAAGTGCAAAATGGCTAAGCAGGGATGGCTAGAGGACAAATGTAAGGACGTAGAGGCTTATCTCGCTAGGGATAAGGTAGATTACAACTACAGGAAAATTAAAGAGACCTTTGGAGTAAAGAGAACCACTTGTATGAATATCAAGAGCTCAGATGGAAACACAGTTCTCAGCAACGAAGGGAAGGCAGAAAGGTGGAAGTAGTATATATAGGGCTTATACAAGGGCGATGTACTTGAGGACAATTTTATGGAAATGGAAGAGGATGTAGATGAAGACGAAATGGGAGATAAGATATTGCGTGAAGAGTTTGACAGAGCACTGAAAGACCTGAGTCGAAACAAGGCCCCCGGAGTAGACAACATTCCATTAGAACTACTGATGGCCTCGGGAGAGCCAGTCATGACAACACTCTACCATGTGGTGAGCAAGATGTATGAGACAGGCGAAATACCCTCAGACTTCAAGAAGAATATAATAATTCCAATCCCAAAGAAAGCAGGTGTTGACAGATGTGAAAATTACCAAACTATCAGTTTAATAAGTCACAGCTGCAAAATACTAACGCGAGTTCTTTACAGACGAATGGAAAAACTGGTAGAAGCCGACCTCGGGGAAGATCAGTTTGGATTCCGTAGAAATGTTGGAACACGTGAGGCAAAACTGACCTTACGACTCATCTTAGAAGAAAGATTAAGAAAAGGCAAACCTACGTTTCTAGCATTTGTAGACTTAGAGAAAGCTTTTGACAATGTTAACTAGTATACTCTCTTTCAAATTCTGAAGGTGGCAGGGGTAAAATACAGGGAGCGAAAGGCTATTTACAATTTGTACAGAAACCAGATGGCAGTTATAAGAGTCGAGGGGCATGAAAGGGAAGCAGTGGTTGGGAAAGGAGTGAGACAGGATTGTAGCCTCTCCCCGATGTTGTTCAATCTGTATATTGAGCAAGCAGTAAAGAAAACAGGAAAAATTCGGAGTAGGTATTAAAATTCATGGACAAGAAGTAAAAACTTTGAGGTTCGCCGATGACATTGTAATTCTGTCAGAGACAGCAAAGGACTTGGAAGAGCAGTTGAACGGAATGGACAGTGTCTTGAAAGGAGGATATAAGATGAACATCAACAGAAGCAAAACGAGGACAATGGAATGTAGTCAAATTAAGTCGGGTGATGCTGAGGGAATTAGATTAGGAAATGAGACACTTAAAGTAGTAAAGGAGGTTTGCTATTTAGGGAGTAAAATAACTGATGATGGTCGAAGTAGAGAGGATATAAAATGTCGACTGGCAATGGCAAGGAAAGCGTTTCTGAAGAAGAGAAATTTGTTAACATCGAGTATAGATTTAAGTGTCAGGAAGTCGTTTCTGAAAGTATTCGTATGGAGTGTAGCCAAGTATGGAAGTGAAACATGGACGATAGCTAGTTTGGACAAGAAGAGAATAGAAGCTTTCTAAATTTGGTGCTACAGAAGTATGCTGAAGATAAGGTGGGTAGATCACGTAACTAATGAGGAGGTATTGAATAGGATTGTGGAGAAGTTTGTGACACAACTTGACTAGAAGAAGGGATCGGTTGGTAGGACATGTTTTGAGGCATCAAGTGATCACAAATTTAGCATTGGAGGGCACCGTGGAGGGTAAAAATCGTAGAGGGAGACCGAGAGATGAATACACTAAGCAGATTCAGAAGGATGTAGGTTGTAGTAGGTACTGTGAGATGAAGAAGCTTGCACAGGATAGAGTAGCATGGAGAGCTGCATCAAACCAGTCTCAGGACTGAAGACCACAACGACAACAACATGCACTAATGAGCCCAAACATTATGAGCACCCGCGTAATAGCTTGTCTGTCTGTCACTGGCTTCAAATGGCTCTATGGGACTTAACATCTGAGGTCATCAGTCCCCTAGAACTTAGAACTACTTAAACCCAAGTAACGTAAGGACAGCACACACATCCATGCCCGAGGCAGGACTCGAACCTGCGACCGTAGCAGTCGCGTGGTTCCGGACTAAAGCGCCTAGAACCGCTCGGCCACCGTGGCCGGCTCTGTCACTGGAATGAAGTACAGCAGCGACACTGCGTATCAGAGATCCGACACTTTGTTGGTAGGTTTATGGGAGTATGTTGCATTAGATGTCTACGCACAGGTCATGTAATTCACGTAAATTACGGGCCCCTGGTATGGGCCCGTCGGCACCCTCTAGTGACCCACATGGGTTCCATAGGATTAACATCAAGCGAATCTGGTCTTCCAGACATCACCGTGAGTTCACTACAATGCAACTCAAACCAATGTAGCATTGTTCTGGCTCCTAGACACTGCTCAAAGATGACATCGCCGTCGCGGAAGACATAAAACGTGATGGGATGCAGGTCTGCCCGATCCGTGAGGGTATCTTCGATTTTACCATATGTCCCTTGCAAGGGCAGGAGAATGTCTCCCGTAGCGTAGTACTACTCCCACCAGCCTGCGTCCGTTTCGTGCTGCACGTTCCGAGCTGCCGTTCACTTCGATGACGGCGTTTGTGAAGACGACAGTTGACGTCGTGTAGCAGAAATGTGATTCACACGAAGAGTCGACACGTCTCAACTGATCAGCAGTTGAATTCCGATGGTCTCGTGCCCACCGCGATCATAATTGACGATGTTGTTGGGCTGGTATGTGCACAGGTACGGGTGGTCTGCTGCGGAGCTCCTTGTTCAACAATGTGCGATTAACTGTGTGCTGTGAAACATTTCTGGGTGCACCACCATTTCGTTCTTTCAGCAGAGATGCCACGCATCACTATCTACCGTATCTCACAGAGCAGAAAAACCTCTGAACCCCACGTTCTGTGAAGAGCCGTGGATGTCCAACCGTTTAACGTCTACTGGTAGTTTCCTGTGCTGCTACCACTTCCACTATGTGCTCACGACAGCTTCACCGTTTTCGAGATACTCGTTCACAGGCTCTGCGTAATAATAACCTTCCGTTTGTCAAAGTAGCTTATCTCAATGGATATCACCATTTACAGCCCATATCTTTGCTATTCGTTGCCAGTCCGTTTCTGCTCCGCTTATATTCTTTTGTTACCGTGCGACGTGTCCGCAAAACACTAAGCGGCATCCAACGTTGCGGTGTGCAGTGATCATAATGATTTGGCAGTAGCTGTAAATAAGAAGACGTTCGTTTCTTATGAAAATGATAACTGAATGTGAGAGCTAGCATGAATCTGATGAATTTTTTATTTGAATGACATAAGTATCCGAATTAACAGGAGAAGCAGGAATTATGATAACAACAAGACTTGATTCAGCAATTACCAGTCTGGTCCACTAACATTTTTTTTCCATCTTTACGCGTTGTACGCGTTGTACGCTTCAAAGAAATGCTCATAGAACATGCAGCTTTGTTCAAAAATTTTATTCCGTTTGGAGTCACACGCAGCCCCACCACTGTTGCTGCGAGCATTCTACCATAGAGCCGCTGGGCTTGCCGCAAAAGTGCTCCTTATTTTAGGATATTAAAGATAGTCGGAAAACTTGAAAGTCAGCTTTCTGGACAATTTTTAGCAGTAGCATGGAACTGCATCGGTGATTGTCATTTGAGTGCTGAATTTAAAAAAAATTGCCTTTATTCTGTTCTCATTTTCAGTGATCAATAATGCTATAGCGATGGACTAATTTTCAGTTTAATTAAAAAAAGTTTATTGCTTCTTCTACTTTAAGATAACTTGGTTTAATAATGAGAAATTTAGCTATGGGTTATCCAAAACTTGCCTTCTTTCATCTATTAGCTTACGCTTAATTTAAGGCGTTCCACTATCTGTACACCATTAAACACAAACTCAGGAAGGAGACGAATCCTTTTTGGACTAATTGTATGTATTCTTTATAGAAATGGGGAACACCGAAACCCGTAATTTTGTATAAAATGAATTATTTACATGACTAGTTTCGAGAGTAATGTATTTTATAAAGAATACGGCTGTTGATATTCCAGATTTCTAGAAGTTTACGACCAACAGCTGTCTCACGTAGACTTTAATGACGGATCATATGAAATTGTATGTACAGCTGCAGACTATTAAACCTTGCTTCTACCAGTCGGCGAAAACTGGCCATTATGAAAAGAGGCAGAAAAAGGTCACCCCATATGGTGGCATAGTCTGTCGGAGATTTGCAAAGTTTGGAAAAAATTTTCAGAGAGGACAGAGAACAGCAAGCACGCCCGTTGCGTGTTGTGCTAAGTTACGATACTGCACCCCGTGTCGCGGCCAGTGCTGTGCAAACAGGCAGCGGGCGCGCTGTCCGCCGTCCCAGACGGCATTTTAGAAAGTAAACACAAGGAAGTACACGGCCGATCCATTAGGCCGGCGACGAGGAGAAGGTCGATAGCGTCGTCGCGGCTGCCGCGCAGGGCACAACATGCGGCAGGTCCGGGCTGGCGGACTCTCGCGTTCTACCAGAGGGCAGTGCCGCCTCTCAGCCGACACGCTTGTGTTCAAATAATAAAATCAAAACGGCGTCTGACGGAACGAAAATCCGGGACAATAATGTCCAAAATATTGATAAATAACGTAGGATCTTCTTACGGCGCACTTTATTCCGTATTGTTCAACAGATACAGGCTGACGTGTCTCATACCTTCCATTTAACTACACGTAAACATTTTCCATGCTGTATTGGAAGGAAAAGGCAGTCAGAAAGCTGCGTAGCTGGAGTCTACAGTCTACCAGACGCCATTCTACCACTGCCGTTGTTGTTGTTGTTGTCTTCAGTCCTGAGACTGGTTTGATGCAGCTCTCCATGCTACTCTATCCTGTGCAAGCTTCATCATCTCCCAGTACTTACAGCAACCTACATCCTTCTGAATCTGCTTAGTGTATTCATCTCTTGCTCTCCCTCTACGATTTTTACCCTCCACGCTGCCCTCCAATGCTAATTTAGTAATCCCTTGATGACTCAGAACATGTCGTACCAACCGGTCCCTTCTAATTGCCGAGTTGTGCCACAAACACCTCCCCAATTCTATTCAATACCTCCTCATTACTTATGTGATCTACCCATCTAATCTTCAGCATTCTTCTGTAGCACCACATTTAGAAAGCTTCTATTCTCTTCTTGTCTAAACTATTTATCGTCCATGTTTCACTTCCATACATGGCTACACTCCATACAAATACTTTCAGAAACGACTTCCTGACAGTTAAATCTATACTCGCTGTTAACAAATTTCTCTTCTTCAGAAATGCTTTCCTTGCCATTGCCAGTCTACATTTTATATCCTCTCACCTTCGACCATCATCAGTTATTTTGCTCCCCAAATAGCAAATCTCCTTTACTACTTTAAGTGTCTCATTTCCTAATCTAACTCCCTCAGCATCACCCGCCTTAATTCGACTACATTCCATTATCCTCGTTTTGCTTTTGTTGATGTTCATCTTTTATCCTCCTTTCAAGACACTGTTCATTCCGTTCAACTGCTCTTCCAAGTCCTTTGCTGTCTCTGACAGAATTACAATGTCATCGGCGAACCCCAACGTTTTTATTTCTTCTCCATGGACTTTAATACCTACTCCAAATTTCTCTTTTGTTTCCTTTACTCCTTGCTCAATATACAGATTGAATAACATCGGGGACAGGCTACAACCCTGTCTCACTCCCTTCCCAACCACTGCTCCCCTTTCATGCCCCTCGACTCTTATAACTGGCGTCTGGTTTCTGTACAAAGTGTAAATAACTTTTTGCTCCCTGTATTTTACCCCTGCCACCTTTAGAATTTGAAAGAGAGTTTTCGAGTCAACGTTGTCAAAAGCTCTCTCTAAGTCTACTAATGCTAGAACCGTAGATTTGCCTTTCCTTCTAAGATAAGTCGTAAGGTCATGATTGCCTCACGCGTTCCAACATTTCTACAGAATCCAAACTGATCTTCCCTGAGGTCTGTCTCTACCAGTTTTTCCATTCGTTTGTAAAGAATTTGCGTTAGTATTTTGCAGCTATGACTTATTAAACTGATAGTTCGGTAATTTTCACATCTGTCAACACCTGCTTTCTTTGGGATTGGAATTATTATATTCTTCTTGAAGTCTGGGGGTATTTCGCCTGTCTCATATATCTTGCTCACCTGATCGCAGAATTTGTCAGGATTGGCTCTCCCAAAGCCGTCAGTCGTTCCAATGGAATGTTGTCTACTCCGGGGGCCTTGTTTCGACTCACGTCTTTCAGTGCTCTGTCAAACTCTTCACGCAGTATCATATCTCCCATTTCATCTGCATCTACATCCTCTTCCATTTCCATAATATTGTCCTCAAGTATATCGCCCTTGTGTAGACCCTCTATATACTCCTTCCACCTTTCTGCTTTCCCTTCTTTGCTTAGAACTGGGTTTCCATCTGAGCTCTTGATATTCATACAAGTGGCTCTCTTTTCTCCAAAGGTCTCTTTAATTTTTCTGTAGGTAGTATCTACCTTACCCCTAGCGAGATAAGCCTCTACATCCTTACATTTGTCCTCTAGCCATCCCTGCTTAGCCATTTGCACTTCCTGTCGATCTCATTTTTGAGACGTTTGTATTCCTTTTTGCCTGCTTCATTTACTGCGTTTTTATATTTTCTCCTTAATTAATTTCAATATTTCTTCAGTTACCCAAGGATTTCTACTAGCCCTCGTCTTTTTACCTAATAGATGCTCTGCTGCCTTCACTACTTCATCCCTCAGATCTACCCATTCTTCTTCTACTGTATTTCTTTCCCCCATTCCTGTCAGTTGTTCCCTTATGCTCTTCCTGAAACTCTGTACAACCTCTGGCTTAGTCAGTTTATCCACTACCGTTACTAAAGGTAATTACAACCACTGTAACCCAACCATAACCCTGTCGATTAGCGTCCGCGTTCGTAAGCGCGAAATTCAATACGCATCCGCAAAAGACTGAAGGGCAATGCAAAGTCACTCTGGCGCTTACTCCATTCTTCGTACTAATAGCAATATTATCAATATCTTTATATACTATAATGCACGAAAGCATTAACCTCCTATAATAACGCGGTATCACTAGTCTGTGTGCGGCTGCTCGACCACTGACGCCATATTAAGGGAAACGTCACTTACGTAGCACTTCCGTATCCAACCGCAGCGCGACTTCCGCTGCTGCTACGGTCGCAGGTTCGAATCCTGCCTCGGGCATGGATGTATGTGATGCTCTTAGGTTATTTACCTATAAGTAGTTCTAAGTATTGGGGGCTGATGACCACAGATGTTAAGTCTTTGATAATGTTCAGTAGATAATCAAAGAGGGGGACTTCTCACTCCCAGAACTGGTTAACCCCGGCGTTGCCTAGTGTGTCAGTGTTTGTTGGTGAATCAGCATCTGGATACTTTGTTTTATTTTGTCTAGCAGTTCTTAATGTTTGTTAATAATTGCTGTTTCTACACATTTTTACACACATCATAAACAGTTTTGCATCACCCCGGGTCCCAAAACTTCTGAAGGTAGACGTTGACTGTAGATAATTGTATCACGGACACAGTCCTTGTGACTGTTCAGATATGTCACTAAACCCACCCAAAGATGAAAACGACCTGCATTAGCAGCGCCTATTACACGGAGGGGGTCCGACAGCCGATCCGTTCCAGTCATTCCACCAGGAAGGAGGAAGACGTCTCGTGTTGTCTGTAGTTCAACCATGCCCAAACGGACAATACCGCGGTTCGATGGAAACCGCAATGTTACTTTCTGCTAGGAAGGGCACTCATCAAGGGAAGTGTCCAGGCGACTCGGAGTCAAGCAATGCGATGTTGTTCGGACATGGAGGAGATACAGAGAGACAGGAACTGTCGACGAATGCCTCGCTCAGGCCTTCCAAGAGCTACTACTACAGTAGAAGACAGCTACCTACCGATTATGGCTCGCAGGAACTCTGACAGCAACGCCACCATGTTGAATAACGCTTTTCGTGCAGCCACAGGACGTCATGTTATGACTCAAACTGTGCGCAATAGGCTGCATGATGCGCAACTTCACTCCAGACGCCCATCTTTACAGCCACAACACCATGCAGCGCGGTACAGATGGGCCGAATAACATGCCGAATGGACCGCTCAACATTGGCATCACATTCTCTTCACCGATGAGTGTCGCGTGAATGCTATCCGCGACCGATAGAGCAACTATATCGGCAGCATATTGGCGAGGCATTCGTGTTCATGGACGACAATTCGCGCCCCCAACATGCACATATTGTGATTGACTTCCTTCAGGATGACGACATTGCTCGACTAGAGAGGCCAGCACGTTCTCCAGACCTGAACCAAATCGAACATGCCTGGTATAGATGGAAAAGGGCTGTTTATGGACGACATGACCCGCCAACCACTCTAAGGGATCTACGCCGAATCGCCGCTGAGTAGTGGGACAATCTGGACCAACAGTGCCTTGATGAACTTGTCGATAATATGCCACGACGAATACAGGCACGCATTAATGAAAGAGGATGTGCTACTAGGTATTAGATGTACCGGTGTGTACAGCATTGTTTTGAGTGGAGTAACAATGAGGCAGGAAACTACAGCGTTGCTTTGAGTTATAGCAATGTATGAGGCGAGGCACTAGGCCAGAGCCAGGAGTGGCGATTTGTAAATGGCTAACGTGTGGGAATTTATCCCTGTCACAGTTTCTGTCTCTCTCTGACACTACGTCAGAAGCGAGGGAGAAACCAATATAAATAGACGGGATATTTTAGCTTGATGGAGTGTGCCAGGTCAGTTGACCGTCGGGATGGAACTGTGCTCGTCTACGCTTATAGGGACCAGTCTGGCAGCAGTGTTATAAGTACACTACTGGCCATTAAAATTGCTACACCAAGCAGAAATGCAGATGATAAACGGGTATTCATTGGACAAATATATTATACTAGAACTAACATGTGATTACATTTTCACGGAATCTGGGTGCATAGATCCTGAGAAATCAGTACCCAGAACTACCACCTCTGGCCGCAATAACGGCCTTGATACGTCTGGGCATTGAGTCAAACAGAGCTTGGATGGCGTTTACAGGTATAGCTGCCCATGGAGTTTCAACACGATATGACAGTGAGTAGTACTGATGTATTGTGACGAGCCAGTTGCTCGGCCACCGTTGACCAGACGTTTTCATTTGGTAAGAGATCTGGAGAATGTGCTGGCCAGGGCAGCAGTCGAACATTTTCTGTATCCAGAGAGGCCCGTACAGGACTTGCAACATGCGGTCGTGCATTATCCTGTTAAAATGTATGGTTTCGCAGGGGTCGAATGAACTGCGCGGGATTAGCCGAGCGGTCTGAGGCGCTGCAATCATGGACCGTGCGGCTGGTCCCGGAGGAGGTTCGAGTCCTCCCTCGGGCATGGGTGTGTGTGTTTGTCCTTAGGATACTTTAGGTTAAGCAGTGTGTAAGCTTAGAGACTGATGACCTTAGAAGTATGGCGATGACGAATACACGCTTCCAATGTGCGTTCACCGCAACGTTGCCAAACACGGATGCGACCATCATGATGCTGTAAACATAACCTGGATTCATCCGAAAAAATTACGTTTTGCCATTCGTGCACCCAGGTTCGTCGTTGAGTACACCATCGAGGCGCTCCTGTCTGTGATGCAGCGTGAAGGGTAACCGCAGCCATGGTCTCTGAGCTGATAGTCCATGCTGCTGCAAACGTCGTCGAACTGTTAGTGCAGATGGTTGTTGTCTTGCAAACGTCCCCATTGTTTGCTCAGGGATCGAGACGTGGCTGCACGATCCGTTACAGCCATGCGGATAAGATGCCTGTCATCCCGACTGCTAGTGATACGAAGCCCTTGGGATCCAGCACGGCGTTCCGTATTACCCTCCTGAAACCACCGATTACCGATTCTGCAAACAGTCATAGGATCTCGACCAACGCGAGCAGCAATCGCGATAGGCTACAATTCAACCTTTATCAAAGTCGGAAACGTGATGGTACGCATTTCTCCTCCTTACACGAGGCATTACAACAACGTTTCACCAAGAACGCCGGTCAACTGCTGTTTGTATATGAGAGATCGATTGGAAACGTTCCTCATGTCAGCACGTTGTAGGTGTCACCACCGGCGCCAACCTTGCGTGAATGCTCTTAAAAGCTTCACATTTACATATCACAGCATGTTCTTCCTGTCGGTTAAATTTCGCATCTGTAGCACATCTTCGTGGTGCTTCAATTTTAATTTCCAGTAGTGTATTCCTCATAAAGTTGTTTTTATGTACTTCTTTAAGCTATATTCCACCTCGGGAATGCAACACCAGGGCGGGATGGAATGGCAGCCTGGAACTAGAAGAGATCGCACGGTCTGCCTGAAAGTGAGCAGTGATAGCGGTCTGCAGCGGGTCCAGGAGGGACTCGATTCCACTCGAGTCTACGGGCCACGTTTACTTCCCACCTGGCGTACCGGGGTCCGTGCAAGGTGTACGCTGCGGGAGGTACAGCAGCGCTGTGACGGCGCCACAGACGGCGGCAAGTGTTGCCATCTGGCAAGCACCAATAGCAGCAAGTTGCGGCACAGTGTCCAGGAGGGCGCAGGTTCGAGTCCTGTCCTGTCCTGGGAGCAGTGGCGGCCGGAGGGCCACGGGTGACCAGTACATCCATCTTCGTCCCATGGTCGGACAGAGCAGTCCTAATGGGGCGGTGGGCGCTGAGGACCATGGATTGTAGCGTGGCACAAGACGCAATGCATCGGGGGTGGTGACCGGGAAGAGCCCGGCCGACTTCCAGCAGAGCGGCCCTGATGAAGGCAGTGGCAGGTTCGGCATACTAGGAGTTGCTGAGCATGCTGGACTCGCGGGACAGCGCTGCACCCATCGAATACAGTAAATCAGCAGAATAAGGAAATGCTACCGAATACCGCTTTATCACTCTGCACTGCCCCTTTATGCTCTTGAACTTGCTCGGCCTCCTGACGAAATACGGTGCGGTGGGTCCCGGCTTCAGCTAGGCCATCTGGAGTCTCGGGTTCGACCTCGCAACATTACTTTTGGATCCAATATGTCCTCATAGAGGTTCTACAGTCTGGTAAATGCACGTGATGGGGAAATGTTACTGCCGCTGTTGGAGGCAGAGGATGAATCAGGTGATTACTTTGCTATTTATAGTGAATTGGATAAGACAGTGTAGAGAGAAGAAACACCGACACTGATAAAGAAGCAAGTCCAGTAATACCCAGTGAGAACCATGTTGACGAGTGTTTTCTAACGAGGAACACCTCTATAAAATGGTCAAAAGTATGTCCTCCCAAAAGTTTTCTCACTCAACAACGAAACATTCAGTCACTTACAGTGAGTCAAAGGTCGTGAAAAACCTCTGAACACCAACGGAAAGTTTGGAAAGCATTTTCGACGAGACGCATTTGATATAAATGTTTTTTTGGGAATACTGTATTTTCGTGCGATAAGAAAAGTGAATCATCCACACACCCAAGAGAGATGGACCTCCAATGAATTGGGAAGTGAATTATGTCGCCTAAGAGTGACTCACAGATGACTTAGTTTCCTCATATAAAGTTTAGGACCCGAAAATACAAGGATACCTACGAGGGAAGAAAGAAAGTGTTTGATTTAGCTCCTACATGTGATGTATTCTTTTCCTTTGAGGTAATTTGTGTAAGAGTTCAAATGGTTCAAATGGCTCAGAGCACTATGGGACTCAACATCTGTGGTCATCAGTCCCCTAGAACTTAGAATTACTTAAACCTAACTAACCTAAGGACATCACACACATCCACGCCCGAGGCAGGATTCGAACCTGCGACCGTAGCAGTCGCGCGGTTCCGGACTGAGCGCCGAGAACCGCTAGACCACCGCGGCCGGCAAATTGTGAAAGAAAAAAAATCTTGTTCACTTAGGGAGCACTATACTGTTGATGAAAATATAGGAGTTTCCAGGGCAATTTTTCTTGAGGGGGGACGTATCTAGCAACCACATAATTATGGGCTAAAGAATTTGCTTCGGTGGATGCTAGGATGCATTAAACCATCAGCATGGAAATGTACGCAGGTAAACATTATTCAGTTGACGGACGAAACATGAAAGTTCAAAAATGTTCAGGGAACTTCAGGAATATAAAAATCCAAGTCATATAGGAACGAAATAAACAGGAAAGTATTCAGAACCTAAGGTGAAATGACTGAAAAAATGATGTGGGAAAATCAAATTGGGAAATGGTTGTCGGAAGGACTGGTGTGACGAAACATGTATAAAATCCAAAACAGCCTTCGGTGAATCGGTGAAACTAAAAGCAAGGGCGGAAACATAGGGAGTGCCATGGGTGCTCCATTATTAAATGCAGGGGAAAAAACAACAGGTGGAAACACTGCACTGAAGGCTTCAAAAGGGAAAAGACATGTCCGATGACTTGACAGGAGAAGAAACAGGAGGTGACAGGTAAGAGATAGGGGATCCTGTGTTAGAATCAGAATTAAAAAAAGAAAAAAGCCACGTTGCAAAACTTAAGATCAAATAAGACAGAACATATAGATAACATTCCAAGGGAATTTCCTAAATCATTTGGGGTAGGTGCAACAAAACGACTACTCCCGTTGGTGTCTAGAAACTACGATACAGTCATATACACCATCGTACTTTCTGGAGGAAATCTATCCACGCAATTCAAAAGATTGCAAGAACCGAGAAGTGCGAGAATTATCGAACAATAGGGTTAATAGCTCACGCATGCAAGTAGAAGATGAGAGTAATGTAAAAAGGGAATGAGAAGGAAATTGAGGAACTGTTAGATGACGATCAGTTTTACTTTGGGAAAAGTAATCGAACCAGAGAGACAGTCCTCGCGTTAAGGTTGATAGTGGAAGCAAGACTGAAGAAAAGTTAAGGAGCATTCTTAGAATTTTTCGACCTCGGAAAAGCTTCCGAAATGTAAAATGATGCAATATGTTCGAAATTTTGAGGAAAATATGGAAAAGCTTTAAGTAAAATGGCTCTGAGCACTATGGGACTTAACATCTGTGGTCATCAGTCCCCCAGAACTTAGAACTACTTAAACCTAACGACATCACACACATCCATGCCCGAGGCAGGATTCGAACCTGCGACCGTAGCAGTAGCGCGTTTCCGGATTGAGCGCCTTAACCGCGAGACCACCGCGGCCGGCTTTAAGTAAAGACGGTTAATCTACTACACATACAGCAAAAATATTCAGGGAAATTCAGGAATACAAAAATGCAAGTCACTTAGGATCGAAATAAATAGGTAGTACAGAGAAGCTAATGCGAAACTGGTGCCAGGGAAAATTAAGAATAGTAGACCAAGAACGAAGTATTTCGATTAAATACGGCGTAAGACAAGGTTGTAGCCTTTCGCCTCTACTGTTCAGCCTACACAGCGAAGAAGCAGTGACGGAGATAAAAAAAGTTTAAAGAGTGGGATTAAAATGCAAGATGGAAGGGTACCAATGATGCGATGAGCTTCTAGCATTGCTATTCTCAGTGAAAGTGAAGGAGAAATACAGGATGCGCTGAATGGATTGAACGTTCTGATGATTACAGATTATGGAGTTAGAGTAAAGGAAGACGAAAATAATGAGGAGTAGCAGAACTGAGAACAGCGACAAACTTAAGATTAGGATCGGTGATCACTAATTAGATGAAGTTAAGGAATTCGACTACATAGGCAGCAGAATAACGTATGACAATGTAGCAAGGTGGACAGAAAAGGCAAACTAAAATTAGCAACTGGGGCATTCCACACCATCTAAAGTCTACTAGTATCCAACATGGACCTTAAATTAAGGAAGAAGTTTATGAGAATGTATGTTTGGAGCACAGCAATGTATGGTAACGAAACATGAACTGTAGGAATATCGAAACAGAAGAGAATCAAAGCAGTTCAGATGTTGTGCTAGAGAAGAATGTTGAAAAGGAGGTGGACTGATAATATAAGGAATGAGAAGGTTCTCCACAAATTGGCGAAGAAAGGAAAGCGTGGTAAACAATGAGAAGGTAAAGGGAAAGGATGATGAACATCAGGGAATAACTTTCATGGTACTAGACGGGTTGTGTAGAGTATAAAAACTGTAGACGAAGACAGAGACTGGAATACGTCCTGCAAATAAGTGAGGGAGTAGGGTAGAAGTGAAAAATTCGGCACACGAAAGGAATTTGCGGCTGGCTGCATCAGACCAACCACAATACTGATGATCTAAAGAAAAAGGAAGTTACAGCCTGAAGGCTCATTTGCAATTTGCAACAAATCAAATGAACTTCAATGGTGACTGTGCCTCTGTTGATGCAGAAAATGCATTTATTACAATACAGTGTCACTCATACGTTCATGCACGACGATACAAAATAATAACAAAGGTCATTCTACGCTTAGTTTCATGAAAATGAAAGGATTTGAATTGTGACTGCGTGAAATGTTGAGATTTGGATTGGCGCTGGGGGCGTGTTCGGATAGCCAAAGTGTTTAAGTCCAGGTGAGGCCTAAATTTTCAGTTGTTACAAGCTGCTGACGCTAATGTTTATTCACAATATATGAATCAATTTGACAAACAATAGATGTGACATGTTTCACTATTGTCATCTCAGCAGCTGCAAACTGTCTGTGACAATGTTTGTCCATGGTCTGTAGTTCATGAAGCAGCTGCATATTGTAAATATAAATATGCAAGGTTTTGTGCACCGTTATTCATGGCGTTTACAAATCTCTGGCAGCTTTACGCACGGATTTTATGGGACTCCTTGCAAATTTCCGATGTTGTTTGTCCACAATGGACTGTGAAGCAGATGAGCTACCAGCTCCTGCTCATGAAGAAGAATATCTATTTTCATAAGCCATGTAGGAGTAGCCCCAATAGTTAGTTGGAACCGTGGCTTCCTTCCACAGGGTGTCTGAAACTTGCGTTGCACGTGGATATAAGATTACGTGTCTATTAACCAGATCAAACACTAGGCTTCCTCCTTGCTGCCGTGTGCACACTTTTTGTCAAATCTGCAGCACCTGAAAAAGTAAAAAGAGAAAGAAAAAAATTTGTTAACTTACCACACTTTGGAAACCAGTAGTTATTATCTAATATAGTTTTAATATTAGTGAAGATAATATATGCACACACTTTACGTTGTTGAACAATCTACATCTAAGACCATACGCTGCAAAACACGGTGAAGTGTGTGTTAGAGTGTTCTTCCAATAGCACTATTCGTTAATTGTACAGTAGAGTTAAAAAGAGAGTTACAAGTTATTTGTGAATCAATATGTTTTGTTCAGTGACGAACTATTTATACAACATAGAGTCATGGCAAAAAATTGTAACAGCAGCGAAGAATTACAGTGACACTAATGATGATACTAACCGTAGTTGTATAGGCGCTAGCCTAGATAGATGGGCTTGAAGGCAATAACTGGGCCAATATAAAGAACAGATGTTGTGCCACAACACTCACCAGGTGCAGCAGCCTATCTGCTGTCAATGTCTGACCAATTACCATCTACATCTACATCCATACTCTGCAGATCACATTTAAGTGCCTCTTGTACAGTACAGTGTCTCTCGTACAGCGCGCTGAAAGAACGAACTACATCTTTCCATACGAGCTCTGATTCCCCTAATTTTATGATGGTGATCGTTTCTCTCTCTGTACGTCGGCGTCAACCAAATATTTTCGCTTTCGAAGGAGACAGTTGGTGACTGGAATTTCGTGAGAAGATTCCGCCGCAACGAAACACGCCTTTGTTTTAATGATGTTCACCCAAAATCCTATATCAATTCAGTGACACTCTCTCCCCTATTTCGCGATAATACAAAACATGCTGCCCTTCTTTGGCCTTTTTCGATGTACTCCGTCAATACTATCTGGTAAGGATCCCACACCGCACAGCAGTATTCTAAAAGAGGACGGACAAGCTTAGTGTAGGCAGTCTCTTTACTGGCTCTGTTACATTTTATAAGTGTCCTGCCAGTAAAACGCCGTATTTGGTCAGCGTTCCCCACAACGTTTTCTAAGTGTTCCTTCCAATGTAAGTTGTTCGTAATTGTAATTCCTAGGTATTTAGTTGAATTTACGACCTTTAAATTTGACTGATTTACCGTGTAACTGAAGATTAACGGATTCCTTTTATCATTCATGTGGATGAACTCACACTTTTCGTTATTTATTGTCGGTTGACATTTTTTGCACTATGCAGATATCTTTTCTAAATCGTGTTCCAATTTGTTTTGATCTTCTGATGATTTAACTAGTCGATAAACGACAGCATCATTACAAACAACCTTTGACTGCCGCTCAGATTGTCTCCTAAATCGTTTACATAGATAGGGAACAGCAAAGGGCCTATAACACTACCTTGGGGAACGCCAGAAATCACTTGTTTTACTCGATGACTTTCCGTCACTTTCTACGAACTTTGACCTCTCCGACAGGAAGTCACGAATCCCGTCACATAAGTGAGACGATATTCCATGAGCACGCTATTTTACTACAAGCCGCTTGTAAAGTACAGTGTCAGAAGACTTCCGGAAATCCAGAAATGCGGAATAGATCTGAAATCCCTTGTCAATAGCCCTCAACAGTTCAAGGGAGTAAAGAGCTAGTTATGTTTCACAAGAACGATGTTTTCTAAATCAATGTTGACTGTGTGTCAATAGACAGTTTTCTTCGAGGTAATTCATAATGTTCGAACACATTATATGTTTCAAAATCCTGCTGTATATCGACGTTAATTATAAGGGACTGTAATTTAGTGGATTACCCTGCTACCTTTCTTGAATATTTGTGTGACTTGTGCAATTTTCCAGGCTTTGGGTACGGATCTTTAGTCTAGCGAATGGTGACGTGTGGAGCCATTGCATCAGCATATTCTGAAATGAACCTAATTGGTATACACTCTGGACCAGAAGACTTGCCTTTACTAAGTGATTTAAGTTGCTTCACTACTCCGAGGATACCTGCCCCTACGTTACTAATGTTGGCAGCTGTTTTCGATTCGAATTCTGGAATATTTACTTTACCGAGTGCAGGATTCACTTCGGCACGCATGACTTTAGCAGTCACAACCCTACAGCTGACCTTCTCTGGTGCTTATAAATATTGGCCATCCAAACAGGCTGATCATCGATCAAATAGACCAGTCATCGAGTCGTCATACACAGGTATTCCGGCCTCTACCGGGAGAGCACCATCGATCTGCCATTATCCAGATAGAAGCGCCTGTCAAGCGTGTCCAACAGTCACCATATGGTCTGATGGTCGAGCTGAGGTCCTCCTGACCTCTGGGTCATAGGGGGACCTCCATCGCTAGCCGCCACCATCAAGAAGCCGTCTGAGGTTCGTGCTTAACAGTCGGCTAATCGCCAGCAACCCCAGCAGCTAATCCCGCGTCTCGTTTGCTTGCCACAGCAGTTCCTGACACACGACATTGGCGCCAGGAATGTCTTTGCCCACAAGGTTGCTCTGTGCTGGGGCCACGGTGAACGTAACAGCTAATGCAGTTCCACCACAACCCTTATCGACCAGGGGCCGTGAGATTGACAACTCACCACACTGTAGAAGATGGACACCTCGGATAGTCGTCAGGTGCACTACTGAATGATGGCGTATACCTATAGCCATTCAAGATCATTGGAGTAATAAAGAGTTCTCAAGCATGGCACCTGTCTTGCTGCAATTACCACTCATCCACTCACCCATCGAACCCTAGACTAAAGAACTACTATTTCACTCCTCTGTACTAGTCATTGTACACCAAACCGCTGCAGGCTGGAGTTGAAAGCGAGACTGGAAGAGACTCTGCCATTGACAACAACGCAAGTATGTAGCAGGAGGTACATTTCATAACAATTTGTTGGGTCGTTGTATCTGTCTTTCCTGGATTTGTCCATTTACCTATGTTATGCTTTTCATATGTCAGATATAGATTCTGCTGTGACACCTTGGATGGACCCAAGGGATGAACTAATTTCACCAGCTTCATCTATACAGTGGAACATACTGGGTAATCTGTCGCCATACAACGAATTACACACTATGGTGCGGGCCTGCTAAAAGGAAATTATGCCAGACAGTCTAGGATCAGAGCTGGGTTCATACGAGGGAGGTCATGGGTGCCAGGATGGTTTAGGTCAATGTTGATAGTAACTAATTTTTGGCATAATTATTTGTAAATGTTGCAAATACGTGAATTATGGATTTACGCGTTATCTAAGGGTTTACGCCAATATCCATGGCCTGTCCATGTGAACTGGATATACACGGAGTGCCTGAGTCATGTGCAGAGCTTCTCTCTTCCTTTCCATTTCTGTGCCTCACATTTTTTACTTATTCTGCTTTCAAGTGAGGTACTTGTATACAGTGGTATATCGTTGACGATGTAAAAATAGGTCATTGTCCCAACGGTATCTTATGGTTTGGGTTTTCTGCCTTTAAATCATGCGACGTTGACTCAAGGTAGCGTAGAAAGACATTGACATACCAAGCATGCTAGATAGGTCATTGGTTGCGATGTCATCTTTATACTGTACCAGATGCCTCGAGGTACAATGTCACGACAGCAGATCTGTCTAAGATAAGTGTCTGAACCAGCGTATGACGTAATATGAGAACCTAACAGTTATTATGGAGTTATGTAAGGGGAAAGTCTTGTTCTTCTTTTAGTTTTCATTGCTGAGGTTGGTTTGCAGCAGAGCGCCATTCCTTTCTTCTGTCTGTCTTCCTCTTCGTTTCCACACATGTGTTATATCGAGCATTATTCGTTGCATGTATGATATCATTGGTCACCTCCGATAATTCCTTCCCTCAATAGCTCCTTCTGTTATTGTTCCAACGATATTATTGTGTCGTAGGATGTGCCCTGCAAGTTTGTCTCTTCATCTTTGGATGTGCCTCCACAGAGATGTGGTTTCCTGTACTCTTTTAAGCACTTCTTCAGTTGTTAATTTCTCTCTCCAGCTGATCTTCATTATCCTTCTATAGCACCACATCTTTGGGGCCTCTAGCAATCTTCTCTCTTCTCTCCCATTGTCCTAGTTTCATATCAGTATAGGGCCACACTCTAAACGAAAGTTTTCATGACACATTTCCTTACTTTCAGACTGATGTTATTGCTGGTGAGTGCAATTTTGGCCTGTTGTATTCTGCTCGGAATTTCTTTCCAGCTTCTTCCATCCCTTGTGATTTTGCTTCCAAGGTATATAAATTCCTCTATCACTTCCAGCTCTGTAGTTTCTCGAACTTGGTCTATAGCTTCCTGGATGTTAGCGTTGAATATAAAGGGAGAGAGATCACATCCTTGTTTTGCCCCTTTTCTGATATTTGCTTCTTGTTCCTGGTGACAGTTTATAATTACTGCCACCTCATTCTTATAGAAACTGTGTTGTATGTATGTCTTTGTACCTCATTACCTCATTCAACTTTTCCTCAGCATTCTGAACATCTCTTCCCAGGTCTGCAAAGACAATATAAGTTTTTTTTCTGTAATTGCTTTTCGATAAGGAGTCTCAGTGTTAGAATCGCTTCTCTTGTCCCCAATCCCCTTCTGAAATCAAACTGATCTTCACTCAGCATATCCTCCACGTTCCCTTCAATTCTCTTCAGAATTATTTTTATGAGAATTTTTTATGCACTTTTCTGTTTTATGCACTGTTCACATTTTGTAGCTGCTGCCCTCTTTGGTATAGGAACAATGATGCATTTTTGTAAGCCTGTCAGTATCTCTCTTCGTCTATATGCTCTTGTCTTCGTATTACTTCCTCCAAAAGAGGTGTTCCTGCATGCAACCCTTCAATGTATTCTTTCTGTCTCTTCACTATGTCTTCACCAAACAGCATTTTCCCCTCTTTATTTTCTATTGTGCCTGATAGTGTTGTTGTACGTTTGTTAAAAAATATATTTCCTGCTCTGTAGGCGAAATCAGTTCTCCGTTTTGCATATTTTCTTCCACTTCCCAGCACATTTACTCAAGATAATTTTCGTTTGCTTCCCTAGGTTCTCTATTGACTAAATTTCTTAGTCTTCTCTATTCAGCTTTTCCTTCTTCATCAGTGGCGTTTTTGTATAATCTCCGGTTTTCTATAATCTCGATAACATCTGCTGTAATCCATTTCCACTTGTTTTTGGGTTTAGTTACACCAACATTTTTTTTTCTGCTGCTTTGTATGTACCTGATTTAATTTGATCCCAGTCTTCACATACTCCACCACATTAAATGATTTTAGCTAGGTTGTCTATTTCGTTAGCATAGCTCTTTGCCAGCCCTGGGTTTTCAGTTTTTCTAATTCCCATTTGAGTTTTACTGTCTTCTTCAGACATTTTAATCTGAGTGCACTTTTCATCAGGACCTGGTTACGGTAACTGCCTATGTTTGCAAATGGATAGCTCCTGCAATCTATTACCTGGTTCTAAGAACGTGGTTTCACTAGAATGTGATCAGTTTGCTGTCTCCTCAGGTCTCCAGGGGCCACTTCTTCGTTTGTAGTGTTGGAAAAGTGTTGGCAACAACTAACTGGTGCCTCGAGCAGACTCGATTAGTCGATATCCTCTTTCATTTCTTCTTCTAAGTCCATATTTGCCAACAACTACTTCCTCCGGTTCTTCACCCACAATCGCATTCCAGTCTCCCATGGCAATCAGATTTTCATCTCCCTTAACATTTCTCATCGCATTACTTTTTCTTAGTATATACCGTCAACGAGTGCATCTTCTTCTTTGGATATTGGCATGAATACTTCTATTAAGACAATGTTCTTTGGTTTAGTTTCAAGTTTGACTAGTATTATTAGAGAGCTACATTGCACGTAACCCTTGACACGTGAGCCATATGTTTCCTCAAAATTGTACCAACTCCTCCCATTCCTGGTCTACCTTGGTCAGTTCCGGTGTGAATGATTCTGTATTCTTCAGACCAGAAACCACCTGGTTGGGGCCATCTCATTTCCGATATGCTCAGGATATCGATTTTCAGTCGTTCCATTTCAAGTTTGAGGTTTTATACTTTGCTACACTGAGTCAGTGTTCTCACATTCCAGGTTGTTATGTTAAAATTGGAATTATTTTCCTTCACCTTGTCTGTATCTTTTGCAGTCCCCACCAGGAGATCCGACTGGAGGACTACATTATCTCCGGAAAATTTTACAGAAGATACTGGCATGGTTTACTGGTGGTGCTTGAGATAATAATAGATCTTTAATGTGGTAGTTTCCCGTTGCCCTCCACATCCTACGCTGTTGACCGTCAGATGGTTCTTCCGCCTTTGGAAATTATTTCTCATTTCCAGGGCAGGAGGGTGCCCTTCATTTCCAGGGCAGGAGGGTGCCCTGACCGGCAAATGCTGGGGGTCATGACTTATCCCAGTCATCCCTCGATCCCTGTCTACGTTAGCCATCACATGAAGTGACGTTGTCCTCTCTCAACCGCATGTAGGTGTAGATCAGGAGTTTCCATTTAGGGCCTTAACGGCATTTCCTAGTCCCCTCCAGTACTTTTAGGGAGTGAGAGGGAAGTATTACGGAATATTAAAGAATCATATTAAGGGGCATGGTCTGTAGCTAGAAAAATGGCTGTGATTAAGTAAACACGTCAGTAATATTGCAAGAATGACGAAGCACTATATACCAGCGATTCCGGACTGAAGCTCCTAGAACCACTTGGACACCGCGGCCGGCTGCTGGGTTGTAGCCTCCCTTCCTTGCACCAGTGCCTGTCGGAGCTCCTGAAGTGTAGTTTGAAGACGTGCATCGCTACGTCGACCGAGAGCATACCAGACGTGCTTGATGGGGTTTAGGTCTGGAGAACAGGCAGGCCACTCCATTCACCTGATATCTTCTGTTTCTAGGTACTCCTCCATAATGCCAGCTCGTTGGGGCCGTGTGTTATCATCCATCAGGAGGAAGGTGGGATACACTGCACCCCTGAAAACGCTTACATACTGGTGCAAAATGACGTCCCGCTACACCTGACCTGTTGCAGTTCCTCTGTCAAAGACATGCAGGGGTGTATGTGCACAAATCGTAATCCCACCAAACACCAAAAAACCACCAACTCCATACAGGTGCCTTTCAAGGACATTAAGGAGTTGGTGTCTGGTTCTTGGTTCACGCCAGATGAAAACCCAGCGAGAATCACTGTTCAGACTATACCTGGACTCGTCCGTGTACTGTGTTCTTGACACCAGGATTTACGGGCTCTCCTGTGACCAGGGGTCAGTGGAAGGCACCTTGAGGGTCTCCGAGCCAATAAACCATGTCGGTTTAGTCGTCTGTAGACTGTGTCTCTGGCGACAACTGTTCCAGTGGCTGCAGTAAGGTCCCGAGCAAGGCTACCTGCAGTAATCCGTGGCCGTCTGCTGGCACGGTGAGATATCGTTGTTCTTGTGGTGTTGTACACTGTGGACATTCCATACTGTAGCACCTGGACACATTTCCTGTCTGCTAGAATCGTTGCCATAATCTTGAGATCACACTTTGTGGCACACGGAGGGCCTATGCTACGACCTGCTATGTTTGACCAGCCTCCAGTCGCCCTATTATTCTACCACTCATAACATCATCAATATGTGTTCTTTGAGCCATTTTCAACACACAGTCACCAATAGCACTTTTGGAAACGTCTGCACACGTACACTCCGCATCGTGCTCTGACAAGCACCAACACACCTCTGTGTATGTACACTGCTGCCAGCACCAATGTGTAACGACCTCAGGTCAAATGCACCACATGGCCATACCCCGAGGTGATCTAAACCCGCAAACCGCCCACCAGAGCATTGTTTCAGCATGTATCAGCATTATCCTTAATTTATGAGCATGAGTGTATATCATTTCTGAGAGACACGGACCAAGAATTTCCAACCAAGCAAGGGGAAACTGTAGCACACAAAATCGAAGCCGAACATCGTCACTACAGTCCTGTTGTCAGTTGTACAGTGAAGAGCCAAAGAATGTGGTACACCTGCCTAATATCGTGGAGGACCCCCGCGATCACACAGAAGCGGCGCAACACGAAGTGGCATGGACTCGACTAATGTCTGAGGTAATGCTGGAGGGAAGTGACACCATGAATCCTGCAGGACTATCCATAAAACTGCAAAATTAGGAAGGGGTGGAGATCTCTTCTGATCAGCACATTGCAAGGCATCCCAGATATGCTCAATAATTTTTATGTGTGGGTGGTTTGGTGGCCAGCGGAAGGATTTAAACTCGGAAGAGTGTTCCTGGGGCAACTCTATAGCAAGTCTGGATGTATGGGGTGTCGCATTGTCCTGCTGGAATCGCCCAAGTCCGTCGGAATGCACAATGGATATGGATGCATGGCTACAGCTGATCAGACAGGATGCTTAGGTACGTGTCACTTGTCAGAGTCGTACATAGACGTGTCAGGGGATCCATATCCCTCCAACTGCACACGAACCATGCCATTGCAGAGCCTCTACAAGCTCATATAGTCCCGGCCGTAGTGATGACAGAGGCTTGATGGTTTACCGGATTCCTTATATTCACGGTACACTTGTGAAATGGTTGTAAGGGAAAATCCCTACTTCACCGCTACCTCAGAGGCCTTGTGCGCAGACTATAACACCATGTTCAAACTGACTTAAATCTTGATAACCTCCCAGTGTAGCAGCAATGCCCGAGCGTGCAACTGCTCGCCTTATTCTGCCTGTTTACATTCTCTGTCTTTGAATAAGCATGCCTATAGCAATTTTTCTTAGCGCTTCAGTTTAGTTTGCGCACTGTCACATTATGTAATAATGTATGTATTTTGTATATAATTTGTGTTTTGCATTTCGTGATCAGTATCGAAAAATGAATGAAAAGTTAGCATTTGCTTTTTACATTACTAAATAACTTCACTGAAAAACAGTACTGCATGTTAGGAATAAATCAAATAAGTAGTTTTAAACAGAGTGCTCTTGTATTCTGGAGGATGGTAACTCTAGTCTTCATCTGGTCATCCAAATTTATTTTCCCCTGCCTTTCGTCAATTATTTCAGGCATATGCTAGAAGGTTCCTACTAGAAGACCACGAATGACTAACTGTTTCATCCTAAGGGGGGTCTTATTGTTCCAGTTGCATATATATCCCGAGGAAACGGCTGCTTAATCTTGAAGACCCTACGAAGTTTACTAGAGCACTCCATGGTATGTATGTTTCCCAGTTTATTTAAACGCTTTGGCAGCACTGAAATGAACTTCCGCTTGGCCGAGATGTCATTAACCTCACCGCCCGAGTAAGACACCTCGGTAAAGAGGTGATATTCCGCGTGTTGGAGTACTGCTGTGCCCCAGGGTAGTGTTAATGGCTCTGAGCACTATGGGACTTAACTTCTGAGGTCATGAGTGCCCTAGAACCTAGAACTACTTAAGTCTAACTAACCTATGGACATCACACACATCCATGCCTGAGGCAGGATTCGAACCTGCGACCGTAGCGGTCACACGGTTCCAGACTGTAGCGCCTAGAACCGGTCGATCACCGCGGCCGGCTAGTGTAGTGTTAGTGAGAGTGCATTTATCTGGCAGTCACCTGTGGAATTTAAGTAATCTGTTTAAAATGTTATGATTATTAAATATATAGGTGACAGTACCATATAGACAGGAAACCATCTATCTTTGTTTAACGTAAGGTACCCAAGTTAGATTATTGTTATTCTGAAGGCGACTGCTCCACTTTTGCAAAACGAATAGTGCCAACCAACCATCAAACAAAAAAATGCTCACATTTACGGTCTGAGAGTGAAATTATGGAACCATTACTGAAATCAGATAATGAATACTCTGATCTAAGTGACTTCTTTACAGTCAGTGGTAACTGAAAGCAACAGGTCCGAAGGAAATAATGATCACGAGTGTAGTAAAGAAATATATCCTTCTGGAAATGTATAGAAATGTATTTCAGTAACAATCGAAAACAACAGACATGAAACAGATAGTGATGATGGATGTTCTGAGCAAAGTGGTCCTTCAGGGGATAGCGATAATGCTTCAGCAATTTATTCTCCACCAGGTGAACACGACCCAAGCAGTGAATCTGAGTAACTAGCCAGCGTGATATACTTTTTGTCAAGAATACATAAAAACGGATTCGTAAAAATCCAAAGAACGTTAGATGTCCTGAAAGGAACATTGTGCTTCCCCTCTGGGAGCAAAGATGCGGCCAGAAACTTGAACTCTGTTTATTTCCCACTACAAACAGTCGTCAAGCCACAGCCACTAGAACAATGTTATTTATAAAGGGATACATAACTAGTTTCGACACACTGAGTCATAGTTTTCAAATTTAATCACAAACCCGGACTACTGCATTAATAATTGTTCAGGTTTGTAATTACATTTGAAAATGTTAGTTATGTAGCCTTTTAAAAATTTCATTGTTTTAATGACTGTGACTTGACTATCGTTTGCGGTGCCTAATAAACATTTTAAATTTCATTGAGTCACACTCCTTGTTGAAAGTTATGTCGAAATGCAAAAAAGCAAATACAATTTTTTAGTTTTTTCACAGAAGTGGTGCTAAGTAGGGCGACCAGCATCTTATTGTGCTTTTAAGGGAGATTACCAAATGCCCATGAATTTAAGAGAGATTTATGGCAGACCATTTCGCAATAAATTTCAACTGCACAGCAACATCCGATTATCTTGGAATGAGTGACAATGGAGACATCAATACAAAAAAAGAAAGTTGAGTACTTTGCTTTGAATCTGTTGTCATGCAGTATTCACACATTATCATATTTCTGGCAATTCCACAAACCGAGAGAATGAAAGTATTATGCAGTAAGTTCGGTGAACTTAGGAGGCCATTAGCTATAATCAAGAACATTTGTCTTCCCAAGTCTTCAAATAGACACATGAGCATTTAATCTTCTTGCTTCGTGGAGTTTTCACATCTCCATTTTCACCGCGGGAGAATGTGGTGAAAATTATTTCACTTTATAAGCAAATGAAGACAAACGTGAATGCTGACAGTATAATAGGTACGATTACGGAAAGAATAGTATAGAAATTTAATATTTCGTGTTGGTCATTCTCTGTTTTCGATTGCAGACAACTTAAGCGATCTATCAGTAATGTCTCTTCCGAAGTGTTGCGCAATTTTGTTGTGTTATGTGATTGAATTGAGAAAAAGAATACTGTAACGAGTGTGCTTAAGTATGACTGCCTCTACAAACCGCTTATGCGAGTCCGTGTTACTTCCGTATGCGATGCAGGGTGACCCGAAAGTCCTTTAACATTTCAAGTTTACGGAGTGGTGTAGGCAGAGAGGTAAAAATTGACATAAATGCGTAAAATGGCATAGGCTGTTGTTGAAACAAAGAATTGCACAAAATGACCAACTAATGGCGCTTCGTATGATACAAAAGCAATAATTAGCTTAACAACTGATTTTAGCAAAGACAATGTTCTTTTTAACAAAAACTGAACATGTCGCTCGTCATTTATCGGCAATACCTGTAGTCAAGGGACTATGTTATGAGTAGCCCTGTACAGAGTATCAGTGCGCCCGGTGAAAAATTGCCGACTTTTAGTATTCCATGTGAAGTAAGATGATTATGGTAAACTTGGGACTTCAGGTAACTTCACAACCAGTAATCAAACACACGAATTGAAGTCTTGGTGCCTGGCAGGCCAAGCACGACGGACGTGGCCGCTCAGCACGCGATCTTCGCCAAACGACGTGAATAAGAGATCATTCACACATGTAGCAATATGAGATGGATTGCCGTCCTGCATAAAATTAGTACCTTCCAACAGGTGTTTATCACCCGGGTTAGGGATGATCTTAAAATAGCTGCCGATCGGTCGCTAAATGGAAACCACAGTGGAAATCAGAAACATTTTTATGTGCAAGAGTTAGCTACATTTTCCAGATACTTCTCTACATAGTCGCCGCTCCGACTTCGATATTTGACGGAGCGTTTTACCAAATTACCAACACCATCGTCATAGAAGGCAGCCGCCTGTGCTTTCCGATATATCTCTACGTTAGTCTATAGTGCGTAGTCTGCGACCAAGTCTTCGTATCCAGCGTTTCATTTGAACAGAGATGATACTCAGGACGAGCCAATTAGGGCTATGTTTTGGGTGATCGAACACTTCTCATCGAAAAGGCTGCAGGAGCGTCTTCACTGACCCTGCAGAGTGCGGCTGAGAATTGCCATGAAGAAGGAAGTGTGTGGCAGTTGTGTTAGTGGGCTGCGTTCAGTAAGGCGAAGCGTCTCAGCGGGCCCTCCTACTTGGCGGGAGACATCGTTGTTCTAGGCACCTAGACACCTATACTCGCTCACAGTGCGCTCACAACTGAAAAGAGCATCTTGATGCGATCGGCAGTCATAGAAGTGACACCACCCAACACATCTAAGCAAAGCTTCATCGGGTTTTTACTGTGGTGTCCATTTCGCGACCGATCGGAACTTACTTTCTGGACAACCCTCGTACATGATTTTCATGCGGCGTTACTGATGTGTTGCTGTCTAGCTGCATCTGTTGGCCAGATTTTACTCCAGTTTTCAGTTTCAATGAAACCACATACCATTTGAGCAATGTGTGTCAATTTTTATCTCTCTGATTACACCATTCCGTGAATTACTGCATTTTAAAATGTTAACGGACTCTTGGGCAACCATGTACGTATATACAATAGCTGCTACTCGATGCGAATTGAGCACGGCCGTAGACTGCCAGTACTGAGCGAGAAACTAGTAAACATTACCACCCTCACAATAACTATAATTTTGTGGGCTATGTCATTCTTTCTCCTATCCTCGCATTTCCTTCAGCAGAACTGTCTTCTTGATTAGTGAACACAAGATTGACTATTCATTGGAATAAGTGCAATGTTCGCTTTCCGTCGCGAAGTGGCTTTTCTATTCTTCTGTCCTCTCAAGAAGAAAAGGACTGTGACTATGTGGTCTGCAAAGCATAACCGAAAAGATGAGAGTGAACTGGTCAATATTCACGTATTAATAGTGTTCTACATCCCCACAAACATTGGCATTAATTGCTTGGATAGTTATACTCTACTTACTGAGTACCCAAGTGAACTCAAAGATGACGTCTATGAATATTCTAGGGGCTGCTGAATGCCGTTAGAGTCAACGCTATGGTAATACTATTGGGTTCTGATTCAAAATCTAAACAGGCCGTATCAAAGAGACGAAAACATTCGAAGATGATAGCTATTGATTTGATAAGGCCACATCTTGAACCAAGGACGAAGATAACAAGTTTGTCTCGTAATCTCCAAGAAACAGTAGCAGGGATACTGGATAGACCAGCATCAGCAATTGTTTGTTCAAAGGAACACTGCTTTATGGAGATGTGCCTTCTGTACCTCAAGCAAGGACTGTAAAAGTAAAACTTGCTGCATCACATGTAAAATATTGATATGTGCAGAACATCAAGTGAAAATATGTCCAAAATGTGCAAATTAAGGACGATTCACAAAGAAAAGTTTTCTGTGACACAATTATTAGGTTGGTGCACAATTTCTTGTCGATTTTGTCTTGCGTTTTAGGTTTCCGGATCCATGGATTTATTTACCGATTGAAATTTTTATATATCGTCACTTCGTCACTTGGAGATAAGGACTGGAGCTTTGGACACTATAAAATGGAATGCTAAATGGAGAAACCCGGACATTTCTGACATATTTTGACTCCGGTGGAGGAAGTCCGAAACATTTGCAGCGTGTATGGGGATGCTATTGGGCAGAGAGCAACAAAAAGATAGTTTTCTCGTTTTAAGGCGCATAGTTTTGACATTTCTCACTCTCCACATTCAAGAAGACCATAGGTGTTTTATGAAAATTGTTTAAACGCATTAATCCACAATGGTCCACGTCAGTGTACTTGATAAGTGGTAAATGTGATGAACTGTAATGACTCCACCATTGCGCGACACTTGCTTTCGGTGTAGAAGGTTGAAAACCAGGTGAATGGGCACCGGATGCTCTAATCCATAATCACAAAAATAAGGCGGTAGCCATATGTGCATCTGCATCTACATCTACATCAATACTCTGCAATTTACATTTAAGTGCTTGGGAGAGGGTACATCGAACCACAATCATACTATCTCTCTACCATTCCACTCCCGAACAGCGCGCGGGAATAACGAACACCTAAACCTTTCTGTTCGAGC
This sequence comes from Schistocerca piceifrons, assembly GCF_021461385.2. Classification (NCBI taxonomy): domain Eukaryota; kingdom Metazoa; phylum Arthropoda; class Insecta; order Orthoptera; family Acrididae; genus Schistocerca; species Schistocerca piceifrons. The sequence continues at coordinate 602,864,508 of NC_060139.1, read as the reverse complement.
TCTGATTTCTCTTATTTTATTTTGATGATCATTCCTACCTATGTAGGTTGGGCTCAACAAAATATTTTCGCATTCGGAAGAGAAAGTGGTGACTGAAATTTCGTAAATAGATCTCGCCGCGACGAAATACGTCTTTGCCTTAATGACTTCCATCCCAACTCGCGTATCATATCTGCCACACTGTCTCCCCTATTACGTGATAATACAAACCGATCTGTCCTTTTTTGCACCCTTTCGATGTCCTCCGTCAATTCCACCTGGTAAGGATCCCACACCGCGCAGCAATATTCTAACAGAGGACGAACGAATGTAGTATAAGCTGTCTCTTTAGTGGACTTGTTGCATCATCTAAGTGTCCTGCCAATGAAACGCCACCTTTGGCTCGCCTTCCCCACAATATTATCTATGTGGTCTTTCCAACTGAAGTTGTTCGTAATTTTAACACCCGGGTACTTAGTTGAATTGACAGCCTTGAGAATTGTACTATTTATCGAGTAATCGAATTCCAACGGATTTCTTTTGGAACTCATGTGGATCACCTCACACTTTTCGTTATTTAGCGTCAACTGCCATACAGCAATCTTTTCTAAATCGCTTTGCAACTGATACTGGTCTTCGGATGACCTTACTAGACGGTAAATTACAGCATCATCTGCGAACACCCTAAAAGAACAGCTCAGATTGTCACCCAGGTCTCTTTATCAATTGACTCATGAACAACACCGATCATTCCTATCATGTATCGTTTCTAATGACTATAAATTCTTTGTTTATGTTAACATAAGGAAAAGATAGGAATGACTGAACTCAAAGAAAGAAGCGACTCCCCAGAGCGCATATTCCAAATACAATGTTATGCATCTGACGGAACATCGACAGTGTGGTTACTACGAATTGCTTCCCCAAAGTTTATCCACCATTGTTGACATTTGTTAACAGATGTCTTGCAGACACAATGCAAGTACAACGACCAGGAAGACTGCTTGAAGTGATGGTACTCAACTACGATACACGCCCGCATTCTGCTAGACTGACAAAAAAACCACGGAGGAGTTTGTTTGTGAAGCTATTCCGCATCCACATTATTCACCCGATCTTGTGGCCTCAGATATTCACCTTTCCCTCTCTGTGTCAAACAACCTTCAAGGAACTCCTTTTCTGTTGGAAATGAGCTCGAACATGGCTCGACGATTCTTCGCCTCAAAACTACATGATTTCTTCGATCGAGACTCGAAAAGTTACCTTAGCGTTAGCAGACTGTCGCAAATAGTGAGAGAGAATATATTATTGATGACTAAAGCCTCTATTCTTTATATCTGTTGTGTTTATTGAACTTATATAAAAACACAACGAACTTATGCACCAACCTAATAGTTCAGCTGTATCGTGAAAAACAAAATATTTTAATTCCTCATGTATTGAGTTTTTAATGTGGGGTACTCCAGTAGCCCGGGTAGTGTTAATGTCAAATCTTTTATGGGTAGTATTTGAGGGTTAAATGCAATTGTATGCGCTGTAATTAGTCCAGCCACGTTTTCGTGGTCAGTAGTGGAGGTGTGGAACATTTCTAGACTCCTCACTTAAATCTGGTTCTTGGAACTTTGGCACTGAGGTTCCACAGGATGTGTTAAAGCGCCTGGCAGTTTTCGTTTTTCAAGATTTCCCGCTCCCTCTCCTGCGCTTCAGACAGACCTGTACGATTCGTGCTGCCATTTATGCTATCCATTCAGTAACTGGTATTCCTCTTATGGAAATACTGTATGAACTCCACACCCTGAGTAACATTCTACGTTAGGTAGCATTACCATTTTTTAAATTATCCCTATCGTAGAGCGCATTTGCCCGGTAACCTACAAATTAATCGAAATCTTCCAGCTGTCTTATTTAAGAGTCAGATTGTACTACCATTTCATTTCATATCTAAATGACTTGTTTGCCCAACTGTTTGTGTGAGATGGTTAATTCCAGCTGTGGCCCATTAACAAAGATGTCATCGGATAACTAGAACTTAAAATTCCATTCCACTTGCCTGAGGGCCCAACGGTACCAACAACCACCGTGTCATCCTCTGCCAGTTTCATCGTTAAATTCAGCATGGGAGGGCATGGGGTCAGCACACTGCTCTTCCGCCATTGTCAATTTCAGTGACCTGGAGCCACTTCTTCTCAATCAAGCAGCTCATTAGTTGGCATTGCGATAGTGCGTACACCCCGTTGCAGTCCTACCGCCACGGGGAAATCTTTAGCTGTACCGGAAATCGAACACAAGTTCTCGGCGTGGTAGTCATCCACGATGAGCACCCGGCTATAGGGTGGACCTGCGACAGAGTTGGGTTAGGTTTTACTTTATCAAGTTCAAAAATTAACATGTACGAAAATTTAAAGCATGCTGCACCGCTTTGAAATCTTACCAGGATCTTACGAATATTTGTGCAGTAGTGTTTTTTTGAGACAGCATATATGACAGAATCTTTAGCAAAAATTTCTGAGGTTGCTACTAACGTTTTCTGGCAGGTCATTAATATACAGCGATACACAACATTCATCTGGGACAAGCACAAATTTGCCATCCCACGGTAATATGCTGCACGATTGTAAATTCGTCAGTAAACGTTATGGTACTGAGGGAAGTGCTTTTCGAAAACCAAGAGATACTACATTTAGCTGATTTGCGGAATTAAATTGAAGAGTGTATATGGTTCTCTCATCAGACTGGTTCTACCACATATCGACATTCTCGTATGAATTCTTTAGCACATTTCTTGCCTTCGTTATACCGACTGGAAGAAGACAGAGGTATACATAAGATCCTGTGAGTGAAAACATCATTTACATCAGTGGCATAAATTGTTTGACCCAGCAACTGACAAAATACCAATGACACAAAACTTCAGCTTCGGTTACAAAATCAACCATTACGAAAACACAGACGTGTAAAAGAATTGAATCAAATGATAACAGTAACGCTAATAGAAAAAATCTCATAACAGCAGTATAAGTTTATCAAATGTAGTTTCTGAAAAAATCAAGTAACATTTTCGCGTGGAAAACATACCGTTACTATAAATTTTTCTTAACAATAACACACCACATGCTACTAGAAACACAGCTCTAATCAAATTATTGAAAATTTGTAATAACTTCTATTCCTAATATCTAAAAAAGAGTGAAAATTAAATAACTAAAAATGTTTAAGAAATTGACGTTTCAGATGAAAGTTCCGGAATTTTGTGGTTCTTTGGCTTTATATTGCTGCTGTCTGAATTTCCATATATTATTTTGTTTCCCTAACCAGGAATCTAAGGAATTAAGATCAAGTAAATGGGAAGGCCATGAGCTCGACCTCATAGTGCAATCCATCGGTCATTATACGCTTGTGTTGAGCATTGCCATACTGTCATGCGATGGTCCATTGTCGTGCATAAGCCACACGCATTACCCAATAAGGGGTAAGCAGGGCCTGATATATTCTCAGAATTGTGTGTAACACTGTGGTTTTATCATCCACAGTTCCTTCGCACGCACAGATACTAAAAGGAAACTTATGTGTTGATTTCACGATCAATCGACGATTTGTATTTGGCCTAACATGGGTGTTGTGGATATTTATTATTCCATCCAGCGTGAATTCAGCTTCATATAAACGTAAAATGCGAGGTGCGACTGCATATCATTTAGTGCTCGAGATATAGTACTTTGCAGTTCGTCCCTGTTGCTCTAGAGATAAACTACTTGCCTGGAAACTGAGAGGTCGTGGAACCGAATTCCCATCGACCAAGAAATATCTCAGTTTGCTTTTAACCAAGCTTTCAACTCTCAGTGATGTGAAGAGGGACCATGAACGACACGTGGTTTCGATTCCAAGTCAAACTCTAGAACTCTTTCCCCTTTCCCTGGCAGGATTAATGGCGTAGGTTAAGTGACACGCAAGCCACCGAAGTAGCAACCAGTTGAAAGAGCTGCACCTGGCCGTTGAGCCACAAAGACAAACCAGCTAATACGAACTGAGAAATGAATGTCAACAGGGAGGTAGCCCACAGCACTGACTGCTAACGTCATCAACGCAAGAAACTATCATAATAACTATTTGCGTTCGGACATCTCTTTATTGGATAGTTACGTTATTTAAGGAAACAGGAGGTGTTTAGCCACATGTGAAACGTCAACCACGACCTGCAACAAATGATGATGCCCAAGTACGTGTTTTAGCTACTGTCGTGGCTAATCCGCACATCAGTAGCAGACAAGCTGCGCGAGAATCGGGAATCTCAAAAACGTCGGTGCTGCGAATGCTACATCAACATCGATTGCACCTGTCCCATATTTCTATGCACCAGGAATTGCATGGCGACAACTTTGAACGTCGTGTACAGTTCTGCCATTGGGCACAAGAGAAATTACGGGACGATGGCAGATTTTTTACACGCGTTCTATTTAGCGACACACAGCGACCAACAGTGCTATCATAAACCGGCATAATATGCACTATTGGACAACGGAAAATCCACGATGGCTGCGACAAGTGTAACATCAGCGACCTTGGCGGGTTAATGTGTGGTGCGACATCATGGGAGGAAGGATAATTGGCCCCCATTTTATCGATGGTAATCTAAATGGTGCAATGTATGCTGATTTCCTACGTAATGTTCTGCCAATGTTACTACAAGATGTTTCAGTGCATGACAGAATGGCGATGTACTTCCAGCATGATGGATGTCCGGCATATAGCTCGCGTGCGGTTGAAGTGGTATTGAATAGCATATTTCGATGGTAATCTAAATGGTGCAATGTATGCTGATTTCGTACGTAATGTTCTACCAATGTTACTACAAGATGTTTCACTGCATGACAGAATGGCGATGTACTTCCAACATGATGGATGTCCGGCATATAGCTCGCGTGCGGTTGAAGCGGTATTGAATAGCATATTTCATAACGGGTGAATTGGTCGTCGAAGCACCATACCATGGCCCGCACGTTTACTGGATCTGGCGTCCCAGAATTTCTTTCTGTGGGGAAAGCTGAAGGATATTTACTATCGTGATCCACCGACAACGCCTGACAACATGCGTCAGCGCATTGTCAATGCATTTGCGAACATTAGGAAGTCGAACTACTCGCTGTTGAGAGGTTGACGGACATCATTTTGAGCATTAATTCCATTAATGTGGTATTTACAGGTAATCACGCTGTAACAGCATGCGTTCTCAGAAATGAAAAGTTCACAAAAGTACATGTATCAAATTGGAACAACCGAAATAAAATGTTCAAACGTACTTACGTTCTGTAATTTAATTTAAAAAACCTACATGTTACCAACTGTTCGTCTAAAATTGTGAGCCATACGTTTGTGACTATTACAGCGCCATCCATCAAAAAGCGATAAAAGTGGTCCAACTAAAACGTTCATATTTCTTTACATACTACACGAATATGTAATAAAAAATGGGGGTTCCTATTTTAAAAAAAACGCAGTTGATATCCGTTTGACGTATGGCAGTGCCATCTAGTGGGCCAACCATAGCACCATCTGGTTTCCCCCTTTAAGCCAGACAAGTTTCGTTCTTTGTAGTTTTTGCGTTTGCCGCTTATTTCGTGAGATATTTTGCCCAGTCACCATCAATGGACCACCCTGTATATATCGTTAGGACAAGAAATATTTACTGACGCATTAAAGTTCGTTTGTTACTGAGACGTTTAGTAGGGAAGAAAGTAAATTTGATATTCAAAATAAAACAATTTAAGTACTTACCTCTTTTTCCCAGATGGTAGTGGAGATTAAACTTCGAATAGCAGTTGTACAATACAATATTCCACCTCAGCTTGTGTTCCAGGTGAGTGTATCTATACATCACGCCTGCGATGAATTCATTAACCAGATAAGTCAATATTTAAATGACATATTATATTGCATTTACTTTGAATTCCGTAACTAAACTTCCGTGATTCTTCTGTGAGAAAAAATTTGGTGTTCGGTCTGTATGGAGTGACTAATTTTTAGCTCACTAACCATAACTGAAGGAACACATTAGGAATTTCCAGATTCTCTTGGAATATAACCAGTACCGTATTAACAAACTGTTCATAAAAAAAATAGCGTTTTACAAGTGGCTGTAAGGGATCTACGTCCATCCGGATTGTTTATTACTTTCCAATTCATGTTGAAGAAATTATTCTGTAAAATTATATAATTAATATAATGTTTAGTAATGACATGTAATAATTACATATAACGCATGAAACAGTATTGGATTCCCTGAACCATACAATAGCAGTGTGCTTCAGCGAACCGATTATTGCGTCATGAGTTATTTTGCTTCAGATGTAGCAGAATTCTTTACTTTGTCTAATACATGGTCTGTAATTAATCCTAAGTCTTAGGAAATCTCATTTCTTCTGCTCATCAATATTTCCCGCGTTGTTTACTTTGCTCTCAATTCATATTCAGAGCTCAGGGGACAGGCTGTTCCAATAAACAGATCTTGTACGTACTTCTTCCTCACTTCCTATGAGGATGTTAATGTCCTCTGCAAATTATACAGTTCATACTCTTTCATCCTAATTTTGATCCCATTTTTGATGTATTTTCTTATCTCTTCCATAGCTTCTTTAACTTACAGGTTGATCAGTATAGGTGAAAGAGTGCCTCTCCACTCTATCATCTTTCTAATCTGCGTACTTTTTTTATTCATTTTCCGCTTTTACTCAACCTTCTTGTTTCTCCTACGTACTATCTTGTGCATACTTTCTTACTCAGCTTCCCTGTAGCACATACGTGTGTTCTGAGCGTTACAACCGTCTCTGTTAGCATGTAATTCTTCAATGTTGACAGAGCCAGTACGTTGGTTGTAAGAAACCATAAACATGCGAAAGTACGGGTGTAGTAACCTTTAGTCGAGAATCATAGTGAAAATAAACCATATGAAATGTCCGTCGTAGTACTGGTGCTAAACATGAGTTGTCTAAATCATTTGCTTTGTTCTGACTGACAGTAAAGTTATTTTGTAATTTGTTAATTTAACATAGCGCCACAATTTTGAGGCTTGCTTTGTTTACGTTCATGCGATGATGATTCGTGTCTCGCAAGAAGAGACTGCGAGTTGATTATATTAGACGTTGAGTGTAGACAAGCACTTGGTGTAGGGAGTGGCAACTGACCCTTAACATAGACAAATGTAATGTATTGCGAATACATAGAAAGAAGGATCCTTTATTGTATGATTATATGATAGCGGAACAAACACTGGTAGCAGTTACTTCTGTAAAATATCTGGGAGTATGCGTGCCGAACGATCTGAAGTGGAATGATCATATAAAATTAATTGTTGGTAAGGCGGGTACCAGGTTGAGATTCGTTTGGAGAGTCCTTAGAAAATGTAGTCCATCAACAAATGAGGTGGCTTACAATACATTCGTTCGACCTATACTTGAGTATTGCTCATCAGTGTGGGATCCGTACCAGAGATAGAGAAGATCCACAGGAGAGCGGCGCGTTTCGTCACAGGGTTATTTGGTAAGCGTGATAGCGTTAGGGAGATGTTTAACAAACTCAAGTGGCAGACTCTGCAAGAGAGGCGCTCGGCATCGCGGTGTAGCTTGCTCGCCAGGTTTCGAGAGGGTGCGTTTCTGGATGAGGTATCGAATACATTGCTTCCCCCTACTTACCTCCCGAGGAGATCACGAATGTAAAATTAGAGAGATTAGAGCGCGCACGGAGGCTTTCAGACAGTCGTTCTTCCCGCGAACCATACGCGACTGGAACAGGAAAGGGAGGTAATGACAGTGGCACGTAAAGTGCCCTCCGCCACACACCGTTGGGTGGCTTGTGGAGTATAAATGTAGCTGTAGATGTAGATGCAATTAAATTTTAGGTAACGATATCTTTCGATTTCTTATGTACGCGATAAAATTGTTTGATGATGAACAGAAAATGCTCGACACGAGTCACAAAATATTAAATTTAGATATGAGTAAGAAACATGGCTAAACGGAACGAAAAAATAATTTGTTCATACCAGTGAGAGTACCAACACATTGGCACTGTGGCCAGAGTCTCACGTTGTTTACCTCTGAGTAGTCACTGGGTGTGGACCGCGTGCTGCTATCCGACCCCTCTGCGTTGTGTGCGCGTGGCGCGGCGGCGGGCGGAGTCGGCTGAGGGCGCTGATATTATTAGCCGGCGCGTGGCGAGCTTACTAAACGTCGGAAATTCATTAATGCCTTCAAGGCGGCCAACCGCTGCTGCGTGGGCTTTGCATGCCAAGTCTGGGCCGCGGTCGCCAGCCAATAATTAGGCCTCAAAGAAAAGCCTGCCCCTCTCTCCCACCCCTGCTCTTTCTTTTGTTCTTCACCCTGTTCCCTCTTATTCTCGCTAACACCGCCACTCCCTCTTACTTTCTCCGTCTCTCGACAGCGGGGCACCCTCTCCATCATTCCCACTGTTTCTGTGAGGCACACACTGCGCAGAATGTGCTTCCTCTCTCTCTGTCTCTCTCGGTTTCTCCCTCCCTAAATGTTACCAACCCGAGAGATCCCAGAATCAACTGTTCTTTGACTTTCAGTTCAATTCCTCTCTTACACCACTTTGCACTGAGAAATAGCGTGGGCACATATTTTCTGAAAAAACTCCACATTTAGGTAATCCCATTTTACCTTCTGTACCTCGTAATGCTCTCTCTCTACATATCTTACTTTGTAGAAAGTTAACAGAGTAATATTCAAAATCTTTGGGAGATCAGTACCAGTTATCCTCTTGAGGTCAGAGCCACTGTGAAAAGCAATTTTAAACTTCCGGGAGCAGGGTTTCCGAGATGAGTCCTTGTAAAAGTTTTGGCTCGTATTCCACGAGAGCTCACGTATTGCTACAGTTGTGGTAGACATAAAAGAAGGGAAATATCTTTTACAGTTCTCTACAGAGCCATTGAATACAATCTGAACTTGTCAAGACTCTCCTACGTTAATTGCTTTTAATACATATGACAAAACTCATTGGATACCTCCTAAAGTCGTGTCGGACCCATTTTTTCCTGGAGAAATGCGGTAACTTGGCGAGGTAGGGATTCATCAAATCATTGAAATCTACCAGTAGAAATATTGAGTCTTGCTGCTGCTATAGCCATCTGGAATTGTGGAAGTGTTGCAGGTGTTGGATTTTGTGCAGGAACTGACCTCTCGATTGGATCGCATTGATGTTCGATGGGGTTCATGTCGGGAGCTCTGAATGGCCATATCAAACGCTCGAACTGTCCAGAACGATCTTCAAACTAATCGCAGTTCACTGTGTCTTGGTGACATGGTGCTTTCTCATTCCTAAGAATTAGGTCCAAATGGTCTCCATACAGCCAAACGCAACCATTTCCAGTCGGTGACCAATTCCACTGGACCAGAGAACGCAGTCACATCGTTATGGAGCTCCCAACAATTTTCACAGAGTCTCGTTGACAGCTTGTGTCCATAGTTTCTTTGGGCCTGCACCACACTCGAACTCCACTACCAGCTTTTACCAACAGAAATCTGGACACATCTGACCAGGCCACTGGTTTTCAGTCGTCTAGGGTCCAACCGATGTGGTCACGAGCCCAGAAGCGGCCCTGCATGCAATGTCGTGCTCTTAGCAATGGCACTCGGAACACTATCCTAACGGATATACTCGTCGTACCTCAGACATTGAATTCTGCGGTAATTCCTCTCACTGTTCCTTGTCTGTTAGCACTGACAACAGTACGCAAACGCCGCTGCTCTCGGGCGTTAATTCAAGACCGATGCCACTACGTTCTCGTAGTGAGAGATTGTGCCTGAAATTTGATATTCTCGGCACACTCTTGACACTGCGGATCTAGGCATGATGAATTGCTGTTAAGCAACTTATTTTCACTATGATTTCTGTTGTGCAATGCGTTTAGCTCCATCTACCAGTTCACGTTCAGAGCCTGCTAATTCCTGGTATGCGGCAACAATCACGTCGGAAAACTTTCCACATGTTGTGTTGTTGTTGTTGTTGTGGTCTTCAGTCCTGAGACTGGTTTGATGCAGCTCTCCATGCTACTCTGTCCTGTGCAAGCTTTTTCATCTCCCAGTACCTACTGCAACCTACATCCTTCTGAATCTGCTTTGTGTATTCATCTCTTGGTCTCCCTCTACGATTTTTACCCTCCACGCTGCCCTCCATTACTAAATTGGTGATCCCTTGATGCCTCAGAACATGTCCTACCAACCGATCCCTTCTTCTAGTCAAGTTGTGCCACAAACTTCTCTTCTCCCGAATCCTATTGAATACTTCCTCATTAGTTATGTGATCTACCCATCTAATCTTCAGCATTCTTCTGTAGCACCACATTTAGAAGGCTTCTATTCTCTTCTTGTCCAAACTATTTATCGTCCGTGTTTCACCTCCATACGTGGCTACACTCCATACGAATGCTTTCAGAAATGACTTCCTGACACTTAAATCAATACTGGATGTTAACAAATTTCTCTTCTTCAGAAACGCTTTCCTTGCCATTGCCAGCCTACATTTTATATCCTCTCTACTTCGACCATCATCAGTTATTTTGCTCCCCAAATAGCTAAACTCCTTTACTACTTTAAGTGCCTCATTTCCTAATCTAATTCCCTCAGCATCACCCGACTTAATTAGACTACATTCCATTATCCTTGTTTTGCTTTTGTTGATGTTCATCTTATATACTCCTTTCAAGACACTGTCCATTCCATTCAACTGCTCTTCCAGGTCCTTTGCTGTCTCTGACAGAATTACAATGTCATCGGCGAACCTCAAAGTTTTTATTTCTTCTCCATGAATTTTAATAAGTACTCCGAATTTTTCTTTTGTTTCCTTTACTGCTTGCTCAATATACAGATTGAACAACATCGGGGAGAGGCTACAACCCTGTCATACTCCCTTCCCTACCATTGCTTCCCTTTCATGTCCCTCGACTCTTATAACTGCCATCTGGTTTCTGTACAAATTGTAAATAGCCTTTCGCTCCCTGTGTTTTACCCCTGCCACCTTTAGAATTTGAAAGAGAGTATTCCAGTCAGCATTGTCAAAAGCTTTCTCTAAGTCTACAAATGCTAGAAACGTAGGTTTGCCTTTCCTTAATCTTTCTTCTAAGATAAGTCGTAAGGTCAGTATTGCCTCACGTGTTCCAGTGTTTCTACGGAATCCAAACTGATCTTCCCCGAGGTTGGCTTCTACTAGTTTTTCCATTCGTCTGTAAAGAATTCGTGTTAGTATTTTGCAGCTGTGACTTATTAAACTGATAGTTAGGTAATTTTCACATCTGTCAACACCTTCTTTCTTTGGGATTGGAATTATTATATTCTTCTTGAAGTCTGAGGGTATTTCGCCTGTTTCATACATCTTGCTCACCAGATGGTAGAGTTTTGTCAGGACAGGCTCTCCCAAGGCCGTCAGTAGTTCCAATGGAATGTTGTCTACTCCGGGGGCCTTGTTTCGACTCAGGTCTTTCAGTGCTCTGTCAAACTCTTCACGCAGTATCATATCTCCCATTTCATCTTCATCTACATCCTCTTCCATTTCCATAATATTGTGCTCAAGTACATCGCCCTTGTATAGACCCTCTATATACTCCTTCCACCTTTATGCTTTCCCTTCTTTGCTTAGAACTGGGTTTCCATCTGAGCTCTTGATATTCATACAAGTCGCTCTCTTATCTCCAAAGGGCTCTTTAATTTTCCTGTAGGCAGTATCTATCTTACCCCTAGTGAGATAGGCCTCTACATCCTTACATTTGTCCTCTAGCCAACCCAGCTTAGCCATTTTGCACTTCCTGTCGATCTCATTTTTGAGACGTTTGTATTCCTTTTTGCCTGCTTCATTTACTGCATTTTTATATTTTCTCCTTTCATCAATTAATATTTCTTCTGTTACTCAAGGATTTCTACTAGCCCTCGTCTTTTTACGTACTTGATCCTCTGCTGCCTTGGCTACTTCATCCCTCAAAGCTACCCATTCTTCTTCTACTGTATTTCTTTCCCCCATTCCTGTCAATCGTTCCCTTATGCTCTCCCTGAAACTCTGTACAGCCTCTGGTTCTTTCAGTTTATCCAGGTCCCATCTCCTTAAATTCCCACCTTTTTGCAGTTTCTTCAGTTTTAATCTACAGGTGATAACCAATAGATTGTGGTCAGAGTCCACATCTGCCCCTGGAAATCTCTTACAATTTAAAACCTGGTTCCTTAATCTCTGTCTTACCATTATATAGTCTATCTGATACCTTTTAGTATCTCCAGGGTTCTTCCATGTATACAACCTTCTTTCATGATTCTTAAACCAAGTGTTAGTTATGATTATGTTGTGCTCTGTGCAAAATTCCACCAGGCGGCTTCTTCTTTCATTTCTTACCCCCAATCCATATTCACCTACTATGTTTCCTTCTCTCCCTTTTCCTACACTCGAATTACAGTCACCCGTGACTATTAAATTTTCGCTCCCTTCACAATCTGAATAATTTCTTTTATTTCATCATACATTTCTTCAATTTCTTCGTCATCTGCAGAGCCAGTTGGCATGTAAACTTGCACTACTGTAGTAGGTGTGGGCTTCGTATCTATCGTGGCCACAATAATGCGTTCACTATGCTGTTTGTAGTAGCTTACCCGCATTCCTATTTTCCTATTCATTATTGAACCTACTCCTGCATTGCCCCTATTTGATTTTGTGTTTATAACCCTGTAGTCACCTGACCAGAAGTCTTGTTCCTCCTGCCACCGAACTTCACTAATTCCCACTATATCTAACTTCAACCTATCCATTTCCTTTTTAAATTTTCTAACCTACCTGCCCTATTAAGATATCTGACATTCCACGCTCCGATACTTAGAACGCCAGTTTTCTTTCTCCTGATAACGACATCCTCTTGAGTAGTCCCCGCCTGGAGATCGGAATGGGGGACTATTTTACCTCCGGAATATTTTACCCAAGAGGACGCCATCATCATTTAATCATACAGTAAAGCTGCATGCCCCCGGGAAAAATTACGGCTGTAGTTTCCCCTTGCTTTCAGCCGTTCGCAGTACCAGCACAGCAAGGCCGTTTTGGTTATTGTTACAAGGCCAGATCAGTCAATCATCCAGACTGTTGCCCTTGCAACTACTGAAAAGGCTGCTGCCCCTCTTCAGGAACCACACGTTTGTCTGGCCTCTCAACAGATACCCCTCGGTTGTGGTTGCACCTACGGTACGGCTGTCTGTATCGCTGAGGCACGCAAGCCTCCCCACCAACGGCAAGGTCCATGGTTCATGGTTCATGCGCCTCAATTTTATACATTGTGTAGTCGGTACTGCCGCCAGCTGTGTATGTGCATATCGTTATCACATGACTTGAGTCTTCATAGAGCATGATAGTCTTTCAAACCGGAGCCTGCACAACCGTTTAAGTTCTGGTGTTTATCCAAATTTGAAATTAGCCGCAATAAGACCCAATTAACATGTCACTCAATAGCTTGCAATAACGACGCTTATTCCTGAGGAACAACATCTCTCTACTTATAATCATGATATTTAATCGCACTCGTGCCTGGGGTTTAATATCCGCCCCATCGACGGCTTTTTCGCTTCTCTCATCATAGAAATTGTCTACTTTCCATTTCCCGCAATCGTCCCCCTAACCGCAGATTGGTGGTTTAGCGCGATCCGTAGAATCAATTCCGACAGTGGCAGCTTAGACAACTACACTACTCACTACTGGCCATTAAAATTGCTACACCAAGAGGAAAGGCAGATGATAAACGGGTATTCATTGGACAAATATATTATACTAGAACTGACATTTGATTACATTTTCACGCAATTCGGGTGCACAGATCTTGATAAATCAGTACCCAGAATAACCACCTCTGTCCGTAAAACGGTCATGATACGCTTGGGCTTTGAGTCAAACAGAAATTGGATGGCGTGTACAGGTACAGCTGCCCATGCAGCTTCACCACGATACCACAGTTCATCAAGAGTAGTGACTGGCGTATTGTGACGAGCCAATTGCTCGGCCGCCATCAAATGGTTCAAATGGCTCTGAGCACTATGGGACTTAACATCTGAGGTCATCAGTCCCCTGGAACTTAGAACTAATTAAACCTAACTAACCTAAGGACACCACACACATCCATGCCCGAGGCAGGATTCGAATCTGCGACCGTAGCGGCAGCGCGGTTCCGAACTGAAGCGCCTAGAATCACTCGGCCACTCTGGCCGGCGCTCGGCCGCCATCGGCCAGGTGTTTTCAGTTGGTGAGAGATCTGTAGAATGTGCTGTCCAGGGCAGCAGTCGAACATTTTCTGTATCCAGAAAGGCCCGTACAGGACCTGCAACATGCGGTCGTGCATTATCTTGCTGAAATGTGGGGTTTTGCAGGGTTCGATTGAAGGGTGAGGCCACGGGTAACACATCTGAAATGTAAGGTGCACTGTTCAAAGTGCCGTCAATGCGAACAATAGGTGACCGAGACGTGTAACCAATGGCAACCCACATCACCACGCCTAACACGGATGCGACCATCATGATGCTGTAAACAGAACCAGGATTCATCAGAAAAAATGACGGTTTGCCATTCGTGCACCCAGGTTCGTCGTTGACTACACCATCGCAGGCGCTCCTGTCTGTGATGCAGCGTCAAGGGTAACCGCAGACATGGTCTCCGAGCTGATAGTCCTTGCAGCAGCTGCTAACTTCGTCGAACTGTTCGTGCAGATGGTTGTTGTCTTGCAAACGTCCCCATAGTTGGCTCTGGATTCGAGACGTGGCTGCACGATCCGTTACAGCCATGCGGATAAGATGCCTGTCATCTCGACTGCTAGTGATACGAGGCCGTTGGGCTCCAGCACGGCGTTCCGTATTACGCTTCTGAACCCACCGATTCCATATTCTGCTAACAGTCATTGGATCTGGACCAACACGAGCAGCCATGTCACGATACGATAAACCACAATCACGATAGGCTACAATCCGACCTTAATCAAAGTCGGAAACGTGATGGTACGCATTTCTCCTCCTTACACGAGGCATCACAAAAACGTTTCACCAGGCCACTGCTTTTTTGTGTATGAGAAATCGGTAGGAAACCTTCGTCTTGTCAGCACGTTGTAGGTGTCGCTCAGAAAAGGTAATTATTTGCATATTACAGCATCTTCTTCCTGTCGGTTAAATTTCGCGTCTGTAGCACGTCATCTTCGTAGTGTAGCAGTTTTAATGGCCAGTAGAGTACTTTTGAGGAACATGTTATATCCCTACATTGGCACGTTTCGAACTGAACGTGAATATAATATGAAAGTGTTACAGTAAAAACCCGTCTAGCTATTACACTTTTGTGCCGTAAGAACGCACGCATTCACCAGACGAACAACGAACAGAATCAAAAATCAAAGCGCAGTTGAAAAGTAAAATATATGAACAAGGCGAGTTTCTGGCAGCAGCTGTAAACGCCAGACGGCAAAAAGCGGGCAGTTGTACTGATTTCGGTGTGGAGGTTGCAGGCAGATATCGACGGTGGCTGGTTTCTTGAGCTTGTGACGAAGAGGCGAGCGGCTGAGTAAGGTCCAGGCTCCAGGAGACCTTCATATCTGTACATACACCACACCCAAGATCGTGATATAATTATTGTTTCTCTTCTCACGCAGTATTCCCAATTATAATATATAGAGATAGTTCAAGATATTAGTCAGACCAGGACTCGAACCTGGACTTTCTGCATATCACGAGCTATCGCCTTAACCTGTACTCTATTGCAGTAGGCCTCCAAGTCTCACACTAACTTTTTTGTCACTGATGTTTCCAGCTCTGGTGTTTCCACCTATGATTTTAGAATCCACTACAATAGATCCTCTCACGAGGTATTTAGGAATAACACGAGTTACACTTTATTCAAATTAATCTCTATTTCGTAAGGTTATTGAAGAAAATATCTTCTACGATTTATTCCTCACTTCTTTCAACATTAGGAGTAATTATCCCATCCTGGGTACAGATTTGGTGACAGTCTATGTATGATTTAAGTGTGGAGCCATTAAACTGTCGCCTATGTGCTACTTAAGATTCCATCAGGTAGATTAGGATTCCACAAATCAGTGCTGTGCTTTGCACGTCGGTTGGAAGTGAGATGGCTGCTGATATTTTGCTCTATCAGAAGCCCTATGCTAGGAATGAAGCAATTTCGTGGTTTTCGGCGCTTGTGGCCACAGTAGCTTGGTATCAGACTTCAAAAACAGCTATCATTTTTAAATGTCTGTAGTAGACCTCCTCAAGACACTGTGTGCTCTTTCTAAATTTATCACTTGGTGTACAGTCTGACCAGGGCTCAGGCATCAACTTCCATTTGTGTTTCCTCACGAAACTAGCTTAGACCCGCGTTTAATGGCTGTGATTATGGTCAACATAGTAATGGAAATGATGGACACGTGGGGAGATTACCAAGTAACATAAATAATAATGTTGACAGACTCAAATAAACGCTGTTGAGTAAGCGGTCTTGTGATCATATGTATCATACCATAGTGTTATGGACTATTGTTTGGATTGCACAGCGGTATGGATAGGATAAGGGGGTGGGGGGTTAACTCGTCTTCTGATTGGTTTCATCCATGCTCTCCTCTACCAATGAATTCATCTTAGAGTAGACCTCACACAAAACGTCCTCAATTATTTGTTGTAAATACAAGTATTCCCGTTCTCTTGTACACCTGTAATTTTTGGCCTCTGTGGTTCGCTCTGTTGTCAAGGAAATTATTACATGAAGACCCATCCCATGTTCTAACAGCATTTCCTTTCTTCTCGGTAGTGTATTTCCATGCATTCATGTATGAGGTCTTCATTTCTCACAACGAGCGAAATATTCAGCAACCTTCTGTAACATCACATCTCAAACGTTTCCATTCTCTCTTCTTCCTGTTTCCAGAAATTCCATGACTCACTTCTATTAAATGTGGTTTTCCATAGATATATTACTCAGGAAGAAGCAAGAAAGATTGGGGTTAACACTCACGTAATTAGAGACATACCTCAAGCTCGGAATATTTCATAGGCGGGGAAGGGAAGGAACCATCTCGCCGTTTTCCTGGGTGGGGTGTAGGCCACTCACGGAACACCTATGTCTGGATGGCCGGACGCGGATTTGTACTGGCGCCCTGCCGCATGGGAATCCAATGGACTGACTCGGTATGTGTACTGAGGACACAATTGCTGAAACCGAGGCCTGTGTTTTGTATGAGCACACTTCTCTTCATGGGCGAATGTTGTTCTTGCGTACTAATCTACTTCCTATGACCTGACTGCGTAATCCATTTAACGATATTTAGCAATGAATGAATCAGAAATTCTGCACCACGTCGTCGCCAATTCTGATGTAAAATTTATCGTTAATCTCAGTTCTACTACTACTGATTGCTTGCATCTTTTTTTATTTAACCTTAGTCTATATTTTGTGTGATTAGGCTATTCATTCCATTTGGCATGTCCTGTAACCCTTAGTCACTTTCAATGAGGATAGCAATGTCACCACCGAATCTTATTGATTTGCACTCAATTTTAATCTCACTTCTGAACGTTGCCTTTATTTCCAGTATTGCTTCTTCGATACACAAGTTGAAGAGTATAGTAGTACGTGTGCAGCTCTACCTTACTATATGTTTAATTCGATAATTAATTGATCTCTTCTTCGTTATTATGGTTCGTTCTTGGTTCTTGTAGGTGTTGCATGTTATCATTCTTCCACTACTGCTTGTAATTATTCAGCAAATTTCAAAGGATTGGAGAGAGATTACTTTATCGAACACAGTATGGAGGATTGAAGAAAATTGTTCGTAAGACGATGAAAATCGTAATTTATTAAGCTGATTACAGGTTTCGGCTCATTGACGAGCAACCCTCAGATCAATCTAAAATTTTGTTCATTGAGTGACATTTGTTACATATCGTCCTGTTCTTAGAGCTGAGTGGGTCTAAAATGAACAATCATAGTTGGTTAAGTAAATGGACAACGTTAACTAATAATCTAGTATTGTTGCAATGCCCATTATAGCAAACATGTGTACAAACTATCGACATGAGCGTAGCTACCATCATAACTTTTCTTGTTGTGTTGGGACTGAAAAATGAATGATATTTTAAAATAATTATTAAAATTGTTTTAAATGTCAATGGAGTTGCAGTTGTCTCGTGACGGAGTGACGAATATGTAACTTTATACATAGAAAAACAATTTCAAAATATTTCAGCAGATATTTGCATTTCGTTTTGGCAGTCGGTAGCCCAAACAATTACCGCTCATGACGTATCACGTCTAGTGCGATGTGCGGTATCGATGAAAAGCGTCGGTTTTGAATCCCATTAAAAGCAAAGTATTTTTAAAGTGGAATTTTACGTGTCCCTTTACGCCCAGAGTACTCTAGCATTATATACGTTTTATAGATATGTATTAACAGGGCAGGCAAAAAAAAAAAAGAAAAAAAATAGCATTTCAGCAGTGACTCAGTGACAGCACTGCCCTGGCCTGCACTGATTCCTACAGACATTCAGCAGCGTTGCTCAGTCGCTCCTGGAGTACCGCTTTTCCTTCGTGTTTTACTGTTTCTATTTATACATATCGATAAAAAATTTAGCACAAAAGTAGTTTAGGGGCGATTTATAGAATAAGCACGTAATGTTGCGCTTTAAAATTATGTTGTTTGTAACGGAAAGGAAACCGACGCTTTCCGTCGCCACTAGGCATCGCATTATAGATGTGATAAGCATTATGGGTTTGCGATTATTCTAGCTATACATTGTAAATATCCGCCAAAACACTACAGAAAATGAGCCTTAGGAGCGACATTATTTGTAGGACGCCATCAGAAAGTCGATATTTTCATTTCATCTAAGCTTAATTCAATAGAAAACCTTAATAGAGACTTTCTTACTCGCCGATGACTAATTAATGATAATGAAGATAAAAAGCAAAACCACTGTCTACCTGCTGAGATTATTGTTCATGAGTGTAAATGAAGATATCTACTGGTAAGATAAAAGTAATTTAGAGAAATTTTTAAAGAAGACGAACACATAGGTTCCGAAATCATTTACAATATAAATGAACAACTAATACTTTTGGCTATCTCGGAAATCGAATACACTGGCTGTCACAAAAAATAAAGCACCCGGAAGTGAAGGAGGAAAGGAAATGAACCACGAGCTGAGAGGCAATGTGGAGTTATTTAAGTGATTGCAAATTAGAGTCAGAGTTACAAAGAACTTGACAGTATGTCCCAGCTTACTAATACGACGCTGCACACTCTCTGACCTGGATGCATCCACTAATTCTGTTGGGAATTGCATCATAAAAATGTTATGTCCTCTTCAATCCACTTTTTCTCATACTTTTATTTATGCCTGTATGCGTTTAGGGTTTTCCATCGCCTTCAGTGGTCGTAATACATACCTAATCTTCAGGTGGTACATATTTAAAAACGTTGACTGCTGTTTGGAAGCCGCAGGTGTCCTGTGCAAATTGAGAAGGTGTTTAATTCCTGAACTGAGCGAGTTGTGTATTTTTTTACTATATTTTACTTGTTAAAAGTACTTAATTGATCCGCTGCTTGTTGTAGCTCCTATTTTTCGCTTTTATAATCTGGCATAAACACGTTTTCTTTGAATATCGAACGAAAGTAGCACAGTTTCTGCGATTTATAATCTGCCACAAACACGTTTTCCTTGAATATCAAACGAAAGTAGCACAGTTTCTGCCATTTTGCCGACTGACATGATTGTTTACACTGGAAAATTTTGTCTGTGGTCGTAGTTACATTTTTCTTATAAATTTGGAAACTACTGTTTAATCTAGGTAGGTGGATTGATTAAATAGTTTTTATTTAAGATTGTGATTGATAAAATAAGTGAAATTGTTTATTATTAATGGGCTCGTCGCTGTGTATGACTGTTTAATAAGTGCGGTAATGACTACTCATCTATCGAATATTATAAAAATCTACTGATTAATATAAAACACTGTACTTACGAACCTTAACGTTATAATGAATTAGCCGCCCAGCTTGGTTTCACATATTTTCTTGGACAGTAAAATAAAAAGATGAGTTTAAACTTTGTTGAAGTGTGATATGGTTGTCGTTTATCGTTATAAAATCGGATAGTGAAATAAATGTGTATCTCCTGTTAATGGTGAATGAAATTTTAAAGTTCCTGAGGCGAAGGACTTCCGCTAAGTAGCATTTGCTGCCTATGACTTAGGCTCAATTATTAGGCACAGTGTCTGTGATCTTTAAAAGGTCAGTATCACTTCCTCACCAATGGTATTTTCGGTTACCAGTCTTTTGTATAGTTTGAGAGCGTCCAGAAAAATAGTATCTATGGTACCACAACGCAGAGAAAGGTGTCTGTATCTGTGTTTCACTTAAGGAAAGCAGAAATCTGAAAGCTGAGTTACCTGCTGCGTTGCTGCAAACTTTCTTTTTATACACGGAGTAAAGCAGCATCCAATGCTACATTTTTCTCTGTGCATAAATAGTTGAAAACACAGGTTTTAACTGTTAGTTGTTCTGAAGCGATTACAAAAAATTGGTGTCACTTAGTCGTGCTTGTCCCTAACCGTTACCGAATTGGTAGAAGGGGAGCTACTGTGTACGCTGGACTCTGAATCACATTTCGTCTTGGCATATGTCCACAATGAGAGGTGAATGCTACTTGAAAAGGCAGAAAAAAATCCCCAGCTGGGATTCGATCCAACAGCCTTCGATTTCAAGTCTCAGGCTCAACCTGTCGGCTGTTACACCAGTTAACGCTTTCTGCTACCTCCGTGCACTGCTACTCTCTCGAGTTGTTGCGACTGTTTGCTAGGTGGCAGTGGCATCGTCTTGACAGCTTATATTTCATTCATCGTAATTGAGACAGGTTGCGCGAAGTATTAATAGCTTCTAAACAAAATATTTCTCGCGAGTGGGCTTATCTATTACTGACAACTAATTTTAATACTGTTAATGGCTTCGTCCTTCAGTTTGTCATTTGTGTTTTGTAGTTACATGTTCTACAGATGATTTCAATTATACATTTTTGGAATCTATGTGGTATGAGTCAGTTTACGGATTTATACACATGACAAGTGAAAACATTAATAAACACATGTCTTTTTAGTCCTGCTCATGGAACTACACTTCAAAACTAGGTTTTCTTCTGATTTTATGATAATGGTTCTTCAGTAGTTTTGTTATTTTATAGGAATTCTTCTGCACCTCACACTGGGCCAACAGAAAGCACAATATAAGGTGACTACATCTAAAAAGGAATACACCGCAAATACACAATTCACAAAGTGGAGTAGTCAAACTAATTGTTAATTACCACTTGATAGCTGTATTATCCAAACGGCAATCGAGGGATTAAGTAAATATTACACAAACTGAAGATGGGTGAAAGCCCTAAATGCATGCTGGCCTAAATCAAAATACATATAAAGTGGCTAGTTGTTGTATCGCTTAAAACACAAGTAATATAAACCAAAGCCACAAAGCTCAATAACCAGCAAAGTAGATAAATCATAAATGGTCGTTAACATCATGGGTAATGGCATTTCGATGAAGTTGATGTCCAAGCTCGTTTCATACAGTTCTATTGGCGACAGCTTTTTGCGATTTTGTTGGGCACTGGCGTACACAACTCGTAGAGACATGTGCCATGCGCGGATCCTGTTGATAACTGACACCCTGATATTATCACATGAGAGGCAAAAAGTCAGGACGCTGATTAACAGTGACATAATGTTGTACTATCAGAGTTTCCTCAGTCACAATCATATATGACTTCAGATCCTACCAGATGGCTTCTCACACTATGACGCCAGTAGTAACACTGTTATACCCCTTAAAACATCAAGAAACTGGGACTTTTTTTTATGTCACCACCACTCCTGAATTCAGTGCGACACCATTCATCAGCGATCAATATATCTCAGTCTCAGCGTCAGGCTGAATGCCATCGTTAGCGGTGTTAGTGGCAGCCTACACATAGGATAGTAGTTCCCTTGGCCAGCCGCTGTTAGTCTGTGGACAATGGTGTGGGATGACACAGAATATTGGATGTAGTCATTACTTATTCTTCGATGGCCAGCGCAGATGCACAGGAGTTACTATGTTCTCGGGGCACGAGTAGTGAGCAGCCCCTCATGTTCCCAAGTAATCCTACATTGGGCCAATGTCACGTCTAAATGCTCCACAAATCTGGATGTTGTATGATACGACTAGCCGACCAAATTGAGACTTACACTGAGACCCCTTTCTGACTGTCTGTCAGGTGTTTATAACGTTGTCGCAAACAAGTATGTGACGTCGATTATAGCGATCACTGTTATCTGACGTTGTTCAAGGTCCTTATATACCCTTCCAGACCTGGAACCAACATTAAACACGAACATCACTAATCATTCTGGTTGCCATTCTAGTTGTTACAGAAAAATGCAACTTAAGTATCTTTCATATACACTGATGCTGGTGTATGTACGAAGTTACAGTAACAGCTTTCTATTTCTCAGAAAGCATAACTTCTTTTGTTAAACAAAGTAAATTATCTAGAAAGATGTAGACAAAAAGTTGTTGTATTCCCATATATATACAGGGTGAGTCACTTAACGTTACCGCCGGATGTATTTCGTAAACCACATCAAAAACTGACGAACCGATTCCACAGACCGAACGTGAGGAAAGGGGCTAGTGTAATTATTTATTACAAACCATACAAAAATGCACGGAAGTATGTTTTTTAACACAAACCTACGTTTTTTTTAAATGGTACCACGTTAGTTTTGTTAGCACATCTGGACATATAAACAAATACGTAATCAGGGCCGTTTGTTGCATTGTAAAATGTTAATCACATCCGGAGATATTGTAACCTAAAGTTGACGCTTGAAACCTCCGACGTTCAGTTGCGTGTTGTAACAAACACGGGCCACGGTCGGCGAGCAGCATCTGCAGGGACATGTTTACGATGACGACCGTGTTTACGAGTGTGGCTGTAGTGCACTGTTATGGTTTGGTCTAGCTGTCGCAGTGTCCGCATGTAGCGCTTGCTGCTATTGTTATTCTGCATTCGTCTCCGCACGCAGACCAACTGTAGTACATCGTGTTACCAGACGTCTGTGATAGTGTAGTGTTGTAGGAACTGTGACCATGGTGTATTCGAACTCTGAAAAGTCGGCGATGATACTCATCTATGGCGAGTGTCGACGAAATGCAGCTGAAGCCTGCAGGGTGTATGCAGAACGGTACCCGGACAGAGAGCATCCAACGTACCGCACATTGCAAAACATCTACCGCCAACTGTATGCAACAGGTATGGTCGTAGCACGCAAACAGGTCCGTAACAGGCCCGTCACAGGAGAAGCGGGTGCAGTTGGTGTGTTAGCTGCTGTTACCATGAACCCACACATGAGTACACAGGACATTGCGAGAGCTGGTGGACTGAGTCAAAGTAGTGTCATGCGCATACTGCATCGTCACCGCTTTCAGCCGTTTCATGTGTCGCTACATAAGCAATTACATGGTGATGACTATAATCATCGAGTGCAATTCTGTCAATGGGCATTAACAAAGAATGCGTTGCAGTTCTACCTGTTTACCGATGAAGCGGGTTCCACAAACCACGGGGCAGTGAATCTATGGAACATGCATTACTGGTCCGTGGACAATCCTCGCTGGATCAGACAGGTAGAGCGACAGCGACCGTGGACTGTAAATGTATGGTGCGGAACCATTGGGGACCACCTCATTG
This sequence comes from Schistocerca piceifrons, assembly GCF_021461385.2. Taxonomy (NCBI): domain Eukaryota; kingdom Metazoa; phylum Arthropoda; class Insecta; order Orthoptera; family Acrididae; genus Schistocerca; species Schistocerca piceifrons. Next base: position 602,840,746 of record NC_060139.1, on the reverse strand, counting down.
GTCCTCACTTCATTGCAGGGGCCCAAACAGCTGCTACATACATCGCGTTTCTACAGAATGATCTGCCAACGTTGCTCGAAAATGTCCCACTGGAAACGCGTCGACGTATGTGGTATCAGCATGATGGTGCACCTGCACATTCCGCAATGAACACTAGGCTGACCCTTGACAGGATGTTCGACGGGCGTTTCATAGGACGTGGAGGACGCATAAATTGACCAGCCCGTTCTCCTGATCTTACACCTCTGGACTTCTTTCTGTGGGGTACGTTAAAGGAGAATGTGTACCGTGATGTGCCTACAACCCCAGAGGATATGAAACAACGCCTTGTGGCAGCCTGCGGCGACATTACACCAGACGTGATGTGCCTACAACCCCAGAGGATATGAAACAACGTATTGTGGCAGCCTGCGGCGACATTACACCAAATGTACTGCGGCGTGTACGACATTCATTACGCCAGAGATTAAAATTGTGTGCAGCAAATGATGGCCACCACATTGAACATCTATTGACCTGACATGTCGGGACACATTCTATTCCACTCCGTAATTGAAAACGGAAACCACGTGTGTACGTGTACCTCACCACTCATGGTAATGTACATGTGCGTCAGCGAAAAAGACCAATGAAAAGGTGTTAGCATGTGGTCGTAATGTGCTGTTCCAGTCTCTTGTGTACCTAAGGTCCATCACCGTTCCCTTTGGATCCCTGCGTAATTCGGTGCTCTCCGATACACACGATCGAAAAGCGGAGGAGTGGTACTCAAGCGTCAACTTTAGGTTACAATATCTCCGGATGTAATTAACATTTTACAATGCAACAAACGGCACTGATTACGTATTTGTTTATATGTTCAGATGTGCTAACAAAACTAACGTGGTTCCATTTCAAAAAACGTAGGTTTGTGTTAAAAAACATACTTCCGTGCATTTTTTTATGGTTTGTATTAACCAATTACACTAGCCCCTCTCCTCACGTTCGGTCTGTGGAATCGATTCGTCAATATTTGATGTGGTTTACGAAATACATCCAGCGGTAATGTTAGGTGACTCACCCTATATATATATATATATATATATATATATATATATATATATATATATATATATATATATGGCACTGTAAGCAGAAATTTTAGAAAATTAAGTGAGATAAAAAAATAAAATTTAATTTTATAGAATTACAGCCGTTTCTCTGTTTCTCTACAGCAGTCAAATCTGCACTCTTATCAAACGATGGCCAGATACATTCAAGTGTTCCAAATTATTTTACTGAGAGTGGAGAAAGGAGTTACAAAATTAAATTACGTAGGAAATGAAGATCACAGGAAAGACTTGCAACTTGACCAATAAAAATTTGAGCAGATAACGATTATACACGGACACACAAATAAATTGAACGACCAGGAGAAAAGAATGTCAGAGAGGAGATAAACACAACTTAGCTGTCAAATGTGTACCACTTTGGCCGGCCGAAGTGGCCGAGCGGTTCTTGGCACTACAGTCTGGAACCGCGCGACCGCTATGGTCGCAGGAACCGCGCGACCGCTATGGTCGCAGGTTCGAATCCTGCCTCGGGCATGGATGTGTGTGATGTCCTTAGGTTAGTTAGGTGTAAGTAGTTCTAAGTTCTAGGGGACTGATGACCTCAGAAGTTAAGTCCCATAGTACTCAGAGCCATTTGAACCATTTTTGTACCACTTTGGAAAGCAAGTCTTCGAAGACGAAAGAAAAGTTAACAATAATAACACTGATCCAGCCATTACACTAGCTTTCTGATAGTGTATATGATTATGATGAAGCTCTGTGACATCATCATGCTCGTCAATAATCTCAGATTTCTTCATGACCTATTGTAAAATTTTACTTAGCTGTAGGATCCATAAATGGTGGGCGTTCTTGGAATATCTCTGCGACAGAAAGTTATTTTGTTGTAGCTGTGAATTACTAGGTCCAAATTATCTAGCGATCTGGTTAGAGACCAAGAAGGCTTACTGTAGCGTCGTTACATGATTGAATACGTTTTTACTATGGATGATACCATATCATGTATGTTAGTCTTCAATAACAGTTTGTGTGCAGTTGGAAAATCGTGAATCCATAATATAGCAACACACATTTCATCGATTCGGTTCGTAGCTGCAGATTATTCCTTGCTTGGGACAAGACCGCTACTTGTAGGTGGTCCCTAGTATGGGTCCATCACGGCGCCAGCTATAAGCGGTGTTCATCGGACAGCGGCTGGCGTGTGGAGCGCCCGGAATTTCTGTGCGACGAGCTTGCCTCCTCTGCCCTCGCTGGCTGCAACGTGCTGCGGGTTTGCCTCGTCTACCCCTGCCCACTGCAGCGTGTCGCGGGCTTGCCACCTCTGCCCCTGCACACTGCAGAGTGCCATGGGGCCCGCCGCCTCTTCCCCTGCCTGTCGCCGAAGAGGACCCGCGCTTGTGGTGCGTCCAGCAGCCGCCTTAATTAAAGTCCTACCGTGGCCGGCGCACTTGTTTTCCACTTGCGTCGCTAGAGCGTTAGGCAGGATACTGCGGTCTTTGCCCACCACGATATTGCTTTCCTCGTGTGGCACCCTCGCCTTTCAGCTCAACAGGGCTTCTGTACTAAGTGCAGCCACGCTCGCCACTAATATGGAGTGGTCTCGTAGGGAACTGACATTCACTTTTAACATTATCACATGGAGCAAAACTGTCGAACATGGTACCAGCATGTGAGCTAATTTTGTGATATCGAGATCATCCATCTCATAATTTAATTTATATTTGATTTATCAGAAGATTTATCAGAGTGATTTACCATATATATAATCATCATTTACTTGTTAGCCTATCATTTTGTTCTCTATGAGGATACGAAGTCTTAGACTACATTTTGTTTGGTGCACAATTTGAAGTGATGAGATAGAATTGGGGTCTTCAGAGACAGAGTGTTTCTGAACTTTTATTTTTCCATAGCTTATTACGATTCTTCGAGTCCTTAGTGTAACTTAATTTCTTACCCCAACTGCTCTTCATCAAATGACTGACTCTTCTATAATGAAAAGATACGGAATGTTCCAATAAAAGAACACTGTTTTTATTATACAGAAAGTAATATTTTATTCTGTCATTCAACGCCTCACACCAATTGATGGTAAAGCACAGTAACTGTGAGGAAAACAAAAAGTTTTCAGAATAAGTTTCTATATAGTGAGTCTCTTGGAGAAGCAGATACCCGACTTCAGTTTGCTACCTGAGACTTTCTTCCACTATTCAGATGTTACTGGAATAATGACAGCACAAATAATTCATGAAAATACAGCAGCCTGACCAACAATAGACTAGTACCAGCGCAAATTATTCACGAAAATACAGCAGCCTGACCAACAACAGACTTGTATGAATGTGGGCAGCACTGACACTGCTTTTCTATAATCTGTTACTAATACTCAGTGATATTCATTCCTTATTCTTTCGGCGTCTGTGTATTATTTGACCTACCACCGATAGCTATCCATATTCCATGCAAAAGAATAACAAATAAGAAGAAAAACAAACAATATCAAAAAGAAATCTAAGGCCAGTACAAAAGCTTGATGTGATATCAAGTGGAAATCTAACTTCTACTTAAGGAGGCTGTTCACAGGGTATAAAACTGGCAAGTTTGCAACTAAAGCAGGTCTGAAGCTGTTAGAAGTCTGAACGAAACTACTAATCATTATAAAGACGAATGTGATAATGAACTGCAGTAAAAGTATTAGACTAGCTAACTGAGTTAACTGAATGTTTAAGTACCGTGCAGAGACTTCACGATTCTGCTATTTTCTTTGATTTAAAAATCCGGAAGATTTGTAATGTCGGACACATCGTGAAAGAAGCGTTCGTTGCAACATGGTAACGCAATAGCAATGGACAAGAGAACAGTATACAATCCTCTCCATAGAAACTACCTATGATGATTTTGACATGGGATGATGCAATGGTCATTCCGCTGTTCATGATCTACATCACGTACTGGAGATGTAAATTCGTCGACCAGGCGTAAAGCTGAAATTTGTATCAATGAAATTTTGGTTTTGATGTGTCTTTGAATGTTGCACAATTATTAAACTTCACTTTGTAGTGCACCTCTCGAGAACAGTCGTTTTGTTTCACAAGTCTATCAAACACAGTCACTCGTTAGCTATCTTGTGGAACAGGACAGAACAGGCTACATTAATAGTGCATTTATAGTGCTTCATTTGACCACTGATTTCGGCAGTTAAATATGACAGCCCCATTAGAAAAAACAGCTAAGAGTTCAGATTGCAAATATATTGTCAGTAATCTGATGTACTTCCTAAGGTAACGCATGTCTTGCTACTAATAGTCATAGCACACATCCTTACACAGCATATAAAAAAAAACTTTTTGTGGAAACATTTGTGGACCATGTGATTTAATTGCCAAGGATGCGCATCACAAATGAAGAAGTAGCCCAACCTATAGCACTTGTCATTATAAAATAAGTTAAAATATTTTTCCCTATAGCTATGTATTATTTGCTATTCATCATCAACTGAGTCATGTGCATGCAATTAAAACCATAAACAGAAAACACAATACGAAAGAATGAAATAAAATGCTTTTATAGACGTTTCCGTATAATAAATCACACTTCTTGTTCAAAATGGTACCACTCGTTTCCACAGGACCTTTATCAAAGTCGGAAACGTGATGGTACGCATTTCTCCTCCTTACACGACGCATCACAACAACATTTCACCAGGCAACGCTGGTCAACTGCTGTTTGTCTGTGAGAAATCGGTTGGAAACGTTCCTCATGTCAGCACGTTGTAGGTGTCGCCACCGGCGCCAACCTTGTGTGTATTCTCTGAAAAGCTAATCATTTGCATATCACGGAATCTTCCTGCTGTCGGTTAAATTTCGCGTCTGTACCACTTTATCTTCGTGGTGTAGCAATTATAATGGCCAGTAGTGTAGAAAGGAAAGAGCTCTTAATTTGTGGTAGTATAGGAAATATCATTACCCATGAACTTCATTATATTTTCTACAATGTGAATTCAGATCTAGGTTGCAGAAACAGAATGAAAAACATCTTTTATCATCTAATATGACAAAAGCTATGACACGGGACTTTCGTCATAAGCTAAGCGTATGAGTGAGATGCACTTTAACGAATATTGAAGTAGGCTATGCATTACCACAAAGTGTGGCTCATGTTTCGCTGTACTGAACAGTACCACCTGATCTGAGGACATTACGTGACACCAGTAGCCTGAAGTGAACGAGTATCTCCTGTTGGCTTTAGCAGAATGTTTTGGCATACTGCAAGTAAATTCTGTTAGAGAACCACTTACGGCATGTCTTCCCCTCGAATCCAGGATGTCTGATGGAGACACATTATTCTAAAAATGCAAGGTTCAACGAGGCCTCGTCTCAAATTTTTATGTTTTCTGTTAGTGGTGGTACTTGTGTGGCTCAGTGCCTGTCTTTGTATGTGAAGTGGTTAGATACGATTCCTCATTAGTCCGTCGGTATTTATCTGTCACTTACTACTTCCTTACCTCCTGAAAATCCTTGTTAATGTGAAAAATGCCAATGCGCACCGTGGTTCGGTGTCCACGTTAAATATTAGGACCAGAAATTATTCGCTGGGTAAGTCAGTTCAAGATTCAGAGGAAGTTTCGCCTCCAACAGGACCATATAAAACAAAGCACTTTGTTATCTCAGCCAACATTCTGGTTGATTATAGTTTCACTTTCTACTTTTCTGGTGAAGTAAGGACTATGTGCTGTCTTAAAATGAATTACATGGCAAAGAATATCAGGCAACTGAACCACAAAAAAGAAAAAAAATAGTGTAATAATAGCACAATCGTTGCTTGTTATTCTTTCTTAATCTTTCCAAAAGAACTAACTCGAATGTGCTCCTTTAATCCATCACTTTATTGAAAATAATGCTCAATCGGCATCCCATACTTTTTTCAAAATAGTGATGTCTACGCTCATTCCTGAAGTATTTAGTGTTTACAATAGTTCGTTTAGGTAGGCAGCAAAGCAATAATCCCACTTCATCATTGGTTGTGATGTTTGTGTATCTGCTCTAATATCCATCTGACACATGCTACGTTTTTTCGTTGCTTTCCCTGTAAACTACAAGCGAAATTTCAGAAAAAGAGGTCTCCCATCACGTAGAAGCCAAAATTTCATGATGTGGTTCTTGGTGGTGATGACGCTAAACCACACGTCCACCAAAATCCCTCTGTTCATTAATTCACACCAACAGGTCTATTTCCCAAAGCGTGTACATACTGAAAAGATATGGCATCAACTACACAGACATTAATGTCACAGATGCAGTAAGATTCAGTTCTCGTATGATAATCTGTATCTGACACGCAGTTTATTAATGGAATAATGCAGACTCACAATAATAATGTACCTTACTGTGGGACGAAGTGTGATTAGGGTAAGATCCAAAACACATCGAGCATTTGTAAGCTTCACAAAGAGTCGATAACGTAATCAGTGCCACATTCTCTCCCTTCAACTGGTTCAGATGGCTCTGAGCACTATGGGATTTAACTTCTGGGGTCATCAGTCCCCTAGAGCTCAAAACTACTTAAACCTAACTAACCTAAGGACATCACACACATCCATGCCCGAGGCAGGATTCGACCCTGCGACCGTAGCAGTCGCGCGGTTCCAGACTGAAGCTCCTAGAACCTCTCGGCCACACCGGCCGGCTATTCTCACCATCAATAATGTTATTGCATTTCATAGTATTACTTGTATTTGATGGATTTCCTGTTGTCACGTTGGCATATGCATGAGAGAGACGATGTACATTGAAGCAGTTCTTTTAAACATCGGCAACTTAAATTAAGCTTTGAAATACTGGGTATTTACCAAATATTGTCACGGAAACTTACGTCCATAACGCTTTATGTTCTAGTTAGCCACGAAATTAACTGATGAAAGCAGTACACAAATGTAGTTTGTCTTCTCTTACCGATGTTATAGTCTACTTAGGTTTTATGGTTTTTGTTGTCACCACCACAGTCTTCATATTATCATTATTCCTAGTCTTTGACGCGACCTCCGCTCGAGTTCAACATATCGTCTTTATGGAAATGTTATAGGCCCATTCTTCAATTGGGGGGAGCCGCGCAGACCGTGACAAGACGCTCTAGACCACGCGGCTACCCCGCGTATCCGGTTATTAGTAATTGATTCAAGATTCCGTGTTATAGTTCTAGGGGACTGATTACCTCAGATATTAAGTCCCATAGTGCTCAGAGCCACTTGAACCATTTTTTTGAAATATTTGTATAACATAATAATCGAAGGCAGTACCTTGTGCTTAATTAAGAAAAAACTACCTGAAATTCATAAAATGAGCAATACAAGCGTATTCCAAAGGAGATGTACAGCTTTAAGCCGAACTTTAAATAAGTTTCCATAGATCAGATCATTAAGTAATATAGTCATCACTCAACTTAAAATTTATCAGCAAGCAGCGAAAATCAGCGTGCTAAGACAATCGCGAAGGCGCTTCAAAGGCAGCCAATAAACAACAAGACTGTGCGTAATTGCAAAAAACCCTTGCGGCTACCAGACACTGAATAGCAGGCCGCAAAGCTCAGAAGACTAAGTAGCGCTGTTAACAAACACCACTTACTTGAAGCATAGGCCAGAAAACAAGCATGTCTTAATGGCCACCTTCTCGAGAAATGGTCAGTTTAAGGCCACTTAATATGCCATCAAATTTGGAAAATTTGTCTACAACCAGATTCACAAAATATCAAGAACGCATAATAGTGGGGAAGGTAATGTCTCTTAAACCATTTAGCTGAATAAAATTTGTTGCAGAAAAAAATATATACCCGGAGAATAAGATTTGACAGTAAATTGGCTAAACCACACAGCAAGGAACCTTCCGTGAAGCCAACAGTTACGTAAGGAAAATGAGAAGCTATTCCCAGAACACTATGGCACAAAAAATCCGAAAGCCAAAGTGGGAGATTCTAACAATGTACTTAGTCTCTCACACTGCGTATAATATACTCAAATACAGTGCAATAAAGCTCACTCAAAGTGGTAGACAGAAAACCCTAGTACAGGCCCAATTAAATATACAGCCAAATATTCGACTGATCTGAAATATAAGTAATCAGAAGCAACTGACCCTTAGCCCAGATAATTGCACTCAAACAAATATTTCAGTAACCCACCAAGCCCAGAAAATAGAGGTAGGCGTATCGTAGTGGGAGAAATACTGACCATAAACGCACGATGTGGCGGATATTTGATAATTCTGAAAATAACCAGTGCGGCTCCTGCCTCCTAGCATCCAGTCCTTCGAAACAAGGAATACGAAAGCCGGAGAAATCAGCGGGCGCGGGCAGAAGGACGCCGTACTCAACTGAGTGTCATTACTCCAACGTCACCAGTTACACCAAGTCTTGACACAGTTTTCGCAGCGGAGCTCCACGCGATCCTGAAGGCACTGGAGCTGATGCATCGTGTTCGGGGCGATCGATTTCTTCTCTGCTCCGATTCTCTTAGTGCCTTACAATCACTGCATAACCTATACCCGACTGAGGAGATGGTCTAGCTAATATATGACCAACTGTCCTTGCTCCAACGGCGGGGTAAAGAGGTATCCTTCTGCTGCGTGCCTGGTCATGTCGGCATATGGGGCAATGAACAGGCCGATCGGGCTGCCAAGGAGGCCTGCAGAGAGCAGAATGTGGTCCAGTGTCCTATCCCCTTACAGTCGGTCATTGCTGCACTCCACAGGAAGTGCATGGAGTTGTGGGAGGACGAATGGCTGGCGGTGACGGCCAATAAACTGCGGTTCGTAAAGTCAACCACTCGGCCGTGGCGTTCCTCCTGCCGGTTGCTCAGGCGGGAAGAGGTGGCCCTCACACGTCTTCGGATCGGGCACTGTCCTCTCACACATAGCTTTTTATTACGGCGGGAGGATCCTCCGTTTAGTGATGCTTGTGGTGTGCACATCTCTGTCCGGCACATTTTAAAAGACTGCATTTTATACCGTGATGCACGGGCAGAAGCACAAGTTGATGGGGATCTGCCTTCTGTTTTAGCTAATGATGAGACGTGTGTGTCTAGGGTTTTCAAGTTTTGTTACGTGTCTGGACTCTGGCCTAAACTTTTAGGCTGGAGGTTTTAGTGTATTGCAGAGTGGCTGACTCCTCCCCTTTTTTCCAGCCACTTCCATCTGCTACATTGTTTTAGCTCCCTCTATCATTTTCTTCTTGTGTTGTCCATGTTTTACTGTTGACACCCTGCTTCATCCCACGCTTTGGTGTGGATGAGCACATATTTTTCAACGATTGTTACCCGTGTTTTATGTTCCGTTTTATATTCCTGTTCTGGGATTTTTCGTGACACCCGTCTCCCTATGTTACTGAACGGGCGGTGAAGACCTTGCTGTCGTGCGCCCACAAATCCCGTCTACTACTACAAGTCTTGACACAAACGGAACTAACGGCCGACGTACCCACAACGGCCGGAACTCAGTCCGTGATGTCCTCTAGTCCGCTGCCACTCGCTGAGCCGCTCTTACTGCCCTACCAACGCTGCTCAAGCTCTACTTTAGGACTCGCTCTCCAGAGATAATCAGTGACGAGTTACAATCGATTCGCACTGCCAGTAGTGCAGTATCTGTGCTGAGCAACGTAAACAAAGATCGTAGTTAGGTTCGCTCTCAGAGATAATTAAAAAATATAGTTATTTTACAGACAGATCAACTTTAAGCCACGTCCATTGTCTTTCATAGCCTTTCGACAAGCAACTGACACAAAAGTTTCGTTTGTCTGAGACCAGAATACCGGCTTTTGCTGCCATCCTGAGCGGACGCGATGTGCCGCATCAGGTGGGGTGCTGTATTGCTTGGATGTCACTAATTTGTATTCATTCTGTGCGTTACAGTATTGTGTAAAATTGTGATTGTCATGATAGAGTCTTTTAGTTGCCTCTTTTTCGCGAGCTACTAACTACTGACTGGCTAACATGTTTCTCAGGAAGCTTACTCTGAGATTAGGCCGCTCAGTGTCGTAGGTGCCTTGCCACGGTTCGCGCGGCTGCCCCCCATCGGGGATTCGAGTCCTTCCTCGGGCATGTGTGTGTGTGTGTGTGTGTGTGTGTGTGTTGTCCTTAGCGTAAGTTAGTTTATGTTAGATTAAGTAGTGTGTAAGCCTAAGGACCGATGACCTCAGCAGTTTGGTCCCATAGGAACTTACCACAAATTTAAGATCTAAGATTTGGATTTGACAAACCAACCCGTAATGTTCAGCCAAGTTCAATGGAAATTCATGACTGGATCATTGATGTTATTGGCATTACTACGGATCAGACGCACACTGCTTCTTACGACTTGCAGCAATACTGTTTTTTGTGAAGCTGCTTTCCCAATTGAGGCTGGAACGGAATTTAGAGAAATTTGGAAGGAAAGCTGAATTCCGCCATCGCGACAATTCGGTGATCACAGTTACTATTCCAAATGCTAATGTTGATTGTAAACAAGTTAGAGTATTGGATTTGCCTCCAGAGGCTGTAAATTGCTAGTTAAAAGACGTATGTATGGAGACATCAAACAAATTCGTAATGAACCGATGGTCAAGCAACCATAGTTTGCAATGCTTTAGTGGAGTTCGTTCTGTCGATATGCATGTCAAACAAAATATCAAGTTCTGATTTGTGGCTACAAGGTGCACGGTATTTACAATGGACAGACATTTACTTGTCACGTAAGTAATGAAAGTGGGCATCTCCGGTAAAACTGCCCAAAAATGGTGTTTGTATTGCAGAACAATTTACATCATCTGGCTTTAATTTGTGACCAGAAATCACATGACGGGTGGTCAAGGTTCCAGCAATACGGCAAATGTGGAGGAGACGCCACAAAATACTCTTCAAGCATTTCCAACTGTACTTAGGAAAGACACTTTAGACAATCCGGTTACGAAAAGTAATAAAGCCACTAACAAAAGCTGTCGAACATTTGATGGAAGTAGCACAGATGAAGAGGAAATCAATCTGTCGCTGAATGCTGTAGGTGACATTCAGAAAACAGTATTGGAAAATTGAATTTCAGACAGTATTGTTGCCAGAATGAGATTTTCACTCTGCAGCGGAGTGTGCGCTGATATGAAGTCTCGGTCGGGCACACAGTTTTAATCTGCCAGGAAGTTTCAGTATTGTTGCCGTAGATTCAGACTCTCAGTGAAATACATCAGTAGACAAATCGAGTACGCCAGCGTCAACCGAACTGGCCAAGGTGACATCACAGCCCCATTACGTAGTCCAGAACCCGCCAGTAACTGGCAGTGCGAGGGCCCAATTGCGGCCACCACCCTGCGAAGAGCCGGCCGGGGGGGCCGAGCGGTTCTAGGCGCTACAGTCTGGAACCGCGAGACCGCTACCCTTCGCAGGTTCGAATCCTGCCTCGGGCATGGGTGTGTGTGGTGTCCTTAGGTAAGTTAGGTTTAAGTAGTTCTAAGTTCTAGGGGACTGATGACCTTAGAAGTTAAGTCCCATAGTGCTCAGAGCCATTTGAACCCTGCGAAACAGTACCGTTACGTCAGTCAAAGGAAACAGACTCACCCACGGATGCAACTAAAAGCAAACATGACAAGGTAGCGAGTAACTATCAACAACACAAGACGTCATCGCCCAAATCCCACAACGAAAAACCGAAGTTTTATCGCAATATCAAACGAACAGCAAACGAAATTGATCGCAGAAGTGATCGGACATAGGAAGAATGTTCGCAACCTGCGCAGGCAAAGTGCTCGGCACACGAGATGGTGGCATACGACTGCCCCTCAGATTCACGGACGTCGCCCTCGATAGAAAACTACTCGGGGAGTAGACGGAGCAGACATTCGATGAAGGCCAGTGTCAATTCAAACTGTAAGAAAAGTACAAAGAAAGGTTCAAATGCAGGTAGTCACTCGTCAGATTCTCAGGAAGGATCCGGATGGCATGGTATGAAATGATAGACTAGAAAGAAAATGTCACCCTCCAGTGTTACAGTCGTATACGATTACCGTGGTAAACATTAATAGAATAAAGTCGGATGTAAAAACAGCTGCTCTTAATCAGTTTCTATATGGATTAGCGACGGACATTGATCTCCTGTGGGAAGTGGTGTTTCCAAATAATTCCATTTGTTTCGGTTTATACAATATATCCTCTGAAACGAGTGTTGCCATGGCTATTTCAGTCAGAGAAGGCATTCCCGTGATAACGCTGATAAATTGATAAATTAAAATCGGTGGGAGGTATTGGAATAAATAATAGGAGCTACTATTGTCAATTTATATGCGCCTTGAGGCAGCACTAATAGAGCTAACACAGATGCAAGAGCCACATTCTTTAAAGAAAGCATAGTTTATTTACTGAGGAAAAACACCCCGCAATTTATGATCTGGGGAGACTTTAATTGTGTACTGAATAGTAAGGAGCAAATTCCCAACTTCAATTACAAGATTTACTTGAGAAGTCTAGTTGTGATTTAAAACTAAAGGGTGCGTAGAAAACAGAACACCCTACAATGGTGAACTTCATTCGTACTATTGCGAAGTCCTGTAGTAGGACTGACAGATTTTATATATCATAAAATTTAGCTGACAAAGTGTTGTAAAAAGAAAGTGTTCCCGTTAGTTTTTCCGATCACAGTGCGTTGTTAACATGAATAAATTTAATATCACAACCTATCCGAAGAGTAAGAAGCAACTGGAATCTAAATATATCGTTACTGTCAGAAGAAGACTTACAAGATGACCTAACCAGAGCTTGAGAAATGTGTCTCTGTTCACTAAACAACTTTCCAAGTGTGCTAGAATTGTGTACCCGACGGGCAAACATAAACTAAGGGAAGTTTTAACATGTTTTAGTATAGATAAGGCCGGAGAAATGAAACAGGCTATAGAATTTTACTATAGAGTTCTAAGGGACCTCAACGATCAGACAGGTGCACTACCTATAAGATTAAAAGACATCAAGCAAATAAAAGCAAAGATAAGAAGTATAAGACGTAACGAACTGGAGGGACTTAAGATAAAATACAAAGCAAAGTCAGTCATTGAAGATAAGACTGCTACATTGTACCATATCTTCAGACACGCCTCGTACATAAGAAGAATTTTCAAGGATGAACTTCAAATTGGTGATGATACCATAACCACAACCCAGAAGCGAATAATTGAAGAAAGCTCAACGTATAATGAACGCATGTATGCATCAAGGGAAACAAACGAAGAAGAGAATGACGAGCTCTTTGGTACATATCTTCCACGATAATCGCGAGGTGACGATGAGAACATTTCTCCCGACGTCCTCAAGGAAAATGTATTGGAAATCGCGGGCAGCTCTCCCGGTAGGAAATATCCAGGCCCTAACGGACTGCCCTCTGAATTCTATAAACGATTTTGGACCCTAATAGGAGAAACGTTCACCGTAAATGTCAATGAAGTCTTACAGGGAAAGCTATAGCCTGCAGAGTTCAAGCAATGCAAAATTGTGTTGATCCAGAAGAACAGAGGCTGCATAAAAATAAATAACCTACCGCCGACCTCGATTTTAAGTTCCTATTATAAAAATTTTAGCTCGAGTAATTAATGGTTCAAATGGCTCTGAGCATTATGGGACTTAACATCTGTGGTCATCAGTCCCCTAGAACTTAGAACTACTTAAACCTAACTAACCTAAGGACATCACACACATCCATGCCCGAGGCAGGATTCGAACCTGCGACCGTTGCAATCGCGCGGTTCCGGACTGAGCGCCTAGAACCGCTAGACCACCGCGGCCAGCGAGTAATTAATACGTGCTTTATACCATGCACCGCTGACATCTTATGCCAACAGCAGACATGCGCTTTTAAAAGGACGATTATACAAAGTACAGCTGTGTAACGCGATACCATTGCGCTAACGGAGACAAGTAACGTAAAACGTTGACTGCTTTTCATAGACTTCCGTAAGAAATTTCATCAAATTAATCACAAATACCTGACATGTACTGCGCCGAATGGGCTTCCTACCATAAACGATCGACATCGTCAAGAACATGGCAACGGGTATTACTGCACAAATCTCCGTTAACTGTCAACTGACATAAATAAATTTAAATAAAGAGGGGCGTTACCAAAGGAATGCCCTTATCAATGATTCTGTTCGTTATATCGCTAGAATCTTTCCTGAGACAGCTACAGCGTTGACTGACGGGCACCATCGTTCAAGGAACGACGACCGTGGTAGGTGCGTACCCGGACGATGTAGGCATAATCGCCAGAGACCACTCAGATGTTTTACATCTAGAGATAGCACTTCAAGGATATTGTTCCGCATCTTGTACGAGGGTAAATGAAAACGAAAGTAAATTTCTGAATATAAAGGGGCTTGCCAAATTGCCCATTGAGTAGGCAAGCCATGTTATTGAACACAAGGCTCCTGGAATGTCATTGACAACTTTCCTTTTAAAAATGATAGCAATTTGAGAGGGGGGTGGGGGGAGTGGCAAGGAAAATCGAGGGAGCCCAGTTTGAAAATTGTCAACGTAGCATAAACCTGTTACAGAGAATACAGTCTATCAATGCGTGTACTTTATCCAAGGCCTGCTACATATAACAGGTTCTCCCCATCCCGTCGTTGGTGGTGAAGACGTTCATATCCACCTTATGAAAGTTCTTACGAAAAGGGGAACTGTTTCGAGTGCCGCTGAAGACAGCAGGGCGGGATCCAAGCAATGGAGCGATCGAGTTGTATGTCAAACGAACATTGAACATAGTGTGTAACAATACAGGATGCATTGCAGCAAAACTATACGATACTGTCAGACCAAAAAGCGTAGAACCGCCGTTCAATATACAAGTTTTAAACTCAAACGTATTAAGAAGTTTTATCTTGAACGAAACTAACTCAGCAAAAAGCTTTTATACAGTACATCAAATGCGATTTTAGTAAATGCGATTTTAGGAAACAAGAAAGGAAAAGTAACATAGAAACTAAATATGCTGCAATGGAATGGAATGTATGTAAAAATATCAGTAGTGCTGTTCTTTCTTCTGACGTGATAACAACGTTGTACACGGTAGTCAATACCATCATCAGCACTAATTAGCGTCTCTTTGCGATCGGTTCAAGTGACACTAATCTTTTTGATACTGTACCTCATAGGTACACGTGTGGAGATCGGATTATCAACTGGAGATGGACCAGAGAGAAAATTGCTCAGATAACAAGAACTTCAGCAAACAATGTACGGACTAACAATTTCTTCAGACCAGAAGAAAGTTACTACGGTCAGGCAAAAACTAACGCAGTGATTTGGTTAATGGGCAAATATACAGGTCAGATTTTTAACAATATTGGTAGTGATGAACATATTGAATACAAGATGAATATGGAAACTGAATTCGATAAAACACTTAAGTATCCGAATCACAGTAAAAATATGGTAACTTGCTCTTAATTGTCTTCAAAAGATTGGGTACAGGTTAGCGACACGTGGATTCCTCTTGGAGAGAGGATGGATTGGACCACGGTGCACTGGCAGTGCCGCGGAGAGGCCCCACTGCTTCTACAGCGCGTTTCCAACACTATCTTCCCCCCACGAGTTACAAATGAAAATCAACAAGTAGTACGGCGTATACAAGAATATGACGGCACACATCTGGTATCTGTCACAATGGAAGATCTTGAACTCCTTAAGGAAGCGGTTAGAAGGCTGAAACTGACAAAAATAGTAGGGCAGTGATGGACTGTGTGAAGTTGCAGTTCGGGACTGCTCTCCTGTCTACGTAATTTACACTGAAGGAGACTTAGGAGCGAACTTCAAGGATTTAGTGAATGATTAAGTTGAGTCTGGAAGATGATGAAGAGGAACGTGAGGTTGCGGAAGATGAAAATGTGCATGCTGAACTGCTATCAGTTGAGCGTGACAATGAAGATGCTAAATGCGCGCTGCTGTTAAAGGCTGAAAATCATTCCTCATTCTATGAACGCTGTAATTTATGAAAACAACTATCCGTCATCTTATTTGTCCTTTCCTTGTAAGCTAGTCATTTTTTTACTGTTTTTGTGAAATAAAAATAAAAATGGAAGCACCAGTGAATAATGCCCGAAATCAAAGCACACAAAATCGCTAGCGAGCCCCCATGCCTCAAAAGTTACGTTTTTCTGTTTTATTTGTTGCATGAACCACACTGCGCCAAACTATTAACGACTATAACAGCAAGATGTCGTCACCTTAAAAAAAAGTCAAAACACAGAAGTCCATGTGAGTTGTAAGGTGGGTTAATGACGTCACATGCACACCAAATCTCAACTGAATTTTGCCCAACACCACCGTGGAGGTTTCACACAAATGGAACGTCGTCACAGCCCCCAATTACCTACGTCTTACCTTTTGTGGAAAACGACAATGTGCAGCCCGATGTGCAGCAGCGTGACGTTCTTGACAACCATTAAGACTACTGACACACCTCAGATGATTAAATCCTTCTCTAAGGACACCATGAGGATGGTACCCCTTCTGAAAGGTTTGGAGCGTAGTGAGACCGCAATTTTTACTCTGGTCTACAGGGTGGAACCACTAGGGACCGTTCCAAACCATTCGACCGAATCTGAACTCGATCCAAATCAGGAACGGAGGAAGAATGGGTGAAATGTGGGTAGGAGTAGGTGTGACGACCTCCCCATCGTGTGGCATGTCCATGGTGCGTTGACTAGAACTGTGGTAAAATTTGGTGTCGTGTAACATCATGGACTGTGGGAAAACCGGAACAGAGAGAATCGAAGCATTTGAGATGTGGTGCTACAGACGAATGTTGAAAATTAGATGGACTGATAATGTAAGGAATGAGGAGGTTCTACGCAGAATCGGAGAGGAAAGGAATATGTGGAAAACACTGATAAGGAGACGGGACAGGATGATAGGACATCTGCGAAGACATGAGGGAATGACTTCCATGGTACTAGAGGGAGCTATAGAGGGCAAAAACTGTAGAGGAAGACAGAGATTGGAATACGTCAAGCAAATAATTGAGGACGTAGGTTGCAAATGCTACTCTGGGATGAAGAGGTTAGCACAGGAAAGGAAATCGTGGCGGGCCGCATCAAACCAGTCAGAAGCTGATGACCAAAAAAAATAAAAAAACATCATTAATCCACTTTACACCTCACGTGAATTTCGAGCTCTAGCCTGTATTTCGCATAAGTCGAAACCCAGCTGTCTGAATGTCACCGAGACCACCGCTGCCGTCACGGGGCACCACGCTTTTATATTATTACAGAGGAAAGCTGTGGGAACCTTTGAGCCAGATTTCAAACTTCTGCGCCGCAATGGGGATACATGACGGCTTATCTTTTAATTCTTTAGCGCGGTGTATACTTCAACTACTTTCACGTAACATACACAACAATAGTCTTAAATAGAGCCAATATATATTGCTCTGTTACGTCCAGAGGAAGACTGATAGGTAAAACAAATTTGCTTCGTCTTTAGAGATTGTTTCATAAGGTCAAACAGAAATACTACGATAACATCATTACATTTTGCTTGTGAAAATTTCACTCCGAAGTTAACCAAATATTTTGTATATACTGTTTTATCATACAACACGACGCCTTTATAAACCTCTGTGTATCTATTTTCATACATATATCATAGTCTACAGCTTTTGTTACATTATTTTCGTAGCAACATACTTCCTGTTTTCATATATGCTGAACGTGCTATTTCACTGATGACTTTTTCTTGGGAATCAGTCGAGTAAACTGACCGATATTTTAGCAAGTTCGTTATCTGCCCCACCCTGATGAAGCTCATAGGAATGAAACTTGCCGAAACAGCATGTATAGATATTTTACTATGGTGTACTTAAAATTAGATATCAGATCGTTTCGATGCAGTTACCTTTAAATCATGGATATGTTATTAAACAGAACTAAAGCAGCATGCTTTTGATTCAGTAGAGTGCACTTACAATTAGTTCACTTACAGTTTTCGTTTCTTAGACTGGTACGTTCTTTCACAACGAGATTTCCTACGACGCAAAGAAAACAACGCGTGTAGAGCTTCCAGTGAGGGACTATTTGAGTAAGTCTAGGCAGCAACGATTTTTGGGGGTAACACATTAGAGCAGAAGGATGTTTATTTGAGGGGCACGTTATGTGGGTCCCAGTTGAACTACTAGAAGAAACAGTTTAGTAAGTTTGCTGCATGCTTTCATCACTGTTATTGACTTCAGAACATAATTAATAATCTACATCAAAATTAATGCTATACATCCAGGAAACGAACCTGTTTTGTACCAACAAGTGCAAAAAGGTAAGTGAATGTAGTCAACTGCTAGTGCTCCTCTCTCACTTTTCTCAAGACATTTTTCATCTGCAGGTACCCTGTGTACGATGGGGGCATCAGAAAACCTATAAGCTAGTCTTGCTGACGTAATAGTAACCGTTTCATCTGAAACTTCTATAAATGGTACACAATACACAGTTAATTCAGTTAAGATATCCGGAACCGTTTGAGACATCGTAATTCCGACATAATGAACTTTTAGAGTCCTCACTAAACAACGTGTAGCCTCTCTTCACATCTGTTTTAATTACAGGGATACCAAAATCAAATTCGCTTTTTCAAATGATAGTTACGTTGCTACAACTACAGTTAAAAAAGAGACAAAAGCTGCTGCATTGAAAACTTCAAAATTAGTTTAGTACTTTCGGTATAAGTACAATATTTTGAATTTGATTGTATTTGCTTGGAACATGAAACCAGTTGGTGTCTTCAGTGGATGTTCGTGGTACCGTACCAAAATACGAAAACACAACACGTCAAATAGAAGGTAAGTGAAAGTTGCACCACGGCGCTCTCGGTGTAAAAGAGGCACAGAAGAAGTGCAGCTTTCATTCTCTGTCGTCCACGTGTGTGACTGCTAACTAGCAGTTAAAAATAAAGAAATAAGTAAATATCTGTCTCGAAATAGGACAAACTAGGTATGTTACTTCCTTATGGAGACTCTAGAAGGAACGTGAAGAGAAATGTTGAGTTGCATGAACAAAGCTATCCCGACAGACGGTGTCCAACAGGATACACAGTTCACTGAATGTGCAAAAATTATTATTGGAAGTCCACTTGAATAACACTATTATTAGTGATTACTCTGACTGGTTTGACGCGACTCACCACTAATTCCTTTCCTGTGCCGACCATTTTATCCAAGAGTAGCACTTACAAGCTATATCCTCAATTACGACGCGTATTCGAGAAGTAAGGTCTGATTTGTCTCGAAACGGAAACCACTGTGAAAATACGATAGAACTTTGCACACATGATTTGGGCAGTATCTTTAGTGTGCCTATTGATCACTTCACGTCGCTCTTTTCAGTTCAGAGTATAAAGTGATCACGTAGAAATTCCTAAAGCAATGGTGTCCGCCCCAAAGTACGTGGATCTGGTGAGAGATTTCGCCTGAAGCTATGCAGCCCACGTAACATAAATGTCATGCATTTCTTTCTTCAAGACAATTCTTAGCCGCTTTCTGCAGGGTCAAGGAAGACGCTCCTGCAGTGCTTTGGATGGGAAGTGTTTGATAACCCACAATACAGCCCTAAATTGTCTCCCTCCGGTAGGCATCACTGTTCACATGAACCGCTGGCTACGAAGAAAAGATTTTAGCACAAACAACGAAAGGCTGACCAATGTAGAGAATTGGCGGAAAGAACAGGAGGCTGCTTTCTGTGAGGAGGATACTGGAAAGTTTGTACAACGCCACGATAAATGTCTACGTCGGAACGGTAGCTGGAAGGTGTGGCTACTGTTGCGAATAAAAACTTTTTGATTTTCTCTGTGGTTTCCATTTCACGACCGATCGGAAATTACTTTCCGAAAAGCCCTCGTATTTGCTTGATGTCTTAACAAATGTCCTCTCCTCCTGCCCCTCTTCTTATGTTTTCCATATATTCCTTTCCTAGCCTATTCTAAAAAGGAACTCCTCATTTCTTACCATATCGGTTCACTAGCCTGCTACACAGAGGCTAACATGCAGGCCCCCAATGAGTGGGGCCCACTCTTAACCCTCATGTTAGATCCAGAGGAAGTGTGAGTGTCTCTGAAACACATTAGCACAGCGTCGTTCGTATTTTGCGTAGATGCAGCTTTCATCACTATTATGTGTTAGTTCATCTACATTTTAACCAGTGGGATTACAGAATAGTCATGGACTCCTGTCCCTCGGTTCTGATGCAGGAATTCTCCTTACCAATAAAGCTACCTTTAGAAATCATGAAAAACTGACTGTAACGAATGCACATTATTTGAGTGACAACCAGTACTGGCACAGACACGTTCAACATCAGTAGCTGTGCCGAATGAACATTTGTTGCGAAATTATTAATTATATGACTGGTCCTTGCTCCACTAAAGAAATCTTGACGGGTGAAAGATATGCACAGTTTCCTACTGAAGAGTTGACAGCTTTCCTAAAGAAAATAAATTGAAATAGTTATGTGTTTGTAGTACCAGGACGATAAGGGCCAGGCCCACTAGTCGGTTGTGGCTAGGAAAACATTCACCCAGCTCTTTCCTGGTCGCTAGATACACTATGTTATCAAAAGTATCCGGACACCCCCAAAAAGATACGTGCATTGTGCTACCACCTACTGCCGGATACTCCATATCAGCGACATCAGTAGTCATTAGACATCATGAGAGAGCAGAATGGGGCACTCCGTGGAACTCACGGACTTCGAACGTGTTCAGGTGATTGGGCGTCACTTGTGTCACAAATCTGTACGTGAGATTTCCACACTCCTAAATATCCCTAGGTGCACTGTTTCCGATGTGATAGTAAAGTGGAAACGTGAAGGAACATGTACAGCACAAATACGTTCAGGCCGACCTCGTCTGTTGACTGACAGAGACCGCCGACAGTTGAAGAGGATCGTAATGTGTAATAGGCAGACATCTATCCAGACCATCACACAGGAATTCCAAATTGCATCAGAATCCATTGCAAGTACTGTGACAGTAAAACCTGTAAAATTGCATCACTTTGTAATTAGTGTCCCATCAGATTGCCGAAGGCTCCGCTTATTAGTTCTGTATTTCTTCATCAGCGATTTGGGTCACATATTTACTTTGTATGCTGATTGTAGAGTTTACTTTTTATAAATGAGGATTTCATGTGCATGTGCAGTCAGGGAATGTTGACATGCTGATGCGCTCTTCTTTATTTATTGTTTGTTATTTAATTAGTGCCTACTTGTAGTGGCGTCAACTGGATTATTCCTTAATCAGAAGTTTGTGTGCCCATCGTCTTCACTGCCGAGCGTTGTTGTTTTAGGAGTTGCCTGATTGTTTTTGGTGTGCCTTATATTAGGCATTAATGTTATATCTTGGTCTGAATTTATATTTCAAAAGAGAAGTGATTGTACGAGATAGTGCTGCAGGTTGAGTTTTTTTCATCTTTTGATTGTATTAAGTATTTACACCAGCAGAAGTTTTCTTAATGTTTGTGCATTTCTAATGCAGATTTTAACAGCGGTTTAAGAAAAATTTTTATTGTGCACCTGGGTGGATGTGAAATTGATCTTTTTTTATTGTATTTGAATTGTGCGAGTTAATAAACATTGTTTAACATAAGCTGTGTATGTTTGGCCCTGCAGCTTCCTGTCGTATTATTGGACGCAAATAGCACGTCTTATCGATAACTAAGTGAACAGGTGATAGCGGATGCGAAGATGATACTGATGATGGTGATGATGATGATCATGATGATCATGATCATAATGATGACGATAATATGAGTGAATATTAGTATTTTTCTAATGTAGGAAGCAGAGGATATTTTTAGGAAGTAAGAGTGTTAGAAATTTACTTTTTTATTTACAGAGAATTTAGCCTGACCAGATTATGTTCTCAAGGACCTCTCTTACATCTTAACAGGAGGAACACAAATAAAAAAGATGTTACAAAACTTTCCAATGATAACAATAATTATAATTATTATAATTGTAATAGTAAAGGGTATTTAGAATAATGTGAATTAACTTTACACTTTTGAGGCCATATTTAGTATATCAGAATTTGATTGGATGGAAGAAGAGGGGAAGACTGAAATGACAGTGACAGATTATATAAAGAGAAATCTGCCGGTAACGGGTATGGAAAAATTGTGGAGGAAGGGAACTGACGAGAGTGAGCTGCACAGAATGTGGAAGAGACGGCTATTGAGATAGAAGGTGAGCCATTAGCTGTCTTATGAAGTTTGGAAGGATTTAATTTCTATAGTATTTTGAAGAAGACTTTTACAAAGTCGGGTTTCAGATATAGAAAATGATTTAGAGATTATGTCCGTTCTGTTTCTTGGTGCAGAGACAATTTTACTTCGTTGACAACGAGTATTTCTCCTGTGTTGATGAAATAATAGAGTTATAGTTTAGGACGGAGTGTTGTGATTGAGAAGACGAGAGAGCAAATATAGAGTATGATAGTCTCCTCGCTTATGGGCGCGTAGGTTTGATAATTCCTCGTAGGCTGGTGTGATATGATCGAAAAAGCCTACACCACAACATTCATTGACAGTTCCAGCTTGAATGAGATTTCGTACGAAAGTCCATGGAGAATGGCATGACAAAGTCAAGTGTAGTTAGTATTACTGTCTCTTCGAGATCCTCTTTATGCTCGAAAGGAAATACAGTTTAATATTTCTCTAGTGGATGAAATAACGTTGATACATTCTTACAGACTGCAGTTGTATGTTCAGCATAAATGATGAACAGAATCATTCCCAAGTTCTTAGCAGAAGAATAAAAGTTTTTACTCTGCCATTTAAGATTAATGTTGAGAAGATTACTGGACAGCTCAAACAGACGCAAACATACTATTAAAAGTAACGTCGCATGAATATAGGACATACGTTTCTCTCACCTGAAAGGAAATCGGTAAAGAGGGGAAGGTACTTGTGTTATTAACGCTTTATCAGAGCGTTCTGCGAAATTTCTTAGCAGCGCGTGTTCCACCGTGTGCCCTGGCCCAGTCCTCAAGCCATCTGGTGGCAGCCTAACGAAGCCGCGGCGCCAGTAATGAGGCTGCTGACGTCAGCGTTTGCCGGTTGCCACAGCAGCCGCAGCCGCAGCGCCGCCGCTCAAGGCCGCAAACTGCCTGCTGGGAGAGCCTGCCGCCGTTGCTGGAGACTTAGCAGCGGCAGTGGACTACAAGCCTGTTGTAGACGGTCATGATGGCGTATGTATCAGTTAGCGATCTGTAATTGTAATAAATGTGCCTTTTCTCTTTTAAAAACGGACACATACAATCCCGACACCAAAAAATTTATTTCTATGTTATCCGTTTTCAGTCAGCTTTTGACAATCCTCGAACCCTCATACGATGATGCTACGCAGTAGCGGTGAATGGAACGTGTGTTGTTGTAGCTACACGAACGTCAACTGAGAAGCACCCCCGCCTACCATCATAGCATGAATGTCTTAGGTTGATTAAAAACTGACTGAAACTAGTTACCATCAAAATAAATGTTTTGGCAGTCGAGACTGTTTGAGTTCATTTTTAGAGTACTTTTCACCCGACCGTTGTTTCTCCACGAGGATTGTTGTCTGTTCAAATGGCTCTGAGCACTAGGGGACTTAACATCTTAGGTCATCAGTCCCCTAGAACTTAGAACTGCTTAAACCTAACTAACCTAAGGACATCACACACATCCATGCCCGATGCAGGATTCGAACCTGCGACCGTAGCAGTCCCGCAGTTCCGGACTGCAGCGCTTAGAACCGCACAGCCACAGCGCCCGGCATAATGTGTATCCACAGGATATATTGTATGTAACTGAAAAGTGCCATTATGTTCTCTCTATTGGCAAAAGATTCCGGAGTAGTCCCCCATTTGGATCTCCGGGAGAGGACTGTTTAGGAGGAGTGACCATGAAAAAATAATGGAACAACCAACGACGGGATATCATTGTACGCGTCGGAGCATGGAATGTCGGAAGTTTGAACGTTGCAAGACAGCACGTAAATATGAAAAGGAAAACGCAAAAGCTTAATCAAGATGTAGTAGGGATCAGTGAAGAGAAGTGGAAGTGAGATCAGAAGTTAAGGTCAGGGAGGGTAGCGTAATATAAAAAGCAATGCTGTAACGTAATTTTTATTCGTTATGAATAGATAAGTAGGGCAGAGAGTGGCGTACCGTGAACAGTTCAGTGATAGGGTTGTTCTCATCACATTCCACGGCAAATCAGCACGATAGTTCACAAACACATTCCAACATCGCAAGTAGCAGGTAAAAAGATAAAGTCAATGAGGATACTGAATGGGTAATAAAGTATGCAAAGGAAGATGAAAATACAATATCTGTGGGGGATTGGAACGCGGTAGCAGAAGGTATAGAAGAAATGGCTACGGGAGAAGATGAGAGAAGAGGAATACTGAGTTCAGCAGTAAATTTGAGAGAGTAAAGGCGAATACCCTGTTCAAGTATCACAAGAGGAGAGCGTATACTTAGAGAAAACGTAGAGATACGGGAAAGTTCAAGCTGGATTACGTCACGGTCAGACAGACATTTCAAAAGCAGATATTGCATTGTAAGGCTTACCTAACCCCGGATATGGACTCAGAGAAAACTTTTGTAGTGATGAAGAGTAGATTGTAGTTTAAGAGAACCATACGAAAGAATAAATGTGGAAGTAAGTGGGATACTAAAGTTGAAGAGAAGTGGACATGTCTGAAACGGGCAACCTTAGATGTAGGACGGTGATACATATATACAAGAGAGGTAACAGAAAAAAATGCTTCAATTGATCGAAGAAAGAAGGAAGTACGAAAACGTTCAGGGAAAAACAGGAATACAGCAATGTAACGGCAATCAAGGCTAAACGTCAGCAAGAAATATATGGAGAGGTCGAAAAATAAATGATCATGTGGCGCACGGACTCAGAATAAAGAAAATACAAAACAACATTCGGTAAATTAAGAGTAATGGTGGTACCATTATGAGTACTACGGGAATTCCATTGCTAAATTCCGGAGAGAGAGCTGATAGGAGGAAAGATCACATTAGAGTTCTCAGTGAGTGGTAAAACTTGTCCGATATCGTAATAGAAGAATAAATTGGATTCGAAGTAGATGAAATAGGGGATCCAATGTTAGTTAAAATTTAAAAGAACTGTGGAAGACTTGAGATCAAATAAGGCAGAAGGGGTAGGTAAAATTCCATTGAAATTTCTAAAACCATTGGGGAAAGTGCCAACCAAACGAACATTCAAGCTAGTGAGCAGAGCTATGAGACTGACGACGTACCAATAGACCTGCGGAAAAATATCATCCACACAGTTCCGAAGACAGCAACGACAGATAATTGTGGCTTTAAGAAACCTAAATAGACTTGACAGGAATTTCTCACATTGCGCTTGATAATGGAAGAAAGGCTGAAGAAAATTCAGGACACGTTCATAGGATTTATCGACCTAGAATAAGCGTTCAAAAGCGTCAAATGATGCAAGATGTTCGAAATTTTGAGAAAAATAGGTGTGATCAACAAGGAAGGACGGCTAAAACACAATGTGTGCTAGAACCAAGACGGAACAGTAAGATTAGAAGACCAGGAACGAAGTGCACGGTTGAAAAAGTGTGTAAGACCGGGATGCAGTCTTTCGCCCTTACTGTTCAGTCTATACATGTAAGAGTGTGATTAAAATTAATAGTGGTAGGACATCAATGATAAGATTCGCTGATGACATTCCCATCCTCCATGGAGGTGAAGAAGAGTTACAGGATCTGTTGATTGAAATGAACATTCTAATGAGTACAGAGTTGGAAAACTACAAAAGTAATAAGATGTAGCAGAAATGAGGATAGTGAGAAGCTTGCCATCAAAATTAGTGAATATTAAATAGACGATGTTAAGGAATTCTGCTGCTTTATAAGCCAAATAACTTATCACAGACGAAGAAAGGAGGGCATAAAAAGCTTACCAGCACAGGCGAAAATGGCATTCCTGGCCAACAGAAGCCTACTAGAGTCAAACACAGGCATAAATTTAGGGAAGAAAGTTCTGAAAGCGTGCATTTCAAACACAGCATAAGGAGGTTCACTGCAGTATCGACGAAGAAAAGAACGTATAGGAAACACTGACAAAACGAAGGGTCATTATAACAGAACATGTGTGAAGACATCATGGACTAACCTCTACGGTGCTAGAGGGAGCTGTAGTGACTGAAAACTGAAGGGGAACATATAGATTTGAATGCATCCTACAAGTATTTCAAGACGTAGGGTGCAAGTACTATGTGCTACTCTGAGATGAACAGGAAAGCGCCGAAGCGGGGGCCGCATCAAACCAGTCAGAATGACTGATGACACAGATAGGATAAACAAAAAGCAAGGATGCTGAAATTGATCTAATTCCTCAACCTATAGAGAGCGTAGAAGATTATTTCCCATGCCACAACACAAGGGAAAAAACAATTCAGATAGAACAATATTTGACTACTATGATCTTGAGCCAGACTAGTGCTACGCTATACGTTTTTTCTAAAAGCCTTGTAAAGGACATGATGATGGACTGATTTGGCTCTGAAAGTCACCATTACCAAATTTCCGCATTTGATACAAATTTATTCCCATGTGTCCGTTAACGCTACCAAGATTCTGTGTTTCAGTCGAATTCATTTGCAACATTTATTAAATATAAGAAGTATATTCATGTGATAGAAATGCTGTCCACAAAATGTAGGAATCAGTCTATTCGCAGCATAGACACGCACCTGGTTAACAGCAGTTCATTGGCTACCACATACAATCCTCCTATTAGCTGCCTTCAACTGGACACGGAGAGGCGTTAACAACATTTGCCCTATACCGTGAGGAAACACGCGTGGTGGGTCGTTTGCAAAGTTGAACCGATATAGTCACCCAAGTAAAACGTAGGTTCCACTTCGGTAAGT
Source organism: Schistocerca piceifrons (assembly GCF_021461385.2). Taxonomy (NCBI): domain Eukaryota; kingdom Metazoa; phylum Arthropoda; class Insecta; order Orthoptera; family Acrididae; genus Schistocerca; species Schistocerca piceifrons. The sequence goes on along the minus strand of NC_060139.1, from coordinate 602,813,763 downwards.
AGCTTTTCTCACATAATCGATAGAGAGTGTACTTCATTTAGCGAGAAAGTGTTCTATCTTATATTTTGATAATATCCCTGAAGAGTACCTACGAGGATCGTTCAATAATTAACTCAACACATTTTCTCTCGTCTGATTCCGTTTGACAAAATGCGTACATTTTTGTGGAACACCGTGGAATATTCCCACTTCGCCGCTATAGGGTGCCTTTAAAATGGCATATGTAATGGAGGTGCGTTCCAAGCAGAGAAGTGTGTCTGAGTACCTTTTGGCGGAAAATCAGATCATAGCAGACATTCATAGGCGTTTGCCGAATGTCTACGGTGATCTGACAGTGAATAAAAGCACGGTGAACCGTTGGGTGATGTATCTTCATCATCGCAACAAGGTCACGCAAACTCTGTCCGACCTCCCGGTTGCTGGTCAGCCGCAAACTGTTAAATTGTTGTGACTCCTTGAATGTTGGAACGTAACGTGCAGGTACTCTCATTCGATGTGATCATAATCAGATATCTCGCTGCAGGCCTCTGTTGGTAGTGCTGACACTCTCGTCCCCCAGTTACAGTACTAAAACGTGTGTGTCTGCTGGGTTCATCGCCGCCAAAAGAAGACCATAAAGAGCAGCGAACGACTATCAGAGCGCAATTGCTTGCTATTTTGAAGGCTGAGTCTGACAATTTTATTAACGCAGCAAAACTTTGACTCCGACAATACAACGGAACCATGCGAGCATTCGAGCTCTCCCAGTAAAGTGGCGTAAAGCTACCGCACTGAAATAGGGTTTTGTACCCGTAGCAGTTGGGATAATATGGTGGATTGGAATTCTTAGTAAAACCAACCTGTTTTTAGAAAAAAAGGTGTTGCTTTACTTTTTGAACTCCCCTCGTATCTGTCAGGCGCAGGTAGTTATACGCAGCTGATAGAGTCTCCCGCTGAAATGATAACCTGAACGTATGAAGAATTTTGCCGGCAAGTAGTGGTACATTATCAACGTGCTGGTGGATCAAGGTTCTCAGCAGTATATTAAGCTGTGAGAGGGAAAGAAACAATTGATGATGATTCTCCCATTATATAGATACCTAAAGCCGTGTGGTTCCTATGTCACTATCTAGTAATAGTGGGAAATGCCTTGGTGTTGAGTTCCATACACTTCTTTTATTTAGTTTCTTAATTAAAGGTGAATACCTCTTTACATAGTTCGCTATAGGCATCCATTTAGCACTGCTACACGAAACCCAAATCACAACTGAGATCAGACAATTACTATCTAGAATACGAAATTACCAGATCTCCGTGTGCTTACCAGTGCACCGAGTGCTGGTTAATGCCTATGAACCTAACGGTGACTACTTCGGAATCTTCTCTAAATAGCTTAATTCCTTCTAATTACAAAGTAATCAATTACAGTTGATACAATGAAAGTCTGATATCCTTTTTCGGTGTGTATCAAAGTATTGAAATGTGTCTGCCGTTCAATATCTTTAACGTAATTCAGGGACAAGACAGACCCGCTTGAGTACTTACAGTTGTGAAATTATGCATTTGTGGAAAGCTGTAACACGTTGCATCTTTGGTAGCCTTGTAAACGCTCTCTGAAATAGCACTACGTTCGAAATGTTCACATTAAACTAGGACAGAGCTATGACGTTGTTCGAAAGAAAAATCAACAATTGTTAACTTTCAAATAAGTACTAATAAACTATTATCCTGTTGTTCCTAATATGTGTTGGCATCACCGTGCTGCACTATTAGCAAGTAAGACATTATATGAAATATTTTGGTGTTTTGGATCCAATTTAAGCCAAGTTTGAAATATTTCATACTGAACATGTTTCCCTAATAAAAATTATTCATTCAGCTATGAATTTAGTGCGACCATGACTCTTTATTACCGCTAGATAGAGTCCTTATTTATTGTTCCGGGATTGTCACTAGAACGTGGTAACAGAATGGCGTATTTCAACACTTTAAAACTCAAAATTCTATAAAGACGAATTTTTTATATTGGAGACATTGTGATAGCGATTTTTATGTGCACAAACATATATTAAGTTAGTTTGCAATGACAGGTGCATCTAGAACAACATAAAAATGAGAAACTTAATGGTAATGAGATAAAAATAATATTTCCTGAATTTTTCCGCAAGTTTTAATGATTTTCCTTAGCAACGTCTCTTTGTCCAAGAGAGCAAAGTCCACCTTTACAGAGATATAGAACTTGATACGATACAAACAGTATGAGCCCACATCGTGTGTTGCAGTTTTGAGTTGGAGAGACAGTGCGTTTTAGTCTCCTCAAGGTGAAAATAAAATGGGCAATAATTTTGATATTTTCAGGAAAGTAAGTGTAATTCATAGTAGAAGAACCAGGATGGAAGAAAGAATCGAAAATGAACGGCGATACGCTCGGACTATAAGGGGTGTAAGAGAGGGGGTATTGTCTTTTGCACCTTCTGTTCAATCTGTACATCGAAGAACCAATGACGGAAATAAAATTACCTTCTAGATTGGAATAAAAATTCAGAGTGAAATTATATCAATTGTAGGATTGTCTAACGACATTGCTGTCCTCAGTTAATATGAGACTGGACAGCAGGACCTGTGAAATGGAATGAAACAGTCTAATGACCAAACACTATGGATTGAGAATAATCCGAAGAATGGCAAAAGATTGAGCAGTAACGGAAAGGAGTTTAGCAATAAACTTAAAGCAAAAATATATGGAATACTGCTACCTTGGATGCAAACTACTAGAAGTCGGCCGAAAAAAGCAGATCAGTACAGACGAAGAGGTCATTCCTCGTTTACTGGTAACAAATATCGGCCCTGGTTTGACGAACAAATTTCTGAGAATGTACGAATGTATCACGGACTCTAGAAAACTGGAAAACTGGAAAAGAAGGATGTGAAACATTACGTGGAATTACAAGTAAAGAAATAATAAGGTGCTCCACAGAATCGACGAGGAGGAAAACATGTGGAAAACATTTACAAGTAGAAGGAAAAGGATGACAAAAAATTATTAAGGCGTTAGGGTATAACTTCTATCGTACTGGTGACGGATGTAGAGCGTAAAATCTATAGGGGAAGAAAGAGACTGGAACATATCAAATAGATAATTAAGGACGTTGAATGTAAGACTTACTCTGAGGTGAAGAAGTTGGCACAGGAATTCTTGTCTGACCGCATCAAGCACTTAGGATGGGAGCCCTATACGTTTGCGGAAACAGAACTTTTAACCTATAGCAAATTATGAGGCAAAGGCTGCAGTCACGTAATCAGACTGTACGGATTGTTAAAAAAATTGAAGTTGTTCATTCTACTGGGACTGATATACAGATCTGTGAGTTGCATCTCTCAACTTACTAGCGTCTCTAGAGTTCCCCCACACATAAGACATAGTTTGCTATTATAAACGCTACTGTAGGTTTAAATTAAAGTCAAATGTAGCAGAACGATGTGAACCTTTTACGTTAAGTTTTAACCGCAACAATTATGTTTCTGTGACTCGTAGTAAATTATCTCTTAAAAATAGAGGCGTGTGTTGACTGTACAGAAAATTCCAGAAGCTTTAGTTGCTCATCTGCTTAGGTAATAATGGATATCAGAACCGAACTGCGGACACATATTTTGCATGACTTGTAATATTGTAATTTCTGTGCTTACCTTTGCTTTGCTTCGTACCTCTAAAGATCGTATATTTAATAATCATATATCATAAAAAATATCAGGAAATCCTCTCTCGAGTCTCTCGTCCATCTCTTCACTGCGGTCTTGTATCTCACACCAGAACGCTTACGGTGGGAGCTGCGAATGTTGCTTCCACCGCCGACAGTCGATGACGAGACTCCGACTGCCTGTCACACCTCGATGGCATTTCCGTGTTCTCTCAGGAAACGTATTTTCAAAACTTCGAAGAGCGGGTATCTTTCTGCGGGCAAAGCTTACAGTCGCCGGAAATGCTGAACTTTTTCCCTATAACAAACACAGAAAACCTGGTCGCTTCTGTTTCTTTTTAATGTTTCACTTTGAACTGAAACGTGACTTATGCTGTAGAAATTCTTTCAACATATTCGGACATCTGATAAAACTAATTTTGTGTGTCTGCAGATTTAAACTTGGGTTCATAAGCTGACTGTTCATCGATATCAAATCTCCATCTAAGAGTTGTAATTTTTGCGAATCTACACACTATCTTTACGTCCATGCAGCCTGAGCCCAGTACTTCCACACAGATGAACAATCCCGATTTCAAGAAGTTTCGGTAATGTTTGTGAATGAAATGCATGATACACAGCAGAAGAATGGAAAGGCTATCAACGGACTTCATCTACTTCATGGACTTCACGAACAGAATACCACCAAGATTGCTGTGCGTCTAAGCCGTTGTACATTCTCGGATCATAAATCTAGTTGCGCGGTAGGTAGAATGATAACATTAGCAGAAAGCTGTTACTTCCATTAAACAATCCTATATGCAAAAGAAAAGTAGCTTAAATTTATATCTACAATCAAAACAAATAAAAGACACTCTGAAAACTAACAATATTCTTTCGAGCATTACACGGGTCGATCGAAATACAAACAAAGGTCAGATGGGAGCAGGACACGCGCACTGAGGGTTCCGTACGTACTTAACTTTGTATACTGATAATTTAGCCATTCCGGGAATCCAGGATCTCTACGAATTTTGCCTGTTATCGGCACTGATACTGGCAAGATATTGGTCCCAGAGGTTCCAGTACCATCGAGAATGTTTGAAGTCGCTTAACAAATCAAAAAAGAAATACTTTTTTCTTATGATATAGCCACAATTAGCAGTTTTCTGAATTTTTACTTTTTTGCACTGTGAAATTTTTTCTCTTGCCAAATTTCATGTTTCTACGTGAAGGGGAAGTACCCAATAGGTCTTAATGAGTGAGTTTGCGAGTATCAAAATACGTGACGTAAATATTTTGATTGCATAGACATAGAAGCTTAATTTTTCTTACACCACAAAAAATATAAATTTCAATTTTACGCGTCTACCGGTTCCTGAAAACAAAAGGGGGGGGGGGGGGGTTTAACAGGCAGACGGATAACAAACAATATGATAACAAATGAGAAAAATTTATCGTGTTGTCTATTTAGAAATTTACAATTTTCGGATTGTTTCTTATACTTGTACAGTGAAATCTTGCTTCTGGCCAAATTTGGAGATTCTAGGCCAACGGGAAGTACCTTGTGCATTTAGATGGGTGACTTTGTGAATAACAAAGTATGTGACATAAGCAGCCGTATCTTTTGATTGCAGTGACTTAGCAGCTTCACTTTTCTGCATCACCAAGGGACTGTAGACTAATATGTGAATAAATTTCATCTTGATACCTCATCATCTTCTTCAGAAAAATAGTTTTGAACAGCCTGAAAGATAGGCCGACGAAAAAAAGTGATCTTCTAAGAGCTCCGTTTCTAGCGATTGTGGCACACAACTCTAAAAGCGACCAAGTAAGTTCTCAGGAATTACGCTGACTCAAAAAAAGCGAAATTCATGTTGCTCGAAAAATTCAAATGATAATTTTTTGCTGTCTGTTTCTTTTACGATATTTGGCGTCTATTGTAGATGGTTTCTGAAGAGACAAACAGCAAATAGCTGTGACCAGAAACATCATTGAATGAAACTATGAGGTATCGAAAACACGTACCATACACTGCCTCAGCAGCAACTATCGCTATGTTTGCCACCAGTCAAGATTCGTAAGTAAGAACACTGGTTCGCAGAAAATGAAAGCGTAAAATGAAATATCAGTTACTTGCAACAGTCACCAAATCATTCATAACGTATTTACAGGAATAAGAGCAGTAACGAATCAAATCCCATAAGAAAAGAAGCGTACAGCAGTTAGCAAAACATTCAAAACGTATTTAGACAAGTTATCACAATAATCACTCAAACTCCAGAAGAATAGAAAAGTGCAGTAAGAATATGAACGACATCTTCCAGCATTACATCACCCCTAACACCAGCGTACAGTCGAATGGCGTTTTATTTTCTAGAGTACCATGTATTGCAGACATACTCCTCTCCAAATTCGTGTGATGAGAAAAAGCAAACATGAAATTTAATGCTAGTGTTTAAGCCTGTGTACCTGTAATGTACGAAATTAAAAAAAAAAAAAAAAACTTTGTCCTGTTCCTCCGAGGTGTAACTGACCACAATATTAAATTTCTCGACTGAAACAAGCCTAACAAGTTTACATGATAGAAATGTGTAATCTACAACGAACTCCAACAGCGATTCACATGACCTGTAGCGTTGTTGTATGAGATTCCTGAGCGTTAATAAGCGTATTAATTCAGGATCTCTATATTATAACTCGAAGATTTTAGGTACCATTTCACAAGACCCAGTATAACGCAGCTAACTTAACTCAACAATTTGTTCACTAACTTACTTCAGTTTACATCTCCAATCATTTACTTGATATGTCGACGCTTTCTGTCACTCATAAACACCCTTTTGGTGTTTTCTTTCAGTGTCAGGTGATTTTTTTGTTCTTGATACAATGAGACTGTCGCCTAACACTGCCCTGAAGGAGGTTCTTCTACATAGTAAAAATTCCATTTCAGCTTCAAGAGTAGTCCTCTGTTAGTTATTCAGATTCTATACAAACAGGATACCAATTTTTTAGAGTACTAGTTCCTTCTGCCGGCGGTAATTTGTCAGTTCCCGTGTCGTAGAAATCTTCTGCTACTTTCATCATCTTTGTATTCCTGCCATACTTACTATTCTCAAAAACGTGTGCTACAACTTCAGTCCTCAACGTTCGTTAGATCGTTTTCTCTCAAAGGGTAAGCAAGCTTATCTGAATTGGCTGTCAACCCAACCTTCTGCTACTGGTTTCCAAAATATATTTGTCATGACCCATAAGTGTCTCCTGGTTTGACGTCGAGTTATTTACATGACGTCCAGCTTCTCTATGTGGTCTCCCTTTTTATATTGTTAGAAAATGATTTATTTATAATTTCTTTATTTTATATACCTGACTTCCATGAGAAAACTATGGAACTACAATCTCAGATAGTGTGACGTGAGGAGATTTACTTTGTAGACCAAAGCATTCATAGGATCAAACGGGCCAGATTCATGTACCGTCTATACTTCGCACAGCTCCTGTAATATAAAATTAGATAAAAATGGGGTATTTAATTACTTTTTACCCAATCTAGCATCTACTGATAAAAACCGATGTATTGATCACCTAATTCTACAAGTCAGGATACATTAAGTGTGTATGTAACTATTTTACACATATGCCTCAATAGCCTTCACATTGTAGCCTCTTATTTGTCGATATAAAACCACACGAAACGGTTAAATAATGAGTAACTTCATCTGACCAATTATTAGCATATTCCTATGTCAGGATAACGTCCAATAGCTTCTTTACTTGCATCCAATTAGTAAGGATATATGCTGAATTATCCATTTACTATCATAAAATTGACTTTAATAAGTTATTACTTAAGGGGGGTAGGACGTCAAACGGGCCGACTTGGAGCGGGAGAGGCAACACAGGACATTTTAATTTCCAATGTCTATACTTTTACAAATAAATTCATAACACTTTGTCATCATCACCATAATTTATGAAAAAACGAATGAACTGCTATATGTAAAACTTCATGTTTAGGAAATACACAAATGTTATAGTTAATTACCTCAATTTTACCACAGTTTTTAATAGATTTGGAAAATTCTAGAGTTTCATACACCTTTAAACATGGTTTGTATGCTGTCCACAATTCCTCGAAGAATCTCTTTTACTTATGAAGAAAAGTGTACCTATAGCAACAAATACTGCCATTAGTAAGTGAAAAAAATGATGAAATTTCACGTGTAAAAAAAATTACTTCTCTATGTTTTCGAACTTCCACTGCTATGATTGTGAATTCTGAATCCTTCCTGGTCATTCTGACAAAGTTTTATGAATTTTTTTGTAAAGGTATAGACAGTGGAAATTAAAATGTCCTGTGGTGCCTCTCCTGCTCCAAGTCGGCCCGTTTGATGTCCTACCCCCTTAATGAGTTTATGTTAGGTTAGGATTCCTTAGCGAATGTATACATGAATTTTTCAGTATAACTTTACTAAGAGGAATTCCACTGAATTACAACTTCTGTAAATCCATTTTAATGTTCTCTTAAGTGAATTAGATAGTATGTTTATGAATTAAGCTGTTTGAAATTAGACACAAATAGTTCTTTAGACATGTTACTTCTTTTGCCCTTGACAGCTCCCTTCCCGTCGTCCACTTCTCACAAAAGCATCGAACGCGTATTCTACAAGGTCATCATGTACTCCCCAATATGGTGCAGACAGACTCTCCGAGAAGTTTATGGTCCTGTGTGACGTGAAAGCTGTCATAAGATAGCTGATGCGGATCAGTGCTTCGAAGTTCGTCGCCCTCTATCACTTCGCACTTCTTCCGTGTTTGTGAGGACAGTAACCGCGGAAGATCGATGAACTGAGAGCTACAGCGGAGCACAATGAGTCCATTAACACAGAAATTCAACACTTTTTACGGTGCTTCAGTTAGAGCTCGTCTGACGCCAAACATTGGCTTTGTCCATACACAGGTCACTGTTAAGATTGATCGATGGAAAAAGCTGCAGTGCACTGTCCTCTCCTGACACATCATAAATCGGCAGCTCTTCCGAGCACAGCATCAAGTTTCCTGATTAGACGTTTCAATTACGTTACAAACATGAAAACAAATCATTGAGCAGACTACTATTCTAAATACTGATACATCTTGAGTACAGAAAATTAACTTTTATGTACTAGATTGGAGTCGAAAATTTACAGGTCGACAGTATTTCTCGAAACTTGGTACTAACCAATACCGATCAAATTAGCTACTGCGTTTCCAGGTTCTAGTAATAAAAGATTCGTTGTGGCTATTCCGTTATTTCGAGAATATCAGACAGAAACACAAAAATTAACAACTGTAGTACCTTGTTTTATTATTCGTACACATAGGCACACGTTCGTTACTGCAGATGTAGATATAACCAGGCGCACTTTTGGTTAATGCCAATAAGTCTATCTTTGTCAATCTTCAGATCTAGGTATCTCGAACAACTGTCTTAATCTACCTCGTACATGTATAACTTGCACGTAACCGAAAGCTGCGTCTTCTTTACGACGATAATAAAGGTTATTGTGCTTGATTGTAATAGAGTTTACCTCTCATGTGATTAAAAATTGGTCTCTGAAATATCTGATGTAGTTATCAGTATTCAGTAGGAAAAATACTGAAACACTTAACATTGTGAGTACGCTCCTGCAGATCTCTACTGACTTCTGATGCACGTTGTTCACTCTTCCCTTTAATAATTTAAAAGTAACATGATGAAACTGACGATGTATAGCTAGGGCATTTAGGGGTTCCTCCCCCCCCCCCCCCCCCCCCGTCACCCCCCCCCCCCCGGCACCCCACGCGTTTAAATTCTGGTTAATGACACATGATGTAAAAGAAAAAATAAGCGTTGAATCGCCATTAGTAACAAATGATTGAAAATTTATTTGCAGATACTCAGTCTTTTTTGCGGGTTTCTGAGAAAAAATATACAGCATACAGCTCACCCACCTCGTGTGAAATCTGAAAGCAACAACAGCAGATGACAAACGTTGGGAAGTCTGAGCTCCGGAACTATAGGATCTCCAGCGACCGTAACGAAATTCTTTATCCAGTTCGCAATTATGTAGCAGTCATACTACAGTCAGCAGTTACTGAGAACGTTATACAGATAAACCTGGAAAGAACTGAAGAGAAGTAACTGAATCATTCCACGCTTGCAACAAAAGTCAGAGGAATCGTACACGCTCAAGCTGAGAAACGTTCGTTCATAGCCTCCTGAATACATCTTCCATTGTTTCCAGTAATAAGTCTACAATTTTCTTCAATTTCGAACTTGGTCTTCCACAACAGTGAAGCACTGCCAGTTTGTGACAATATAACTGATATTATAAAAATTGAAGTGTTTATCACAGTATAGTTCATTAGTCTATTAATCCATATTAATATATACTGTCTGAATGACGTCTCCTTAATAGCTGCCAAGTCCGCTATTTACTACATAGCATAATCATTGCATCTAGCCACTCCCGTATGTTAGCTCTAACTGAAAATGCACTGTCATTCTAGTGTTATTTAATTCATCTGTACACTATTGTCATGGCTGGCACTTCTGAACATGTTTATCGCAACAAGTATAACTGTACATTATCCATATCTGTTGCCATCCATCCATAGCTGCTATAAAATTATCTGAATTTGTGCCACTACTGAAAGGGTATCGTGTTCAAAAACACAATAAAATAATTCTAACAAAACTATTAATTGAATGCATACACATATCCAAAATCTAAAACCCAAAACAAACGATACCAACTGCCTTCTATCAACCAGCTCAGTTTCAGGGATTACGATAAAATTAGGATAGCGTTGACTTGTAAGACTTTTGACACACGGGAAACATCAGGGCGTGGAAATATGGTTCAAGCCACTCAAAATTTGCAGGCCACCTCAAACAGGAATATCATAGGACAGGCACAATAGAATCGAAACGAATGTCATAAAGATCAGAAAAAGCAGACGTCTCGTTATTCAAGAAAACTACCGCATATACAAAGCATTAAAACATGATAAACGGCTGGCTACCAAGAAAATGAGGCACTATTCAAATCATTTTAAACATTCCCTGAAAAACTCTTCCTCCCTCTATTCTGCCTTGCCTCCAATCTGCCCTCCCCCCCTCTCACTCCCCCTGTCACTCTTTGCTCCTACGTACGGCCATCTTCGCTGCCATACTCACCTTCCCCTACTTCTGCAATCGCTATTCACAATCTTTTACTCATCATTATCCCCCGCTTAAAGCTTGGATTCGTGACACTAACATTACGTCTACAGCGCTCTCTCTTATTTAAATGACTATGAACATTACTTGAACATCATCCTAAGCATTTGGAGAATGACAGATCAACGGAACGATTTCTAGGTCCAGCGAAAACCGGAACCAGCAGGTGAGTCGATAATGAAATACACATAAATCAGACAGACATACGTTTTGCCAGCAGAAAGTATATAAACAGTAGCGAACATTTTATGATATTGGACTCCATCAACGTCCAAAACAACGGTCACTGCGGCGCCTATAGCTGTTAAGTTGCGCATATGTACCGTCTTCAGCTGTGTAGAGAAATGACGTCATTAAAAATTGCTCTCGGATGTGGACTTGAAAACGGATTTCCCGCTTCTCGGGGGTGAAGTGGTTGTACGAAAATGCAGTGAGCAAATACCACAGTTTGATATCTTTCGAAACAAGCTATTCTCAGGTCTATAAGCAAAAAATTATTATATTTTATTTCGAGCATGGACAGTGCTTTATGTAAATAGAATTAAACGTCTGTGATAACATAAGTAACTATTTTTAGTAGTTAGAAACTCGAATTTGTAATACCTTAAGACGTTATGAGATTGACTGCGGTTTATGTCATTACCACAAAAATCCTAGACCACATACTTTCCAATATCAGAGCGGTATAAACTTTGAGCTATATCCTAATGACCTGACATGTTGCACTAAAATCCATCAACTCTATGGGAAAATTAAAGCGTTGTACTTCAAAATAGTTCTAAGATCTGCCGGAAAATTTCGTCTACGAAATGTTACACAAAATAATAGGGACCAATTCTGCATATTTCTTTACTTATATGTGAGTTCAGTTACTGGTGGTTACTGAAATCTGTGGAAGTTAAAGTAATTGTGCTAGTTAAGTTGTTGTTAGAAAGTTTTGAAATTAATCATATTTAGTGAAGAACATCATCACATTACCAAAACACGCAAGTACGGATAATTTTGAAAACTAACCCACCACGAAGTTAACAAGAAACTTGTAAGCTGCCGACCAGAATAATCAAAAGAATGTAAAGAAAGAACATTCTGATGTATACACGTCCCCATGAGTGACATTAGACTATCCGTTTATTTAGAAAGAAGATGATGTTCTTTCATTACGATATTTTTTTCGGATTTGATGCTATTTTAGAGGTCTTGTACCACTGGTAGTGTTTTCTTCTAAGTCTGATGGAGCTGAGACAGTCATCTCTAGTTTTCTGGACGCCATACAAGAATAGCACATTGTATACGAGGGTTGGAACTTTAATAGGGGCAACTATTTATTTACAGCTTGTAAAAAATAGATCCGCGTTTCAAAGTTTTACTGACCTTCGGAGTAGTCACCAGCATTGTGTATAACCCTTTGCCAGCGATGTGGAAGTCTTAGGATACTCTTAGCAGTGCCAGTTGTGTTGACAGTTCGAGCGGTGCGGTCTATTTCCCGACTAATTTGTAGCAGTTCTGAAGCGAATGCCGTGAAGTGTTTCCTGAAGATTAGAAATAGAGTTGAACTCACGAGGGCTTAAGTCAGGAGAGTGTAGTATGTGGTACAGCACTTAGCAGCCCCATAAGTCGAACAAATCAGTAACAGCTTGCACAGTAAATGCTTGAGCATTGTCCTGCAAAATAATGGTTAGGTCCTGCAGAGAGTGTCATCACTTCTGTCTCTAAGCTGGTCGTAGGTTGTGTTCCAAAAATGAACCTTGGTCCCTAAGGTCCGAGTTCCTCAAAAGAAAAAAAAATGAAAATAGACCTTTCTTGAACTGAGCCTTTAAGCCAAACCACGCAATGTAGTGATCAATACGCATGCGAACTTCACGAACGTTCGTTGGCGGTGAAGGTCCCCAAATGTGATATTTGTGAGCGTTCACTGTCCCAATGAAAAGAAAGTGTACATCATCACTGTACAAAATTTTGTAATGCCACATAGTGTCAGCTACAATTCCTCCAAGAAACGTAACAGCGAAGTTCAGTCCACAGTCTGCGTCACATAACGAAAGTTGGTGAACACTGTAAAGTATGGGTATCATTTCCCAATTATTCAAGCACTTTTCGAAATGTGGAACATGAAATGTTCAGCTGTCGTGACAAAGCTCGTGCACTGCTTCAAGATCGCACATTGGTTCCAGTATTCTCAGCCATCGTAACAGTAACTTTTCAACAATTTTTAGCGCAATTGTCAACCACTCCCCCTCATTCTCTCCCCGGACCATTCCCAGGTTATCAGGTAATTCGAACTTTCGTACCATTTTCTTCAACTTCGGTTTGGAAATGGGACCTCACCTTACTCCTTCAATACGCGAAGAGCAACAACACTGGTTCTTTTTTTTTTTTTTTTTTTTTTTTTTTTTTTTTTTTTTTTTTTTTTTTTTTTTTTTTAAGCCATCAGTCTCCTGACTGGTATGACGCGGCCCGCCATGAATTCCTCTGCTGTGCCAACCTCTCAGTGTAGCACTTCCAACCTACGTCTTCATCTCTTTCTTGGATGTATTCCTATCTCTGTCTTCCCCTACAGTTTTTGCCTTCCACAGATCCCTCTAGTGCCATGGAAGTCATTCCTTGATGTTTTAACAGATGTCCTGACATCCTGTCCCTTCTCCTTGTCATAGTTTTCCACATATTCTTTTCCGCTGCGAATCTGCGCATAACCTCCTCATTCCTCACCTTATCAATCAACCTAATTTTCAACAACCGTCTGTAGCGCCGCATCTCAAATGCTTCCATTCTCTTCTGTTCCTGTGATCCCACAGTCCGTGTTTCACTACCATACAATGTTGAGCTCCAGAGGTATATTCTCAGAAATGTATTCCTCAAATTAAAGCATGTGTTTGATAATAGTAGATTTCTCGTGGCCAGAAATGCTCTTTTTGCCAGTTCTTCTCTGCTTTTGATGTCCTCCGCTCTCCGTCCTTTGTTGGTTATTTTGCTGTCTAGGTAGCATAATTCCTTAACTTCTTCTACTTCGTAACAGGTTCAGTATAAGAAAGGATCAATCATCAACACGTGGAAGGGAGACCCATCAGATAGTTCACCTAATTAACATTCATTTAAGAAAAACATACTGATCAATAAAATTCCAGATTAATAAAGTGAAAGCCGCGCGGGATAAGCCAAGCGGTCTCGGGCGCTGCAGTCATGGACTGTGCGCTGGTCCCGGCGATGTTTCGAATCCTCCCTCGGGCATGGGTGTGTGTATTTGTCCTTAGGATAATTTAGGTTAAGTAGTGCGTAACCTTAGGGACTGATGACCTTAGCAGTTTAGTCCCGTAAGATTTCACACACATTTGAACGAGAACGTGAAAACCATCAGAATTATAGTGACATATAAAGTGACAAACTATTGAGATTTATCAATATAAGCAAAAGGAAACAGTATACAATAAACACAAAGCGTCTAAGTTTCTTTTTCTTCTTCTTCTTCTTCTTCTTCTTCTTCTTCTGTAGTGGTCAATCCAAGGATTGGTTTGCAACAGCTACAATGGCAGCTGTGTTCCATTCTGTGCGTCTTTCAGCTTTTCTCTTCATTTCTTTATAGGTGTTACATCCCGCATCTTTCACGATTTGATCCATGTACCTCAGTCGTGGTCTTCCTATTGGTCTTTTTCTCTTGACATATCCCTCTATGATTGTGTTCTGGAGTCCTTTATGTCTTAATAGATGGCCTGTAAATTGCACTCTTCTTTTAACAATGAAACTCCAGAAGCTTCTCTTCTCACCTGCTCTTTCCAGAACCACTTCGTTTGTGAGCTTGTCGATTCATTTTATTTTGAGCATGCGTCTATAGCACCACATTTCAAAAGAATTTAGCTTTTGCTATTCCTCTGTCCCGAGAGTCCTTGTTTCACACCCATAGCATGCCACACTCCACACATATGATTTCAAAAATCTTTTCCTGATTTCAAGGCTGATGCTCTTAGATGTTAATACGTTTTTCTTCTTGTTAAAAGTAGCCTTTGCTTGAGCTATTCTACTTCTCACTTCTGCCTTGCTCCTTCCATCCCTGGTAATATTACTGCCCAGATAAGTAAATTTATGAACTTGTTCAAGCAGTTCATTGCCTACATGAACTTGGACTTTCACTCGATCTTCTTTGTCGCATGCCATTACTTTTGTTTTTGCTTTATTAATTCTCATATTATATTCTTCACCCATAACTTTATCCATTCTATTCAGTACGACTACAAGATCTTCTTCACTTTCAGCCAGGACAGCTATATCATCGGCATATCTAAGTTTATAACAGTAAAAATTAAACTTCCTGGCAGATTAAAACTGTGTGCCGGACCGAGACTCGAACTCGGGACCTTTGCCATTCGCTGGCAAGTGCTCTACCATCTGAGCTACCCAAGCACGGCTCACGCCCCGTCCTCACAGCTTTAATTCCGCCAGTACCTCGTCTCCTACCTTCCAAACTTCACAGAGGCTCTTAAGTCCTCAGCGACTTGTATTTCTGTATTCCTGAATTCCATGAAGATCTTTGTACTTCTTTCTCTCATCCACCAGCTGAAGTATTTCTCCCGTTAGCCATGATTTCTTTGCATTTACCTTCTTTGTACATATATTATTATTTCGAACCACTGTGATTGCCGTTTTTAGAGAGGTCCATTATCCTTCAACTGAACTGCCTATTGAGATATTTCTTATTTCTGTATCTATATCCTTAGAAAACTTCAAGCATATCTTGTCATTTCTGAATACTTCCTTATCTCAGTTCTCTGCGTATACTACTATCAACATAAATCCTAAAGCGCACAATCTGAACATTCCTATGAATTTGGGTACTCATTCGTTAAATAGTTTTACTTCTACGCTGGTTCAACTAGCGAGAGCTTAATTGTAACCACACTGTATCTCTCGAGCCACAGAATGTATATCGAATAAACAGTTTAGGCGCTACAGGAGGGGGAGTGTTCACGTCAGTCGTCAAAAAGCTTGTGTCTATAGAGATCGAATTTGAGCGTGATTGTCAAGTAATAAGGGCGTGTGTAAACAGGCCTAGGTGAACTCAATCTTCGGATGATCTTAAGGGCCACTCGATTCCGCCGTGAGAACGTGCTCCAAGCTATTTTAAGCTATCGAATATAGATTTGGACCTGTATGGATTCATTGAAGGTGATACAGACATGCAGTCATGTGCAGTAGGTTTGAATACGTTTCCCGAAAACTGTCTTCAGCAGGTACTCCGAGAACCAATACACAGTGGAAATATTTTAGCCCTGTAGCTTCAAACCGGTCTCACCTTATCGGCGCTGTCAGTATGGAGAGAGTGATTAGTGACTATGACGTCAACAAAGCGGCTCTGGCTACTAAAGTTAATCAATGCTTTAAGAAAGGAAGAAGAGAATTTTTGCTGCAAAGAGCAGGTAAGCAGTTGTTAGCACAACTCTTGGAAAAAATGAGAATGAATGGACATAATTTAGTTTCAATACAAAGGACGCAGAGAAATTATGAGGATATTTAAACTGATTATAGAGTGCACCTTCGAGAATGGTGCCGAGAAAGTGGATTAAGGACGAAGAGAATTAATTATAAATTCGGAATTTTCTGAGAAAGCACAGACTGTTCAATTCTCGGCTCAAAAAATAACGCGCAAATAACAACAGGCAAAAGTGAGGAAATTAGTGCGTCTGTAAGAAGATCGATGTGCGGAACACCACAGCTATCACTGTAATACCTTAGCAAAAGATCTTGCAGAGAACAGGAAAAAATTCTGGTCCTTTGTGAAAACACTAAGTGAGTAGAAGGCATGCATCCAGTCGCTCATCGATCACGCTGATGTGGTAATAGAAGACACCAAAACGGAAGTTTTAAATCTTGCGTTTAAGAAATCATTCACGGACGAGGATCGTGAAACTTATTGTTACTTGATCGTAGTACAGACTACATTTTGGAGTACATAGTAATAGGCGTCCCTGGCGTAGACAAGCAAGTGAAAGACTTGTAAAGAAATAAGTCGTCATGTGCATTTCGGTTTTACATAAATTATTCTAAAGCATTGGTCCCTTACTCAGCCTGAATTTATCGCATTTGAATCTCTTTCTCAGCGAAAGGTTATCTGCCAATGGGAAAAAAAATAAGTCCTGCATATAAGAAGGCTAAGAGAATCGTCCCGCAAAATTTAGAACGCTATCCATCTCATCGTTTTGCCGCAAAAACTGCAGAACACATCCACCGTTCGAATATACACAACTGGCCATTAAAATTGCTACACCAAGTAGAAATGCAGATGATAAACGGGTATTCATTGGACAAATATATTATACTAGAACTGACAAGTGATGACATTTTCATGCAATTTGGCTGCATACATCCTGAGAAATCAGTACCCAGAACAACCACCTCTGACCGTAATAACGGCCTTGATATGCCTGGGCTTTGAGTCAAACAGAGCTTGGATGGCGTGTACAGGTACAGCTGCCCATGCAGCTTCAACACGATACCACAGTTCATCAAGAGTAGTGACTGGCGTATTGTGACGAGTCAGTTGCTCGGCCACCATTGACCAGACGTTTTCAATTGGTGAGAGATCTGGAGAATGTGCTGGCCAGGGCAGCAGTCGAACATTTTCTGCGAACAGCAGGTGACCGAGACGTGTAACCAATGGCACCCCATACCATCACGCAGGGTAATACGCCAGTATGGCGATGACAAATATACGCTTCCAATGTGCGTTCACCTCGATGTCTCCTACCACGGATGCGACCATCATGATGCTGTAAACAGAACCTGGATTCATCCAAAAAAGTGACGTTCTGCCATTCGTGCACCCAGGTTCGTCGTTGAGTACACCATCGCTGGCGCTCCTGTCTGTGATAAAGTCAAGGGTAACCGCAGCCATGGTCTCCGAGCTGATAGTCCATGCTGTAGCAAACGTCGTCGAACTGTTCGTGCAGATGTTTGTTGTCTTGCAAACGTCCCCATGTGTTGACTCAGGGATCGACACGTGGCTGCACGATCCGTTACAGCCATGCGGATAAGATGCCTGTCATCTCGACTGCTAGTGATACGAGGCCGTTGGGATCCAGCACGGCGTTCCGTATTACCCTCCTGAACCCACCGATTCCATATTCTGCCAACAGTCATTGGATCTCGAGCAACGCGAGCAGCAATGTCGCGATACGATAAACCGCAATCGCGATAGGCTACAATCCGATCTATATCAAAGTCGGAAACGTGATGGTACGTATTTCTCCACCTTACACGAGGCATCACAACAACGTTTCACCAGGCAACGCCGGTCAACTGCTGTTAGTGTATGAGAAATCGGTTGGAAACTTACCTCATGTCAGTACGTTGTAGGTGTCGGCACCGGCGCCAACTTTGTGTGAATGCTGAATGCTCTGAAAAGCTAATGAGTTGCATATCACAGCATCTTCTTCCTGTCGGTTAAATTTCACGTCTATAGCACGTCATCTTCGTGGTGTAGCAACTTTAATGGCCAGTAGTGTAATAAATCTCCCTGACATACAGGAGCTTCTGTCCCCAAATCAGTACGGATTTAGAAAGCATCGCTCTTGTGAAATTCTGATTGCGCTGTTCTCACATCCTGAAGTCTGTGGATGAAGTGCGACAGGCAGATTCCATATTCCTAGATTACAGGAACTTAGGAATTTTTGCAGGAGTTATGGATCTTGAAAGAATTTTCCTACAGTCGTGTTCATTGACTTTGAATCTCAGCAGCAGACCAGTGTTAAAGTCAAGTAACACTTCTGGACCGGCTCTTGGACTTAAACCCTGAACTACAGAGCCGCATTTAAACACTGCAGATATGTCCGCAAACAATTTTTTTCGAACTTTGAACGGCAGCGTGTTTTGTTTATCTTCGTACATTCTTGATCGAGACTGCGACTCAATCTCTCGTTCTACTTACAGTGTTAAGCAAGGTTTCAAGAACAGTTTTAATTACTAAACATACATTGTGTTAAGGACATTTATTCATTTCAACAGAAATAGCAGTGCATGCAACTTAATAAATTTATAGTAAGAAAAGAGAATTTACACTCTGCAGCAGTGTGTGAACTAATTTCAAACGTCCTGGCAGGTTAAGACTATGTGCCTGGCGGGACTCGAACCAGAGGCCTTGCACTTGGGGTGCAAGATTTCCAGGCGCTGCTGAGGACCCTCCCTCATAACTTGACTTCCGTCAGTACATCATCTCTCATTTTCCATATTACCAAAACGTTCTCCTGCACAGCTTCTGGAGGAAACGATGCTATGGAGATATAGATTAGCCACAGCTTTGTAGATTGTTTCCACATGAATTTTCACTCTGCGGTGGAGCGTAGGCCGATCTGAAACTTCCTGGTACATTAAAAAACTATATACTAGACCAGATCCACCTTTTCTAGGAGTGCTAGCGTTGTGAGACATGCTAGAGAACTGTATACTAGACCGGATCCACCATTTCTAGGAGTGCTAGTGCTGTAAGACATGCTAGAGAATTTCCGGGGCGTTTGCAATACGTGACATGACCTTCTGACAGAAGATAAGCTGTGGGGGTAGGTCGTGAATTATGCTTGGGTAGCTTAGTCGGGATAGCGATTGCCCACTAAACACACAGGTCCCGTGTTCGAAGCCGGGTCCAGCACACTGTTCTAATCTGTAACAAGCTTTCAAGTTACAGGCAGTTATCAGAACAGGAGCTGGGCAATAACGAAGAAACCAAACTTTAAAAATCTGTGACGCACTTCCTTAAACAATGTTAACCGACGTCTACATACATATTCCGGAAGCCACTGTATGGAGCCTAGCGGTGGGTGCCTTGCACCATTACTAGCGATTTTCGTTCCTGTTCCACTCGTAAACACAACCAACCCGTATTTCTCTTAGCTTCGTAGTCCTCAGGCGAAATGCACGTTGGCGACAGTAAAATCGTTCTCTAAATTTTGTCAATAGTGCTTGCTGAAAAGAACGTCACCTTCCCTCGAGGTGTTCTTACTTGAGTTCACGAAGCATCTCTGACATACTCGCTTGTTGATCGAGATTACTGGTAACAGGTCGAGCAGCCAGCCTCTGAATTGCTTTGATGCCTGCCCTTAATCCGACCTGGTGGGGAATCCACTCACTCGAGCAGTACTCAGGAATGGGTCTCACTAGTAATATGTCTGCTTCGCAGATGAATCACACTTTCCAAAAATTCTCCCAATAAAAAGAAGTCGACCATTCGCCTTCCATTTTACCGTCCTTACGTACTCATTAACTAAACATTCTGTATGAGTCAGCTTGTATCCTCCTAAAGCCATTCAACGACGACATCATCGAAAACGCCACAGCATCATCAGCAAATATCCGTAAATCGCTGTCCATGCTGTCTGCCAGAGAATTTATGTGCATACATAAAAAAATCAGCGGTCGTATCACACTTCCCTGGGGCACTCCTGACGATACACTTCTCTCTTATGTACACTCGACGTCAGGTTCTCTTATTTATTCGAGCCACTCGCATACCTGAGAACATTTCCCGAATGCTCATACCTTCATTAACAGTCTGCAGTGGGTCGAAATTGCAGCATCGAGGAGCGACCCAAGACGACCTTGGCTATCATACCCCTGCTCTGAGACTCCGACCGCCCGACTGTATCTCGACTGTACATTCAGCACTAACTCGGATGAACTCCAATGCTGTGCGCTGCACTGAGACAGTGTCTTTCAGAACTGTTATCCGTTTATTGTATTTTACTCACGTGGTTGAACATTTGGCTTTCACCTCGTGGATCTTAATTTAGTATCTTCTTTTCTTTTTTCTTATAAATGATTATTAATGCATTAGGTGACTTACTACGCCTTTAGAAATCCTGTTCCCGCGCGTGATTTCGCTGACAGATGTAGTACATCCCTATTGGAATGTGAACTCTTTTTCGAATGAGTAAATGGTATCTGAAAATGTAAATCTGGGGAATGCCGTTGTGTGGAAGTGCAACACAGGGCATACGCAATCTAAAGAAGGGACTGGAACCACTGGGGATGTAAGAGTTTTAAAAAATGTTCAGCCTAAACACACAGAGAGTCTACTAACTTAATTAATAGTGAATGGTAGGAAGGAAGTCTAGAGAAGACACTTGACATAAAAGTGACAAGCTAATGGCACATTAGCTATGACATCGAGGAACAGTTAACGTGGCAGTTAATTTAGCGCTGGAAAGAACGACACAGGTGAAAAGTAGTTTCGACCGAGAAAAATTAGAGTATACGTAAAACTATTACAGAGTAGCTACGTAGAGATGAAAATATTAGCAAAACTGAGATGCAGAACAGCACCACTCTAAGAACCAACAACCGAAGTCCCTGATTTTGACGTCGTCTCCGACGAAGATGCGCAGGAGCTTCACAGTTCTTGCTTTCTGGGAATGCGCAAGGAAACATATGTAGCGCATAGATTCTTTACAGTCACTTAGCTGACCAATTTTGAGATCACAGACACACATTTTATTTTTTTAAAAATTCACTTACTCAAATGCCGCGAAAAATGCATTGACCGATAAAACTGCAACAAGGAGTTGTGTGACACAAACGAATGTTATATTCGATATTGCAGGGCTCGTCTTATTCAGAATTACGATGTTCCTTTTGACACGCATACGTGTCCGAAGAAACAGGCAACGCGGCTACTACTACAGCCTTTAAGTACACTATGTTATCAAAAGTATCCGGACACCCCCAAAAACATTCGTTTTTCATATTAGGTGCATTGTGCTGCCACCTACTGCCAAGTACTCCATATCAGTGATCTCAGTAGCCAGTACACACCGTGAGAGAGCAGAATGGCGCACTAGGCGGAACTCATGGATTCCGAACGTGGTCTGGTGATTTGGTGTCACTAGTGTCATACGTATGTTTCCGATGTGCTACTGGATTGGAAGCGTGAAGGGACACATACAGCATTAAAGCGTACAGGCCGACCTCGTCTGTTGACTGACAGAGACCGCCGACAGTTAAAGAGGGTCGTAATGTGTAACAGGCAGACATCTATCCAGACCATCAGACCGGAATTCCAAATTGCATCAGGATCTACTGCAAGTACTATGAAAGTTTGGCGGGAGATGAGATAACTTGGATTTCATGGTCGAGCGGCTGCTCATAGGCCACACATGACGCCAGTAAATGCTAAACGACGCCTGGCTTGGTGTAAGGAGCCTAAATGTTTGACGATTGTACAGTGGAAAAACGTTGTATGGAGTGATGACTTACGGTACACAATGTGGCGATCCGACAGCAGGGTGTGGGTATAGCGAATGCCCAGCGAACGTCATCTGCAGCGTGTTTAGTGCCAATAGTAAAATTCGTAGGCAGTGGTGTTACGTTTTATTTGTGTTTTTTTGGAGGGTGCTTGCCCCCACTGTTGTTTTGCGTGACACTATCACAGCACAGGCCAACACTGATGTCTCAAGCACCTTCTTGCTTCCTACTGTTGAAGAGCAATTCTGGGATGGTGATTGCATCTTTCAACATGATCGAGCACATATTCATAATGCACGGCCTGTGGCGGAGTGTTTACACGATAATAAAATTCCTGTAATGGATTTGCCTGCACAGAGTCCTGACCTGAATCGAAAACCTTTGGGATGTTTTGGAAAGTCGACTTCGTGCCAGGCCTCACCAACCGACATTGTTATCTCTCCTCAGTGCAGCACTCCGTGAAGAACGGGCTGCCACTTCCCAAGAAACCTTCCAGCACCTGATGGATAGTATGCCTGCTACAGTGGAAGCTGTCATGAAGGGTAAAGATGGGCCAACAGCATATTGAATTCCAGCATTACCGATGGACGGTGCCACGAACTTATAAGTCATTTACAGCCAAGTGTGCAGATACTTTTTGTTGTGTTGGCAGAAGAGCCAACACCGTGTTACTAGGGGAGGCCGAAATGTACGCGTTTTAGCTCATGTAGGCTGGCGTTAGGAGGGAAGGACTATACTGACGTGAGGTCTGGAACATGACAAGGAATTAGAATTCAGAAAGCGGACATAATTAGTTTGATACTGAACTTTAATCCATTAATGATGAACGTCGCTCTTGACGGTACATGATTCACAATATTATCTGTTCAGAATACATTCATTGTAACTGAATATGGCGCCTTGCTAGGTAGTAGCAAATGACGTAGCTCAAGGCTATGCCAAACTGTCGTCTCTGCAAATGAGAGCGTATGTAGACAGTGAACCATCGCTAGCAAAGTCGGCTGTACAACTAGAGCGAGTGCTAGGGAGTCTCTCTAGACTAGACTTGCCGTGTGGCGGCGCTCGGTCTGCAATCACTGATAGTGGTGACACGCGGGTCCGACGTATACTAACGGACCGCGGCCGATTTAAAGGCTACCACCTAGCAAGTGTGGTGTCTGGCGGTGACACCACACTTTTGATCGTATAGTGTACATGAAATGCATTCGGAGTTGCGAATATGGACAACCATCAGCTGTGTAATGCGAAGACGACAGAGAAAATTTTATTGTGCTGAAATGGCTCTCGAACCCCGATTTCCCTCTAGTCACGAGCGGTCGCCTTACTATTTGGCTATCTGAGTGTGACTCACGGCCATATCTAAATTTCCATACTGCTACATTTCGCCAAGCGTATATCTACAACCTGTACTCCCGTGCAGGGGAGACATTTTACTTGAAAGTCACTTGCGCGGTGTTGTCGGATAAATATGATATTGCAGTGTCTGTGTTATTACGAATTACGATGGAACATTCCTTCGGACGTGCATACATACGTGCATGGATGCACACAAATTTTTTGTCTTAACGACTCAGAGAAACTATACGAGGTCCCAGTCCTGTGGGCATTGTCTGTGTTAAGTATGCAAACATCATGCACTTTACAATGGACCGAAGTTGGTCCACAAAACACTTTTGGAATTATTGGATAGCAAAACTATTATATCTCAGTGCCATCTGTGCTTTGTTCCAATAGAAATGACCACTCCTGAAACGCACGTTCCCGCATGTTCCTTCTTCACTTTCTCAGTCGTGACGAGAGTCTGTAATTTATCACCAAGGAGACGTCTGACACCACTACTTCACGAAGGGCGTAGTGCCTTCTCTTGACCATCAACTGCAAAATACTTCCGCGTGCTGTAAACTCTGAGACGCAGAAGTTCAATAATGACCGTCAGCTCTGTAGCATACTGCTTTTCCATGTCCCCAGTGTCACGGCTACTAACAGAGCGACAACAATGGGACACCAAAGTGGCAGTAGCGTCTGCGGGAACAATGGGTCCATTAGCGGGACAAGCCGTGAAGGCGGGGTCGCGTTGCTAGTGACAGGGAGCCGGAACACGCGGCGACGCATCGCTGGCATAATGGTCCGGCCGGCGTCTTCCGCATCTGCCGAGGTGGCTGACACCGGTAGGGTCAAGGCGCCCGCTGCTGCGCACAGCGTGGACACAGCCGCCACTACCTCTCACTCGGCTCTCGTGTCAAAAGGCGTATCACGACAGCTGCTCTCCAGGTCTGCTGCGGCGAATGCGAATGAAAATAGCCGAGATTTCAAACGGACATGTATAATGTATCTTTTTACACACGAGTAATGGTACCAACATTGGAAACGGCTTAGTTCAATTTCGTTTACTGTCGCACAGTGATTGTATTCGTAATGAAACTGGGGGTGGATCCAGGGTTCATTGCCGGATGGAGGATTGAGTGTGGCGTTGGGTGGTGGGGGGGGGGGGGGAAAGGTTTCGGGGGAGGGAAGAGTTGTTACGGATTGTAATTGCAACTCCTCAGCCCCTTCACCTTCGTCCGATATGCAGTGAGTTCCAGAAGGAATGATCATTATTCAGGGTTATTATAGTAACGGTCATTCGAAGCCAAAATTCTAGTAAACATAGACTCTAAAATGCAATATTAAGAGCTATGACACTTTTTCATCTTCGATACTGTGAAACATAAGGTTTTTATGCAAGCTTCTTGCTTTACATGTTTTGAGAGGTGGTACCATGGATCAAAACAAGAAAAAAAAAATACTCATGAAACATGGTTTCCTGAGTGCATACCTGAGTACGTATGGACACGTGTATATCTGCGCTACTGTGAGACTCATCTACTGAACAAGTATTCATGGGTCAGCCGGCCGCGGTGGCCGTGCGGTTCTGGGCGCTGCAGTCCGGAACTGCGGGACTGCTACGGTCGCAGGTTCGAATCCTGCCTCGGGCATGGATGTGTGCGATGTCCTTAGGTTAGTTAGGTTTAAGTAGTTCAAGTTGTAGGGGACTGATGACCTAAGATGTTGAGTCCCATAGTGCTCAGAGCCATTTGAACCATTTTGTTTTATTCATGGGTCTTAAAGTTCGCGCTCCTCTTTCCTGTCTCTGTCAAGCTCCTCCTCTCTGTCCATCTACCTCTTCCCAAAATATGGGAAGTGAAGAGCTTGCAGTGGAGGAGGTTTGTTTCACAATATCGCAGGTGAGGAAATGCACATAGCTCTTAAGGTATACATTTTAGAGTTCGTGTTTACTGGACATTTTGCCTTAAAATGATCGTTCCTGTGATATCCCTCAGTATTAATCACTAGCCGAGTGCCTAGCTTTGCCCAGGAATTTATTTTTTCCAGTTCTGTTTGCCCATCCCATTTCCTCTCTCTCTCTGTCCATCACCTCCTCCCTCCTCTCTGTCCATCTCTTTCTGCCCCTTCCTCCACTCTCTGTCCAGCTTCTTCAGCCCCAGCTCTCTGTTCCTCTACTCCTGACCGCTCTCTGTCCATTTGCTACTACTCTTTATTATGTCCATCTCCTCCATCCTTCTATGCCCATCTCTCCCTCCCCCCCCCCCTCTGAGTCCAATATCCTGTGTCGCCTACCATCTCCTCCTCCTCCTCACTATCTCCTCCTCCATCCATTCTCTGGCCATCTCCTCCTCCTGCCTTCTCTGTCCATCTCTTCTGCCAGTTATGTCTACACCCTCCTATCCCTCTCTCTGTCCACCTCCTGCCTTCTCTCTCTACCCAGCTTTTCCTTTTTCCTCCCACTCTCCAGCCCCTCTCCCCTTCTCTCAGTACGTCTTCTCCTCCTCCCATTTTCCACTCCTTCCCCTCCATTCTTCTTCTCCTCCCCCACTCCCCCATATCTGTGTCCATGTCCTCCTTAACCATCTCTGTCTATCCATCTCATCCTCCCCCTTTCTCCTCAGTGTTATCACTTCCACAGTGTTTCTTTCCAGAAAGTAAGTAGTATTCAAGGAATGACTCCCGAACAACAGGGAATTACTTGCATGAAGAATAGAAAATAGTGCATTGAGAATGGCTAGCCACAAGCCGAAATCTGGATTTCTGTATGAAAATGTAAACAAAGACGCCTGATTGCTGCACAGTATAATTTATAAGGCACATAACGGTCGCTGAGTGCACCCACTTTCCGGATGGAAGGTAACCTGATGAGTAAGCAGTATGTATACCGTATTGGCTGAAATCGTTCTAGGGACTTAGAAGGAGCATATTATTTTTGGCTTGGCCCACGTACGCAAATATCATATGTATTTTACATACTTTCATTACATTGAACTCGTATTTGTACACGTATTTCACCTGCATCTCTAGCGAATTTCGCCCCGCAGTTTCATTTTCACACAGCTCAATGTTCATGACGCAATATTTCCTGAACTAAGAGCCGTACGATGACGTAATTTTTTCACACATTCAGAGGCATATGTGACTATTGCCTGCGACATATGTTGTGAATAGAGTTAGCAGTGCATTACTAATAAATTTAAACGCCATGCAAGATGCGACAGTTCTTCAGCGTTTATGACGTCGTATCTCCTGAATTATACATCGTAAAATGATACAGATTTGTAGGCACATTCAGCGGCAAAATGTGTCTCGAATACAGTTCGTAATAAAGAACTAATAAATAACGCCTTCACGCCTGAGTCGATAAACTTTCTTGTTAAGCCGTTTTGTGGGGATTGTCTGCGAGAAAAAGTATCTTAAAAGTCTGAAATTATGTGTAAAGTTTGTTATTAGTCACGATATGCTCTCATTCTCAAATACTGGCTGAATAAAGATTGGGTATAATTACGCTGTCGGCTATACTTCTATTTGATAGGTAAATGTTTCTTATCCACACAGAGATTCTTTGCCGACGGTAAGTCATATGTATACGAAATTTGGTTGAAATTGGTCCAGTGTTTTAAGTGAAGATGGGGAACTAACGTACACTGTGAAACATAATTAAGGAATCACTTTTTCTAAATCTCGTCATTGCTCCCCACTGCGACGTCATGGTACAAAAGCGTGACGCCTGCAAAGTAGTAGCGACCCCTCTTACCCAAATTTCGTCCCTTCTTTTAATTCATCTGCGACCGGAGTTGGATTCGCGAGGACCAGAGTTGAAACGACGCTGTTTTCTGATAGGTGGCCGAGGAAAACGTTTCAGACACACCACCGCTCAGAATCGCTATAGGGTTGCACTATGCGAGTCAGTGAAACCAACCTCTCCCTTGAGACGCTGATTCTCACACATTTCGCATTCGAAACCTGCAGTTTGCACTGCGACGGCCAGCAGAATGGCAATCTAGACAATTTTTGACATTGCTGAAACCCCCATTTGTATATGGAAATCGTGGGCTAAGAACCACAGCGAACATGATCACACCCCTTTGAAGTGCAGCGCGAACGCAAATTTTGCTTTGATGTGCAGTGTGGAACCACATGGCAACATTCAAAACTACTAGACAAAATTTGAACATCTTTCGAATCAGCAAAGGGTGATTATGACTTTTAAGCCCTCCTGTTTCGCACCCTCCTTTAGTCTGGTCACAGGTGGGTGTTACTGTGACACAAGCGTGAATAAAAGAATCTTTCAAAGACCTCCCAGTTTTGCAACACTGTCTGTGTGATCCACATTTGTTGAGCACTTCGAAAAGGTATCTGCACAGGGAAAACACATGATGAGAGTCCAAGATGCCTGCAGGCAGGCAACCACTTGACATTCCTCCAATTCTGAATGTCTTGACACCCCTCCAGATCTGTTTGCTTTCTATCATGCGGCCAGAAATCTCTCATGGGTTTTCTCTGTACAGCTGTATTTTTAAAGTGCCCAGGAAACGTGGGGTGATGGCAATGAGAATGTTACCGAACAGGGGTTCTTAGAGGGACACTTTGCTTTTCCTCTTTTACTTCTTTTTTGCGCATGTATCACAACTCCGTGATCACGTCACAAGACGGCGCGAAACAGGAGGGCTCAAAAACCCCAGTTTGACAAATAGGAAACCATTCCCTAGTGTTTCCACTCAGTACCCCAGGGCAGCTATAGCTGTCGTCCCGCACTCCCAAGGGGTCGTATTACGATCAGTAGGGTTGTTGATACACGATATTATAGTAAGACGTTGAAGCGTCCTTGGGGTGTAACCAGTGCCAAACATTGTCAGGAATGTCGTACAGCTACCCACCATACGCCAAACCGTCATTTTGATAGCTAAATGTGTGAGAATCAACGCGTTAAGGGATTGTGTAGTTTCAGTGGCGCCCTTTATATTCCCCCCTGAAGCATCTTCGTTTCGATCCCGAAAGGCGTGTTTTTGTTACGCTTTCCTCCGACACCCATCAGAAAACCGCTTGGTTTTAATGCTAGGTGCCGCGGTTGTGACTTCCACCGCAGAGGCGACGAAAGAAGAGGTTAACTGTAGGTAAGAAGATGTGTGACTACCTCCCCATAGTATGACATGTTCGCTGTGGTGTTCCACAGAATTGTGGTGAAATTTGGTGTCAAAGAGATATAATTAACCCATCTTACACCTCACATGATTTTCTGGGCTCTGATGCTTCTATCGCATTTGTCCACACCTTCCTCTTCGGAATTTCGCCAAGACCGAGAATAACGTCGATATACCAACGCTTACGCAACGTTGTGTATACCTTTGAGCCAAATTTCAAACTGCTATGTCGCAATGAGAAACAATTGTTGGGTTTGAAAGAGTGATCCTTTAATTTCGAAAGAGTGATTCTTTAATTGTGTAGTTATGTAAACTTGACAGCATAGGTATTGGTCTCTGCTGAATGCAACCAACATAACGTAGCTGTGCCGTACGTCCTCTAAACGCCGGAACACTATGGGGTACATTCTCTTGACAGTACACAGTGCTTACCACAAGAAACCACTGGAAAACACCGGCCATTATGACAGAGATCCAAAAGTAAAGTCCATAATGCTTGCAAATTAAACTTAATTACAATAAGCGCCACTCCACATCTCTTATCAAATTCATTAAATTACATGACCAGTAGTTGTTTCTGATCCGGATTTCAACCCACTACATGTCTGATCTAGACACGGCTAGTCATAAACAGACGTACAATGTCGAGATGTTTGTCAGTATCAGTTTACAAGGTCGAATGTCCGAACCTGGAAATAAATGACGATACGTTTAGCACTGCACTGTGAACACCACTAAGCTTATATTGCTACTGAGAAGTGACTACAAAAGGTATATGATAAAGTGCAACGCACAAGTGTGAAGCGCCACGAAACAAATATGAGGCGATGGACGGGAAGTAGAGCCAAGTACCTATATGAATTCTTTACTAAGCACAATCAGGTGTCAGATATTAAATACCTTCACCAACAGAGTGTCACTGCAACATGAAACGAGGATACAAATGTTTTTACCTGGCAGAGATTCGAACCCGATGCCTTTCCCTATTGTCTAATAGCTACGAATAGGCATGAAGTGGCCGGCCGGGGTGGCCGAGTGGTTTTAGGCGCTACAGTCTGGAACCGCGCGACCGCTACGGTCGCCGGTTCGAATCCTGCATCGGGCATGGATGTGTGTGATGTCGTTAGGTTAGTTAGGTTTAAGTAGTTCTGAGTACTAGGGGACTGATGACCTTAGAAGTTAAGTCCCATAGTGCTCAGAGCCATTTTTTAGGCAAGAAGTCTTTATTGTTTCTTCACGAATAGCGAGATTGCACATGTTCGGATTGAGGTAACGAGACGAATAGTTATGTGATGACTGCGTAAATCGCCGTTTCTGAGCGCACATGAAGTGATGTCAAATATCAAATTCCCTTTCACTTGTGGTAAGGATATTGACTTTCATAGAGACGTGGAGGAGTTTGGCATCGTGAGGAAACAATGAAAAGACGGAACAGTATCATCTCTAAGGGTTAATATCAAGAGAAGTATTAGAATCGGCGCTCCAACCATACTCCAGAGAAAATATTTTCAAAATCTCAGAGTTACTTAAAATAAGAAATCAATGTCTTATGACGTTACATGACGACTGGTTCCTGAACAAAAATAACATTACTAGTGCAAGAAAGCTTTAAAAATATAGGATTTCTGCAAGCAGTGACTTTCGGCTCTGACAGCTAAAACTACCCAACTCTGTTCCAGCTAGTAGCGAATGGACATGTTGAATGTTGATTTGGAACCACAGCAAAGTCCTGTGTCCTTTACTAGGCATTACTGGAGGTGAAAGTGTATTTGTGGCTGTTAGAAATTGGTACCTCCAGCTGGAATCGAACCCACTCCTTAGGCATTACAAGCTACCCTCAGTCCAACCAGACGCTGAATTTCACATGTGTTAGCATCATGATTTTGTCGCAACGGGGTATGCAGCACACGATACGAGAAGTGCTGACTTCCACTTGAACTGTTGTTGTGAATAACCTATTCGTTGTCTGGTAGTCAACGTCGTGTAGTATGAACACAAAACTGTGATATTAAACCCATCTTTTTACATTCTTTTCTAAGCCATAGTGCATCGGTCTGCTAACGGTATCAAACTGACACAAAATCAGAGACAGTCTCGTTCATTTCTTACTAACAAGTAATAGTAAAACCCTGTGGGAACATGTTTGTGAAAGGGATTGTAGGTGTCTGTCACGGTAAGGCAAATTTCAGCGCCACTAGGCAGCAGTTGCATGATATAGACCGTCGTACGCTCAAGTGATCGCGACGCATCGGGCATAGAGACAATGATCTCCAGCGGACATAACATTATGTGACGTTGTTTATGATAAAATACTATGTTTGAGCATGCTCCATGATGATTTCAAGTAAAAAATGCATGGTATGCCATAGCAAACTTTATCTCAAATGATGTCCTATATACATGTACAAAATGTGTTGTTATTGTTACACATTTGGTGGAACAAGGAAGGTTTTTTTGTGTTACGAACTGCATCATAGGGATGTAACGATTGCAGTCAACATTTGCTGCCAACGAATAAGATGCCTTACAGTTGCAGAGTGACAAATGCGACCTGGAAGAAAGCACGAGTGAGCTTGGTTGGTAAACACGTCTAACGCACGTCTTCCAATCTGGCACCCGCATGTGTTTTCTTTCCTCTTATACATCAACCACCATGAAAGTTAGTTTTTGTTTTTATTTGGTTTGTTTTGTTTGAAATGTTTGTTTTGTTTTAGTGATTGTGTTATAACGTGGCTAAACTAAGAATCAGGCGATGTCTCTAGATGAATGGGATCTAAAAACTACCTGATTGTCATCATACTGTTTTCGATAACGAGTTGAAATATATTGTCAACCGTTTCTGTGATATTTCTGTCCATTTTTTCAATAACCTAACAGGAAACACTATTCATATGCACTGTACTAATGCAACTGACGTCTCTCTGCTATCATTCCAGGAAGTTGTAAAACCACTATACCGTCACCAGACATGATCCACTATGTTGTCGTGACCCTGTCATAGTCGATGGAGGATTATATTTCTACGGACAATGACTTTCTTGAGTGTACTAACAATTTAGGGGAACATCTTGTGCATCAGCGATGCAGTGACTTAATTACTTTGCCTACAATGTCATGAGGAGTAGTATACTATCTATGGCGAGGGGGAAAACTGAAAGTTGCACAGACCACCGCAGTGCATACGAAAGAAAATAAAACGTAATCCACTGAGCTACAGATCTATTTGATTGACATCGATGTATAACAGGACGTCTGAAAAAATACTTTGTTTCGACGTTATGAAATACCCCGAAATATGTTACCTAATGACAACAAACACATTGCTTTCATATGGATTGCTTTCATATGGACTATCGTCCCAGTTTCGCGACTGGATGCGTGATTTCCTCTCTGAAAGGTCACAGTTCGCAGTAATTGAAGGGACCTCACACAGTGAAGTGAAAGTGACGAGCGTACCTCCGAAAGTAAAGTGATGAACACCTGCTATTTCCAACATAAATAAACTGTTTAGGATACAATCAGGAAATTTCTCCTTCATGTTGAGAAGATAATACTGCTGTCTAGTAATATCCTCAGAAGAGCAAAGCGAATTGCAAAATGATGTTGGAAAAGATATCTTCACGGTGCAAAACCTGACAATTGACCCCGTGAAATACGCGAAGTTCTGCATCTCAGTACTAAAACAATTCCGTTTAAATTACCTTACACGAAACATCTGTCACATTTAAAGGTTGTCGATTCAAATAAATATCCAGGAGCTATGAGCATAAACAATTTAAACTTGTATGGTGAATATTGTGTGGAAGGAAACCCAAAGTTGGCGTTTTATTGGTAGGGTACGTAGAAAATGAAACAAATCAGTTAAAGTAACCACCTACATCACACTTGTCCGGCTTCTTCATGGGTATGCCTTCATGGTTTGGGTTCCCTTCATGGTAGGTATGCCACGATATTTTGTTTACTCCGACGGACAGAAGAGGCATGACCATTGTGAAAAAGAGACATCAGTGCTTGCACGGTAAGATTTTGGAGAGTGGGACGGTAGAATAATAATGTTTCAGTGGTTCAAAGAACCCCTGCAAAACATTTAATTGTAAACTGCAGCGCACTCACGTAAATGAGGATGCAGATGTCAATGGAGGGGTAGCAGGAAGCAAGAAGGGATCTAGGAATAGATAGGAGTACGGAAGCGCGAAATAAAAGAGTGACAGGCTTACAAAGTATTCCTTATTTAGACATATGGCACAGTTCGTTTTATCTGAGGACAGAGAGAAAAGGAAGGAATGCTTTCAGAACGAAGAATGGATTACAGTTAAGGGGAATTGAAAGAATATGGTTTCTAAGGTTTTGAGAGGAATGATGGAGGATAGTAAAAAAAGCAGAAACTAAACGAGAACGTATAGTTTCAAGGAAACTGCAAGATTAGTTTCAGCTGCATTTGGTTGCTTTCGTGGCCATTTGTCAATTGACGTTCTGGCGACCTCAGCCCACCTGGTTCCCATGGGATTCACATCAGAGGCCAGTCAGTGCCGTTGACGCCAATCTTGGAGAGCTGTTGCCGAAGGAGCGCACAACTGGTGAATGGTCCTCTTAAAATGTGAAGTCCCCTTTCCCGTACAGCGTTCGCACATTTTCCAGTTGTGGGCGTACTGCTCGCTGCTGAGAGTTTCTTTTATCATGTGAAGATTTCTTGCTTCTCCTTCAGAACTACATCACCATCAGGAGACGAACAGCCGACCACTTCATGGCATCGTGGTTACACGTTCGCATCGATGGCGGGTCTCTTGCGTCCTGTAAACGACTCATTGCCCGTCGTTACTGGCAGAAAACATCTTCTCGTCAGTGAAAATGACGTCTACCACCATGCACTCAGATGGAGCTCCGCAAATGCGTGCCACCTAGTATAAAACATTGTCCCCCCATTAATCATGGACCTTTCCGTTGGTTGGAAGGCTTGCGTGCCTCAGCAATACAGTTAGCCTTACCGTAGGCACAACCACAACGGAGGGTATCTGTTGAGAGGCCAGACAAAGGCATGGTTCCTGAAGTGGGCCAGAAGCCTTTTCAGTAGTTGTACGGGAAACAGTCTGGATGATTGACTGATCTGGCCTTGTAACATCAACTAAAACGGCCCTGATGTGCTGGTACTGTGAACGGTTGAAAGCTAGAGGAAACTACAGCCCTAATTTTTCCCGGGGGTATGCTGCTCTTACTGTATGGTTAAATGATGATGGCATCCTCTTCAGTAAAATATTTTGGAGATAAAATAGACTCCCCTTCTTATATCCGGGTGTGGACTACTCAGAAGAAAGTCGTTATCAGGAGAGACGAAATTGGCGCTCTACGGATCGGAGTGTGGAATGTCAGATCTCTTAATCGGGTAGGTAGGTCAGAAAATTTAAAAATAGAAATGGGCAAGTTAACTATAGATACATAAGGAATTAGTGAAGTTTGGTGGCAGGAGGAACAGGACTTCAGTGGTCGGGTGAATAGGGTTGGTTTTCTTTTTTGGGTCATCAGTTTTCTGACTGGTTTGATGCGGCCCGCCAAGAATTCCTCTTCTGTGCTAACCTCTTCATCTCAGAGTAGCACTTGAAACCTACGTCCTCAATTATTTGCTGGATGTGTTCCAATCTCTGTCTTCCTCTACAGTTTTTGCCCTCTACAGTCCCCTCAATTACCATGGAAGTCATTCTCTCATGTCTTAACAGATGTCCTATCATCCTGTCCCTTCTCCTTATCAGTGTTTTTCTACATATTCCTTTCCCCTCCGATTTTGAATAGAACCTTTCATTCCTTACCATATCAGTCCACCTAACGTTCAACATTCCTCTGTAGCATCACATCTGAAGTGCATCGATTCTCCTCTCTTTCGGTTTTCTCACAGCCCATGTTTCGCTACCAAACACTGCTGTACTCCAGACGTACATTATGAGAAATTTCTTCCTCAAATTAAGGCAAATATTTGATATTAGTAGGCTTCTCTTGGCCAGGAATGCCTTTTTTGCCATAGCTAGTCTTCTTTTAATGTTCTCCTTGCTCCGTCCGTCATTGCTTATTTTACTACCTACGTAGCAGAATTCCTTAACTTTATCTACTTCGTGATCATCAATCGTGATGTTAAATTTCTCGCTGTTCTCATTTCTACTACTTCTCATTACCTTCGCCTTTCTTAGATTTACTCTCAGTCCATAATATGTTCTCATTAGACTGTTCATTCCGTTCAGCGGGATAGCAATGTTTCTTGTAAGAAACTTGGATGTATTTTGCTGTTAAACTGATTGTGCGATAATTCTCGCACTTGTCAGCTCTTGCCGTCTTCGGAATTGTGTGAATGATGCTTTTCCGAATGTCAGATGGTATGTCACCAGACTCATACAGTCTAAAAAACAACGTGAAGAGTAGTTTTGTTGCCACTTCCTCCAGTGATTTTATAAATTCTGATGGAATGTTATCAATCCCTTCTGCCTTATTGGACCTTAAGTCCTCCAAAGCTCTTTTAAAGTCTGATTCTAATACTGGATCCCCTATCTGACCATGATGTAATCTAACTGAAATCTTCTGGTATAACCCAGCCTTTTCCAAGTATTCCTCCTCCCTTGTGATTCCTGAATAGGGTATTCGGTATTACTAGCTGAAACGTGTTACAGAACTTAATTAGTCAATCTTCTCTAGCATTTCTTGTCACAAGCCCATATTCTCCTGTAATTATTACTTATAGTCCTTCCCCTATAACTAAGTTCCAGTCCTCTATGACTGTTAGATTTTCATCCCACTTAACATACTGTTTTACCCCTTCAAAATCCTCATGTATTTTATCTCTTCATCATCGGAATATATACTTGAACTATCGTTGCCGGTGTTGATTTACTGTCGATTCTGTTAAGAACGACCCTCGCACTGAACTATTCACTCTCTGCCCTAACTTCCTATTCATAACGAATCCTACTCCTGTTATAGCATTTTCTGCTGCTATTACCCTATAATCATCTGACCGGAAATCCTAGTCATCTTTACACTTCACTGACCCCTACTATATCTAGATTGAGCTTTTGAATTTCCCTTGTCAGATTTTCTATTTTCCCTACCACGTTCAAGCTTCTGACATTCCACGCTCCGACTCTTAGAACGTTATCCTTTCGTTGATTATTCAATCCTTTTCTCATGGTAACCTCCCCCTTGGCAGTCTCCTCCCGGAGATCCGAATGGGGGACTATTCCGGAACCTTTTGCCAATGGAGAGATCATCATGACACTTCTTCAATAACAGGCCACATGTCCTGTGGATACACGTTACGTGTCTTTAATGGAGTGTTTTCCATTGTCTTCTGCATCCTCATGCTGTTGATCATTGCTGCTTCTTTCGTCTTTAGTGGCAGTTTCCCACCCCTAGGACAAGAGAGAGCCTTGAACCTCTATCCACTCCTCCACCCTCTTTGACAAATCCATTGGCAGAATGAGGGTGACTTCTTATTCCGGAAGTTTTTGGCCGCCACTGTCGATTATTAGCCAGAATTTAAAGAGCGGCGGAATTCGAACCCGGGACTAAAAATACGTTTCCGTTCGGTATTGAAAACGCTACCCAGAGATCACGGGCGTGGATGCTGAGTGTTGTTATCAAATACACAATCAAATAAGGTAATGCAGGAGTGGGTGTAATAATGAGTAAAGAAGTAGGAACGCTGATAAGCTACTACGAACAGCATAGTGAACGCATTATTGTGGCCAAGATGGACACGAAGCCCACACCCACCGCAGTAATAGAAGTTTATGTGCAAACTATCTCCGCAAATGAGGGGGAGATTGAGGAAACGTACGATGAGATGAAAGGCATTATTCAGTTAGCTAAGTGGGGCGAAAATTTAATAGTCATGAAGGAGAGGAATTTGATAGGAGGAAAGGGAAGAGAAGGAAAAGTAGGTGAATATTGACTGGGGGAAAGAAATGAAAGAGGAAGCCACCTGGTAGAATTTTGCACAGAGCATAATATAATGACAGCTAACATTTGATTTAAGAATAATGAAAGAAGGTTGTGTATGTGAAAGAGACCTGGAGGCACCAGAAGTTTCCGATTGATTATACAGGGTGTATCGAAAAGAAACATCCGATTTGGTACGTCTATATTTCTGAAATTAACCAACATATACAATGAAACATGTTTTCTAATGAGCGGAGTACTCAAAAAGTTATTTTTCATAACTTTTCACAGGTTTTCAGTAAGCCCCCTTGTGATGCACGGCATATGTCTGTGCGCTATTCATATTGTTCCCACACTCCAGCAAGCATGTGTTGATTTACAGCTTCCCCAGCTGCTGTCATCCGACGTCTCAGTTCATTCATTGTTGCTGGTAACGGAGGCACATAAACGGAGTATTTTATAAACCCCCAACAGAAATAATCACATACAGTGACCTTGGAGGCCATTAATGTAAGGCTGAATCATTTGGTCAAGTGCGACCGATACAACGTTCTATAATCCTTTGATTTAAAAATTTCCGCATATCCAGATGCCAGTGGGCGGTGCCCCATCCTGTTGGTAAATAAAGTCGTTCGAATCAGTCTCCAATAATGGGAGAAGAAAGTTGTCAAGTATATCGATATATGTGCTTCCTGTAACAGTGTTCTCACCAAGAAAATATGGATCATACACCTTTTCCCATGAAGCTGCATAAAATATTAAAATTTGAAAAGTCCCTATTATATTGTACCACTTCATGTGGTTCTTCAGTACCCCATGTTCTCACTTACGGCGGTTCACCTTTCCATTTAAGTGGAACGTTGCCTCATCACTAAACACTAAGCGTGGAAGAAAACTGTCATCCTTCTTCTTGCCAAGAACGAAATTACGGAACCCCACAGGTTGTTGTTCGTCACCTTCACGAAGAGCTTCCAGTAGCTGAATTTTGTATGGCTTCATGCGTAAACGTTGCCGCACAAAGAGCTTGCAGTAGCTCAATTTTGTATGCTTTCATGTGTAAACATTGACGCAACACACGCCAGACGAACGTCGGGGGCATGTTGAGCTGTCGAGCTGAACGGCGAACGGATTTCTGCGGACTCCTTGTGAAACTATGTCGGTTGCGTTCGACGTCTGTGTCAGACATTCGGGGGCGGCCCAGCGATTTGCCTTTACACAAACAGCCTGTTTCTCGGAAATGTTCATGCCATCGTCTAACGCTCTGTGCTTAGGAAGATCCACATCATACCTAGTACGAAAGTCACGCTGAACAGTTATTACTGACCCACATTGCGCAAAACGCACGATACAAAACGCTTTCTGTGGTCCCGACACCATTTTTACTAGAACTGAAATGGTCGCACACTGCTTGTCCCTAGCGAGAACCACGTAAAACTAGAGAGATTGCTGTTTCCAACAGTACGTTGTTCGCACACATATCTCAAATATAATAATAGTTACGAGTTTTTAAATCGAATGATGCTTTTTGACGCACTCTGTATATTGGTTAGACAGAGATTAGGAGACGAATTTTAAATTGTAAGACATTTCCAGTGATAGGTGTGGACTCTGACCTCAATTTATCGCTTGTGAACTGCAGATTGAAACTGAAGAAACTTCAAAAAGGCGGGAATTTAAGGGGATGCGACCTGGTTAAACTGAAAGAACCAGAAGTTGTAGAGGGTTTCAGAGGGAGAATTAGGGAACAATTGACAAGAGTAGGGGAAAGCAATATAGTATAAGAAGAATGAGTAGGTTTTAGAGATGAAATAGCGAAGGCAACAGAGGATCAAGTTGGTAAAAAGATGAGGGCTAGTAGAAATCCGGGTAACACAAATGATACTGATACTGAATTTAAACGACGAAAGGAGCGCGTGAAATGGAATACAGGAGAGGAAGTACTGAAGTCGCAGGGGCAGAGCCATGCGCTGCGGCTGTGGTGGATGGTGATGGGAGGGTGCTGTTGGCCCGTAACCGCCGGCGCTCTCACTTTGGTCTCTCCTTGGCACCAGGCTGTAGCAGGCAGTGCAGCCCTTCAGCCGTCCAGCGTGCCGGACCTGTATCTCAGGAGCCGCGGTTAGTACAGGCCCAGGGCACAGAGCCACGCCCACCCATTGAAGAAGCAAACGTTTCATTTAACCTACCCCAGTATATACTACAAACTAACGCAGCAAGAGATATTTTGCTGCAACATGAGTAGGCACATCTGCGCTTGACGTTTCGTTAAAATGTTTAACGAAAAGTAAGTTCAAGAGTACATTCATGATAAATTCAGCTACCACAAAATATTTCAACCAGCTAGCAGTTGCACGATGCAGGAAACTTTTCTGTCTTGTAAGCTCTCTGCATGAGCTCTCGCCTTAGGAGAATATGATTGTACTAAGATAACTAAGGGGATTTTAAAAGTAAACAGTTTTGGTGGCAATCTTGCCAAATAATCGTGCATACGTAATACATCATTCACACTTTGAGCACTTATGAAGTGTACTCAGCGTCTCTGAAACAATAAATGTTTCACAACGGAAATGATGTTCTGCTGAGGCACTTCATTTACATCTAAATAATACACGATATGCTCTCTAGCTCACAGTTAAGTTTTTCTTAAGGGATTCACACAATCGCTTTAAGGGATTCGCACAATCAGTTCTCAGATTCTCAACTGTTCTATTCACGTCCGAAGCTCGAGAATAACGAACATCAAGGTCTCTGTCTGCGAGTTCTAATTCCTCCTATGTTATTACGGTTGTAATATCGCCCTTTGTACGGTGGTGGCAACTGTTTGAATTAGGAGGAGGTAGATGATGATTGAAATGTGGTGGAATACAACGTGTTTGTTTTATTATTGCGTCCCCAACTTGTCCCCATGCCACCTCACCCTCAAAACTCAAGGAAAATAAAGAAAAACATCAGTGACACTACCTACCCTAATTCACTGTACTACAAAATCAGCTGCGTTCCTTCAACGTTTTCGATGTGTTCCGTCAATTCCAACAGTTAACGGCCGTATAGTGTTCAGCAATATTCCAGAACAGACCGAACAACTGTTATGCTGGGTGTCTCCTTTGTAGACTTCTTGCAACTTCTACGGTTTGTGTCAATAACCCAACATTTGTTTTACCTTTGCCTCAACATCTGATGCTTTCCAATTACGTTGTTCATATTTGTTATATCTTTAACTCTCAAATTTGTTTTACTTATCGACTGCTCAAAGCTTGACGCCAGCCTCCTTAGCAATCACGTGATGAACCTCATTCGTATTATTCTTTAGAGTCAATGGTCACGATTTGCATCGTGAACATCATCAACATCATTTGGCAATTTGCATTCCTCTTCTGAGGAGTTTACTAAACGACACTATTACCTACCCCAGATCTGAGAAATGTTCTAATTGTCTGCCAAATAATTTATATGTATTAGAAACAGCAGAAGGTCTATATCACTTCACTTGTGGAGTCACACTCATCAGACCGGTTTCACTAGAAACCCGGGACCTAGAAACGACGGAGAGGCTTCGTCCCGCCGTAGCCCTCAGTGGTTCACAACCTCACAACAGGCCACAGCAGTCCACCCATCCCACCGACACCCCACACCGAACCCAGGGTTATTGTAGGGCTCGGCTCCCAGTGGACAGCTATATCAAACTGAGAACGACATGTTTAGAAATTTTGTCATCATAAGTCATCCATCTACAAACAGTATCCGGTAGATCTAGAGGTATGAATCACAAAAAGCTATGGAACTGCTACTGAAAAACCACAGGTATGTTAATGAAATTGTATCAGTCAATACTCTGTTAACTGTGTTTCATTCAGCTACTACCTTCACAGCAGCACTGTCGTATTTACATTGTGGTGCGGTAAAGCTACTTGAGTATAACAAAAGGCTTTACGTCCAATTTAGATAGCCATTTGTTCTATGGTATTGTGATGAGACATTAGTTGCATTAGTATAGTGCATATGAATAGTGTTTCCTGTTAGGTTATTGAACAACTAGACAGAAATATCACAGAAACGGTTGACAATATATTCCACCTCATTATCGAAAACTGTCTGATGACAATCAGGTAGTTTTTCGATTCCATACATCTAGCGACATACTGATTCTTAGTCTATCCACGTTATAACGCAATCACCAAAACAAAACAAACAATTCAAACAAAACAAACCAAATGAAAACAAAAACCAACTTTCATGGTGGTTGATGAATAAGGGGCGAGAAAGGTAAACACATGCGGGTGCCAGATTAGCAGACGTGCATTAGACGTGCTTACCGACAAAGCCCACTGGTGCTTTCTTCCAGATCGCATTTGTCACTCTGCGACTACAAGGCATCTTATTCGTTGGCAACAAATGTCAACTGCAATCGATACATCCCTGTGATGCAGTTCGTAACACAAAACAAGTTACCTGTTCCACCAGATGTATAACAACAACAATACATTTTGTACACGTATACAGGCCACCATTAGGGACAATGTTTGTTATGGCATACCAACCATTTCCTCCTTATGAAGTTAGGACGCGTTACTCCAAATCACCGTTAGACTGCACTGATTTCGGTTTACGGTGACCTCCTTAAATCTATTAAGGAAAACGCCAGGATCAATCCTTTAAAAGAGCACAGACGACTTCCTTCCCCAGCCTTTTCAATTTGAGATTCTGCTTTGCGTCTAACCCCGTTTCTGTCGAGACGTTGTACCGTAATCCTTCTTCCTTTCTTGTAACCTCAATATTACCACTGAAAACAAGTGTCACACGAAGGCTAATTGGTCATCACACTTCTCAATTATCGAATACGTCATTGGCCATAATAGCAAATCGTGGAATGGTCCTTCATCAACGCCTGTTTGTGTTCCTGGATGTGGTGATTAATTTATCTCAGAATGATCGTACTTGAAACGATACAACTTGACCTTCTCGCTAGTACTCAATCGTTACAGGTCACAGGTGTTTTGAAATTCCTCCACTTTTTTCACGCTTTTATTAAACACAAATAGAACACAATGTCACAAATGTCACGACTCCATTTTCGCCTCCGGTTTCTAATGCATAAATGACACTCCTCAAACACAAAAATATGAATTATTCAAGTTGTCATGACACGAACTATACTACAAACTTGAACAAATTAGATCCATAGTTAAATACGCTCATAACAACATACTATACAAAATCACTATGGAGCATGCTGAAACATAATATTATATCATAAACAACGTTATATAATGTCACATTATGTAACGTTGTGTATGATAGCCCTTCATCTCGAAGGGTTCAGATCCAGAGAAAAATTAGAATCGGAACCCGAATCACAGTCCAGTGTCAATATTTTCAAAATCTCAGAGTCACTTAAAATGAGAAATCACCATCCTGTGACGTTACATGACGACTGGTTCGTGAATTAGCATAACGTATATAGTATAACAAAGCTTAGTAGACACAGAGTAACTGGAAAAAAAACAGCAACATCCGCCTCCTACAGCAGAAAGTAATCCAACTCTGTTCCAGTCAGTAGCGAATGGTGATGTTTAATGGTGATTTTGAACAACAGCACATTCCTGCGTCCTTTACTAGGCGTTACTGGATGTGAAGTGGGTATACTTGTGGTTGTTAGACACTGGTACTCCTAACGGGAATCGAACCCACTTGTTATCCGTTACAAGCTACACTCAGTTCATCCCAACCACTGAATTTCACATGTGTTAGCATCATTATTTTGTCATAATGGGATGTGAAGTACACGGTACGGAAAGTGCTGACTTTCACTTGAACTGTTTTTGTTAATTACCTACTCGTTGTCTAGTAGTCAACATTACCCAGTGTGAACAGAAAGCTGTGTTATTAAACTCATCCTTTTCCATTCTTTTTTAAGCCACATTCCGTCTGTCTGCTAAGAGCGTCACAGACATAGGGTCAGAGACACATTTTCTAACCAACCACTAATAGAAAAATCTTGTGGAAACATGTTTGTGAATGGGCATGTGGGTGTCTGTCATGGTAAGACCAATTCCAGCGCCATTAGCTAGTCATACGATACAGACCGCCTTCCGCGCAAGTGATTTGCGACGTATCAGGGATAGAGACTATGATCTTAAGGGGACTTTTCTATGCTCCAATTAACAAGTATAACGCTATGAAATATTGTATATGTTATTTTCGTTGTTTCCTCATGGTGCCAAACTCATGCATTTTATTGTATCCCTTTCATAGTTACTTCTCTACGAACGGTGCCATCCTAACTTCTAGTGAAAGGTAATTTAATAGTTGACACCTCTTCGTGTGGGACCAACAACGACGGTATGCGAGGGTTGGACTCTCAGGTAGCATAGAACTATTCGTTACAATTACCTCTAATCGATCATGTCTACATCTCGCTACTGAAGAAGAAGCAATAAATTTTTCATTCCGATTCGTAGCTATAAGAAGACAGTAAAAGATGCCGGATCTAAATCGCTGGAGGTAAAAATCATTTGCATCGTTGCAATAACACGTTATTGGTGAACGTATTAAATATCTGACATCTGATTGTCTAGTTAACAAATCATGTAGGTACCGGCTTCTACTTACCGTCCATCGCTTCATGGCGTTTCGAATTTTGATTTGAATTTTATTGTATCCCTTTCATAGTTCTTCTGAGGGGCAACATAAGCTTAGTGATATTCCGGGTTCAGTGCTAAACGTATTGTCATTTATTTCCAAGTTCGGACATTCGCGCTTGCGGATTGATACTGGTGAACACCTCGATATTCTATGTCTATTTATGCGTAGTCGAGTCTCGATCAGATATGCAAGTTTTGTTTGGTTAACAGTGGGTTCAAATCTGGACCACGAACAATAACTCGTCATTTATTGAGTGTGATAAGAGTTCTGCAGTGTCTCTTATTGGAAAGACGTTTAATTTGCAAGCGTTAATGACTCATGACTAATAACGTATTTTGTAGTATTTGTCATATGACGATATTGGTTTACATCTGGACTGAATGCCATAAAAATCAGTTTTCTCCTGTAGTTCCTTGTGGTAACGATTGTTCGTAGTCGGCTTTACTGCAGAGGGGTTAGATGACCTGCGACACAGCTATGGTATTTTGGTTGTATACAGTCAGGTGCGACCTACAGGTTGGGATTCAGGGATGGCCAGCTTTTTGTGCTGTCAAGTGTACGTTTGGAGCACTGTAT
This sequence comes from Schistocerca piceifrons, assembly GCF_021461385.2. Classification (NCBI taxonomy): domain Eukaryota; kingdom Metazoa; phylum Arthropoda; class Insecta; order Orthoptera; family Acrididae; genus Schistocerca; species Schistocerca piceifrons. Next base: position 602,770,045 of record NC_060139.1, on the reverse strand, counting down.
TGTATGGTAGTGAAACATGGACTGTTGGAGAACCGGAAAAGAAGGGAATGGAAACACCTGAGAAATGGTGCAACAGAATTACGTTGAAAATTAGATGGGATGATAAGGTACAAAATGAGGAGGTTCTGCACAGAACCAGAAAGGAAGGAATGTAAGGGGATAACTGGATTCTAGGACACCTGTTAAGACACCTGGGAATAGCGTCCATAGCTGTAGAAAGTAAAAGCTGTAGAAAGAAACAGAGATTGGGACACATACAGCAAATAATTGAGAACATAGGTTCCAAGTGCTACTATGAGATGAAAATAAAGACACAGGAGAGGAATTCATGGTTGGCTGCATAAAACAAAAAAATTGATAGTGATTAAAATTCTTCTGGGTATTATGCCGCGTCATTGCTAAAAACTAACAACAATAATAAAATAAAATCGATGTTTCGACCGAATTGCAACGGCCTTCCTCGGGGCACGACTGCTTTTGCATGGCGATAGGTGTTTCTATTTATTACAGACTATCGATGTCTGACGTCACTGTTGTAAAACTTTTAATTGGACCTCTAATATGATTGGTTAGTCATGACGTAAGGGAATATGGAAGGAAAGAGGCTATTCGTGGATGTCCATGTCGTCTACGACTGGTAGCTGTCCGCCAGTCAGCGTTCGGCTTCTGGTCGGCAAGTTTTCCTCTTTGTGTGCGCGGAAGTGGACTGATAGTTGTTCTACAGCTGTTTGTGCAGATGCGACCGTGTCCCGTGTAGCTTCTGCCTCGCGACCGCTCGTGGCCCGTTGGACTGGGATGGCCGGCAGCTAGGTCGCCGGGAGTTTGTAGCCATCTTCTCTGTTGATGTTGTCAGGCTGCTTAATAATTTCGATCGCCTCCCTGTTTTGCGTTTTCGCATCCACGATTCTTTCGCCAGTACTCGGGTTTCCTGGAAGCTGATAGGTTGTCCACAGTCACGGTTGTGTCCCGCTATCGCCGATTTATTATGTTGTTGTAAACGTACATAGCGTTCGTGTACTGCTACTCGTAAGCTGACAGGTCTCCCTGTTTCTCCTACGTAGGTAGCTCCGCACTCACACCGTAGTTCGCAAACACCTGCAATGTTAAAGGGCCAATTAAAAGTTTTACAACAGTGACGTCAGACATCGATAGTCTGTAACAAATAGAAGCACCTATCCACATGCAAAGCCAGTCGTGCCCTGAGAAAGGTCGTTGCAATTCGACCGAAACGTCGGTTTTAGTTTATTATTGTTGTTAGTTTTTAGCAAAGACGCGGCATAATACCCAGAAGAATTTTAATGAGTATGACACCAGCCGCGGAAGCCTACCTTCTTATAAAAAAATTGATGACTCACAGGGAAAGGCGTCTGGATACTTTTGATCAAATAGTGAATATACATTAACGGCCTCGGCTAACGAGACAGAACCACCTGATGAAAAGGCTCCTGTGTTCTTAACCATCGTGGCCGACGACATGTGATTATGATCATAGCCTCTTAACTGATAGGAAAACCCCTACTGAGTCTGACCTACAGGACACGAAACACAGTTAACAGTCGGAGTTCGGGGGTCCGCAGAGACTGGCAGCGACGTCAGTCACCGACTCATTGTAATCGAAGGGTCAGTCAACACTTTGCAGTCTGAGATCGCGGCTCTCAAAGGCAGGCCGCAGCATTCGCGATCGCTGGCGCCGGGCCGTGCCTGCCGGAGCGGCCGCTATGCGGGGAACGCCGCTGCTAATTGAAAGCGGGACCGGCGCTTCCCTGCCCTCCGCCGCCCCGCCCCCGCCAGCAGGCCCGGAGCCCGCAGCCGCGCGTAATTGCAGCCAATAGGAATGCGCGTGCCCCGCGTGCCGGCCCAAGGATTGCCTCGTCCTCCTGCGCCGCTGCCTTACAGGTGGCCGTCGCCATCGATCGCCCGTCTTGTGTTGACAACGGGATACCAGCCTCACTACAGTTGCACAACAAAGCAGCTGCCACACTGCTTCGGTTACTGTCACCTACGCACAGAAAGTAATCCGCGAGGAAGAGTGGTACCACCAGCTATTTTTAATCTATATACTGAGCAGGCACTAAAAAGATGCAAAACCTTATTTTTTACACTGTCCATTCATATTAATGTCACCACATGTCAAAAGACTTAATAACCCTCTTGTGCAGTGAGAATCGGTGCGAGACCTCCAGGAAGAGAGTCAGTGAGATTCTGGAATTAACCGAGGGCAATGTGGAACATCCCATCTCCAGTGCCTCAACCAGCTGTGTTACGTTTGTCGGTTGAGGAACCTTGGCGCTAACAGCCCGATACAGGTGGTCCTACAGATTCTCGACGGAACTTAAATCGTGGGAGTTTAGCCTCGAGGGGAATACGGTAAATTTATCATGGTGCTCTTCGAGACACGCACGTACACTGCGGGCTGTGTGACACGTGGCATTGCCTTGCTGATCGATGTTACCGTGCCGAGGAAAAACTAACTGCACGCAGCGGTGAGCATGGTTTCGAAGGATACATACATATTTGTGTTGATCCATTATGCCTTCCGGAATGATAAGATCACCCAGGGAATTCCAAGAACTCATTCTCCAGACCGTGACACTCACTCCTCCAGCCTGGGCGCTTCGGATGATTGTTGCTTTCAGAAATTTCACGCTGATGGAGCAGAAAACATGATTCATCTTTTGCCTGTCGTCTGTGCTCGTCGCCACTCGGTACATGGACAGTAGCGGTACTGGGGTGCAAATTCCACCCTTCGTCACCGGTGAAAAGCAGTCAGCACTGCGTGCGTGAACCAGGTTCCTGGTGCGAAGCTTCATGGTTGATCTGAGCGGTCAGTTTCTCAACAGTTGTTCTTCTATTTGCCCATACATTTCTCCGCAAACATTCTTCAACTCTGTCGTGTTTGGCCCGTGGGACACGACAACTGCCTCGGCGCCCCTGTTAGCGCCGTTCCGCCATGCACGAAATATTTTATCTACTGCGGCACATGAACAATGTACATACATATCTGTTTCGGAAACGCTTCCTCTTTTGTCCCGAACTTCAATGTTCATGAATAAAACGTTTTCGGTTTTCAAGCAGCGTCAATTCGAATAAAATCTTCAAGCTTTCGATGACCATCTCCGCCATCGTCTCCAGGAGTTCACTGACTGCCGGGGCTGCTACGATTTCTCGCTTGTATAAGCATGATAACATCATCAACAGCCAATGAGATAGACCGAAGGTGGCGCGCGCGCATATGTCGACCCGGGCAGCTAGCGCAGCTATTGCCCATGGCAGCACCGGTGACGTCATGTGTCGCCAGGGGTAGGCGTCACGTCTGATACTGCCGCTCCCGCGTCGCGCAGCTGTCTTTGCTTTCTTTCGATGTCCAACGCCCGCCCCCATGCCCTGCTGAGTGTGTACCCCTGGTGTCTGTTGAAATTGTTGTTGTTTAAACGAATCTCGGGCACTTCCTTTATAACGGAGTCCCAATATGTAGATGCATGAGCCAACGGTTTCGTATTGTCGAACTGTATTTTATGTCCGTTTTCTAGGCAATGCTCCGGTATGGATGACTTGTCAACCTCCCTTTGTTTCATTAGGCGCTTGTGCTCACTACAACGCTCCGCAACCGTGCAAATTGTTTGTCCGATATATAGTTGCTGCCACATTCACAGGATAAACCACACACGCCACACACGAAGAGCAATGTCGTCTTTAACAGGGCGCAACATATCTCGTATCTTGGGGGCGGGCTGGAACACTGGTCTTAGCCCATGTTTCTGCAGCAGACGTCCTACCTTATTGCTAGTTGCTCCACAGTATGGCAGGAATGCAGTCCGTTTGGCCTCTTCTGCTGACTCACCAGGTGTCTTTCGTCAGAGCCCTTGAAAGTGTTTCCGATGTCTCTTTTGCTGTACCCATTTTTCTCGAAAGCACGTTTTATGTTCTGCAATTCATACTGCAAATGGTCGTCGTCAGAGATAATCTTGTCTCTATGAACCAACGTGTTCAGGAGCACTTTCTTGTGTACAGGGTGGTGGAAACTATTGGCGTTCTAGTACCGATCAGTGTGTGTTGGTCTCAGGTACACTGAATGACCAAGCTGGCCTCCTGCCTTCCGCTCAACCAAATATCCAAGAATGATCATGCCGTTCTCGATGTCAGATAAATCGCTCTCTTTCGTCATTACGACAACTGCTGGACTCTTTCCCGCATCCACGTGTCACTCATTGTACAGCCACCAATGTTACTGCTGTCACCTGTCATCGTGAGTAGTTATTGGACATTGACGTCGAACACAGGTGGTGCTCTCTGAGCCGTGCTGAGCGGTCGATACCTGTCGCCCAACACGCAATTATGTCCGAAGTGCTGCGGTGAGAGGCTCCCTTTGGTTTGCTTGGACAGAGCAGAATGGGGCAGCGCGAGGTGAAATATTTCTGGTGGTTGCCGTTGAAAGAGCTCGCTGGTGGTCTGTTTTGGCTACGAAGTGCTCTATATGGAAAAACTCCGCATGGAACTCGCTGGGCGACTAAGAAGAAATAGCGTAAACATGCCAAGGAGGCACGCCGGGGATGCACCGTGACCAGAAGACTTGCGGCCCATGGCAACTTCTGTTCCTCATATCTGACTTTTGGTGCTGGTTTGTATTCAGTGGACGAAGTCTTGCTGCTCATGAACTTACTAAACTGGGTGAGCACAGGAATTATTCTCGTTTGTTGGTGGTTTTCCTCAGATCCGACAGTAGAGTGTGTTGCACAGTTTTTAGAATATTATTCGACAACTTGACCGTTTGCTCTGTTGTGGTCCATCCCCTTCTTAATTTCGACACGTAACTATGTTGCCTATGTAGTGCGCCCTTGACGTGCTCCTGTCGATCTACCAATGCTACGCTCAGCCTCCGTCCTGGATTTAATTTGTTTTCGCTTTTGCCTTTTATTGCCAAGCATTTCTGTTTTATTGTGTTCACCTGTTTATTGGGCTATATATGTTATCATGTTCGGGCTAGTGTACTCGCTGTACTTTTGTTAAAACATGGCTGGCTATTTGAGTCACCTTTTAGTATTTCATTGTTGAATTCGTTAAATGCAGAAACCTCTCTCAAGGTACCCCTTTCTTAATTACTTTAAAAAGGGCAGTTGTACTACGGGTTTTCTCAGTTGTCTTAATGAGTTTTGCTGTGTTACAGAGGTGAATTACAATCCGGTTCCTCACACCAGCCTTGGCGTGTGGTTGGGTGGCATGGGTGGATCTTGTTCGACCCTGTTTCGGTTGATGTGTCGGCTGAGAACCTTGAACGGTCTTAGGACATATTGTTGGTGATCAATCCTTACAGACATCACTTCTGTCTGCATTCAGCCCGTTAAGTTTGGTACTTTTATCTTGTATCGTTTGCAAAGTTTGCTCTTGTGTGTAGTTTTTTTCTTAACTATAGAATCTTAAACCTATTTAAGAGGACATTTAGATAACACTTAAAAGAGTCCTGAAAGAGCGCCCAAATCCTGTTACCTATTTTGCAAGTTTTAATGGTTGTGTTTTACGTTCTCTCTAATGAAATAGTGATTCCCTTGTTAAAACCACTTTACTTCGAATTAATTATCAGGTGCTCAGTTTGAAATTGTAGTGATGATGATAGTCATAATTATGTGGCCTGGTATGAGACGTTCCCTGGTTGATGGTGAGCGGTGCGGGGGGGGGGCGGGGAGTGAGTGAAGGGGGGGGGGGGAGGGTCCACTAGGGACCGGACCGCACAATAAACCTGCGTTCGGTGTGGGGCGGCGGTGGGGTGGGTGGACTGCTGTGGCCTATTATAGGATTGTGAACCACTGAAGGCTACGGTGGGGACGAAGCCTCTTCGTTGTTTCTAGATCCCAAGTCCCATACAATACAACACATGGCGGCCTACATTCCCTGTATAGGGCAAGATTAGTCAGCGGGTGTCCTCTTTCAGAAGTCGAATTAGATTATTGATTATGCAGCCGTCTGCCATTTACGACGATGGTATTGGGAAATTTGTTCAGCGCTTCGACAAATGTCTAAGGGGGACCGACGAATTTGTAGAGTAGTTGGTAGAAAGTGTACCTAACTGTCGCAAATAAAATATTTTTCGTTTTTACTGTGGTTTCAGTTTCGCGACATATCGTACCTTAATATACGAACAGCCCTCGTATTGTCTCATGAAAGAAGGAGAAATATATACCAGAACGTATCGGATTCGACAGCGGCAGGATCGCTGTCTATCGGGACTGTCTTTAATTATTTTGCAATATAGTTGCTTCATTGGTCAGGATGCCACGATTAACATGGTTATAAGGAATCCGTAGGTTTAGAGACATTGTGGATGCCCACAGCTTCATCCTACGAGCGGCCAATAGGAAATACATATTTTACGTCAAGGTAATGCCTCGAGGCTTTTAGATATTTAAAAAATAACATAGTTCAGCACCGAGAGCTGCATACGTCCTTACCACAACCAATTTCAGTCTTATGAAAATCGTTAAGGGTTACAAAAGGTTTAAAACTGATTACATGGCCGTATAAAATCTTGTAGTGTATCTTCCACTGGGTCTTAAGTCCACCACCGGCCTACACGGACCTGCATACGCTATGTTTTCGTCATCGACCCTGGTCAGATGCCACACATAGAGAACTAAGCGAAATATCCTGGTAGTCACCAACTGCAATAGTTAACAGGCCCAAAAGTACTTTGAATTTGACTTCGTAATATCAGTGTAGGCAGCAATCAAGATTACCTTGATAGATAAAAATAAGTATTCCACAGAATATATAGCTCTTCCTCAGAGTAAATAAACTGTCACTTTCAGATACATATTTTCTCACACAATAAAGAATGTAACTGCTCAATATTAGACGTCAGATCAAGCAAACACACTGGTAACTCACTTCACTAAAGTTAAACTGCTAGTCAGAGATGCTGCAAAACGGTGGCGATATATTTTTCTTCCTTTTATACAGATATTGCGCCAAAGATTCTCTTGTATTATCTCAGAACTATTTCCGTTTAGTTGCGATCAGTCAAATCAGGCCTGGCACACACAATACTGGCCTACAACAATATAACCACGGTCGCAGTCAGGCGTGCCTTGACAGCCGCTGCATTATCGCCGCACTTTCGTACAACTCACTCCCGACTGCCTTTTACTGTTGGTCCACTAGTCACATCAGTGGCAGCGTAGCTTACTCCTTTACTACATTCTCATAAAACAGTTTTAATTCCTTTACTACACAAAAAATCTCTCACACCGGTAGTTCCTTGGACTCTCAGCAGTAGTGTTAAACAAAAACTATTTTACATTCTGGACATTCGTAGCTGGTGAAGGGCATGATGCATCATATCATATAAAAATGTGGGAAGCTGATCGCGTGCTCTAAAAAATAAATCATGACCGTTATTGCAAGCGATCCGCCACAACCTGTGTCATCAAATAGCATACAATCCATCTTGCGCCACTGTTTTCGTGTAGTAAAACATATTGCTTTGTCAATTATAGCAAATTTAATATCTACATGACAACTATGATTTGGATTCTATACCATTTTACATCGTAGGTTTCATATCGCCATGTAAGGTGTTTCTAATATTTAATTATAAGTGATGATGCTCTGAAGACGAACTGGTTGTAACACAGAAGCAGTTTTAGCATCTTCTAGCGGTATACTCCAACATATTTTTAAAATAAGTATATTATTAGCACGACCGTACAACATCGTAGAGTCATGACATATACTATGTGTGAAAAATGAGCTTTTTTTGAAGGAGAAATGTATCCACAAAGACAGTGCGACGATCTGTAAAGCACCAAACGTCATTCTTGTGGCTTGTTTGAGATGCAAACAGAGACGCATAGACAATAGAGTGCCCATTATGAGGGTTATTTCTTTTTCGACATAAGGTCAGACGCGAAATTAAAATCATAGTGAAAATCCTGTGAAGCCTTGCACAGATGTGTTGTTCAGTGTCTCCAGTACGGCTATCTTTCGCGTGGCGACACACCTTTCAATTATGAGCGCACAGTCCGCATGGAAAGATGCCCTGGACAACATTGTGTAAGCTTAGGGATTGGTGTTCTTAGCAGTTAAGTCCCATAAGATTTCACACACATTTGAACATTTTTTTGATGTCCTGTTTTCTTTTCACTGTAGCCGACTCCTTTTCGCTTTTTCTCCATTGTTAGAGTATTTGCATGTTGTCTCTTCCTGCAGGTATTCTAGGGTTTATTTCGCGTCCGGAATGTATTTGTGGCGATATATGTTGCGAAGGAATCCCATCTTCAGTTACAGGATCTGACTTTCCAGTTCTTGATCATAAAGACATTCGTAACTCCTTGAGAACTGTGCACTGAAGTTTTTAAATTCTCATGCCTTTTTTCGCCAACTAAGTAATAATGTAGTGGGCAGATTAGTACTCCTTAGTATTCAATTGCTTTATTGTTTCACATGAGGTGGCTTTCTTTTCGAAACTTCCTGAGATTATTTGGCTGATATTCTCTCCTTCTCCACATGTAAAAGGTGTGGCGTCTGCTAGCCCCAGTCAATAACACTCTTGAGGGAAAACATTATGATCTCCGTACAAAGGAGTGAAAATCGTTCTGACTGCGATAAAAATTTATTTGTTATGATAAGCGGTTTCGGTCGGAATTTTACCATCTTCAGACTACTTATACCACGTTGGTAGGCGGTGCTACGTGTGGAGCCACAACAGCTGTCTCGTTCACCACCTCTGCCTACCATTGTGGTATAAATACTCTGAAGATGGTCACTTTCTGACCAAATTCAGTTACCATTTAAGTTAAATATTTTAATGTCGCTAGAACTGTTTTTAATCCATTTTCAACTATTTTAGCTAGACCGCTGGTTTTCTCTTGGAGAAATGTTCTCAAAAATTTCTAATTATGATCTCCGTCCAGTGCGGGAGTGAATGACGCTAGGGTGGCGTTGCGGGTACGTTACGCAGTAAGGAATGTGTTATATCCTAGCCAGTAATGCCACCCGAGCCCGCTGCCAAAAGGTTGGCAGTATCAAAGTCCGGACGCCGTCCGCATAAGCAGCGCCAGCGAGACAGGAAATCGCCGCAAGTCTGCGCGCGCCACCGCTGGCTTCTGGCTTCTTAAGCGCTGGAGTCGCGAGCGCTAGGACAGTTCTGTATTCGCCGCTCAGTTGTATACTCGCCACCGAATTGTGTACTTGCTAGTCAATTGTGTGTTCATCGCAGCAGAGTTGTTGTTTGTCGTCAGCCGACGCTGACCTAGCCGCTCCGACTCGAACTAGACAGATCTCTGTAGACACGGAGTTCACTATTGTGTTTCTGTATCTTCATCAATAAAGATAAGTACCGACTTTTATTTAATCAGAGTGTTTGGGTTTTCATCTTTCTGTTCACTGTTCCAGCGGACCGGTCGGCCCGCTATTAAAAGTCTGGCGGTGACTTCGTAAGCCGTTTCTACAGCGAATTGTTTGTCGCTACGAACGCCGCCACAAAAGAATGTATACCAGCGGAGCACTGGACAGTGAGTCATTCTAGCAAATATACGTGTGACAAATGGGAAAATCCCGTAATATAAGAGACTTTGACAAAGTTCGTGTTGCTGTGGCCAAGCGCTTCGTATCTTGGAAACGGCGAAGGTCAGCTTTTGGCGTGCTACATGCGTGAGCATCAACGGAAAGAAGCTGAAGGATGTTGAAACCATAAGTAGGCAACAAGATGTTCGATGAACAAGGCTCATCACATTACATAGAGGACGGAGTCTCGCCCGCTCTGTAGCATTGGACAGGCGGCGGCGTGAACAGATCTGGCGCTATGATACAGTACCAATATACATAGAGATGTTTCAGATCATAAAGTACAGGAGACTGTTCAACATAACGTCTCTGCAGCAGAAGATATCTACGTCTTTCATTGAAGATTGTAGTGGGCACAGGATCATTGAGTTTGATCAATGGAAACGTGACGCTGGGTTGGGTGAACCATGTTGGTTATTACACCAAGTCGATGGTCGTGTCCGATACGTCATCCCGGTGAATAATTATTCGAAGCATGAACTGTGCCACAGGACATGTGGGTACCGGGATGACTCTGCTCCCTGGAAGAATCATCCCCTCCCCTCACCTCACCTTGTACCCCAGAAAACTATTTTTCTGCAACTTTGTTCTCCTTAGATTTATAAAATTGTATGATTTAATAAGAAAGTTAAAAACCTCTTATGGGGCACCAACCTTAACAAGGCACTGTTCGCACGGGCAGGGACGTTTTCGTCTTCGTACTCCGATGAAGATTGGGCTTTGGTGGTAGATCAGCTAGCGTTACCCTTGTCAGACAGTTGCTGCTAAAGAGCCAAATAAAGTGTTTCTGACAACTATCTTCTTTCCTTATCCGCAAGAGCCGATGGGTCAGCTAAGTAAGTCAGAATTAGTGACTGTCATTAATTATTTCTTATGCATCTTCTTCATTGTAAGGTAGGAAGAACTGTGAGGTATAGTGGTACCCATCTTCCTATGAGATGAGAACCTAATGACAAATCTTGGTCCTCAGGTTTGGAGGTTGTGCGATGGAACAGCGCCTCATCCATATGAAAAGACAGTCAGCTGAAATACCTAGTATTTTACCTCCACCTTCGGATGGTTTTAATTAAATTCTGCAGAAGAAATGGAAACAGACTTTACATTTTGACATCCGGAATTTGCAGCTCATCCCGATTACGCAGCAAGGAGTTTTAATGGTTAGGAGACTGCAGAACACTGATGCATCTGTGTTTCCCAAAACAAAGATACTTGGAGTTGACTAAAACACGATGGCAAAAGTATTCATACCGTAAATAAATAGCCACCAAAGTACGTAACCTCGTGGGAAGCTGTTAACTAAAGACTGATACAGCTCTGTCTCAGAACTAGAGCCATGAATATAGTGACAGTGGGAGCATATACCAATATTGAAGATGAGCCCTTGAATGTTAGAGAAGACTTTGAACAGATGCTGACCAGGGTAATAGATGATGTTCCAAGTGGTCATGAACTGATGCCGGTAGGACATCTTAATAACAGAGTACAGGAAGTAGGGGAAATCCACTGAAAATGTGGATATTGCGATAAGGAATACCAAAGAAGGGAGTTCAGTTGAACAGGTGATATCACCTCTAAAAAGAGCAATCACAGATGTTCGAAAGACAAACATGTGTACTAGAAAGTTTAATATGTGGATTAACGGGAAAATTATTTTTACTTAGCTGTAGGGAAGTAAAATTAATAGAGCGCCTGTGCATTACGTGAAACTTTCCGCTGTGAAGATCTGGTGGTTCTCAGTAACTGAAATAAAAATCTTCAATCCCCGGAAAATGTCGATAATAATTGAATGTACATATTCTATAATCACTGACCAGAAAAAATCGTACAGAATCTAATGTACTTTCTTATTGGCTAAATGTTGTCGCCTGCTGTATTGTAATTCAATCAGACTTCGGTGGAGATTCCTAGTCGCTCGACCACTTTCCAGCAAATCGTTCTCTAGTGAGTTATGTGTCTTCTTTAAGACCATGGAAAGATGTAGAAATATCAATATTTAGTGCTCGTATTATGTAATTTATTTATCTTGGAAGCAAATCTACGCTAAGTAAAAACGTTGTTGACGAAGCTGTAAATTGTTACAAACTCCATATTACGAGTAAATAAATCTCAAATTGCTTTCTCTGATCAGTAATTCAAGAAGAAACTATTCCTTCATTCCACCTGTAACTGCCATGGAGTAAGGGAAGCAAACGAAGGAGCGCAGTCCATTCTGCCAATAATTCATTACTCATATAAACTTTGGTTCGCCGTGTGCACGGTATTTCCCTTACGATGTAGTACAGTGACCCCATTGGAAGCAGAAATATTAAAAGTGTTAATAGTTCAGCTTACATTCCTCCTCAGTGACTCTTCGACTTCTCAATTTTACGAATGGGGAAAACATGTCAACGCAACCGTTTACATTTTACATTAACAGTAGCAAAAATAAGCTAACGGTTTGTTCTTGAAGATCTTGTAGCATAAAAATGATGTAAAGTCTTTGCATTTTGAGTTAAAAACCTTCAAAAGCATTCTAACTAGTTACATACATGCGGCTTTCATCAAAATGGCTTTCAGTGTTGATCCAGAGAACTAAATTGAAAGCTATTGGCCCATTCCTTAACAACTGCTGCTCAACATTAAAACTGCAGCTGGTTAACACCACAGTTTCGATACTCGTAGCAGAATTTGACTTGCTACCTTGACTGAACCGAAACGTGTAACAAATTGCAACCAGTGTTCCTCTTTTACTTTAGTTACTAGTGCCACCGGGGATCTCGTGTGCTTTAATCTTTCCCAGTCGGGTTAGACACACCGGAAAAGTACGGAAACCCCCGAGGGAAGCTGGTCAATATTGGTTTACGTACACTGAATACATGTAAATAGAGATGTTAATAAAATGACGCAAATATATGGTTTTGCGTAAACTGTGATTGTTACAGGTTCGTTTGGTAAACATATAATCCGTCCACACGTTTCCAAAGTGTTTACTCTCATAGGTGCATGACTATTCAATGTTTCAATAATTCAGGGCTTCATGTGACATACATAATTCATCCTTAGTGTTTTGTGTCTGTATTGGGTGAATAAATAGAGACCAAAGATTTAGAAACACGGTAAATTTTGATAAAGAATGACTGCAGGACAATTCTGAAAATAATTCAACGATGTTTCCATCACGTCCATCAGCGTAACAGAAGGGTTATTGGCGAAGGACTTGAGATGGTGACTGAAGGTTGTTGCTGTCAATAACTTTTACTCTAAAATCTGCTAATCCGGTAGCAGTACTTACATTAATAAATTTTAACTGATTTAATCAAAATTCCTGTCACTTGAATATTGTGTTCATAGGGTAGCAGCTCTACTGAGAACTGGTGAATGTCTTAAAATCACTGTCGCAAAGTGATTTTCAGCATCACACACCCACGTAAAATTCAAACTTGTTGGTCAGTAAACGCTTTTCGCCCCGTTGTCAACAATCCTGTCCCTTCAGTTAACCATATAGCTGCATTGTGACTAAATCAGTTGTTCATTCTACTAGCGTTCTTTCAGACCACACGGCTGATTCTGTCACTGCACTGCAATGGCTTGAGTTCATGTTTGTTTCAATTTCCATAGTTAAGATCACAACCTTCACAATTTTAAGATCACCAGAGCTAAACCACAGCGTACATCAGCATATGAATGCAATTTTCATTCGTATTCCTTGTATACCATTGGCCCCGAATCACCATCGATTTCGGCTCAGTAGCATGAATTAAGGATCAAAACTCGGTAGTGCAGAACATCTTTACTCATTATGAAAAACTACTGTCACATGTATGAGACTTGTCATTGTTTTCGTAACTAAGCTTAGCCAGACTCTCTCAAATATCGTCACTAACAAACGAAAGTAAGGTATTATTAACGAAACGAAGATATTATTCTTGGTTCAAATGGCTCTGAGCACTATGCGAATTAACTTCTGAGGTCATCAGTCGCCTAGAACTTAGAACTAATTAAACCTAACTAACCTAAGGACATCACACACATCCATGCCCGAGGCAGGATTCGAACCTGCGACCGTAGCGGTCACGCGGTTCCAGACTGAAGCGCCACATCGGCCGGCGATATTATTCTCATAGCATTTATACCGTTCGTAATCTCATACATAGAAGAATGATAATTGTGCTTGCAAGATAAGGTAATAATCGTTCAATGACTAGGATGAAGAATTTTGTTTTAAATTGACCTTCAACAGTTGAGCTTCAGTGTCGAGCAGACATTATCACTAACATTTATTTAGATAAATTTCAACAATTATACAACTAAAACCACAAAAACCGACGATTATTTCTTGTGGACTTCACAGGTCAAATCTGTATCCCAGACAACACATAGTGCGGTACAATGCAACCCAATATACGCAAAGACATAATCATACAAATCTTACTAACTCAGTACCAAAGATCATGCTAATCAGAAAAATAATCCCATTATATAACCATATTAATTATTAACAATTAATAATTGTCGACTGAATTCCCCTCTGTGACCATGGGATCGCATAAAAACTACCACCAAATGTCATATGTGGAAATGTGGCAAGTTTACTGGTGTAACATCCATTTATTCCTGGCTTCTCCTAAAACACATTTATATACTTACTCAGGAGATCAACCCATTGTCTTATTTCATACACTGATAAATTTTCCGGCTCTTCTATTTCAAGTTCAGCTTAGGTCTTTGCTCCAACGACTCTTGAAGGTTCTCGGCTTTGCTGTGGTATTCTCAGTATCTCCGACCATGAAATTAAACCGAAATCCTTGATAATATTTAATATGCTTACGTTCCTTCCACAATAAATCGCATTGAACCCCGACATCTTTGAGAATGAATAATACGTTACCCACAGAAAAGATGGTCTTTATTTTTCTTTCTCAGATGAAGTTAAGGTCCAAAATACGTTTGGAGGTTAACCTTCCGCCACTAGAAACGTGCATATAATTACTACATTATTTAATTTTATTTCCAACCGCGTTTGTATCCTCATATTCTTTGACCTATTGCCAATGACACCAAATATCTTGGAATTATGCTACAGAATGGTTATCATAATATTTACTTCCTCCACCGCACCCATGATAGACGTTTCAGTGCTAGGGCGGTCGGTCTTAATTTACCAGCCGTTGGTCAATAAGATGATCAGTATTGTCAGGTACCTCCATGAGTGTGGATTGTTGGGATCTTCAATCTTTGTCATTGTGTGACAGCTGCTACTGTATTTTATTTTGCCAATAGTTATTCCGATATGGGGGGGTAACGGATATTTGTTTATTCTGGTTAGAATGAATGTTGTTCTTCCTACTCTTTCCCTGGGTCTGGATCGGATATTCATTATGATGGTTGTTAGGCTGTGTGAAAAGCACGGTACTTGGATCAGATGTGCAAGTGTTGAATGAAGAGTAATGTTTGCATCTCCGTTAATTGGGTTTGGATGGGAATAATTTAATATATTAAACGCAGAAATAATCCTTAGAATGTGGTCTTTAATTACCAATATTCGCTTTATCACACAATCACTAGCCAATTGGATACATTTCCGCCAATGATGAACAATTTCTCTGAGGCCGTCACGGAAGAAGTCGACACTCTGTTTCAGCAACCACAGTCTCACAGTTCTCTCAACTTTTTTATCAGAAGCATAATGATGCCACAATTGACTGGAGAGAAGCGTCATCTTCATTCTCATAAGGCGAGAGGAGTTCCTGGCAAATTTCAAGTCAGTGCGCTTTCATTTCAGAACACAGCATCCGGGGTACCCATCGTGCACAGATCTTCCGATAGCCAAGCAAAGCAATAATGTGACCCACACGTTCTTGTGAAATGCCGATTGTGTTTGCAGTTTCTCTCTGAGTGATACGACGATCGTCTTGAATCAATCTGTCAACATTTTGCATGTGAAACTCGGTGGTTGCTGTCACAGGACGTCCAACTCTTTGTTTGTCACGAAGGTCAAATCTTCCCGCCTCAACATTTTTAAATTTAGTCACCCAGCGACACTCAGTACTTACATCACCGCAATCACCATAAACTGCTTTCATTCTCTGATGAATCGCCTTTGAGGTGACAAATTCTGCTGTCAAGAATTCAATGACTGTACGTTGCTGAAATCGCATTGACCGACCGTCTGCGCAGGGTTCCATTCTCTACACTGTAACAAAAAAACCGTTCAGCGCTAAGGCTTCTAGCCAACTGAGCTGTAGAGAAGAGGCTATGGAACAAGGCAGTACCTATAGCATACCAAGGCTGCTAACTGTAAAAGAGTTAGAAGGGTGGAGGCATTACTTTTCAGTCAACCCTCGTATCTCAAAATCCCCGTCAAATGCTTGTACTAGGTCCTCCATCTTAAGAGGATCCTTGCCTATGTCTTGCTGTCACGTCTTCTTCGATTGCATCAAAAGAGAATAATGCGGCTAAAAAGACCTCCAGATTCGACTCAGACACTTGGATTACCTATCCTCTGATGCTGCTTGGAAATTTTGCCTTCAAAATTCAACCCAGTACCTGTTTTTTTTTTTTTTTTTTTTTTTTTTTTTTTTTTTTTTTTTTTTTTTTTTTTTTTTTTTGAAAATATGTACTTAAGCTGCCGTTTTGGTAACAGGACTCTGATTTAACACTTTCTTCCAAAGTCTCTCTTACACTGCCTGCAGTATTCAGAAAAAATCCTTTTTCGACTTCACTACAGGTTTGGTAGGCCTCACTAATCTCTGTAGCCCATACTCCTCGACCTTCATGTACGTACCCTGTGACGTAGTTTATCATTTGAGCGTGGGTCTATGGCCGCGATGGTAGCACTCCTCCAAAACCTCCCATGAATCATAATACTAGGTGAACCGTTTTCTTATCCAGGGAGTGCAATTGAATTCATAATGATTACAAGATCATTCTCTGTATGCATTGTTGTGTAGGTGGCTGTTGCTGGCAGTGCACCATGTGCAAACTGCGACAAATCCATTTTTGTTGCTGATGAAACATTTTGTTCCATTGTACGATGAGACTAGACGTACGTGCCCCCGAGGATACACACAATTCAGTTCAACATTCAACAATTGCTGCCGCGCCCCCGCCGCCCCTGCACTTCAATCAACTCTAGGTTCATCAATTCAAACCTTTCCTCCAACTGGACCAATTAATGATTAAGGGTATTCGTACTCGGATGTGTTATCATATACAAGTTCTTAACTGCAGATTGAACTTGTTCGGTTACATTTGTACAGTCCCTTCTCCTCTTCCATTTATCCAAGCATTTAACAGTGATCTTCTCTTCCTGAGTTGGAAACTGTTCTTGTACCTTTATTGCCCTGATCTAAGGACAGATTTGGCACGTATTCCAGCAGTTTTGATACAGTATCAGTTAATACCTCCTGACTCACTTTAACTGTATTGACTTCATTCGTAAGAGTTTGAAAAGCCTCTGGAATTATCTTAAAAGAGATTTCCTCAACTCAGAAATCAATTTTGTTAATACATTACCTACCCTTTTCATTCGCCTTAGGATCTCAGCAAACGGATTCCGGCATGGTGGAGTTGGTGCAGACAGCACCACTACTTCCTCAACCGGCCGAACAACCTCTACCTTTCACTGTTACTGTTTTATATTGTCGTCTAACCTTTATCATAAGCTTCTCTTACAATCTGATAAAAGCTCTAACCTTCAGTCAACTACACAAACGCTTCAAATCCCAATACATACACACAGTCACGCAAATAAATTTTTAAGCTTTCAAAAATAAACAAGGTAGATCAACTTGCGTTATAGTTACACAACACGCTACTATTATCCTAGACCAAAGAGCTACTATATGCTTGTATCACTATTAGGAGTTTGTTACTAAGGAGTACGACTAGAATTAAATCCACTGGTAAAGACATTGCACAAATGATTCTAGTTGCAATAATTAGGGTAAGCTATTTTGACTTGAGTTTCTACTGCGGTGCGAATGCTTATATGTTGGACCTGGACTCTGCGTCACGACATTCAGCAACAACAACAAAAAAATACCATACGTACATTGAAACACAATAATGTACTTGCAGTGAAATGTCCTTCAAAAAAGAGGTCGCCATTATACCTCCTTTGTAAATGTGGCTAATACGTAGAATAATAGCATAAATTAGTCTTTTTATATGGCCTTCGGGGAAGTACTATTAACAAGAGAGTCTGTGCACTACGAGAACCTTTCTCCACTGAAGATCTGGTGGTTGTCCGCACCTGAAATAAACATATTCGATCCTCAGAAGGTTTTTGTAGTATTATGATTGAATGCAGAGACTCTGTAATCAGGGATCGGAAAAAATTGTACAGAGGTTGTTGTAATCAAAATCAGACTTTGGTCCAAGTTCGCAGCTGCTCGATCACTATCCAAACATTCATCCTCTTTACACCATGAAATGATGTTGGAAAATCAATATATATTGCTTATGTTGTATACAGTGGTGTCCAAAATTAAAGCAACCAGAGGAAATTTTGCAAGGTTGCGAGTATTTTGACACAAAACAGTATAAACAGGTGACAGTATAGTAGAAACAAGGTAAAGAATAAAGAACGTAAACAACTGAGAAGTGCATAACGGTAGAGAAAGATGTTCGTTTTTTTTTAACTTCACGGATTTGCTCAAACTTTCTGACAACTGATTACTGTGCTCAGCATGGAGTGTGACCACCTCTGGCAGCAATACAGCCCTGACAACGACGTGTAATTCTATGAACGATGTCATAAATCTCATGCTGGGGCAATAACGCCCAACCTTCCTGCGGAGTTCCTCGCAAGTCTTTGTGAGTGGTTGGTGCATTATGATGTTATGCAACCAGTCTCCTTAGTGCATCCCATATATACTCAATTGGATTCAAATCGGGAGAGCAAGCTCGCCACATCAGGTGTGCAGTATCTTCCATTTCCATAAGACATCAACTACCCGTGCTCAGTTAGGTCAAGCATTATCGTCCATCAATTAAATCTAGTCCTATAGCATCTCACAACCACCGCACATGTGGTCCCAAGATCTCATCACGATACATGACAGCAATTAAATCTTACCGATTCGAATGTACAGTTTCCTGAGAAGGTGTTTGAGTGGTCAACGTAATCATTGCCCACACCGTTAGGGATCGTCCACGTTGTCGGTCTCTTTCCATAATGTTTGACTCCCGAAATCATGTTCCACGATCCCTCACATGCGAATCTCGAGAACCCCTCCTCAGACCGAATCGGGAGTCCAGGTGACATGTCGAGCCGGCTTGGAGTGGCCGAGCGGGTCTAGGAACTACAGTCTGGAACCGCGCGACCTCTACGGTCGCAGGTTCGAATCCTGCCTCGGGCATGGATGTGTGTGATGCCCTTAGGTTAGTTAGGTTTAAGTAGTTCTAAGTTCTAGGGGACTGATGACCTCAGAAGTTAAGTCTCATAGTGCTCAGAGACATTTTTTTGACATGTTGATTACTCCACTCTAGACATTCCTTTGTGTGAAGAAGCGTCAGAGGCACACATACACCAAGTCTCCGACATTAAAGGCCACTCTGCCGAAGTCTTCGGTCCACCGTTTGCCTCTATATAACAGTGTATGCTGCGTGATCATATCCCAGTTGCCTTGCAGTACTAAGGCAGTAACGTCGTGCCATTACAGCCAAATAACGGTCCTCTCTTTCTGACGTCACACTTGGTCGGCCCCGTGCTGGTCTTCTAGATACAATTTCGGTCTCTACAAACTGTCGCTATGTCCGAGAAACTGCAGAACGATTTCATTAAGCCATCGGGCCACATTACTTACGAGGATGCGGCTTCCATCCTTCCTATGTCTGTCCACAGCAGAGAGTCTGGTAGGGGTCTTCTCTGTGGCATACTACATTGTCTGTGACTCCGCACAGGGGGATTGTGGATATGGGACTATTCGACAAACACCACCCCGTTTGGTAGGTGACCTGACGTCATCGTTGTCGTGGTTGTCCGTTAACCGGAATGCTATCTTGGGTGTGGAACACGATCGAACAGTTCGTACGATTGTGGCAAGAATTAGACACAGGACAGGGAAACAGCGTTTTTGTTGCTATAATTGTGGACATCAGTGCGCTTTACTTTATCTTGCAAGAAAATCTACTCCAAGATAACTTGTTTTTGGCGAATTTATAAACTGTTACAAGCTCTACATTGCGAGAAAATTCTTCTCAAATTACATTTTCTGATCATTAATTCAGGAATAAACTATTCCTTCCATTCTCCCCTGATTGCCTTGGAGTACGGTAACCAAACGAAGGAGTATAATGGAATAGTTCATTATGCATATCACCTCTGGCGCAGGGTGCTGACCGTATTTCCCTAACGATATAGTACAAGGTAACTACGAAGAAATCTTGGGTAACAGAAAAACGTATTTCAGTTCATCTCCGAAAGGAGCGAGTACAAATACGTGGAGGGAAAGACAGGATTTCATTTTTAATTCATCAGTCTAACGTTTTCACGTCAGGAATACCACTTGCAGAGAACCTCCTCATTCCTTATCTTATCAGTCTGCCAAATTTTCAAAATTGTTCTGTAGCGTCGCATTTCAAACGCTTCCATTCCTTTCCGTTCCAGTTTTCCACCCTCTATGATTCACAACCATACAATGCTGTGCTCTAAACATGCGTTCTCGGAAGATTCTTCCTCAAATTGTTGTTGAGTACTAGTAGACCTCTCTTCGCCAGCAACGCCATCTTTGCCCATGTTAGGTTGCTTCTTATGTCCCCCTTACTTCCTCCGTCATAGGTTACTTCGCTTTCAAGGTGGCAAGTCTTTAACTTCGTCTACTTTGTGATAGCCAGCTTTGATGATAAGCTTCTCGCTTGTCATATTTGCTATTTATTGTTATATTTGTCTTTTTCCAGTTTATTCTAATTCTGAATCTATCTGACTGTTCATTTCATTCAACAGATCCTGTAATTTTCCCCTTCACTGAGGGTATCAACATCATCAGCTAATATTATGAAGGACTTTCTTTCACATTGAATTTTAATCCCATTCCTTAATAGTTTTGTTATTTATGTCATACGTTCTTCGATACATTGACTGCACAGTAGGAGCAAAAACTGCGTCTCTGTGTTACCCCCTTTTAAATCAGAGCAAGTCGTTCTTGGTCCTCTTATGTTACTGTTCCCTCTCGATTCTTGTATATATTGTATATTACTCGCCTTTCCCTACAACTTAATCCTTTTTTTCGAACATCTTTCACCATTTTACACTCTCGAATGCTTTTTATAGATGGACAAATTTAATGAGCTTTTCTCCAGTCATTCTTCAGTTATCATATGCTGCAACATTACAACTGTCTCTGGTGAATTTACCATTCCATAGGCCAAACTGATCGTCATCTAAAAAGTCTCAATTTTGTTGTGCATTCATCTGTGTGTTATTCCTGTTAGCAGCTTGGATACAAGAGCTGTTGACCTGACTGTGAGATAGTTCTCGCACTTATTGCCCTTGCTGTCTCCGGAAGTGTGTGGTTGACATTTTTCCGGAAGTCTGATGGTACATCGGCAGTGTCGTAGTTTCTACACCAATTTGAATAGACGTTTGGTTGCTACTCTCAAAAATGACTTTAGACACTCCACTGTAAAACTGCGTATTCCTTGTGCCATATTTGATCTAAAGTCTTCTAGAGCTTTTTTTTTTTAATGACTGCCTCTAATACTCGATCCACTATTCTTTTCCCTGTCGATTACTGTTTCTTCTTCTATCACGTCATCAGAAACGTCCCTCTGGTCACAGAAGTCTTTAAAGTACTGATGCCTTCCTCCGCTTCCTGCTCTGCGCTTAATTGTGGAATTGCAATCCTTGCTTCTAATTTCACCAAGGGTGGTTTGGATTGTTCTGTATGCCGTGTCAGACGTTCCGACAAACATTTCTTTTCGATGTCTTCACATTTTTTTTTATATACAGCCGTTGCGGCTTGGTTGCCATGCACTCCTTCTTCATTTGATTCCTTAGTGACACATCGGCTGTATACCTGTCTTTACCTGAACATTCGCCGATAGGTTGAAATATCTCTTCTGGTACCCAAAGTTGCGTCGCAGTTACCTTCCTTAAACCTATATTTATCCGTCCAACATCTGACATTTTCCTTTTTAGAGATGTCAACAAAACTGTCTATTCTGGTACACCCTGTCGCGTTACACATATACATATTTTAGTTCTTTTAATTTTGAATCTTCGGTTTTTTTACTGGTTTGATGCGGCCCGCCACGAATTCCTCATCGGCGCCAAACTTTTCTTCTCAGAATAGCACTTGCAAACCACATCCTCAGATTTGGATATACCCCAATCACTGTCTTCCTCTACCGTATTTAGCCTGTACCTCTCCCTGAGAACGAAGTTACTCCCTGATGTCTATCATCTTGTCTCTCTCTTCTCGCACTTGTGGGCTCTTGAAATCTTGGGGATTGCTGGGTGATGTTTTTCCCTCCCTGTCAGTGTTTTTCATTTATTCCGTTCCAAGCCATTTCTACGAGGAACCTCCTCAGTCCTTACCTTATCAGTCCACCTGATTTTCGACATTTGTTTTTAGCACCAAATCTCAAAGACTTCGGTTCTCTTCTGTTCCACTTTCCCACAGTCCACGCCTCACTAACATACAATTCTGTGCTCCAAACGTGCATTGTCAGAAATTTCTTCCTAAAATTAAGATTTATGTTTCATACTACTAGACTTTTCTTGTCCATGAATGCCCTTTTGGTAGTGGCAGTCTGCTTTTTATACCCTCCTTGATCCGTTCGTCATGAGTTATTTTGCTGCCTGTGATCACCAATGTCTCGATTTTCTCATTTCTGGTTCTTCACATTACTTTCGTCTTTTTTCGACTTATTCTCAATCTATATTTTGTTCTCATTAGACCGTTCATTCCATTTAGCAGATCATGTGATTCTTCTTCACTTCTGTTAAGAATACCAATGTCATAGGCGAATCGTATCGTTGATATCCTTTCACCTTCAATTTCAGTTCCACTCGTGAACCTTCTTTTATTTCCATCATTGCTTATTCAATGTAAGATTCAATAAACTGATTGGAAGACTACACCCCTGTCTTACACTCTTTTTAATCCGAGCACTTTATTCTTGATCGTACACTCGTATTATTTCTTTTGGGCTCTTGCAGATATCGCATATTACCCTACTTTCCCTATAGCTTTCCCCAACTTTTCTCAGGATTTCGAACATCTTCCACGATTTCACATTGTGAAAAGCTTTCTGCAGGTCCACAAATCCTATAAAAGTATCCTGAATTTTCTTTAGTGTCGCTTCCATTAGCAACCACAACGTCAGAATTGCCTCTCGGGTGCCTTTTTACCTTTCCTAAACACAAACTGATCGTCATCTAAAAAATCCTCAATTTTCTTTTCCATTCTTCTATATAATATTCTTGTCAGCAGTTGGATGCATGAGCTCGTAAGCTGATAGTGCGATAATTCTCGCAGTTGTGGGCTCTTGCACTCTTGGGGATTGCTGGATGATGTTTTTCCGAAAGTCTGGTGGAATATCGATAGTCTCGTACATTTTACACACCAATGTGAATAATGTAATGATACTATACCAACAGCCATTACTTTGATGTTGTGTTATTAGGCAACCGGCTTTGGCGTTACAATCACGCCATCTTCAAGCATATGTCGCATGGATGGCACCAAGTACGGCTAGTGTAGGCATAAAACAAGGCATCAATATTTGAACCTGCGGAACCAAACCCGGGTACTGGTTCGGAGTCTTTTACATGCACGAGTGGTGCTTGGTTTCATTCATGCGACAGGCCTGAAGGTGATGTGATCGGTACATTAATTGCCTGATAAAACAATAAAAAAATAACGGCTGTTCGCATAGTATTACCAGATTTCATCGACCAGCCGCTGTGCCACGCTCCTGAACCTAAGATGGAGCTACATTAACGTGAATAATCGTTTTGTTGCCACTTCCCCCAAAGATTTTAGAAGTTCCGATGAAATGTTATCTGTTCATTTTACTTTACCTGATTTTAACTCTCCTAAAACACTTTCAATTCTCGTTCTAGTACAGGAACCCCTATCTCCTTCCTGTCGATTTCTGTTTCTTCTTCTGTCACATTATCAGGTGAGCCCCTCTTCTTATAGAGACACTCAATGTACTCTTTCAGCTCTTCGCTCTCTCCTCTGCATTTAACAGGTATATTCCCATTGCACTCTTAATGTTACCGCCCTTGGTTTAATTCAACGGAAGGCTGTTTTGACTTTTCTATATATTGAGTCAGTCCTTCTGACCTTCCGACAGTCATATCTTTTTCGATTACTTCACATTTTTCTTGTAGCCATTTCGCCTTATCCTCGCTGAACTTCCTGTTTATTTCAGTCCTAAGGGACTTTTACTTCTTTATTAATGAATTTTCGGGAACATTTTTCTTCTTCCATCTTTCGCCGATGAACTGAAATATTTCTTCTTTGCCCATAGTTTCTTCGCAGTTACTTCCTTCCGTCTGCATTTTTCTCTCCAATTCTGTGATTGCCGTCGTTAGAGACGATCATTTCTCTGCAGCTGAACTGCTTACTGAGGTATTCATTACTGTCGTACATACAGCCTCAGAGAACTTCAAGGGTATCTCTTCAATCCTCACTACTTTCCTGTCCGACTTCTTTGCGCACTGACTGTTAAACATTAACCTGATCTTCATTACTAAATTGCGATCTGAGCCTATATGGATATCAGATAATCATTTTCCTTTACATGCTGACTTACCTTTTCAGTACCTCTTACACTGACTCTTTCCCTTCAGCTGCTGCTTGCGACAGTAGAAAGTTTGTCCGAACCATCGTTGTCGGCGTTGGTTTAGTGTCAGATTTGATGAGAAGAGCACTATCACTGACCAGTTCACAACGTCTGACTCTCTGCTCAATGTAGCGATGTATAACTAATACTACTCCCATTATACCATCTTCTTCAATTATTGACATACCCTCCGCTCTGCTGATCTGGAAAATAGGAAAACTACTACATAAATCAATGAGGAATGAGATAAGTGTTAGACGAGTGAAAGATAGGTGTATAAATGGAAGGAAAAAGAAAAGACTCGCTCATGGCTTAACTACACTGGTGTACAGAATTAAAGCAGCAAGGGGAAACTTTGCAAGATTCCATTTATTTCAGCACAAAACGGTATAAACAGGTGATAGTAAAGTAGAAACAATGTAACGAATACACAACGTAGACAATTGCAAAGTGTTAGACGGTAGACAAAGATGTTCTTCTTTTTTCCAACTTTACGGATTTTCACACACATTCCGACAACTGATTAATGAACTCAACAGGGGGTGTGACCATCTCTGGCAGCAATACAGGCCTGAAAACGACGGAGAATGTGACTGATGTCATGAATCTCATATTGAGGCAGTAACCTCCATTCTTCCTGAGAAGCTGCTAGCAGCCTTGAGGAATGGTTGGTGGATGCCGATGTGATTCAACCCGTCTCCGTAGTGCATCCCAGACATGCTCTATGGGATTTAAATCATAAGTGCGATCAGGCCACGTCATGCGTGCAGTATCTTCTGTTTCCAAGAAAGCATTAACCACCCGTGCTCTATCATACCGAGCAATATTGTCCATCCGTACTGTGTCTGAGCCTATAGCATCTAGCAACAACCGTACATGAGGTCTCAAGATACCGTACTGAAACCTGACAGCCGTTAAACCATGCCAATTCACCTGTACAATTTCATGGAGTGGCCAACATAATCCCTACCAACACTGTTAGGTATCTCCCACGATATCGCCCTCTTTCGACAATGTTTGTATTCCAAACTCATGTTCCCTCTAGATGCAAATTCGTCTACGCTCACTCTCCAGGCCAATTAGGCACACATCTGTGAGAGGAACGTTGGCCCACTGTTCGACCGTCCACGTGACACGTTGGCAACTCACTCTAGACTTTCTCTTCTTTGAAGATGTGTTAGAGGTACACGTACAGCAAGTCTCCGACAATAAAAGCAGTCTTCCGAGGTCTTCTGTATACCGTTTGCTTCGATACAACACGTCCAGTTGATGCTGAGATATCAGACTCCAGTTGCCGTGCAGTACTAAGACGGTTCCGTTGTGCCCGTTGCAGCCAAACAGCGGTCTTCTCTTACTGATGTCGCGCCTGATCGGCTGTGCGCTGGTCTTCTGGATACAGTTTCGGTCTCTATCAACTGTCGCCACATCCGAAAAGCAACAGAACGATTCACATTAAGCAATGTGGCCACATCAGTTTGCGACCGTCCTGCTTCCGTTCTTCCTATGGTTCTCCACAGCAGAGAGTTTGTCTTCTCTGTGACATACTGCACTGTCTGTGACTGTGTATACAGCGATTGTATATGTAGGACTACTCGACAAATATTATCCCATTTGATGGGTGCCCTGATGTCATCGCTGGCGTGCTTGTCCGTTGACCGGAATGCTATCTTTCATGTGGAACACGATAGTACGGATATCAGTCTGTGTGATTATATCGTGATTTAGACACAGGACGGATAAATAGCCGTTTGTTGCTTTTATTTTGAACACCATTGTATGTTAGTTGATAGTGAAGAAGCTGTTGCACGTTAAACAGTATGGAAGGAAAAATGTAACTTCCAGATAAACGAGACTGGAACGAAGCCTGAGAATACGTAGTTTTCTTTAAGGAGTTTTCACATATCGTTGTTTACGAAACAGCACCATTAGGCATAAATCAAGCAAAGAAGAAGTACGAAACAGAACGGTCTAAATAAAAACTGTCTTCAATAATCTAAAATATATGTTAATCACAATGTCTAAAAGCGTATAATTAAAAAAAAATTGAGGAAGCACACAGACTGGCGGAAAAAAATCGCAGCACTAAGATGGAGCTGTCTGACAGAAATGAAAGTTCGTAGGAACGTTTACACATGCAAAAGACGATGTCTTTTCCAACTTCCCGCCAGTCGCATGAGAGTGGTGCTAATAGCGCCACTATGAAGATGCAAATCAGATAGCTTCAAAACCACGCTATGACAGTCGTGAGCCCAAGTTACCTTTGTGATTGTACGTCCTGTGCAGATGTTAGTCAAGAGTACCCTTAATACGACAACCAATGCCCTTATCAACCTCTCGCTGAGTTTGACCGAGGCCGTGCAATAGACCTACCGGAAGCTCGATACTCCGTCCATGACATTGCGGAAAGACTTCGCAGAAATGTAGCCACTGTACATGACTGTTGGCAGCGGTCGTCACGAAAATGTACGATCGCAAGAAGACAAGGCTCCAGACAGTCACTTGGCACTACCGAAAGGGAAGAGCATCGCTTTCGGCATATGGATCTGACACATCGTACTGCATCTGCAGCAACAATATGACCACCAGTGGCACCACGGTGACACAACGAACTGTTACAAATCGGTTATTTCAAGGACAGCTCCGAGCCAGACGGCCTTTAGCACGCATACCATGACCACTAACTACCTGCATTTGCGCCTTCAGTGGTGTTATTCGAGAACTCACTGGAGAGCAAGGTCGAGGTTTATTATGTTTTATGATGAAAGCTGACTCTGCTTCGGTGGCAGTGATCGCCGCCGTTTGGTCATTTGGGGGCCTGCAGATAGTCAGCCTGCATGCTAAACACACGGGACCTACACCTGGGGTGCGATTTCGTATGACAGCAGGAGCACTGGCGCGGTATCCCATCAACACTACAGATTTTTTCCTCGTTGTGGTGATTCAACCTGTTGTGCTGCCATTCATGAACAGCATCCGGGGGTTCCAACATATCGCTGTTTTAGGCTAACATTAGAGAATGTCGATATGTTGCCTTGGCCAGCTCTTTCACATGATCCGTCTCGAAATGAGCACTTACGGGACATCATCGGACAACAACTCCAGCTCCATCAGCAATAAGCACCTACTGACCATGCCTTGACCGGCCAAGTGAGACAGTCATGGAACTCCATCACACAAACTGTCATTCGACAACTGTAGATCAAAAAGCATGAAAGTTCGCATGCTTTTATATAACATTCTGGTGGTTAGAGCGGTTATTAGTGAACCAGCATTTCAAGTTTGCAATGGCTTACATTAACCTATCATCTTGTAATATTAATCACTTAAGTATGTTAACTAGAGAACTTTTTTTGCCGAAATGTAATTACTCTAAATATTACTTTTTGTTCTGCGAATTATTTCCATTGCGCATCTGAAGCGTTGATTTGCTACCGAGAGCTGAAAATTTTTGACTGAGGAAAACAAAACACTGCATCCTCTAGAGCTGTGATAACTCATGAGAATCCTGGAAATTACATAATTAATAAGATCACGAGTGATAGGCCTTAGACTAGTTGGAAGAAAGAGTTATTTATGGAACATTAATGTAAAACAAATACTTCGGATTACTTGTAGTGTAATGATTTGCAGTGGGCTCCTAAAATGAGATGTCAGTTGACCTGCAAGTTGTGACCTACAGGGGAGGTTCAAATGGTTCAAATGGCTCTGAGCACTATGGGACTTAACTTCTGAGGTCATCAGTCCCCTAGAACTTAGAACTACTTAAATCTAACTAACCTAAGGACATCACACACATCCAAGCCCAAGGCAGGATTCGAACCTGCGACCGTAGCGGTCGCGCGGCTCCAGACTGTAGCGCCTAGAACCGCTCGGCCACTCCGGCCGGCTACAGGGGAGGGAAACTCCTCGTAAGCTCATGCAAATTTAAGAGAAATAGCTACATGCAACAGGTATCGTCTTGTTGGATGAAAACAATGTGGGTTGCCGAATCTAAAATGATGACATGGGTACCCCAACTCATAGGTATATATAAATGAAGGGGGTCTTGTAATGACCATAGAAAACGAGCAGTCACTATAACAATTTTAGTTACTATCATATGGCATCACATAAAGCTATTTATCCTCTAAATTAAGCAAATAAACACTTAATGTATGGAAAATGTTTGCAATTGTGAATTAGACCCTTGACAAAAGAGGGTGGACATATGAAAACATAATGTATCATGAATGTGACTAATGACCGAAAAAATGATTTGTGATTTAAATAAAGAAAGCACTCCAGAAAAATAAGTATGAACACTATCAGATTCAACAAAGTGCATTGTAAGTACTACAAGGTAGCTGCTAATGTAAAACTTCACAATTAAACCCTAATGTAACTTCCATCTCCCACATTTCGTTGATTGCATCACTGGTTCATGCTTACTACATTTACATGGGATGAGTGAGAAGAACAGCTGAAGTGGCAGCTGGAAACTCCGATTTAATTTCAATCTTATTGCTTTAAGTTGGAGTCATCTCTTTCTGCCAAAGTACGTTCCTCACCGTCACGCAAGCAAATGCGCTCTTCCACATCCCGGCAGTAAGTGTGTGTTTTGAGTTCACTGCCAAATACACAGTTGACTCTGCAGAATAGTAATCTCTCAAAAAATTTCTCCTCCTACACATTTTTTCCTGGTTAACCAGTAATGGTGAGACACGTGAAGGAAGGCAGAAAATGTCTCCCTCTGCATGACTGGTTTCCAAGGCCGGTCAACCAAATACTTTCCTAGTAGACATGTTGGAGAGCGCGTCTTCTACCAAAATATATACTCAGATTATACTGAACACCACGGCATATCCGCAAACGTGGTTTCAAGTTCTGAGTGCCTCACATGGATTTAACATCTTTATCTGTCAACAGTCGTGCCGAGGAGGATACAATGGTTCCTGTCAGAATTTAGGCACTGTTGGGCGTGACCCGTAGTTGGATGGGTGACACTTCAGACATGTCCCAAGTAGTTGACATTTTACCCTTTGTCTTTATGATGGAGGAGATGGTGGGAGATTAGCGTGGAGTCTCTGATTAGCTATCTTTGTGCCGAATGTCCTGGATTCAATTCCTAACCTCTCTGCAATGTCTCATGACGTGAGGGCACACAACACTTTTGATGGCGATCTGTCAATCGGATAGGGATATTAAACTTGGCAGCAAACTTGACACATGCACGCACACATACACACACACACACACACACACACACACACACACACACACACACACACACAGCCGGCAACGGTGGCCGAACCCGAGTGGTTCTAGGCGCTTCAGGTTGGAACCGCGCGACTGCTACGGTCGCAGGTCCAAATCCTGCCTCGAGCATGTATGTGTGTGTTGTCTTTAGGTTTAAGTAGTTCTAAGTTCTAGGGGACTGATGCCCTCAGATGTTAAGTCCATAGTGCTCAGAGCCATTTGAACCTTCGGATGTGGCAGTGCCCCGCTGCTGGACTGCATAGGGACAGGAGTGCAGGCACACTATTCAAAGTTTTAGTCGGCCACGTCTGACCACCACAAGGGAGGATCGCCATGCTGTGAACCAAACGCACCGAAATCCCTTCACATCTGCGCTTGCCACCCAGACTAAAGTAACATATCCAATATTCAATATTCTGTTCATCCCCGCCATAAGTCTGAAACTACCATAGGCTGGACTAGAGTATTTCCTTCCCATGCGTAGACCGCCGTTAACATCACAGCAGAAACGCCTGCGTTTGAAGCAGTGCCCTGACCAGGAAGGATGGACTATTTGTGAATGGCGTTGCATTGTGTTCAGAGAAGAATCGTGGTTCTGCACTACCGTCGTCGAATACGGCGGCAATCTGAGGAGAGGCCCCAACTTTTCAAAATTTTATATAGGCACAGTGGAGTTTTTTTAATGGCATCATGGTATGGGGAATCTTTGGGCTCGGTTTCAGTTAATGGATGCCATCGATTAAGGACCATTTTTCAACAGGAAAATGCCCGTTCACACATATCAAATTTCTTTGTTGACCATCTGCGTGATGTTGAGGCACTCCCGTATCAACAGTTTCCCCGACAGAAGATGTGCGGGACCTGCACAAACCTCAACTCCGTCCCAGGGTCAATACCCCGGACGTTGGTACCAGAAGAATTGTGGAACACTTGGCCTAAGGAGAAGACACAACGGCTTTAGAACACTCTTCCCAACCAAATCAATGCATTCATCCACGCCAGAAGGATTGCAACGCCGTGCGGACAAGTAGGCTCATAAATCTAACATATTTTTTCCATTTGACTCTGTTTTGTAATCACTGAAATGACAGTACATACCCTACCAACCTGTGAAGATTCCTTTTGTAGTTTTCCTCTGCTTTGAGGCGCTTCATTCCTTTTTTCGTCAGACAGTGTAACATTTGCTATAGTCACCTATGCTATGCCTAACGAAAATCTATGCCTGAACATTTTTCTGCGATGACCGCAAATGCTAAGTTGCTAGGCACGTCGAACAGCTTCTATAGCAACAAACTGTCCCACGGATGTCTACTGATCAACAGTGTTTAATTCAGTACATACACCTAATGAAGAATTTGTCATCGCTTTGCGTCCAAGAAGGGAATTTTCATTGCTTAAGTGTCAATCTCATGGTTTTTTTTCTATGACAGACAAGCAATAGCCACGCGAGATGTTGTACAACTCTGTTCGTTTTACCCCTCTACCCTAGCAACGTTGGAGTGGGCCAAAGGGGTTCCAATATGGTACTGTTTGGGAACTGATTTCCAGTTCATACACTCTGCTGATGACTAAGGAATACCCCCAGAGAACCCTGGTTTGAGCCAGAGGATTGGGGTTACTTTAATTTGTTTCTGGGAAATGCTGTCTGTGGTCCCAGGGAAAACTTTAAAAAACATCGTACTTGCCATATTCTCCAAGTAGAGGGAGTATTCGGCGAAATTAAAATCTGTAATCAGATACGCACAACGACGAAACAATATAACTTCCTAAAATTCGATCAAGAGTAGGAAGACTTTCAGATAAAGATGAGGATGTTCGTCAAACTCGGATCTAGAGGAGTAAGAGCTATTAACATTCTGCTAGTTGTGCAGAGGAAAGAGAAAGACTGTGAATTTTCTGAAAACTGTCTTAAAAGCCAGTAGCCCTCTGCGAGCTCCTCTCCCAATTTGTGATAAACTTGCAAACTTATGGCCATAAGTCTGTTTCGCCGTAATAAATCCCAACAGCCTTTGTATCTTGATATTCAAGATTCATTCACATCCATTTAAATTATAAGTAGCGATCAAAAAGTTTCCGTTCGAAGGCGGTGCAGTCCAGAATCGCCATCAACAATGAGGCAATCATCATAATGACGCGCCTGCTTGAAGATTCCCTTTTGGTAAAGCTGTGCGATGTAGCCTACAACTGCCTATTGCACATCCTCGTCCGACAGGAGCTGCCGATCCTTCAAGGCCTTATTTAAGGGACAGAAAGCGTGGTAATCGCACGTTGAGGGATGCCGTTTGAGTTACCGTATATTATAGGATACGGAGTTTGCCGTATGGTGACGACGGAAAACAGCCAAGGCAAGAATTACAGCAATTAGTTCTCTCTGGACGCATTTGGTAATGACGTCGTCATAGCTCACGTTCTGACATACACTGCACGTACATCGCAAAGGCACGAACGCCACAATAATCCCTTGCCTACATTTGCGTGCTTATATACGAGCATCACAGTCGCACTACGTAGCATATACGCTGCCGTAACGCTTCAAACGGAAACTATTTGATCGGACTATCATACAATTGCATAGTTTCTAGTATTGCTGTTTGAGTTAAAAATTCAACAAGGAAAACGGTAAGCTGAAACTCTGACGTACAGATTTGTCAAAGAAAAAGGGATGTGATATGAAGTAAAACAATTCATCAAATTCCTCTAGATATGTCTTTGTTAATGTGAAAAACTCACAGCTTGTTCGGAGTTCAGCTAAACAGTAGCCTCCCCCCCCCCCAACCCACCCCCCCCCCCCCCCCCCCCCCGCGACAACTGTTTGCATAAGTCATTTCTAAGATTCTGAGATTAGGAAAGACACGCAAACATCTGTCTTCTACCTGGCCCTTTTCCCGTATGTACACAGGAGTGGTGTGTTAGACTCGACTGGCCAATATTAGTGATAGAAGTTGGCCGAATGTCTTTCCGTTGCCACCCATTCCTCCTCCGGTACAGACTTAATGTATTTCCTACTGCTTTTACTGTTGTGAATTGTGTGATAAAATTTTATTACTGTTTACGAATCTTGTGATGTAAGCGGGACGTTCTTATTTATCTTATATTCACCTAGTTGGGTGTCGAAAAACGCTTAAAAACCACACCCAAGCTGCCCGACACCTCTGCCCTCATTCGATCGTTGTCCAGCGAGTCTAACTGAACAACGGAAGTGGCGTGCTAACACGTGCGACAATGTGGGCACGTCATTACTTGTACCGGCACCACAACTTGTGTAGCAATAAAGGATATTTCAAATGCTCAGAACAACCTTCGGTTTGTGGAGAGCTTTGTTTTCCGTTTTGTATATACACAGTATAAGCAAAAAATTTGTAGCAGATTCAAAATTACGTGTAAAGAATGTAAATAATGTTTGAAATGCTCTGTAACGTTCCCTGGCAAACTCACGTTATTAAAAAAAAAAAAGAGTTTATTTGTACCATATACGCCGCTCTGGGCAAGTTATATATATCGTAATTATTGAACAAAAATATTACTGAATGTGGTGTAAAAGACATTTGTTATTCTCCTTATATTTTTTGTTGTAATATTTGTCTGTATTTAGGATAGGAATTTTTTCTGTATTTATTATGTGATTGTAAAATGTGTCAGTATTTGCGATAGCAGAGATATGTTGCCAGAAGAGAATAATATCGTCAATTTGCAAAGAAATGTTAATAGTCAGCAATACTATTTAAGCACAATGCATTATGTATTCTTTGGTCTTCTCTGTTCAGAAGTCATTGCGGTAGGACACTGTGAAAGAGTTTTTTACGAATGGGTAGACTTCTTTTGTCTCTGTCTGGACTTAGCCGCCATTAGACGATGCGTTACGAATTAATGTGAGTTGTATTGTTGTTTGATCTAAATATATTAGAGTTTATCAAAAGTGTGAATTATTTATGTAAATTAGCTTGCCCACGTCATCTATAAAATTTCTTTAAGAATTTTTCAGCATTTTTTTTGCGGTGTTGCTGGGCTGTGCCGCGACCAACAATAGCAAACCCGTAAATCGGGAACAGATGCATAAAAATCAATGGTGAATTAAGAAATTGTTCTTCTTTTTCAGTGATCCTGTGGCTGATAAAAATTTGAATTAATTATACGTTTGTGCATTCGTAGGCGGATAGCTAATGTTAGTTAACATTGAAATTTAAACAGTTTGGTTCTTTCAAAATATCTTAAATGTGTAATGAAGTAGGTTTGATCAGTGATAAATGTCGGCTTGGCAATAATTAATATATTTTCTGCTAATAGAGGTAATCTTGTGTTCTATGGCTAGTGCCGGGATAAAATGCAGTAAAAATATTTAACAAAAAATCCACTGCATCAGGAAAGTGTATGCCAAGGCCGAATGATTTAAAGGACCCAATTCTCAACCTAATATTCTTAACCAGTTCATATGAGTTCACGTAAATATTATTTTTTTTTAAATGTACGTAATAATTAAGTAAGTAAAAATTTTTTATTACCACACGAAAATAAGAGAGTGGTTCTACAACAAAGTTCGCACGAAAGAAAATTAACTTAAAAACAACAGATAAATTTTATTATTCTTCTTTAACGAAATTTCAAATCAATCCCATTCATTTCGATAGACGATTTCGTTAAATTGGCGCCCAACGTGGGGCACGAATATGCAGTGGCCACTAAATACCCGTGAGATAACTAGGGAATTAATATAGTCGAACTTTGTTGCAGAACATTTAATAATTTTTCTATGTATTGTATGTATTGCATAACCAATATTGTGTGGTAATACCTGTGTATGATTTTTTGCATGAGAACACTATGTACCCAGAGGCAAGCTGAAGAAGAGAGCTCAATATTTCGAAAAATTAATTACCTACCACAATATCAGGGGGCAGCTGCACCCAAGATAGATCACCAAAAGGTAAAGCTACAGTGTAGTTGTCCTGTGGGTAGTAAAGTAGCCTCAGAGCAGTGTTCTCGGATCATTTGTGGTGTGCTTGTTGTTAGTACTTTGTTTTAAAATAACAGGACATTTAGGTAGTTAGTCATTGTAGTATATAGTAAGTGTGTATTAGTTAATGTCCATTTCTTGTGTGATTATGTCAGTGAGACCTGAGTGTTAGGATATTTAGTTCAGATTTTATTTCTTTTGTTTACTATGTTTAGATTGCGTAGTCAGAAAGATATCAACATGGATAATGAGCAACAGTCAGTAAGTAGTGATACCGAGTTGGAAAGTGGGACACAAAGTAATGTTAGTGATGTAGTTCAGGAAGTACAATATGAAAATCTGGGGGCAGAAGGGCAAGAAATGTTGCCATTGCCACCCAGTGATTCAGTTGATAGCGGAAATACTGTGGCATCCGCAAGCACTGGACACGGACCAGAGAGTGATGAGGTGTCAGAAGTGCAATCATTAAGATTTATGTTCGAGCGCATGCTCAATTTCCAAGCTGAATTTGTACGTGTGCAAGCAGAGCGTGATAGAGAACGTGATGCTAAACAAGCAGAACGCGATAGAGAACGTGATGCTGAACAAGCAGAGCGTGACCAGAGATTGGTAGCTGAATTTGCCCAACAAGCAGAGCGCGATAGAGAACGTGATGCTAAACAAGCAGAGCGTGACCGACGCCTGCATGAGAGGGACTTGCAGTTGATGCAAACTTTAGAAGTTATGCAAAGTGAGATTGTTAGTTTGAAACAAAAATATGAAACCATACCCAAAACGGTGCAAGAATTAAGCGAAAGAGTAGATAGTGTTCAAGTGGCTAACGCCAATATAGTAGAGGAAATCAGTGTCCTGACTAATAGGGTCGAACAACTAGAAATTGACACAACTCAAGTAATTGAGAACAAAGTGATCGAACAAGTGCACAAAGTAGAAAATGAAGTCATAAAAGAAATAGATCAGAAAGTGCACGCCGCAATTGAGGCCAGAGATGTGGGCTCAAGTGCGGATGTGCAAGATCTAAAAAGGATAGTGCACAAAGACATTCCGCTGTGGCAGCGGAGTGTGGACCGTCGTCTTGCCGAGATGGAGCTTAGTTTGCGGCATGACGAGGCACGGGCGTATGTCACGCCAACCAGGTCCAACAATGATAGGCATATAAATACTGCAGTAAAAAATTGCGACTGCGAGACAGAACAGGCAACCAATGTAAGCGAAACAAATAAATGTCATTCCTAAGTAGTGATTGAAGAAAGCTTGATTAGGAACCGACAGTTTCAGATCTTTACAACGGAGAAGAAATCTGTTCGCCCTGTAGTGTTTATCAAGGGATTTAGAAACATTTTGCCTAGCGTTTGGAGTCATACCCAGAAAATACAGTTCGTTATGTCTTACATACAAGGAGATGCTGCATTATGGGCAACCGAAGCAACTGACAGTTGTGATACATATGAGCAATTTGAAAAAGCATTCTTGGCCAAATATTGGTCAACATGTATCCAGGAGAGATTACGGAAGGAGGTATATAATCCAGAGCCGTATTCTCCACGACTAGGCAATTTGCGAAAATATTTCGAGAAGTACATTAATAAGACCCGTTACTGGGACGAACAGATTTCATCCCGGGATTTGATCAGGCTTTTGAAATCACACTTGCCGATACATGTAAAGGAAAAACTTATACACGTGCCTGAAAATGATATGGAACATTTCTTGTCTGTTCTGGACTCAATTGACCTGATTCAGGAGGACGTTAAGGCAGCCTCTGAACAGGCTAGAAGTAACGGAAATGGTTATAGAAATGGTAGAAATAACACGCCTCCACCAAGTAATGGAAACGGCGGAGGTAATAATAGGAGACAGGAGTATGCACAAAACGGAAATAGAGGTAGAGACCGGAACGGCAATAGTCCGCCGGTGAATAATGACCGGAAAAGGAGGTTCGATGACCGGTATGAGACAGGCCCACCAAGCAATAATAGATGGAAAAATGCCAGGGGGCCGAGCAACACTAATACTTATAATGATGCAAACCGAACTTGGCCGCAGAACCAGAGGCCCAGTCCGGACCGGCAAAACAGTGATAGATATGACAATAACCGACCGCCACCACAAAATGCGCCAATTGCGCAACCGTGGCGGCCGACGCAACACAACGTGCACATAGTGGTCAGTGACACAGAGCAGCCACGCCCATCCACTAGCAATAATTCAACAAACTAGATGCAGCCGAGATACGCTCTCCATCGTCGGCTGAGGTTTGGAGTGAGAGCAGCCCGACACAGAACAAAACACCGAACAAAATCTGTATCCTTAGGTATAATGACGGGGTACAGATGGGAGATGAATTAATAACTGAATCATCCACGTGCATAAAGGAGCACAAAGACAAAGTACAAGCGATAATAGAGACCAAAATTAACAATATTGATGTGCAAGCGGTCGTAGATACAGGTTCTACTGTCAGTGTTATGAGTATGGACTTATTCAAAGTACTGGGGAAGGAAAGGCGTATGCTGACTTTTCCCGTGAATAATTGTAAAGTCACTGGAGCCATAAGTGCACAGCGACAAATAATTAAACTCCAAGTGCGGATAGAGATGTATGTAGGGGATGAAGCCATAGCGTGCTCATTCCTGGTAGTAAAGGGTTTAAAGGTAGCCTGCATTTTGGGGGTAGATTTTTTAAGAGAAAGGGACGCAATAATCGACCTTTCTCGGGGAAAATTAAGCTTGATGAATGCTGGTAGGAGAATAGAATTGTCCATGCTCAGATCTGAAGAGGTACCTGTACATAATTGTAACGCTATTAACATAAGGTGTAGGAATCAGTGGATACTACATTTAGACAATCATTGTCTAGGTCAGAATCTCTATTATCCTGACGTACAAGACGATCAATTAAAAGCAAATGTGGACGCACTTGTGAACAAAGTATCACAGTCCGAAAATTTGAACTCTATGCAACAGCAGGATTTGGTACAGTTATTATCTAATTATGCAGATGTATTTTCAGAACGACCAGGAATTGTTAAGGGATATCAGTACAATATCGAGGTGAAGCCTCACAAAACTTACTGTCGAGCCTCATACTCCATTCCTTGGTCCAAGAAGGAAATAGTAGCTAAAGAAATAAGAAAACTGATCGAGTGGGGAATAATAGAACCGTCTTTGTCCCCTTATAGTAGTCCTTTGGTGGCGGTAGCAAAAGCAGACGGACAGGTACGGTTAGTACTAGATGCGAGAGACATAAATGAAATTATTGTACCCGTTAGGACTCATCCGGAAAATCTTGATGAGCAAATTCAAAAATTTCATGGAGTGCAATATTTGACGTCTATTGATATGAGAAGTTCATTCTGGCAAATCCTGCTCACACCCGAGTCGAGGAAATATACTGCATTTATATTTGGGGGAAGGAGCTACCAATTTAGGGTACTACCTTTCGGCTTAAATGTAAGTGCAGGAGTTTTCATAACAGCCCTCGACGCGGTTTTAGGTCCGGATTTGCTGCAAAAGGTAACAGTGTATGTAGACGATCTAGTGATTGCCACTGCCACCTGGGAGGAGCACGTAGAACTACTGAGTAAAGTCTTAGAAAGGTTTAAGCAAGCGGGAGTAACAGCGAATCTTGATAAATCCAAATTTGGACGTAATCAGATTAAATTTCTAGGTCACATAATAACACCACAAGGCATCAAGCCTGACAGCAAAAAACTTGATGTAATTCGTGGGTTTCCTAGTCCGAGAACTAAGAAACAGCTCAAAGCATTTATGGGTCTAGCATCTTTTTTTAGACGGTTTGTTCCCAACCAATTAATGAATAACGAATCTTTATTGAGCCTGTTGCGTAAAAATGCGCACTGGGTGTGGACAGAAGAATGTCAACGCGCATTTGACGCTATCAAAAATACCTTGGTGAACGCAAACATACTGCGACACCCAGACATGACAAAAGATTTTTGTATAGCGACAGATTCGTGTTCATACGGTCTGGGCGCGTGTTCATTTCAGTGGGACAGGAGCAACGACCCCACAACAATCAATGTAATCGGATTTGCCAGCCGCACACTAAACAGCTGCGAGAGAGCATATTCCGCTACCGAATTAGAGGCTCTTGCAGTGGTTTGGGCGGTAAAGAAATTTAACTATTACATCTATGGTAAAGAAGTCAAAGTATTCAGTGACCACCAGGCTCTGAGCTATTTAATGACTTGCAAATTATACCATACCCGCTTGCTTAGATGGAGGTTAGCATTACAGGAATATAAAATTAAAATCATGTACCTAAAAGGACAAGATAATGTTATAGCAGACGCCTTGTCGAGGCTTCCACTAGGGCAATACTCAATGTCAAATATTTTGGAACAATCGGAGGAACATCGAATACTATTAGTACAAGATAAGGTACATAGGAGGGACTTTTTACATATGTGTAAAAATATGTCTATATTGCAGGATACTGATCCGATCTGGCGAGATATCATTAGTAAAATTAAGGAAGGAACCAATCTTAAAAGTGTTCAGAATTTCAAACTAGTAGATAATATTCTGTATTATAAAACAGGTGTGTCAAATGACCATGGAGTCGTGTGTATACCACAACAGGCTATCCCAGCTGTAGTGTGGCACACGCATTTAGCATGGGGTCACGCTGGGATAGGCAAGACAATAAGGATTTTGTCCAAATTCTGTTATTTTAAGGGGATAAGCCAGCAGACTCGCACCATTATCAGGACTTGTCCTCTGTGCCAAAAGGCTAAGTTTCAAAATAAGTCCACAAGGTTTGAACTGCATCCTATAGTGCCTCATCGACCACTTCAGTTAGTATCTATAGACATAGCAGGACCCTACCCACGAGCCAGGGGTGGATTGAAGTACATTTTAGCGGTGTATGACCTTTTCTCTAAATATTTAAAAATATACTGCCTTAAATCAGCCACTGCTCGTGGAATAGTTAAATGGTTAGGGAAGGAACATTTTACACAAGTGGGTAAGCCTGAAGCGATAATATCGGATAATGCCTCCTATTTTACAGGCCATACCTGGAAAAACTATTTACATGAACAAGATATAAAGCATATACTAATTTCCCGTTTTCACCCACAAGCAAGTTTAGTAGAGAGAACATTTGGAGAGTTAAATAAATTTTTCAGGTTATACATTGCATATAAACACACAAGATGGTCAGATCTGATACCTAAGTTTGTAGAAGTTCACAACGCAACCCCGCATGCTTCTACGGGGTATCCACCAAACGAGATTATAATGAATAATAATAGAGTTTTGAATGAGTGGCTGGCACCTTTGCCTAAGGTCCCAGTCATTCCTGAGCCTAAGGAAGAGAAGATAAGAAAAGCAGGGTGCAACCTTACCAGGTGCGCTCAGAAAAGGAAAGAAAAATATAATCGACATGTGACGAATAACCAAAAATTTAGTGTTGGGGCTTGGTACTCTTACGCAATCATCCTAAGTCCTCGGCATCCTTGAAACAGAATAGCAAGTGGCAATTGGTGTACAATGGACCTTTTAGAGTAGTAAGTGTGCCACATGAGTGTAGCTATCTCTTAGCAGATCCCCACTCAGGGAGAGCACGGGGACTGTATCCGCGTAAGGATGTAAAAGCATTCCTACAGTAAAAGACTAATAGTCCTATGTGGACACCATTCTTTTGTAAATAATGAACATTAATGATGTGTGATCTTTAGAGATAATGTACTAGTGTAGAAGTGTTTAGTTATAAGAATATGATTGACTTTCTCATGTGTATGGATATTTGTGTTATGTACTCTTTTAATTTGTGTTATCTAGAACATGCTCTAAATGTTTGCACAGATAATCTGATTAGTGCAATTATTTGTAGTGTTAAGCTGTGACAGAGTTCAATCAAAAAGAACATTTTAGTAATGATTAGTTAGTGTACTACATAATTTTCTATGTGCCCAAATTTGAAATATTTCTTGGCACAATCTTTTCTATTATGTGTATGTATGTAGATATGTGTAGCTGTCAGATTGACAGATTCGAACCCAGAATAATATCAATAATATGAGGCCCTGAGAACTTTATTATCTCACCAATGTTATTAGAGAAAATAATGCACCCAGTAGTGACCCGAGGGCACCACGGGAGGCAAACTTGTTGCAAATTTATGTAATGCAAAGTTACGCACAAAGAAGCTTCAATTGAAGCATGTGCAGATTCAAACAGTAAAAAAGAGCTAGCCAGATACAGTCCAAGTCAATTTTTGCCTACAGAGACTACACTGTAGTTACGTAGGAAGTTGATAGTAAAGTGTGACATGAGTTCAAAGGAGTTATTGAACAATATGCCTGAATCCGGCTGGAATGCACAAATAAAATCTACTCGAACACGATTATAGATGACTTTTGGGCAAACTAATACCAAATTTTAATATTTTGTTACCATGTACGCAAATATCACACCTTGGTAAAGAGTTACGAATGTGCTATTACAAAAAAAAAAAAAAAAAAAAATTGCACAGCGGACATTGTAAATAAAAATAAAGGAACTTAAACAAAAGTGCAGTATTGTGCGGCAGAGACAGACAGTGACTGTTAAACCTGCAGCAATACGTCACGGAGCAGTTGTGTATAAGTGATAAAAAACTGTATCATCGCCGTGTGTGCAAGTGGACAAGGAACTAGCACGACACGAACAGTGAACCGATAACGGACGGTGGATCAAGCTAGTGTCAAACTTTAACTCTTTGTGTGTCAAGGGATGCTAGGAAAGCGCATTGACTACAGAGATACATTTTGTCCAAAGGTGAAAACTTGCGTGTGACTAATGACAAGTCATGACATGGTGAAAAATATTGTATGCCCATAAAACGTGTTACTGTGAGAACGAAATATTGTGCAAACCAGACTAGTGAAAGCCTACTGAGTAATAACTGCCACTAACTGTGTGCGTTCTTTCCCACAGCAGGAAAATTGCCTATAAGGATAGTACACTGTTTCTGAACTTGTTGCATGTTTCCTGGAGCACTGCAATAAGACGTCGCACGGGCGGGAGGATATCCAACGCGCATCCGGCTACATCAGCTATGCAGCGGCCGCAGCAGCCCGTAGCAGACCAGACAGACAGCCACGCCCCTCCGCGCCGTAGCTGTCAACGCCGGGGGCGGTGACCTACACGGAGTCAGCGCGCCGCGCCGAGCGCCGCTCAACAATCACTCCGCACCGCTCACCAAATACAGCATTATTGATTTTTTTTTATGTTCACATAAACTGAATAATATGTCAATGACTTCATTTCGATAAACATTGAACATTTACTACGTAGGACAAGTGACCTTGTAGTGTATCACACGAATAATAGTATCACACACAAAAAAACTTCAGTCGAACTGTATGTGACTGTGATATTGTGTAATTGTGTAACCGTTTGTGACGAACTGAATTTAATTCAAATGACCATGAACCAACTGGGATGGCTGGGCTCCGGCACAGTTTTGCCCAGGTTTCCTGTTTGCCTACGCCCAAATGGGGGAGCCATATAATCCTGGGACTAAATAAAAGAGCCATTCCGTAAAACATACAAGTGTAAAGAACGTTACTGGCACCATTGTGTCAAAGTGTAAAAACTCTTTGCCAAATGCTGCCAGGGGGCAATGTAACGTTCCCTGGCAAACTCACGTTATTAAAAAAAAAAAAAAAAAAGAGTTTATTTGTACCATATACGCCGCTCTGGGCAAGTTGTATATATCGTAATTATTGAACAAAAATATTACTGAATGTGGTGTAAAAGACATTTGTTATTCTCCTTATATTTTTTGTTGTAATATTTGTCTGTATTTAGGATAGGAATTTTTTCTGTATTTATTATGTGATTGTAAAATGTGTCAGTATTTGCGATAGCAGAGATATGTTGCCAGAAGAGAATAATATCGTCAATTTGCAAAGAAATGTTAATAGTCAGCAATACTATTTAAGCACAATGCATTATGTATTCTTTGGTCTTCTCTGTTCAGAAGTCATTGCGGTAGGACACTGTGAAAGAGTTTTTTACGAATGGGTAGACTTCTTTTGTCTCTGTCTGGACTTAGCCGCCATTAGACGATGCGTTACGAATTAATGTGAGTTGTATTGTTGTTTGATCTAAATATATTAGAGTTTATCAAAAGTGTGAATTATTTATGTAAATTAGCTTGCCCACGTCATCTATAAAATTTCTTTAAGAATTTTTCAGCATTTTTTTTGCGGTGTTGCTGGGCTGTGCCGCGACCAACAATAGCAAACCCGTGAATCGGGAACAGATGCATAAAAATCAATGGTGAATTAAGAAATTGTTCTTCTTTTTCAGTGATCCTGTGGCTGATAAAAATTTGAATTAATTATACGTTTGTGCATTCGTAGGCGGATAGCTAATGTTAGTTAACATTGAAATTTAAACAGTTTGGTTCTTTCAAAATATCTTAAATGTGTAATGAAGTAGGTTTGATCAGTGATAAATGTCGGCTTGGCAATAATTAATACATTTTCTGCTAATAGAGGTAATCTTGTGTTCTATGGCTAGTGCCGGGATAAAATGCAGTAAAAATATTTAACAAAAAATCCACTGCATCAGGAAAGTGTATGCCAAGGCCGAATGATTTAAAGGACCCAATTCTCAACCTAATATTCTTAACCAGTTCATATGAGTTCACGTAAATATTATTTTTTTTAAATGTACGTAATAATTAAGTAAGTAAAAATTTTTTATTACCACACGAAAATAAGAGAGTGGTTCTACAACAAAGTTCGCACGAAAGAAAATTAACTTAAAAACAACAGATAAATTTTATTATTCTTCTTTAACGAAATTTCAAATCAATCCCATTCATTTCGATAGACGATTTCGTTAAAGCTCGGACCAACTTTCAGTTTCAGAAGAGCTTTAATTACCTGTTTTTGTATAAACAGTGGAAGTAGAAACTTTCTGGAAAATGAAGACTGTGTGCACAATCGGGACTCGAACCTTTACGTCTGCCAGTACTTCATCTGTTACTTTCCACACTGTAAGGCCGCGTTATGAGCAGTGCTTGGACAGTTCACTCGGTAAAGCACTTGCCCGAGGAAGCAAAGTTCCCAGGTTCGAACTCCGGTCCGACTCCATGTTTTAATCGGCCAGGAAGTTTCAAATGTGCCCTCACTTTGCTACAGAATGAAACTGATTCCGGATAGGAGAAGCTGTTGTTGACCACACGCATCGGAAAATCCCTACAGATATTTTAGAATGGCCAGCTCTTTCAGTGTGGACTGTTATTAAACATATTTACTCACTGCGATCACGACTTTGATCTATTATGCCATTCTCAAATGATAGAATCCATAAAATGGGTCCTTACACATCATTATTTTTAAGAGGATACTGTCCACGTGCCAACAATGTATGTATATTCCTTGTGTATAATAAGACAGGAGTCTTCGTCATTTACGTAAACGAACGTAGTCTATTGTCTTATTGTACACACGGAGTACGTAAACATGACTAATAGGAGGATACTGTCCTCTTGAAAGCAGCGATTTGCGTTCACGCACTCCATGGTGAGCTAATACTAGAGAATAATAGACCGAAATTTCGATGGTGAAGAGTAACAGTTCAGTCGAAAAAATCTACCTTTCTTGAAATATTGCAGGACTTTGGACGTAGTGAAACAGAAAATAGACTATAAATACTATAACCAGAAATGGATGACACCCATTCTTTATCCAAACAGGTTAAACAAACTTTCACAATTGACTTAGCAGATTTATATGATGATTAATCTAGATAAACCGAAATTTTATCGCCTCAGTGTGTAAACAATGAGGTAATAAGCAATAAAATAAACGTTCAACTTCGCCAGTTTCTGTAATCCTTAAGTTTATAGGAGTGTGTACATTATTATCGCGTATAAATCGTCAATTTATAATATTCAAGAGAATTATACTTAATTGCTGCGACTGAAGAAAAAGAAAAGTAAATGAAATGTATTCGCAGTTGCGATTACGAACAGTCATCATCTGTATAAGTACACGACAAGAATGGCACAGCAGTATCGTACTCATCCACTGACACCAGACAGCGATTTTCAATTACAGTCTCCTCACCTGTATGGGAATTACGTAATGTATGTACGAGTACATGTTGTGACGCTGGAACGACGACATATGGAAGTTTGTGTCTATCCATGAGTCGTGCACGGATGGCGAAGTGGTTAAGACAACCGCTAGCGTTAAGCGGGAAATCCGGGTTAGAGTCCCGACCCGGCACAAATTTCACTGTCGTCATTCCATTATACAGCTTACAGTTGTCCGTATTCGCAATTTCGAATACTTTATATGTATTTCATAATGGTTGTAGTCGCCGTAGTTCCTGTTCCTTCGGATATGCATACGTGATTAATGTTCTCAAGCTGTGCCGAATTTCCCTTTGCCCGACA
This sequence comes from Schistocerca piceifrons, assembly GCF_021461385.2. Lineage (NCBI taxonomy): Eukaryota > Metazoa > Arthropoda > Insecta > Orthoptera > Acrididae > Schistocerca > Schistocerca piceifrons. Next base: position 602,725,101 of record NC_060139.1, on the reverse strand, counting down.
GGCTCAAAACGTGATATTTGTTCACGAAGTCGTTAGATTGCTGTCCACGTTGAAGTGTTGTGTTACCAGGCTGAAATTTCACACTTGTGGACTTAAGTTAGTAATGGTCACCTTCAAAGTAGGACACATTTGAGTGCACACATGTTCACCCGTGTTTTCTTTACCAGTCAAACCTTTACTGTCATCTACTTGAGTGCTAAAACGCTCGTGTAGCAATACGTCGTCCATTGCTACTGACTGACCGAGCTGATGAACTTGTAACAGTGTGAAGACACAGTTCAAAATTTATAGAAAAGTAATAAAACGAAACAGATGCACAATAATGATCTATGCCAGATAGTTCCTTTTCCTTCTTCTATGTCAGATCTGTATCTACGTCTCTATTCCACAAGAGAGTAGTGGAGGGTACTTCCGAATCACTAATGTATCCCCTTTTTCCTGTTCCAGTGACGAACAGCACGTGGGAAACACGATTGCAAGTAAAGTTTCGTGTGGGCTCTAATATCTCTCTTGTCGTGGTCATTTCGTGAGACATTTCCTGGAGGAAGTACTACATATGGCCCCACAATTTCCGAAACGCACAATCTCTGAATTTCAAACCGCTCCGTGATACACAGTTTCTCTCTTGTAACGAATGCCAGTCGGAGGAAGGCAATGGCAAACCACCTCCACTAGGACCTTGCCTAGTAAGGCGGCGCGGGTCTCCCGCGTCGCTCCCCTACGCTCTGTAAAGGAGTAAGGGACTCATCATCATCATCAACGAATGCCAGTGAACCTTGTTGAACATCTCTGTAATACTGTCGCGTGAAATATACGATGTCGTACCTGTGCCACATTGAATTTTATGGTACATATCAATTCGTGCATGAGCGTATACACATAGGGTGACCAGACGTCCGGATTAATCCGGACATGTCCTCCTTTTCAGCTCTTTGTCCGGTGTCCGGGAGGATTTTTACAGTGTCCGGCTTTTTCACATAATTGAGCGTAATAAAGTTAATAAATTCGTTGAAGTTAATTACAATCAAGTCCTGTCTCATGTGAAGACTAGGTGGCTGTCTCTTTTTCCAGCCATTGAAAGGATACTGGAAATGTATGCTGCTCTTTCTGTCTGAAAGCAAACCACCAAAGGTTTTGTTTCAATTTTTTGAGAACAGGTTGAGTGAAGCTTACTTATGGTATTTACATTCATTGATGCCTTTGTTCAGTACAAGTATTCTGGAATTAGAAAAGGAGGACAACTCTGTGGTTGATGCCATTGAAATTTTAGTCAGTATGTAAGGTGCTTGAAGACCGATTAAGTGAAAGATTCATTTGCCCTAACTAAGGTCAAGCAGATCCCGAAAATTGCAACAGAGGAAGGCTTCGAGAAATAAGTCAAACCTTTCATGGAGGAAGCTATTTTACTTTATCAGGCATGCCATGAATATTTGAAACGGTGGCTCTGTATATTTGAGGTATTCTCATGTTTTAGATGGATGTCACTTAAAAGCGATTTTTGCTACAGTGATTTTGAGAAAAGCCTTGTATATTTGCAGGAGAAAAGTAAAGCCTTTGAAATTGATGATGAAAAAAATTTTGATCAGTTTTGCAATTTCAGGGAATTTCTAAAATGGAATAGAGATGATCCAGAATTTAAGACTTTATCTTGTAGTAAAAAATGGATAAAGATTTTTTGTGACAGTAAGTCAGTTGACTGTCACTCAGAGTTGCTGAAACTTGCTGGATACTTTTAAGTACTTCAGGGCACAATGCTAATGCTGAAAGAATATTTTCTCTAATTACCACATAGTGGACTGATGAGAGGAATAGTTAAACCTTGAATCAATGAAAGATCTGTTGATGGTCCAATGTAATTTAAAAGAATTTTCATGTGTGTCATTTTACAGTTATCTGTTAAGGAAGCCTAAACTTCTGCAAAAAATTGGTTCCACCGAGAAGTAGCAATAATTGTTAAAGAATGTATGTATGTTATGTCTATAAATAATAAACTCATTTATTAAAATTAAACGTATGTTTGATGAGGAATACTGGAGATGAGGATACCAGCCGTCAGCTTTGTACAAGTCATATGAAATTAACCAATCAGGAGTGGCGTTTAGGCAGGCGTCATTGCTAAATCTTAAAACTACGTGTAAATATAAAAACAGTTGATGCCACACTGTCACCAATATCAATCTTTTTAATTTAAAATTAAAAAAATGTTGCTCTGGGTATCACCACCTGACCAGCAGTAACGATTAACTGGTAGTTTTACCGGTAATTCCTGGCAGTCACGTGACTTGTCCAAAGCTGGTAGGTGGTATCCTCATCTGCAGTTGACCCGTTTGATGTGTCCTCCTTTTTCTTCCTTTGCCCTCCTTTTTGAAGCTGTTAGTCCTCCTTTTTAAACAGTTGCATCTGGTCACCCTATATACACATGTAGCCTCATCACTAACGGAATAGTGTATTTCGACTTTGAGTGAGTGGAGCACTTGCAAGTGTGTACTCGTGCTCCAAAATGACTATATGTTAAATCTTGATAAGCGTAGACAGCAGAGCAAAAGGAGAAAGAGAGTTAAGAGGACAAATATAAAGATTCGCGAAAGAAGCATTTCTTTGTGAACTAGTATAAGGCTAGTGCAGAGTTAAGCTAATCTTCAGTATGGGTTAAGCGATGATGTCAGAACTATATTTCCACGTTTCCCCTGTTCCACTTAGCCTATTGCAATTGTTACAGAAAATGTTACCTCGAACGCAGGTTATATTATTTAATAAAGGTTGAGCTCCATTCCTCGAGAATCCTCTGTTTACTTGTACTTAACCTGATGCGAAACATTAGCCGGAGAAATCATTAGAGCTGCAGTGGTAGGCTACGCTGTTTCCGCCATACCTGTAGCAGGGCCTTCAGTTGCGCCTGATACGTAGCCAACACACATTGCAGCGTCGCTGCGCGCAGCAGCGGGAGTGCGAGGGGCAACGACCGAGTTAACCATCTGTGCACAAGATCGTGGTAATAAATTAGTTACGGTGGCACACCGCATTACACCGGCCAAGTTTGGGCCATTAATACAACACCACAAGCCAGCGGTATCGCGTGAAGCCCATCTCAAGTAACTGCTTCGCATAACGCTGGCAAGCAGACAGGAAAGGCCGATCTCGCCGAAGTTATGAATTTGCGTGCAGTTTACAACAGTTCGGCTACTCTTTCCTTTAGTTTCATAGCTCCAGTAAGAATGCAGATTTTTGGCGGGAGGTGGGAGACTGCATAAAATAAATTTCGAGACACAGACAGCAAACCTGCAATCAGAAATTGGTATTCGTTTACCACGCCATGTTCACCACATCTTGCTGCAAGAACTACAGAGCCATTTGAGCTAAATGTCGTTTAACAACTTCAAATTGTGCTTGTGTCATTCGCGCTTACTACTTGAATAGGTTGTGGCAGTGACGTGAAGTGCGTTTCTTTTCCTCACGCAGTAATTTAAATGGACAATACACATTCCCTTTTTTTAAGTGTAGTTAAAATTAATATAAAAATTTGTTTAAAATTTCGCGTCATACTAATATGAAATCGAACGCACGCAGTAATTTAAATGGACAATACACATTCCTTTTTTTTAAGTGTAGTTAAAATTAATATAAAAATTTGTTTAAAATTTCGCGTCATACTAATATGAAATCGAACGCCACAGTGGTTATTTACAGCTGATATATTTTTTATTTAAACTTTTCTGTGTCAGGATTCTGAAGATGTAAGATTATACGTTTCATATTACTAATTCGAAAATTATTCCCTGTCTCGGTACACAGAACGGAAGCGGCGACGCTTTTTTAAATTCAATGACGGTCGCTTCTATTGCTAGCTACTTCCCTTATATATATATATATATATATATGGAGTAAAAGTCAATATGATGTCTAAACAGAACTGTACGCGACCAAGCCTCTATTATCCATCTCCAACACAACCTTCATGCTGCTTCTATACACTTATCCAACAACCTTTAAGACAAAAGGTTTTTTCTAATTTCTCACATTTATCTCATCAGCGCTCTAGTACCGTCATGTGGCCCACTTCGTAAAGCAATCCTCTGCATTTCTTCCACCACATGCTGGTTGTACATTATTGTCCCAAGTACTTAAACACTACTTACACTCTTAACATCTTAGTTAAGATCTTGATTATGTTTTAAACGAGTTTAATTACAAGCTTTTACCAACGCAAGTAGAGGCCCTTATCACTACACTTTAGTTTGTAGAGAAACTCAAATAACATTTCTTACATATAATTTTACTGCAGTAGCTGCTGGTACTATTACTGTCACGTTGAGACCGACGTTTGTAACAGAATGTGTCATACACAATAAGTATTTTCGAAAACTCATTAGTAAAGTTGATACTTGTCATATGAGAAACGCTCCGTCTCATGCCGAAGTTGGGTCCAGTTGCTGGTACGTTCCAACTTCATGGAGGCAAGTGAGATAAGGTAAAAACAACCAGAAAACAATAACTTAAAACTGGTAAAATTCTCTATTGGTAGCATCTGCTTGTGCAGACACTTCAGTTTCAAGAAGAAACAAATGACATCAGGAGCGAGCGAACAACGTAGCAGTTCTGTTTTGATTTTCGTCACATACTCTTGTAACAAAAATGGATTCCACGAAGTCGACAGAGCCCTTACATCGCTCTAATTTAGAAACACAATTTGTAACGAAAATCCATAAACAGTTAGGGTTATAAGCATGGTCATATATACATTTTCATGAAAGTGAATACCCAAAACGTTCACTGTTAACTACAGTATGGGCTTTCAGCCAGATTAGAGTGTGTCCATCAACACACGTTGCAGCGATGCTATGTTTTGAATCAAATGGACAGTCGGAAATTGTTCAGTGACATTTACGGTGCATGCTTCACATGAAGATAGATTAGTGAAACAGACGAACTGGCAGGCAGTGCTGCGTCACAAGCTCGTACTCATATCGCACAAGCCTACGAACGCAAGTGGTATGCGAACCTGGCGTAGAACAGTCCGTAGTTCTTTTTCAACTGTGTAACTTACCGTCTTACGATTACCTCAATGAAATAACGACCATTTACACATTCTCCTATGATCCTGTATAAAACATTGTTATTAAACTGTTTCTAACGTTCTCCCGAACCAGAGTCCAATGTAAGCATTATTTGTGCTCTCATTATTATTCCTGCGATCGCTATGCTTCAAAGCAGTCTAGCGTGGTATTTATGCATCTTCCCAAATACCTCCTTTCAGTATGCTGTTAAAGTGACAGATGTCAAGAATAACATTTGTACATGTACTAAAACGAAGTAAGATCTGTAGAGTCTAATTCAACTGACTTTCGAAAGTGAGTTTTGAGCCTTAGATAACAACAATCCATTTCTTTAGACCCGTTCGTTGCAATCAGGTTCCACAAACGTTTGCGCGGCATTCCACTACTCTTCCAACTGGAATTTCTCCACATTCTCAAAATACTATCCGGAAACGTTCGCTGCCCTTCATGACACCATTCTGTCTAACTCAAATGCTGTATTCACTTACCTCACCTACGCAAAAAGGTAGCACAATGCACTTGTCTTTGTGATAGACGTTGCTCTTGCGCTAAACATCAGACGACGGAAGAAAAAGGAAAAGGAAACAATATATTTCGTCCGTATGAGGGGGCCAAAAACAAAAAAAACAAAAAAAAAACAAAAAAAAACGGAAATTTGTCATAACGTCATTATTTCTTAATATTTTTACACCAAAATTTTATCATCTTCAAATCTTCTCCAATGACCACAACGCACTTCCACTGTTCAAAACAGTTTTTAAATTCACTTAACTGGATGTTTGATATGCCTTCCAGCGATTTTTGTTTTATCTCCCCCACAGTGGTAAAACGCTTTGCTTTCACGTCCCTTTTGAGTCTGGGGAACAAAAGGAAATCACAGGGTGCTATTTCCAGTGAGTAAGGTGGGGGGAGGGGGTGGAAATCGATCTCATACCATCTTTGATCAGAAACTACTTTACGGAGAGGGTGGTGTGGGCCGGCGCGTTGTCATGGTGGAAGCACCATTATCCTGTGCGCCGGATACTCTCCCGAATTCTCTTCAGAACTTCCAAGTAGAGCTCCTGGTTGACATTGACTTGATGTTTGGCTTCAGTTGGCGAACTCTTTTGGGACGAGGAGAGCCACTTGCCTTCCACCGGCTTGGTTGCTGCTTTGTTTCTGGGTCGTATGCGTAGCACGACGATTCATTACCAGTAATCACCTTCAAAAAAAATTCTGGGGTCTCTTTAAGCTGATTTTGAAGCTCAATACATACTTGTAGTTCTGTATGTCTGTCCCCTTCGTGGAATCCATCGTTGTTGCAAGAGTGTGTGACGAAGATCATAACAGAACTGCTACGTAGTTCGCTCGCAAACCGTCTCCAGATGACATTTGTTCCTTCTTGAAATTGAAGCACATGTACCCAATAGGGACAAATGTGGTTACAGCCCTTCTCATGTGCAAATCTTCGGATAAAATCCTCTGAATTTATCTCCTTAATATTCCAGATCTCTCACAGAGTTGATAATTGCTTCGGCGACGGTCTTCACGAACGAGGGCATTGATTTTGTCTACGCTTTCATCACTTCTTGACGTTGAGGGGTGTCCGAAATGGGGTCGGTCTTCAATTGACATTTCTCCATTTTTAAAACATTAAAACCACTCGTAGTCTCTGGTTTTGCTTAAGGCAGCATCCCCATAAGTAGTGTTAAGCATTACTACAGTTTCCGCGGCCGATTTCCCAACAGGAAACAAAATTTTACAGCCGCCGAAGTGGAAAAAGTCGTTTTGCGAAAAAATCGCTCACGGGCGAACCGATGCACTCATAGCGAGACTACTTCGCACACTGACTAAGGTGGCGTGACCGTAACGGACACCTGGTCGAACAACGGATTCCCCCACTCTCCCTCCCCAATCCAGCCCAATCCCCGTTACTTTTGGGTCCCCCTCATATCTTGTTTGTAACGCAGTGTAACTTTCTACATGAAAGGATGGTAGTAATTACCTTACCGGATAGTACGAATTTCCCTATAACACGGAAAAATATGTACGGTTTCTTTCATAAATGCTTTTCACAAGGAAATATTCCACTACCCTAGAAATGATTTCCTTTTTTTCGCTATTTTCATACACGTTGCTCAAAAAGTTAACATTTTATTCATTGTAACCTATCTGGAAATCTCGTTATCTTCTTCTCTTCACTTGTTAAACTTAATTTACGTTTATTCAATATATACATAATTTACTTCATCAAGTTTTGAACTGAAACTTTCTTAATTTTTTTTTCTTTCGGTGCGGTTTGTTGCCCGGTCGTTGAAGATTTTATAAGCTGTTCATTGGCTCCTTAAGATTTTTGATCGGCTGTTTGCTGCCTTGTTAGTTCGACATCACACTGTTTGTAGACAGCATTACCGCACAACCTGCTCCCGAGGTCCACGTATCACTATAACAATTTCCGATACCATGTGCGTATGTAACACGAGTCATCTGACTCTGCTACTGCTACTCTTCAATATAACTAACTCGTTGCACACACTTTGATTAAAAGGAAAGTCGAAATTAAAAAGTTTGCGATTAAGACAGGGTTTATTTGAAACTCATGAAAAGGACCACTCAAGAGTACATGAACACGAATGCAAATTACAAAGTAACCCTACGTTACTGTCACTTCCATGCAATCGCACTAAAACTGAATCAAAAGGAGCACTTATAGTGATTAAACAGTCAATATCGTTTTGGGTTACAGTCATTTTAGTAGCCAGTAGACCTCCTTGTATTGCGATTTTTGAGGACCGTATCGCTATTACTACCAAAGAATTTCTGCAGGACTCAGTCTCTCTCCTATAAAATTCCTGCTACACAGCCCACATTCTCTCATAACTGTGTCTTCTATTCATCGCCTCAACACCGCGTTCATATCGTCCATAGTTATCAAATTATCAGATCCATCTACAAACTAAAACTCCGGTCGTTAGCCTCATATAGCTTATCCAATCATTTCATATTTTGCCTGTGCAATCTGCATGTACGACTGTTGTTGTTTCCACTGCTATGCTGTCGGTTCTATTAGGAATAATTGCTGTAACAGAACTGCTGACAGTAACTCAGTCTCGCCCCTACCCTCCTCTTCCTAACGAATCCTACTCCGGTCCATTTTCTGGAGCTGTTGACACTAACCTACACTTGTCGCATCAGATATTCTTATCTTCTTTGCATTTTGATTAACTACTCCCCACTTTATCTATGTCGAGCCTTTGATTTTCGTTCGTTATACTATTTCTTTGAATTTAAACCACATCTGGTCCACACTTACATAGTCGTATTGGAAGGAGCGAAGATTGTCTCTTAGGGAGGCAGAAAACGAATTTTTATCTACCTTTTGAAATAGATGTATTTTGCGTTTGTTTTTCGTTGGTTTTAGTGTTACAGTATTTGGTCTTGCTACAACAACAGTGTGGTCACTAAACCCTGTATCCATCATGATGCTTCCTATTTTTTCAGAATAATTTGTTGGAAAGGATCGAGTGTGCTCCTGAGCTGTTCGATATAAATATCAGAGATAGTTCTTGCTAGATCCACTTGCAAGATTAGGTAGGACCGTACGAAAGTCGTCCTTCCCCCATACTAGATTGACTGTGGAGGATCTGTAGTGTTGACACATTTCCCCATAAACTTTTAATAACCTCGTCTGTAATTCGTTACTCACTTGCATGATTTGAAAAGCAGCTCCTTGTGGTGTTTACGGAAATCGTCAATTTTCATTTGAAACTTTACGCGATCAAATCGCTCCAGTGGTCTGTTATTAATTTAGAAATCTATTTTAATCCAAACTATTGTAACTTGTGTTGATCCCATCGCTGTGGTTTCGTGTGTGTAATTCAATTTTCTTTATCATGTTTGTGATTTTGGTAACTTGGTTTCGTTCAAAGTAGAATATTCTTCTTTCTCTTCGTCCACCTTAGGCATTTCCTACTTCCAGTTAAGCACTAACACTCCGGCCTCGGGTAAAAAAAATAAACGGCATCCGCCTATCAGCCACCAGCCTGTCTGCATTCTGCGATCGGCTAAGCGCAGCGAGCAGTCAAAACACTCACCATTGCCCCTCGCTACACGAGCCGGCTTCTCGAAATGCCACACTCTCTAACTCGACCAAGATTCGATCTTCGTACAGATGACAATTTTTAATGGTGAGGGACGGTTTCACTCAGCCTCACGTGAAGAACCGAGAAGCTGCTTGAAAAGTGAAGCTGTTAATCTTAACACAAATGCAAGCCTCTTAGCACCGGAGTCTCAAAGGTTGATTGATAACTAGGCGACGTTTACGGTAAGAGCTATGCAACATGCTATGCAACATAAGCGGACGAGCTCCTGCTCGACATTTCAGGGGAATCTGTGAACTGTTTTTAGTTGCTGTTCTATTCGAATTGTCACCATGAACAGGCGCGACGAACGATAAAACTTTCTCATCAAGTAATTTACAACAATAAATTGCAATATATTTTCAGCAGCTCGTAGATATTTAAGGAAAACTATAATTATGTACCACCATGAAGAGCTGCTTTTAAAATTAACCTTTATGTATACCAGTCTCAGTTCAAACTGTCATCGTGAGACAAAGTTATCACACCAGCCTGTTTGGTATCACTGTTACTGTGGTACTAATAAAAGCATTTAAAACTCTAGCGTTATGAATATTGACTCTGGAATAAAAATAATGCCATATAGTCTGTAGTATAAATTTTATGTTGCCTGATGGTGTTTGTTTCCATGAAAACCGTTGGCCAAAGGTTTATTTTATCAGCAACTATCGGCGATACCTAAATATGACTTTATTGAAGCAGCAAATTGTCGTGTAAAGCGATACAACTTGGCGTTTTTCTTACGAAAATAACATGTCCGGAGTATTTTTAAAACCTGAAACAGTTAAACGTTTCTTTGAAAGCAATTTGGTGCGAAGTTTAACCGTTAGAGCTTTACGCTAGTGGTAGTACGTCTTCTGCCATTGTCCACTGAATGCTGAGGCTAGGAATTGTTTACACCATTAATATTCAGATGGGCTACATTACAGCGGAGCATATGTTAATGACATTGCTTTTTGATGTGGCTAAGTTTCTGAACTATTAGGCAAATATAAAATACATTAGAAGGAAAAACATTTTCACTGATGATAATAACAGTAGAAAAATATCAAATTTATTGAAAAGCTTACAAAATGTCTCCATAAAGCAGAAAACTTCTCCTGATTACAATAACTGCAACGTCACGATTGAAAATAGTCAAACACAGTTAAAATTCATTTAATCACATTTGAACAAATACTTGAATGACATTGTTTTCTTGTTCTTAGCAGTATCATCACAATGTCCAAATCGTGATCTTCCATCATTAATCTTTGCAAGGCTCACAAATTAGTCTTATCATCACAGAAGGGAACCGTATTATCAAGTTCAGAATGTCAGGACAGGTTGATGTGCTTTCTCGCATCTAGGAAATGAAGACACTCCTTTAGATAACGCTATTAGAATAACATGTTTGCGAAGACCGAGATATTTACCAGTCCAGAATTAGTTAGTTCGCCCAGTTCTGAGTTCTGAATGAGTAGATTCGTAACTGAAACTTAATTTCTTTACTTTTTAATGTCGCGCTTATCAAATTGTAGTGGAACTTTGAGCAGTGATGATGGCAGATTCCAGCTCTACATTTCGACAATAAGAATCAGTTTTTCAAAATGTGTCTGTGACCCGTAAAATAGTCGATAAGTATGAAATATATATAAGTGAAATAAACGTTCAGCTGTATTGTGGAGCTTGATTTCTAAAACAAATACTTCAATAGTTGGAAACCAGCAAGTAGAATCCTGCTTAGAAAATATTAGCCAAAACCGAGGAAAGACTTCCTAGAAGTGAGATACCACCACATAATAACGTAAATACAACCACTTGACATGTGATGAGCAATGAAGTGATTAGAGATGCTGCAATACCATCACAGGGGTGTTAATGATTTCAGTGGGAGGTATATTATATCCCTCAGCCTCTCCCTCTCCTGCAATACGCCCAGAACATTAAATTAAGACATCCCACATTAACCACAGACACTACAGTGTACTGAAGCTCCTTCGAATAGTAATCTGTGCCGAGTGACTGAAAGGGGGAACAGGCCACAACAGTCTACAAGGAGGAAGCAGAAGCGATTCACAAATTTTTAGAGCAATATGACTGATTCTCAATTTCTTGGTAGGAATAATGCAGTGTATTATCTCGGATGTTGTCTTACTGTTCATATGTGTACGAATAACCTTCCACACAATACTTATAATAACTTGTAGATAATGCAGTTATCTATAGCATAGTTCTATCTTAGAGAAGCTGCACGAATATCCAATCTGAATTTGGTAAGATATCAAACTGATATAAGAACTGCTATCATGTTGTAAAAGTTGAGAGATGTAAAATTGTGCACTTTACGAAATTCTGGAGCAAAGTAAGCAACGACTACAATACGAATGAATCACAACTGGAAACAGCCAACTTATTATGCATAAAAATATTTGTAGGGATATGAATGGAAACTATTACAGAGGCTCAATTGGACGGAAAGCGGGTGGCGGCTTTGGTTCATCGGCACAATACAGGGAGAATGAAATCTACAAAACAGATTATCTAAAACACAGCTGTTGATATTGCAACGGAACTGTTTACATTGATGCAGTATGTCCAAAACTTAACAAATACGACCAAGAGAGGCTATGATAAATAAACACAGAACACCAGAACGAATAGTCACCAATTGCTTTGACCCATAGGAGCTTTGACAAGCCTGAAAATTCAGACTTCTGAAGATGGACTGTGACCATTCCACAATGCTTATATAAAAAGTGTTAAGAACCAGTATTATGCGAGGAATCTAGGAATATACGTCAACCTTCTAAAACCAAATTAGACTGATTACAGCGCAGCCAGTTACTCTCCCCAATTTAAACGTTAGGAAGCCGTATCGTGAAGGCATCTCTCTAAAGTGTCTCCTCATATGTAAGTGAAATGTGAACGAGAAGAAATATGCACTTAAAGAGAATAAAAAATTTTGCAATGTCGTGTTACGGAAGAGTGTTTGAATAACTGATGGAGACTTAATGAATCTAACAGAAAAGAGTGTTCTGGCAGAATTTGTCTAAAAAGCAATATGAGGCTGTGTAAAAATTGAGAGCGATTCGAAGACCTAACTGCAGTAAGCAGGTTGGAGTGGGTGTGCATAGCAGTGATTATACAGACAAGAAAAGAGTCAAACAGGACAGAGCAGCATGGAGAGATGTAAAAATTAGACGACGGGCTGAAGACCATATCACAACAAGGTTTTTGGTGATTCATCTTATACTACTATTTCACCAGTGCATATCATGTGACGTGAGTCACGTGCTCACATCTAGAAATTAATCACAACATTGGGACATGATTACAAGCGTCCTGACGAAAAAACGTGAATCGCTCGGAAGACATGGTACGATGACAACGTAATTCCGTACACATACGTATTCTTGGCACGTGAGTAAAGGTTTAGAGCTGCAATTCTCTGTGACAGGTAGAACGACGAACATCGTGCATTGGTGTTGTTCGTGTTCAATGTTGTTACTGGGGCTGGTAAGGAATATAAGAGTGTCAGAAGTTGAGTGATCCCTGTGGAGGAGACGAGGATGTTACGTACTTGTGCTATACAGCGTTATCAGAAACTGGCGGAGCTTAAATAGGACCTGACTGTGGGTCTCAGTTCGGCCAACTGATCCAATGGTGTAATATCCGGATTTATGGGAAATTCGGACGTGACGGTGGACTGATGTTGAACTGCATGCCAATGTGAGGGCAGGAATACTCGTCATTAAGGTTGCAGTAGATCTCGTCTGACCACCGCAGTATGGGAGAATCACCATATAGTGCACCAAACACATCATCCCTTACTGTTCACCGGAGATTAGCAATAGCTGGTCTAGGGCATTATCGTCTCGCTCTTACGCTGTCGTCAACACCACAACACAAACAGTTGTGTCTGAAGCGGTGGTGCGGCAGGGAAGCATGGAGCCTGACGAATGCCATCGCATTTGTTCTACGAAGAAATGCGGTTCTGGTCTGCCCCAGATGATTATTGGTCAGTACAGCAGCGACCTGCAAGAGATGTTCAAGTCTTCCATTGCTTTGGATAGGCACGGTGGTGCTAGTGCTGGTGCCGAGGGTGTGGCGAGTCATTGCGGATGACTTCAGCTTTCAGCTGATACTGACCGAGTGATCTGTGGCAACGCAACGGTACGTCACGAACATTCTGCGTTCTTCTGTATCTCTGCTGACAGTTTAGGTTGCTGTTTTTGAACAGGACAATGAACTATCTGCGAGACGCTGAAGCAGTGCCGTGGGCTGTAAGATCCACGGATCTGTTCGCGTTAGAATGTGTGGCAGGAGTTCGGCCGCCGGTTCCGTCCCAGAACCAGTATGTAGGATGTTAAGAGCCGGTTACATCTGTAGGCCAGATCGCCTCAGGAGGGGATGAAACGCTTTCGAAACATCCTTGCCAGCAGAATCAATGCATGCGTCCGCGCCAGGGAGGGTGCAACGTCATGTCTATTAGAGGCTTCACTCTCCAAGTTCTTTGTAAATTTGACTCGAGATTTTTAAGACTAAAACAACATCTCATAGTCTGTAACCCGTTATGTTTCATTGTGTTTTCTCTTCCCCTTCTAAGGGCTTCACTTTTTTTGTCAGATAGTGCATAACATAGCAAACGGGATATATTTCACCAGTAGCTCCTGCCAACCCAGGTGCCAGAGTTAGTAGTGCTGTCTCCTGCCGATTCCGCTTACTTCAAATGAAAGTGTTTCTCTGAAGAATTATAGTGAGAAAAAACGTCCTGATACTAGGGAACGTAGTAAGTATACTTATAAATAAGATTTTAGTAGGGCCATCCGGGAAAAATGCGTATTTTTGGGGCTCAGTTTCCGTCTGTCTGGGCTATTTTCTCCGCTTGTATTGTAAACAGCAGTAAATTCCGCTTTCACGTAACGCAATCGCGAACAAAATCCTAACGAATTACGGCAATTACACCGTAACAGTTCCGGATATTTCATGCCACGGCTGTTTGACCCTGCTGCGAATGGAATGTCCCGATCATAATGCCGGCGATAACCATGAATCAGAGCCTCCACTGTTTCGCGTATAATCTCCAGACGGGCGTGACAGTCGCTCCTCGTGGTGGGTCGCGGAAATCCGACCGCGTGCCGCGGGTGTTCAGCGCGGCCGACAGCCCCGCTAATAAGTGTAGCCAGCAGCCGGCGCCGCTTTTTCGCAGCGCGGGTCCATTAACGCTTTTGAAAATGTGATATTTATGGAGGCCGGCCGCAACCCGCGCCACAATGGCCGCCAGCAGCCGGAAACGCTGCGGGTTCATTAGCAGCTCTGGCCCGGCCGCGCCGCGCCGCCACAACAGCGCAGCGGACCGGCCGCGCAGCTTCGGCGGTAAGCAGCGCGGAAGCAGCGACAATTACTTCTACATCTGCAATTCTGCTGAGCAATTAGCGACACAATGGCACGTGCCGCCGGGGTTCGTTCGCGTCGTTACTTTCCTGCTGGCTCGCAGGAGCTCGCGGGGAGCGAGCAGCAGGTTTCATTCTGACCAGTTTGGTCTCATTCTATCCGTAAAGAATTCTACCTGAGTAATGTGTTTGGTTTCAGTCTGACAGTCTTATTAGTCTACTTGAAGGATGCACACTCTCCCATTAGAAACTGTTGTGTTCGTGTAGCAGTTTTTGACACTGTGCATTAACAATAACACATCAGCTGCGTACTCATAATAAGTCATGTGCCATGTGGGGTAGAGGCACTGTTTCCGTAGTGTATTTCAGAAGTCAGGAGAAGGAAACCACTTTGCAATTACACTACTGGCCATTAAAATTGCTACACCACGAAGATGACGAGCTACAGACGCGAAATTTAACCGACAAGAAGGAGATGCTCTGATATGCAAATGATTAGCTTTTCAGAGCATTCACACAAGTTTGACGCCGGTGGCGACACCTACAACGTGCTGAGATGAGGAAAGTTTCCAACCGATTTTTCATACACAAACAGCAGTTGACCGGCGTTGCCTGGTGAAACATTGTTGTGATGCCTCGTGTAAGGAGGAGAAATGCGTACTATGACGTTTCCGACTTTGATAAAGGTCGGGTTGTAGCTTATCGCGATTGCGGGTTATCGTATCGCGACATTGCTGCTCGCGTTGGTCGAGATCCAATGACTGTTAGAAGAATATGGAATCGGTGGATTCAGGAGCGTAATACGGAACGCCCTGCTGAATCCTAACGAGACCACGTCTCGATCCCTGAGTCAACAGCTGGGGACATTTGCAAGACAACAACCATCTGCACGAACAGTTCGACGACGTTAGCAGCAGCACGGACTATCTGCTCGGAGACCTTGGCTACGGTTACTCTTGGCGCTGCATCACAGACAGGAGCGCCTGCGATGGCGTACCCAACGACTAACCTGGGTGAACGAATGGCAAAACATCATTTTTTCGGATGCATCCAGCTTCCGTTTACAGCATCATGATGGTGTTTGGCGTCGTCACAGTGAACGCACATTGGAAGCGTGTATTCGTCATGGCCATACTGGCGTATCACCCGGCGTGATGATATGGGGTGCCATTGGTTACACGTCTCGATCACCTCTTGTTCGCATTGACGACACTTTGAACAGTGGACGTTACATTTCAGATGTGTTATGACCCGTGGCTCTACCTTTCATTCGATCCTTGCGAAACTCTACATTTCAGCAGGATAATGCACGACCGCATGTTGGAGGTCCTGTACGGGCCTTTCTGGATACAGAAAATGTTCGACTGCTGCCCTGGCCAGCACATTCTCCAGATCTCTCACCAATTGAAAACGTCTGGTCAATGGTGGCAGAGCAGCTGGCTCGTCACAGTACGCCAGTCACTACTCTTGATGAACTGTGGTATCGTGCTGAAGCTTCATGGGAAGCTGTACTCGTACACCCCATCAAAGCTCAAGTTTGACTCAGTGCCCAGGCCAGAGGTGGTTGTTCTGGGTACTGATTACTCAGGATCTAAGCACAAAAATTGCGTGATAATGTAATCACATGTCAGTTCTAGTATATTATATTTCTCCAATGAGTACCCGTTCATCACCTGCATTTCTTATTGGTGTAGAAATTTTAATACCCAGTTCTTTAATTCAGCGAGTGTGAACATAATAGGCCTCAAATTAGTCACTGGGGCGGAGAAACTACCTGAGCGACACAGGCACTTTGGTGTTATACAGATACATAGATAAAAATCAGACTATTCCCGATGGTTTATGCTTGTATAACGTTACTTTGACATCGGACTGTGTCTTCCGAGCAGTTCATGTTCTTTTTCTGGAAATATATAATCTTTTCCTAGCGTTGTGATTAATTTCTAGATGCGAACATCTAACTTATACCAGGAGAGCTTCTGTAAAGTTCGGAAGGTAGGAGATGAGATACTGGCAGAAGTGAAGCTGTGAGTACCGGGCGTGAGTCGTGCTTCGGTAGCTCAGATGGTAGAGCACTTGCTCGCGAAATGCAAAGGTCCCGAGTTCAAGTCTCTGTCTGGCTCACCGTTTTAATCTGCCAGGAAGTTTCACACTCTCCTTTTGAAGTCTTTTGCTCTCTGCACAATCATTGCTATGTACACCCACTTGAACCTGGTTACGACAGTCAAGCCTTCGTATCTCCTCGATTTTTACGCACTATACTTCCCTCCAAAAGCCAGTCGCTGATTCGTTGAAGCCTTAACGTTCGTCTTGTCAGCCAATTGCGATTTTTAGACAAATTCTGCGCGAGCGCTCTCTGCAATTAGATTCAGTACCTCTCCATTAGCTATTCAATCAAACAGGCTTCTGTAACACCGCAATGTAAAATCTTCCATTCTCTTTTTGCGTATACTTGTTCTCGTCCACATTTCACTTATATTTGAAGATACACTTTATACACGTTGTTTCAGGAAACGACTTCCCACCATTTAAAGTGAGGGGAATAACTGGTTGCGCTGTAAGTAGTCTGATCTCGTTGTAGGAGGCTGACGTATGTTTCAAGATTGTTCACATGACACTGGTTCTTCAAATCTTTGAATACACTTTATACAAGTTGTTTCAGGAAACGACTTCCTCCCATTTAAAGTGAGGGGAATAACTGGTTGCGCTGTAAGTAGTCTGATATCGTTGCTGAAGGCTGACGTATGTTTCAACATTGTTCACATGACACTGGTTCTTCAAATCTTCAAGCATCTGCAATTTCAGGCTTTCGGAAAATTCTGTATTCAAAGAAATTGGTGGGCATTCGTTCTGGTCTTCTGTATATATGTTTGGTAGCCGTTGTTGGTCCTATTTGGTAAACAGGACTTAAACACTCTAGGAGTTGCGTCCGGATATATAGATGATTGATCTACCAGTTTTGATGAGTGAGTTAGCTGTATCAAAATATCTTCCATAAATGGAATCAAAATATCTTCCATAAATTGCATTGACTTAGGGGGCTACAGCCAACGGATGATGGACGTTAGTATATGATATAAATTTCAATTTCATACCTCTACCTGTTCCTGAGAAAAATGATTTTTAACAGTCTGACAGGCAGGCATATTGGCAAACGGACAACGAAGTGAACCTACAAGCGTGCCGTTTTTACCGACTAAGGCACGGAATACTAAGAAAAGACGAGGACTGTGTTATGTGAGTCATTAATTTGGTGAATGATTTATAGAGATTTCCTCCAATGAAACACAAAGTGGAATATGGTTTCCATCAACTGTTATTTGGTTGTAGCACTTAGAGGCGCATCGGACCATAATTCGCCATTATTTCACAGCTTTGACCGTTTCCTGTGATTATTGCCACTAGTGCAAACGTAGAGTAGTAGGTCCTTCCGCTTAGTTTTGAGCAATACACTACGTTTATTGCTACTGAGGGCAAACTGTCTGCCCGTTGACCAACTGTCGACTGGGAATTGTATTCCGATGCCTGTCGTTCGCGGACAATGGATACGGATTGCGCTATCCAAAATATTGCCCGACGTAGTGCTCCAATTTGCCGCTAGAAACTCCCCATACTCTGCAAACTACACACAGCGTTTCTCACGATGAATCTGTAAACTGGGGCAAAGAATATTGCGGAGAGGTAAAAGTAACCAAGGGCTCAGACCTGCTAATAACATTTTTTTTTGTCTTTGGCGGAGCTCGTAAAGAATAAGGAGTGCGCTAATGACGCTTTTGGTAGGAGGACAATGGTTTAGTTCGTCGCAGATATTCATTGTAGAGTACAGTTCGATAGAAATTAGAAACGTCTCATCTCTACTAAGGCAAGTTAAAAAGCATCCACTATTCAGATAGCAACACAACATAAATCACCAAATAATTCAACAGCCATCACACGTTTCATTCGTACTTCATTATTCTATCAATGCTCCTATCTCACCATATGGTATATGGTGTCTGAAGCTCAGCTAAAACGTCAACATTTGCCAGTCATACGCTTCCTAGACATTGTGAAGTGTTCATACGCTTCAATTTTCTCCTTTAATAACCGCTGCTGCTTGCCTGCACAGTCGAGATGGTTAACGGATGCAGGTGTCGTATCAGTCAGCTACGAGAAAGCCATTTAAAGCTTGGTGGTGAGAAAAATTTTTGCTGCTAGTTTCTGCACTCTAGGGAATTTACTGCAGCTTCTCATGGAGTAAGAATACATCACAACGCTGATCCACGAGCGGAAAGTTGGGGACGTTTTGCACAATGTACCCGTTGATGCCGCTCTACGGGAGCGGCTGTATAGAATTTTATAGCTGCTGAAACTACACTCCTGGAAATTGAAATAAGAACACCGTGAATTCATTGTCCCAGGAAGGGGAAACTTTATTGACACATTCCTGGGGTCAGATACATCACATGATCACACTGACAGAACCGCAGGCACATAGACACAGGCAACAGAGCATGCACAATGTTGGCACTAGTACAGTGTATATCCACCTTTCGCAGCAATGCAGGCTGCTATTCTCCCATGGAGACGATCGTAGAGATGCTGGATGTAGTCCTGTGGAACGGCTTGCCATGCCATTTCCACCTGGCGCCTCAGTTGGACCAGCGTTCGTGCTGGACGTGCAGACCGCGTGAGACGACGCTTCATCCAGTCCCAAACATGCTCAATGGGGGACAGATCCGGAGATCTTGCTGGCCAGGGTAGTTGACTTACACCTTCTAGAGCACGTTGGGTGGCACGGGATACATGCGGACGTGCATTGTCCTGTTGGAACAGCAAGTTCCCTTGCCGGTCTAGGAATGGTAGAACGATGGGTTCGATGACGGTTTGGATGTACCGTGCACTATTCAGTGTCCCCGCGACGATCACCAGTGGTGTACGGCCAGTGTAGGAGATCGCTCCCCACACCATGATGCCGGGTGTTGGCCCTGTGTGCCTCGGTCGTATGCAGTCCTGATTGTGGCGCTCACCTGCACGGCGCCAAACACGCATACGACCATCATTGGCACCAAGGCTGAAGACGACACGTCTCCACTCGTCCCTCCATGCACGCCTGTCGCGACACCACTGGAGGCGGGCTGCACGATGTTGGGGCGTGAGCGGAAGACGGCCTAACGGTGTGCGGGACCGTAGCCCAGCTTCATGGAGACGGTTGCGAATGGTCCTCGCCGATACCCCAGGAGCAACAGTGTCCCTAATTTGCTGGGAAGTGGCGGTGCGGTCCCCTACGGCACTGCGTAGGATCCTACGGTCTTGGCGTGCACCCGTGCGTCGCTGCGGTCCGGTCCCAGGTCGACGGGCACGTGCACCTTCCGCCGACCACTGGCGACAACATCGATGTACTGTGGAGACCTCACGCCCCACGTGTTGAGCAATTCGGCGGTACGTCCACCCGGCCTCCCGCATGCCCACTATACGCCCTCGCTCAAAGTCCGTCAACTGCACATACGGTTCACGTCCACGCTGTCGCGGCATGCTACCAGTGTTAAAGACTGCGATGGAGCTCCGTATGCCACGGCAAACTGGCTGACACTGACGGCGGCGGTGCAGAAATGCTGCGCATCTAGCGCCATTCGACGGCCAACACCGCGGTTCCTGGTGTGTCCGCTGTGCCGTGCGTGTGATCATTGCTTGTACAGCCCTCTCGCAGTGTCCGCAGCAAGTATGGTGGGTCTGACACACCGGTGTCAATATGTTCTTTTTTCCATTTCCAGGAGTGTATTAGAAATAGACATGTGAACATAAAGTTTCAGCAGGAGGCAGAACGAATAAATACAAAACTTTTCTTACATTTGCGTTTCTGATGCACAGTTTATAACCCTGTGGTTCACTGTACTGCAGTTGTTGGCAGCATTTCTGTAATAATGAGTCATCGAAATTGTAGGGGAACTAAAGCTGTATCCTGACCTATGTCATCTCACTCTACGAATAATCACAACACACAGATACAGCGATTTCTATGTTCCAAGTTCTCTTCGAAGCTTCGATAAAGGAATCGCGTTTGGCCATAATACTTTCTGGATGGTAGCCTGTTTCGTCTTCTTACATCGCCTCCGAGCTTATTGGATCTTAGCTTTAAATTATCAGATCTGGATATTTTCGGTGCCATTTCTTGTCAGTAGCACAACGTTTTCTTACACACAAACAGATGAGTGTTTTTCGTCACAAAGGGCCATAAACAAAAGATCTTCCTTTCCCTATTCAGATACTGCTTTGCTGTCAAAGAACATTCCACTGCTCAGAGAGTACAAAGGCTAGAGTTTCTTGGCTACCTCAAGTATCGAGGACTACCTTGACGTAAGTGAAAACATTCGTTGATGTTAGGTGAATAACATTAACGAGTTCTTCTCTCAGCAGGCAATACCTATAAGAAAAGTTCAGTTAAAGTAAGAGGTGACGGAAGCATTGTTAGTTATGTCATAATTTCCTAACTGCTAAGAAACCCAGTCTATAAGCAAAGATTTGGACAAATGGAAAAATTGAAAATGCTAAGAAAGCTGATAGACTTGAAATTTAGAGAGGATTAGGGATACTAACTCGTAATCACATACTACGCGTGTATGGTAGGTTAAGCTACTGCAGGGTGTATGGCAAGGGTGACGGCTCTTTTGCCAGGTGTTGAAAATATTCGAATGTGCGTTTCGTAACTTAAATCAGGAAGTTGTTACTCTTCTGACACAGCTTTATATTAACTATATAGCTAATAGAGAGCTAGAGTTTCTGTCGAAAGATCGGATGCCTAATGTAAAATGATTCCCGTACTTTTTATTATCACCAAACTTATTTACTGGTTTCTACGAAACTTGCGAAGAAATAGTTTGAAAGTACAATTGTGAATTTTTGCAGTTTATTGCCTTCTCATTGGTTGCATCAGGAGTCGAATTGCAAACACGTACGTAAAAGAGACCGATTCAGTAGTTTTATTAAATCACCTGCGTTTCGAGGGACAAATGAGGAGTGGTAACCTATATTGTGAAAAATACTAAAGAATATATACAGTATTTGGACAAAAATGTGTATATATGTTTGAATACAAATGCAGATGCTGGTACATCCTGCAGGTTGCGTTACTGTATTTGAATACGGAGGCACCTGTGCAATTTCCTGTCACTTGTAGTAAAAACAGTGTTTTCCGTAATTGTGAGTCCATTAAGTTGGATCTCAGTGCATTCTAGTCTGGGCAAATTGTTGGTGCTCGTACGATGGGTGCTTCTGTAGCCAAAATTGCCGAAGTGTTTGCTATTCAAGAGGCACCTTACTGAAGATTGATACCGCATACAGAGAAAAAGGAAAAGCGTCCTCCGTTAAGTTACAATGAGGACGAAAGTGTGTGTTGAGTGATCATCACGTACGGTCATTGAAGAGGATTGTGACGAAAAATAAGTGGATGGCATCTGCAAGAGCCACTGCAGACCTTAATTTCACACTACTGGATGTTTTCAGCACCTTATCAGTACTAAGGGAGTTCCATTAGCTGTTAACTGCATGGTGAGCTGTAATTCCAAAACGACACATCAGTAATGCATATACCTGTAAAAGGGAAACGTTGTCAGAGCCATAAAACCTAGACTATGGAGCAGTGGAATAACTTCGTCGGATGAGTCTCATTTCACACTGTTGTCCAATTCTGGCCGAGTTTTACGTCTCAAGAATGAATTAAGGAGGAGTGTCGCTGATGATTTAGGCTGCCATATTGTGGTATTCCATGGGCCATATGGTTACTCTGGTTTCCTGCCCTGGATTTTGTGACCACTTTGGCTGATCAGGCAAATCTCATGATACAGTCTTTGTTCCCCAATGGTGATGCAGTCTTCCAAGACGGCAGGATACCTGTTCACACAGGTTCCACCGTCGAGGACTAGTTTTGTAAGCGTGAAGATGAACTGTCGCTTCTCCTCTGGCCAACAGAGTAACCTGATCGCACTGTTATTGAACCTTTGTGCTCTGCTTTGGAGAGAAATGTGCGTATCGCTCTTCGTCTCCCTCATCACTACCAAAACTTGCCACTATTTTGCAGGAAGAATGGTGTAAGATATCCTTCAAAACAATATTCGACATGTATGATCCATTGGGAGGAGACTTGAAGCTGTTTTGAATGACAACAGTTTTCTTGCTCCATATTAGACAAGGTAGTTTTACTTTGGTGTTTTCATATATGTGTCCACCCCCTATGCATCTATATACATACTAGGCGAGCCATTTGACAGTGCATGATGGAGGCTACTTCGCATATTATGAGACTGGTCCCAGGCCAATTTTAAGAATTTTCCTCTACGAACCAAAAGGAGATTAGTCGTGTACCAAAAACAATGTTCACTACACGTCACCTGGATTACTGGGATCACGGAAGCGAACGTTGTTATAGATTCGAGTGAAACAGAAGTAAGTGGACGTCGAACATTCTCCTTCCTTGCACCTTCTCATTGTCACCTATCACCACAATGTGTGTGAGATACCAAAACTCCTCGTGTATTAAGCATTACAGCTACGCAAAACGTCGGAAACAAGTACATCGGAAGATTCTTCATTGAGAAATCAGTTTCTGCTTTCCTACTGGTTCATCGTACCTTGAATATAATGAAAGATGCACTTATTTCAGGCAAATATCAATAATATTGTTGTTGCTTACGCTCAGGGTATACTTTCATAAAGTTCTTGTGTGTTGTACTGAAAACGATAAACCAACGTTCATCCACCGCTACTATTGGCCTTCATAGTTGAATGTTTTGCTACGGGAACAACAGAACTTTAATAGACCCTCTTCACTAGACCAAGAACCCCAAATTCATTATGATCCACTCTGCTTCTTTTTACTGGTAGTCCTACTGGTCGATACGCCCCAAGGTCCAAGGCTTTTTTCTTTTTTTACGAAATACTGTACTTTACACTGTAAGGCAATACTAATGCTATAATCTTATATCTTGTAAAGGGATCGCACGACAAAATAAGTTACAGCCCATGCGAGGTCATACACATACATTTTTCTCAAGCACCCGTGGATAAGGATCGGAAGGACAAAGAGTGTACCTAAGTACGATTTGACGAGTATTTACGTAGTTGCAAATGCAGATGATCTACTTCAGGCGGACATGTAGAGCCTGCAGGCGCTGCTCACACTGCTGCTCTGTTGCTGCTATACAGCAGATACCCAAATTTCGACGTCCGCTATCAGTCCTGAAACGAAAGGCATGTGATATTATGTGCCAGTCTGTAGCCATATGAACATTATCAGTATTTGTAACTGTGCTGTCACTCATGCCTGTCATTAGTCACCCACTGCTTATGCTTCGTTAGTGTCTTATAATTTCTCTTAATTATCTGTTATCTTTTCTTTAACTAGGTTTCTACACCTGTGTCATCTATAAAGCAGAACACGAGCACGCTACCTACAGCAGTGCTACAATTCGTCATTGGCTCTCCAACATACCTGCGGAGCTACTAAGACCAACTTTTTGAGGTCGATTCTTCCCTATCTGTTGATTGATTTGTTGGCAATTTAATACAGTTCAGCTATCGGCCATTTGGACCTCTGAAGAAAAGGCAAAGAAACAGGCAAATACACTGGAGGGGCCTCACTTTTTAGTTGAAGAATTTGTGGAAGATGAAATGAGAAATGAAGAACGAGATACCTACACATCAGAGGCCTACATGCGGAAAAAAGTTGACCATTTTTGAAAGAGCGAGAAATCTCAACACTCAGATATAAGTAGGATGACAAACTTTCACTGAATGCAAAATTTTATTTATGTTCTGCACTATGAGAAGAACGTTGGAAACAAAAATCTCAAACGAAATTTGAGGGGCCATAATTTTCGTGATGATAAACGTTTTTTACCACTGTCACAAGGTTAGAAAAGACCTACTTACAGATCTACAGACATAGTCCGCTCGCTGCAGTGAAGCATTTAAATGGAAATGTCATGAAGGTATCTACAGGGCAACACAGTTCTTCAACAGGGGAAATGTGAATTTAGAGAAACAAAGGACCGCTATAAAGGTATTGTGCATTAAAAAGGTGAGGCCCTTACAATTCACATATGGAAGCTAACATAAGAGTTGTATTCTGCTGCAGAAGTGGAAGTTTAAATATGAAAAGAAAAGAAGGCCGGCAGCAGCAGAACAAGCTAATCATGTACCTACGACGTGGGTATAAAAGATACGTTCAACAGATGTAAAGTAATTATGCAGATGATATTGTCTATCTTAAATTTAATGAAGATGGTGTGAAACAAGAATCAGGTGAGGTGATTGATTATGACGATCTCATCCTAAACATCTGAATTGGCTTAAATTTATCAAATTCAATGTCCACTGGAATTTCATTCATCTCCAACCAATTCAGGAAAGTATAACCTTAACGAGGTTAAACAGTCGTCAAGTACGGAAAATATTGCTAAAACTGTTCTCGATGAGATGAGAGAAGACGATCTGAACAAGAAGGTTCTATTTCACTCTATCTTTATAAATTGATATTTCGATTTTGTTACGGTTTTATCTATCACTGTTTCTTCCACGAACAATGTTCCAAAAAATTCTTAATATAATTCCGTCTAATTTGTGATTTATAGACTCTATTTTTTTATTTTTGTGGTCACGTTACATGTACGATCACTGGGGTGAAGGAAAAATAATGAAAATTGAAGGATAGAACTGGTTTTTAACGACAGTCTTGTAGCAGAGCTACATTTAGTTTTAAAGAAATAGATTTTTTTGTCAATTTCACGGAAATTAGCCAACAAAAAAAAGAGAGAACTGACTCCCACAACCTGTTTACGTACACTATAGAAAATATTGAGAAAGAACTTCTTCTGTAGGGAGCTGCCCCTTGCAACGTGTATTTATCGTGTTAATGGACTGTGTCAAACAACAACCTTAGCGTAGATGGCAGGTAGCCATACTTTCTTATTTCTCCCAGCTATCCACACTTCAAAAATGTATTACGAATTATTATATTATTATGATTGATGTAAAACATTTAGATGGCTCGTTTCGATTCATTTTCAGAAACAGGCGAAGCGCCAAAATGATGTGCCTCCGGAGTGTGCATCTGTAAAGCGAGTGAAGAAGTTTTGAAAATGGTCAGTAACCCGCATAATAGCAGGAAAACCGTTATTCCTTTTCCTAGATTTCAGGTCCTACTTACAAGGAGCCTTTTATACTCATTTCCAAGGTTTCAGCAGGTCTAACGTACTATTTCTTTGGCGAATTATAGGCGCTGCTATTCTTACTCAATTACAATAATTCTCAGATCATTTACAAGTATCGCTGGATGACCACAATTGCACAAAAACCCACTAAAACCATACCACTTCATCTAACCTGACTTCTGACGCAGTTACCAATTTTTATGAAGGCGACTGAATTGTTTGCGGCTGGCTGCAGGAACTCTCGATACACAGAAGTTCCTGGTGAGACGCAGCCATTATGAAAGGGTAATACGAACTCTAATACGTAGTATCTTTAGGTTTCAATGGACAAAAAACTACTAGGAGTTGGCAACTATGGCACCATAAAAATGTCATTACACTGCATTAATGTGTCCACTGTTAATTACAACTTGGAATGAAAGGCGGTGCCCTCCTCTCAGTTTGTGTGCGTACCGTCACTCGGAAGTGTTGAATGTGATTCGATATCTAAATTTATTTTAATGGAAACGGTAAATTTATGGGCCCAATTTCCTAATCATGTCCCCTCCAGAGCCCCTAGAAGCTGTAATAGATGCTGTGAGACGCCATGTGTATACAGAAAAAACATTACTGTTAATAGCAGAAGTACTGCTATTGATCATCGCAGTTATTACTAAATTTTAACAGCAAATTTCATAAAGTTCGTGATCAGCACTGAGCGAGAGAAAAAGTATTGCAAATTGTCAGTAACCTGCATAAGAGCACGAAATCCATCATTCTTTTTTCTCGATTTCAGATCCTACGAGCTTAACAAACTACTATATAAATGAGTATCGAGTTTCCTTTATATTTCGTGATGAATGAGCTGACAAGAATAAAATGAAGGAGCAGACCGTCAGGGAAGCTTATTAGCTCTGGATTCAGAGTTCCCTGTTCAGCGCTACCTAACAAACGATAAAATTCTCTCCATAGCCTTCAGCCGTCAGTAAACAACGCTCTACGCTTTTAGATGTATATTTCTGACATGGTGATGGAAAAGAGAAAAATAACTTAAATGTTGGTAAAATCTAACTATCGTTTTAAGTTTGTAGTAATTCATGCAAAGCATTCTGATTTACGCGTTTTACGTTGTGTCACTGATTTAAATAGCCTGTTTAACATGAATGTGAAAAGTAAATTGAAATAAAGGCCACCACACAAGATAGATTTCTATTGAAGCTTAGGATAAAATTCCTACAATGGTAATAACTACAGATGTCCCGAGCAGTAAGAAATTACGTTAATACGCGAACTGACGTGATTTTAATCCCTCCAAATAAATATGAGAAATTGCGGCTGCGGAGAGAATTTATTCGTTCGTTAGCTAACGTTGAACAGGAAGCTCTGATGACGGAACTAATAAATTCGCCTTGTAATTTTAATTGGCTTATAGACATGATCATTAGAAAGAGATCAGCAAAGGAGAAAAGGTTTGTTGTACATCATTAAGTATATATTACTGTCCAATCACCTCATATTAAATAAAATTACAGACACGTCCAAACAGGGTCTTCCGCTGGATGCACTTATTGATAAGCGTACATCGTGATACTGCTGTGGAACTACGGAGCATGTATTGTGTTTGCATGTTAACATACATTTCTCGGAAACAAAAGTGCCCCTCTGTTAGATTCAAAACTGTTCTGCGTACAAACACAAATCCATCTGTTCGTCTATAAGACGAACTCGTCGTCTAGTGACTTAGGTCTATTATTACGTTCCATCATCAAATTTATGCGATTACATGGTTCAAGGGAATGACAATCGACTACGTCTTCGGCGAAGGTGAGAAAGTGGAGCTTGATTACTGCTAGTACCTAAAAAAAACTCACAACGCTCCCGGGTTCGAGTCCCAGTCGGGTACACATTTTCACCCGTCCTCGTTGATACCAACGCCCGTCGGCAGCTGACGGTATTAATATAATTGTAATTTCGAGGTACCATATGTTCCTTGCAAATTATTTACACAGTTTCTTCTTAAACCCGCTGTTACTTAGGGGTGGCCAAGCTCTATGTAACGTACCGCGCAGCATCACATCGAAGACAGAATGACCTGAATTGCAAGCAGGGAGAAACGAAAGAGATTATCTGTTTCCAGGAACGGTGAATTCATTGAGGCATTAACAATGCAGCATGAGTCTGTTGCAGATATTTTAGACCTCGCTGTTGGGAGAAGAAAACTCCAGTGACAGTGGACAAGGAGAGTCCAGTTGCACCATTTCTTGAAGAAATATACTTTTATCTGTCGTAACACAATCAACATGCAAGGCTATTTTAGCCCATAGTGGATAAAAATTTTATTAAAACTATTTTCATATGTGCTTCGAATCACATTTCATTGTAACATTCTGTTTTCCAGCATTTTCATTTGTACACACTGACTAATTATTATTATCACGTCGTTAAAATTATAAGTAAAAGAAAAAAAAAACAAATTTTACACCCGTGGAGCCTATCGCCTTGGAAAACATTTTACCTAAGTCGGGCGCAACACCTGAAGAGGGATAGTTCACTTTTTTATGGTAGGGTTACAGTGTCGATGCCAAGTACAGTTAGATTCGATTTTCTTTTATTTTATTTTGGAGATTACACGTAGTTAGATAAGGAGACAGGAACACAACCACAAAAAGAGTAAAGCCTTTGACTGAAAACGTCCTCAGTCCCCATTTCTATCCCCACCATCGCTTACATTTTGAATAAAAATCATTAGCAATGGCCACCGAAAACACCAGGCATAAAAAATCGCATTAACTCAGCCAACAGCTTTCGAAGAGGGTGGAGGAACGGGCACAGGTTCATGGCACTCTCTTGCCTTTGGGGTGGCAAATTGCCCCGACAAGCGAAAGAATTAGTAATGATCAACGGCATGAGGATTCAGAAGGCGACGGAAACCACAGATTAATGACACATAATGTGTATCCACATGACATGTTACCTATAATTGGAAAAGTATCATGATGATCTCTCTGTTGGCTAAAGATACAGACTAATCCCCATTCGCATCTCCGGGAGGGTACCACCCAGTGGGAGATGACCATGAGAAAAAAGGCTGAATAACCAACGAAAGGAAAACGTTTTACGAGTTGGAGGGGGAGGGGGGGAGGTAGAAATACAGGTTTGAAGGTGGTAGAAAAGATATAAAATCAGAAAAAGGAAATGCTAAATCTCAACCTAGATCTAGTGGGCGGTCAGTGAAGTGAGGTCGGAAGAATTCAAGGATTTCTGGTCAGGTGTGTATAGTGTAACATCAACAGTAGCAGAAGATGTTATAACGGGAGTAGGATTCCCATAGAAAGGTAGGGCACACTTCAGTGAAGGGATTGTATTCATCAGAATCGACGCTAAACCAACACCGACAACGGTAGTTCAAGGATAAATAGTGACGTCGCAAGACGAAAGGATAGAGGAAATACACTGAACGGATAATTCAGTACATGTAGGGAGATGAAAATTTAATTGATCGTCATGGGAGATTGAAATACGGTTTCAGGGGAAGAAAGGGTTATGGAAAAATACGGGCTTGGTACTAGGAATGAGAGAGGTGAAATGTTAATTCGATTCTGCAGTGAATTTCAGCCAGTAATAGCGAATACCCTCTTCAAGAATCACAAGAGGATGTCGTATGCTTGTGGATGGTTTCAAGACGTCTGGGATGCCTCCTTCCACTTATACAAAATCTGTCTGTCCGTAGTCACGACTGGCGGAAGGCACGACACTTCGGTTGCATCTGTTGAAAGTCTCATAGCACTGATTTATTACAAGGAAACGTGTCTTATAAAATTTCAGTGGTTGTTAGTGAAGAGTTTGATAGTTCTAGTCTGTGAGAAATGCACAGACCGCACACTGCTCTGAATGCTCTGAATCTTTGTGGTGGGCACTGAAAGCTTCGTGGTGGCTTGCGCGTGTCAAGTAGAGTCGCTACCGATGGAATTTTAGGGATCACTAAGTCGTGGTTGTCGGCCTGTGGAACGGCGCGTCTCTTGAGATAGCGGAAGGCAACATTTTAAAGTGCTTTGCTGTGACACCATAGTTTATGGCGGAACTGTACAAGTCTTAGAATAAGATTTGGCCTTTGGAAATTCAGAAGTGTTACACTAAGCTCTGACTCGCCCATCGCCGGGAATTTCTGGGACAAACTAGAGACGAAGATGTGCTCTGATTGTCCCGTGACTGACGACTTTCCGGGCTGAGGATTTGTTAAACGTGGAGTTGACACACTACTGGTGGTAAAGAATAACATTTCTTCTGACTGGAGTTTGCAGCCAGATTGGCGCAATATGCTGCGGGGAATTGCTGGAAGATAAAGGAACACTGTTGGTTTGATGGCGGGTGGGGGCAAGTCGCTGATTCTTGACGTCGTGGCACTTGGAGCTGTCCGAGACCTGATGAGCGAAATTCTGATTCTCTTCTACGACCACAGTCATACGACATAGCACTGTAGCAGACTAGCGAGAATATACAGCAGCACTGCTCACTGGATGGGGGGTTGAAGGAAGAACAAGAAGCTAAACATTACAAAAGCGGTCAGAGAGGCGAAGAAGGCTCACAGAGCGAACAAGACTCTAATAGAGCTAGGCCGCGAGATAAAGTAGGAAATAGCTACGGCGCACACGATATGAATCGTTCATTCTGCCGAAACTGCGAATGCTTTTCCCAAATTAAGGGTGCACACGGAACCAATATCTCGAGACGGTAGAACGACAAGTGGTATTATCAACTGCATATCACTACGCGGAGCTGACGAGCACATCAGCAATGTGGCGAGTCCTGTAGTAAGCGGCGCAGGCACTGTAAGTTCGGAGTCATCACCAGGCAGTCTGTCAGGAACGCCATTACGCGGACAAATGGACGACACGTTCTATTTTAAACACTTTGCATCCGTTAGAGAATTCCAGATCTACAGAGGCCACGGGAATACCCTACACCCGAAGACACTCTTTCCTCAGTTTGACCTCTCGTTACTTCCACAGTGGCCACTCGAGAGTAAATTAGATTTTGTCTCTCGGCAGCTCGAGGTGAGTGTGACAGAAAGAATGCGTACAATTACTCTAACACGCACGTCGTGCAAAAAGTTCAGGGATACGTTCTTGGCGATCTACCGGTCGACCAAGATGCAGCATCGCATCAAATGTAAAATCAAGTTTTGCAAGGGGCCGGTCGCCTCAGGGTTTAAAGGTCCTATCAAATTCTTCTAGAGTCTGATCAAAAAGAACCAGCTGCTTGATGATCCGTGTGGCTATGCAGAAAAATTCTGCTTCTGGCATATGAAGCTCCCACTACAACACCAAAATATGTTGATTGGCAAATGTGGTAACGGTACTGAATGCTTTAAAAATAGCGTGTGGGAATTACAATTCACGCTGAATGATCAGTGCATGACTGAAAGAAGACGTGGGCCTGGATCACCAATACAACAGCTGGCAGACGGGCAGACCAACAGAGATACAACCTCAACAGTAACCACCCAAACCTAACAGGGGGCTGGAACAAGCAGTACTACCGGCAAAAGATAAGAGAGATTAGGGCTCGTACAGAGGCGTATAGGCAGCCACTTTTCCCTCGTTCTGTTTGGGAGTGGAACAGGGAGAGAAGATGCTAGTTGTGGTACGAGGTAACTTCCACCACGCACCGTATGGTGGATTGCGGAGTATGTATGTAGATGTAGAAAATCATAATAGGATACACTTCAGCCTCAATGAGTCTGCTCCTGAACAAGAGAGAGTACAAGGAAGGTCGTTGAGCGTCGCCCACGTAACCCTAACAGCAGTCATCTACAGGGGAATCCGGGGGCATTCACCACATCAGCCACCTGAAACCGTTCATCGAGTAGTATACCATTAGATTGTAAGAATCTATAGGTCAGCTCAATTAGAGTAAGAAGTTAATTTTCCATCTTTTGCATGTCGCCTCTCATTTTCAAAAATTTTATTAATGTCTTATGTCATTGCACGGTGATAACAGGCCGAATAAGGTTATTGTAATGAATTTGTACTGAGAGCTCAAAATACTTTTCACTTTATTCCTATGCAAGTTGGTTACTTCTCTGGGTGACTTGTGCGAGGCGAGCACCGGGGGACGCAACACGCTGCGTTTCCGGTTGGGGGCTGCACTTCCGTGAATACTGAGAGGGTCGTACATCAATGGGCTTAAGCGACTGGTGGAACGACTCACGTCAGTCGAGTTTCGCCTATTATATGTAGGGCGAAACGACCGGCGAGACGTCTGAGGGTCGCCGCAGTTTATGTGTTTACCGTTCTGGCGCGTCAGGAACGAAGACTGCTGGCACCGACGGACTGCATTAACCTCTTGATTCTGAGAATACTTGTGGACAGTGCCCTGCTGGGCGCGACCGTTTCGAACCAGATGACGGGTGGTCTAGGCAGGTTGTTTTCGTAGCCAGACAAATGGCAAGTTCAGTGCCCTCAGCTGAACAGCAGAGGCATGATTGGTCAACTTAAACTGCGACTAGTTGACGTCATAAATGCCCTGCTCGAAACTGGAGGGAACGGTCGCTATTGGCGCGAATGATGTTCTGAGACAGTGTGGGGGAATTTTGGAATCAGCAATGAATGCTGCTTCGTGATTTTCGAGGATAGTAGGGAGTTGAGCTATGTTGGCCTAGCTCTTGCGTTGCGCGGGCGCAGCGCATTCTGGATCTGATCTTAGTTGGAGTCGGACAGTCTTGCGACTTATTCGCACTTTTTAGGCAGAACTTAGTATTCTCGGACAGCCTTCGAGACCAGGGGTTGAAACAGAGTTGCTGCACAGCAGAAGTCGGCTCCTACATCATCAGAACGGTGCCTACCGACAACGTGCTGCTGATTTCAGGACTGGTACAGTATCTTTCGGCTTCGGCATTGTAGGATCTCTCATTATTATACTGAATTCCTAAGCGGCATTCGCTCTCTCTTTGCTACAAGTCCACCTTGCTTGTTTCTCCATGTGATCCCATTTGAGCTCTCACTACTAGTGGCAACACTGCATTATAATTGGGGAGGTAATGTTTGGTTCATTAGGACCTCCTGTCATTATCGTCAATCTATTGTGACGCAGAGAGTAGGAACCCCTTGTTCTGGAGCCAACTCTTATTCTCATAATCGTTCTGTACCTACCCTATTGCCTATTGTTTATATCGATGATCAAGTACCTTTGTGTTCTGATTTACAATAAATCACATTGTAATATTTAATCCTTATATCATTTCATAGATAGATGCAGAATCCTATTTATTGTCGTTTATTATGATAAGATTTCGGTTTTTATTTATTGAGTAGATGATGAATTTTATTAAATTATTGTGAATGTATACTCCTTATTTTACCAACTATCAGGGTCCACCATATATTCCTTTCATTACCGTTGCGCACATAATCAATTAGGTGGTAGGTAAGGAGGGAGTCCAGTGCATGCCCATTTCTAATGCAAAATTCGTCAGAATTAAAGAGGTACAAACTCTTCTCCACCCTGGAACCTTGCAAATTTAGTGATTTTCATTGTTGTACATATCTCTGAGTTAGTGGGTTAATGTTAGGAAATACGTGTAAATAGAATTTTGTGGCTACGGAAATAAAGTGGGTGCTCAGTTCATCTGTTTACGTGCCTTAGCCCGACAGAAGGTAATGGAAATTTTGACGACGAGGTACAAAGAGCAGCAGACGTGCCGGCTGTCGTCCGTTACATTTATTGTGGCAGTTTAGCAGTTGTAACGCCTATAACATTGAGTTGGATGTTTGTGACGGAGGGGTGAACCATCTGATTTCGGTAGAGTACTGAAGCAGCGTTTGTGTCGACTGTGATTAACAGGCTTCTATATAGGAAGCTTTTCTGTGTTTGTTTGTTGTTTTTCGTTGTTGTTATTTGTTGTGGTCATTTGCGCCAGTCGAGCGTTCTCTGGATGTCACTTTGATTTGGGACAAATGTACGCCACCGTTGCACAGACCCATATCTAGAGAGTGGTGATTTAGGTTTTGTGTTGTAGTGCGATGCCAGGGAGCATCACCACGCATAAATAATGAAATTTATTAGTTTTCCATTTACTTCATTCCGGGAACAGGCCACATTGTGTAGAACAGCTTACTTCAAGAATTTTGTAATACTGTTTCCAAAGTATGTACCAAGTAGGTTTCTGCCAAATAGCGACAAGGTACCAACAAGGTAGCAGAAGAGGAAGTGCATTTTTCCGTCTTTAACCACTTAACTTTGATTTACAGAGCCAAGTTGCAGTTCTCACTGGTAAGGAGGTAGTCGTACAGTTTCCTTAAGTATCCTAATGATCTGAATGTGTTGAGTCTGCGGACCTCTACATGTCTTATATAGTCATGGCTTAGTTAAGGAAGTAACTGTAGAATTAGTAATAGTGGTTCTGTTATGTTAGTTCTGGTGTCTCGTGTCCTGATATCGTCCAGTCGTGCAGAATCCGAACGCATAGCTACAGTTTTCTGCAGGTTCCGCCAGACAGCACTGCTACAAGGCCAGTTGTCTGAACGGTGTGCTAATACGGTTGTTACACGGTGGTGGCAACCAGACAATGGACGGTGGCCCGGATGCACACTGACGCGCCGCCGGCGTAAACACAAGTGGCGGAGCAGACAATGCCTTCGGCGGCCGACTAATCCAGGCCAACCGGCATGCCGTTTGCTGTTAATGGCGGCACATCTCAGTTGCAGGTGTTGAGTCCGACACTGGGACTGCACCGCTGCCTTTTGCATAGTATCAGAATACCAACGTTGCGGCTCTGCAACTTCGGAATCCATTAATTAGTCTGTACAAGGCCCCCTGCAGTGGTTACTTCCAATGATGGTTCCTTAGATGGGATGCACAGATGTGTACCCCACAGTACTTCATTTCACATGTTATTTCACATGAGCTCTCAGCAGTTCTCCGTCTCATTACACACAAGTTAATTCTATAGGCGCCTGCCGGGGTGGCTGAGCGGTTCTAGGTGCTACAGTCTGGAACTGCGCTACCGCTACGGTCGCAGGTTCGAATCCTGCCTCGGGTATCGATATATGTGATGTCCTTAGGTTAAAAAAATGTTCAAATGTGTGTGAAATCTTATGGGACTTAACTGCTAAGGTCATCAGTCCCTAAGCTTACACACTACTTAACCTAAGTTATCCCATGTCCGAGGGAGGACTCGACCCTCCGCCGGGGCAAGCCGCACAGTCCATGACTGCAGCGCCTGAGACCGCTCGGGTAATCCCGCACGGCTGTTCTTAGGTTAGTTAGGTTTAAGTAGATCTACGTTCTAGGGGACTGATGACCTCAGAAGTTAAGTCACATAGTACTCAGAGCCATTTCAACGATTTTGAACCAATGCTATAGGCGTTGCCGGACAGGGCGAGACTCGATACGCCGAGAGGACGGCTACCTGAGGATAATCCTGATGTCCATGCCGGCTGACATGACTGCTGGACGTAGTTGCGCAGTTGCTACTGCTGCCCTTGGCAACGCTGACAGAGGATGAGCCCATGACTGTCACGCTCTTCGTCCCTAATGTAACAGTAATTAAGCTACGGGCCTTATTCCAACGCCGTATACGACAATGCACAGCCCTCTGACTCACCACACTCGGTGAAAAGACCCAACGAGTTAAGTATGGTCAACCACGCCATTTCGTGTGATCGTGTGACTGTGACATGCACCTCTAACCTCCTTGATATACTCGACAGAACTCTCAGTCTACATTAATATTTTCTTTGTTTTCTGTACAGTAGACTACACAAATGTACAGTGACGTGTCTATCATGAGTACTAAAACAGTTTTCGATATATTATTCATAAACGTAGTATACTAGGACGTGAAAATGCTCGTGTCCGTAACAAAAAACCTCCTATAATCATGTCTAACCAATAGCCATTTCATGTCCATATTGCAAAACAAACTTTGCTGTAGTATGGTGCTGTTTTCTGTATGTCTTGATGTAACCTAAGATGTCAGCACATTATTAGTTTAGTAATGTCTTATTTGCATAAATCTTACCATGTGCACATCAGTCATCATCACACTCGCTCTTGGACTACTTCATTGTTATATTCTAGATAATGTGCTTAACGTTATTTGTATCCCCACGACGTTACTTTCCATGTTGTAACCGGTATCACATTTTCCTCAGTAAAACACTTCACGCAGACCCATTTTGTTCACATATAGCTTCATTTTCCAAGACTTACTGTTCGTCATGTTTGTGTAACTAACGAAAAGGCCAACTAGTTCTTTAGTTCTACCATTCCAGTGGCATTACATCATATAAATCACGTCTTTCAGACAGCATTAGATCTTAGCGCTTATTAGAAAACTTTTCGGTCGCTGAAGTTCTAATTTAATTAATCAAGTACAGTTTGGACTGTAAAGTCGTATGAACAGATCTTCTCCAACACACAGTATACTATACACGTATTAGTAAAACAGCAAACATACCATGAGGCCAGAGTCGTAGCTGACAACTTTGTATTAAAATGGAACTCTAATTAGTTACTAATTCTACTAGTAGCCAAATTTTGTATTAAAATCTAACTCTAATTAGTTACTAATTGTACTAGCAGCCATACCTTCCTATGCTGGTATTGCTGTACTTGTTAAGTCTACAGGAGCAGATACTGTGTGCCGTCAACATCAGGGCAGATCACATTTATTCCAGTTGTGTGCAGGAGAGGGCTGTCCTGTGGATGAATGTGGAGTGTTGAATCTGCTTTCGTCTCTATTATACCATTCTGTGCAGCACATGTCAATGTTTTATATGGGTGCCATGGCAGGTCTTGGTAGGCGGTAGACTTATTTCTTTTTTTGAAATTTTGCTTGGAGTTTCCCGACTACCGTGCTTCAATATGACGACTCCCGCTCATAATTTCATTGTATGGGGGAGATTATGGAAGGTTACAATCTGTCTGGCTTGCCTTCTTCCATTTCTACTAAATTTATCTGCATCTGGTCACGAGTGGCAATGGGCAGGACAGTTTAGTTGCATCTACGTAAAGTCTCACTGCGTTGAAATGTATTTTGCAAAATTTCAGTGGTCGTGGGTAAAGTGGCTAATAGTTGTCGTCTGTGAATACCTCAGAAGTGCACAGCCCGCACACTGCTCTGAGTGTGGCAGGTCTGACGTGGGCACTCAAACCTTTGTGACGGCATGCACGTGCAAGTGGCCACTGACGTAAGTTTACGGAACCTAGCGGTCCTTTTCATTAAACCGGAGCTGGTGGTCTGTGGAACGACTCGTCTGTTGAGATGGCCGAGGGAACAGTTTCCAGGGCTTGATGAGACACCACAGTTTATGGCGAAAAGTACTGGTCTTGGAAGTGGTTTGGCCTCGGGAAAACTACACTCTGATTCGTCCATCGCTCGCTGACATTTCTGGGAAAATTTAGCGGGGAAGATGTGATCTGACTGGCCCGTGGCTGACGACATTCGTGTGTGGCGATTTATTAAAGGTGGCATTGCCGTACTATTGGCGGAAAGAGTAAAATTTTTCCTGATTGGGGTTTGCAGCCAGATTAGCGCAAACTGCTGAATGGGGAACTGGTGGAAGGAGAAGGGACGCTCTTGGTTCGGTGGTGGATGGGAACATGTCGCTGGTTCAGGACGTCGTGGTGATTGGAGGTGTCGGAGTCCTGATGAGAGAGATTCTGATTCTCTACTTCGAGCACGGTCCTCTGACTTACCGCTACAGCAGGTTGGTCCGACTGGTCAGAGTTTGTAGCAATACAGCTCACCAGATGGGGGTTAATGTTTAGATAGGAAGCACACTGTTGACGCAGCTCCACTAAACCTGACTCATATCTTAGTATTGTTTGATGTGGTATTCGACTGACCATTTGAGTTTCT
The DNA here is from genome assembly GCF_021461385.2 of Schistocerca piceifrons. NCBI lineage: Eukaryota > Metazoa > Arthropoda > Insecta > Orthoptera > Acrididae > Schistocerca > Schistocerca piceifrons. The sequence continues at coordinate 602,687,526 of NC_060139.1, read as the reverse complement.
GAATGAATCGTTCGGTTGTAGTGGATTAACGATTTAATGTTCTGCAAAGATATGGTAGCCATCCCTCCATTTGCCTGTCTTCTAAATTGTCGTCAGCAATTAACTTTGTTTTTCACAGAATGATTATGCCAGCATCTTGTAATTATCGAAAGTAATAGATAATCGATTTATGTTTCATTTGCATTTTATTTCAAGGAGCACGTAGATCTCTTTTGTTGTGTCTAGACAAGACAGCCTAGACACAATGAGAGGAAGGGGCCGAGACAGGAGGGGACGAAGGGTCGACCTCCATTGCGTCGGGGTATCCGACGCGCGATGACGACGTCTGGTCCGGAGCGGGCAAGACGTCCATGGCGGAGGACGGCTGGTCACGGGAAGCGATCGGCGGCGCGTGACCCAGGGAGGCGCCAGGCGGCTGCAGCGAAGCGTCCACTGCAGGCGGCGCCGGAGGGAGAACAGGCGCCGGCGGCGGCGGCTGCGGCGGCGCGTCGCCATGGGGCAAAATGGAAGGCATCGTCGGTAACACCTGGGGATGAGGCGAGCCAGTAGATGGGTCCCCAGGGCGCTGACCGGACGGCACCTTCGCTGAAAGCAGACGGGGAGCGGCAGAACCCGTGCGACGACAGAAGCGCAGCTGATTGAGATGCCGACGCACCTCACCAGAGGCCCCCAAAACCAAATACATCGCGCGGCCGAGGCAGCGAAGAATGCGCCCTGCGAGCCAGCGCCGTGAACCTCGATAGTTGCGATAGAATACAACGCCGCCTGGAGCAAAAGCAGAAGTCTGCCGCTGCACAGGAACCTGATGCGGCGGGTGCAGCAAAGACATCAAGGTTCGATGAGGACGACCGTGGAGCAACTCAGCCGGCGAGCGACCATCTCGGGGCTGAGAGCGATACGATGACAAAAAGAGCAACAACGTGTCCTCCCGAGAATGCGACTCTTTCAACTTCAACATCTGTGACTTGAAAGTCCGGACCAATCGTTCAGCGGCACCGTTTGACTGAGGCGAAAACGGCGCGGATGTCAGATGTTGAATACCATTGGCCCGGCAGAAAGACTGAAATTCTGCGGACATGAATTGTGGGCCATTGTCGGAAACAATAGTGTGCGGAAGACCTTCAATGCAAAAGATAGCAGACAACGCTTGGATGGTGGCAGTTGACGTCGTGGAAGACATCCGGACAACGAAAGGAAAATTACTGAAGGCATCTACCAGAACCAACCATCGAGCATTCCAGACTGGACCAGCAAAATCGATGTGCAAGCGTTGCCAAGGGGAAATGGCTTTTGGCCATGCAAAGACTTTCCGCGGCGGTGCGGATTGATGTTCGGCACACGCCATGCAAGAAGAACACATATTCGTAATCGCAGCATCGATTCCAAACCAAGTACAGTGCTGACGAGCAAGTTGTTTCGTTCGCACTATACCCCAATGTCCTTGGTGAAGAAGCCGTAAAACCGAGGACTGTAACGAACGTGGGACCACGACTCTGGACTGATCATTATCAGAACGCAACAACAAAACACCACGTCGAACAAAAAGTCTCTCCTTGTGAGCAAAAAATCGGTGAACCAACGGATCCTCGATCTGAGACTATGACAAAGGCCATTGCGTAGCAACAAAACGCAAAACGGTAGCAAGGACCGGGTCAGCAGCTGTGGCTGTAGCTACACGACGAAAATCAATCGCAAACGATTCGACCACTTCATCGGTTTCCGAATCAATGAACATGCAAGCCGGTTCAGAAGAATCGAATGCGCTATCCTCAGCAATAGGCAAACGGGACAACGCATCGGCGTTTCCGTGCTTAGCAGTGGACCGATACAAGATATCGTAGTGGTACTGCGAGAGGAAAATAGACCAGCGAATGAATTTCTGCGCTGAACGTGGAGGTGCAGGCTTGTTCGGATGAAAAAGCGACGTCAAAGGTTTGTGGCCTGTGATGATGGTAAAGTGACGACCATACAAGAAATCATGGAACCTAGGAACACCAAATACGAGAGCCAAAGCTTCTTTCTCTATCTGTGAATAATTTCTGTGCGCAGACGAGAGCAATTTGGATGCAAAGGCAATAGGGCGATCAGGCGACCCATCTCTATGCGCAAGCACAGCACTGATCCCGAAATCCGATGCATCTACCATCAACAAAAGGGGTTTCTGGGGATCGAATGGCGTAAGGCAAGTATTAGAAAGCAACGCCGATTTCAACTGGCGAAAGGCGCGTTCGCATTCCGTCGTCCAGACAAACGGAACACCTGTACGGCGTAAGCGATGAAGAGGAGCTGAAATGGAAGAGGCATTGCGCACATTCACTCACACCTTGTGATTCTAAATCGTGTAATGTTCTTGCGACCTCATCACGCAATGCGTGAGGAACATTGCGCGCTGAAAAATTTCGGTTGCGCGTTGACTTTCAGTTCCAAATGTGCTTCATAGTTCTGAGCGCAACCTAAGCCCGGTGAAAAAATGTCTGCAAATTCTTCACACAGACGAGAAACACTGTCTGAAGGCATAGTCTGATTCACTGATAGGACCTGATTTACAATAGACAAGTTAAACAATGGAAATAAATCTAAACCAAACAAGTTCACTGCAGTAGAAGAACGAAGAACGTAAAATGACACAAGTTTTGTTTGTTCCCTGTATGTTGCAAGAAGAGTGCACTGTCCTAACACAGGGATATTCTGACCTGAACAACTATTTAACTTAACATTTGCGGCACGCAACGGAGGTTTGCCCAGTTGTTTGTACGTGTCGTGATTGATCAATGAAACAGCAGCTCCGGCATCGAGCTGGAATGGGATCACTCTGCCTTCAAAGTCCAAGTCTACAAAAAGTTTACTGTCCTGCCGACGACAAGAGCGACTTTCACGTGCAATTTGAACGGACACTGGTACAGAAGCACTTGCAACTTGACGGGATTCCCGGCGACGTCGACGCACACTTTGTGTGGGGTGAACACTGTCACTGTTTGAGAAAGTGGCACTGGACGGGGTGGAATTAACTACATGAATGTCCATGGGCGAAGGTCCACGAGCCTGAGTGTCCTTGGTTCGATTCCGGCGCGAAGCAAAGGGCCGGGAACGATTGTGGTAGTCTGATCTGAGCTTTTTCTGGCAAACACTTTGAACATGTCCGTTTTTATTACAGTAAAAACAAATAGCTTGGCGTGACGGGCAATTGTCACGCGGATGTCTAGTTGCACACCGCGGGCATGATTGCACTGCATTTGTATGCTTGCGCGGCATACGTGGAGAGCTAGGCGGCAGCTGCGCGGACGAGCGCGTGGGCTGTTTATCGGTCCGTGCAGCGCGCCCAGCGGGCCGGTTAATGTGACACACGGCCAGCGAAGTTTCAAATGATTCCTGTGCAAAGTCAAGTGTGTCTTGTCTATCTAATATGTCTATCACTTGCTGAAGAGAGGGTTTAACTAGTTTCAAAATCTGTTCCCGTATACGAACATCAGAAACGTTCTGTGCAATTGCATCACATACCATAGTATCTGAATAAAGGAGTCCACATTCGCACTCAAAAGCACAATCCCTTGTAAGGCCTTGCAATGTTGCAACCCACTCCCTATTAGTTTGACCGGCCATACGTTATGTACGAAAGAACGTATACCTTTTTGCAACGACATTGACTGTTTCTTTGAAACAGGCATCTAAAGCAGACAAAATTTCTTCGTAGGACAGAGTTGCTACGTCGCGTCGGGGAAATGATTTCACTATCACACGGTACGTTTGCACCCCTACACACGACAATAAGTTAGGCTGCCGCTCGTTACCTTGAATTTTGTAGGCGGCGAGATGAAATCCAAGCTGGCGTGACCACTCCGCCCATGTTTCCTCGTCTGCTTGAAAATTACGGAATGGGGGTGCAACTGCATGTTGTGGCTGCGGTAGCGATGAAGCGGCGGCGGCCGCATCGTTTTGCAGTGCACGTTGACCCTGGATGAGCTGTCCAAGGGCATCCAATAACGCCTGCGTCTGCTGATTCTGCAAGCGATAAAATTCGGACAGTACATCTGGCGAAGCCATGACACAAGTAAATGTAAGCAATTAGAAAGAACAAGACCCTTTCCGTTGACTCGTCGCCAAAAATGTTGTGTCTAGACAAGACAGCCTAGACACAATGAGAGGAAGCCAAAAGGCACGCGCTAAGTTAAAGCAGGATGGCGTGAGGTCTGAAACAGGATACGTAATGAATGCTATAAAGAAAAGTACGTAGCTTCTGGGATACTTAACTTTAATCCATCCTTTTGGTACATCTGGAGATTATGGCGATACAAGTGAGACTCTTTAGATACATGCAATGTTACTAATGGCGCCTTGCTAGGTCGTAGCCATTGACTTAGCTGAAGGCTATTCTAACTATTGGCTCGGCTAATGAGCAATGCTTCGTCCATGTAGTCGCTAGCAAAGTCGTCCGTACAACTGGGGTGAGTGCTAGTCCGTATCTCGAGACCTGCCTTGTGGTGGCGCTCGGTCTGCGATCACACAGTGGCGACACGCGGGTCCGACATGTACTAATGGACTGCGGCCGATTTAAAGCTACCACCTAGCAAGTGTGGTGTCTGGCGGTGACACCACATCTTTAATTCACTAATTTATTCTTTTTATTGAATGGATAGTTTTGTAGTAGGATTACTGCAATTTCCTACCTTATCATCCTATGTAGGGGAGTTCAAGACAGCGATTCCGTTGCGTAATTTACAGTTAATTTTGAGTCGCAAGAAGAGAGTAACGGTGTCGTGGTAGGCCCATTACTTTGATTCTTATAGGTTTCACTGTCTCACACAGCGCGGGATATTGCAATTGGAAAAGGCCAAAGGACACGAAAAGATTTCGGTTGGATTACGTCATGGTCAGGCAGAGATTCTGAAATCAGAACCACGTTGTAAGGCATAGTACTCAAGAACAGTTATAGCCTCAAATCGCATTTTAGTAGTGATGAAGAGTACTCTGAAGTTTAAGAGGCCAGTCAGGAAGCATCAGTGTCCAAAGAAGTAAGATAAGAAAGTGCTTGAGAATGATGAGATACGCGTGAAGTTCTCTAAGGCTATAGATACAGTTCAGGACTCAATTCAGTTGAAGAGGAATGGACATCTCTGAAAACGACAATCACGGAAATTGGAAAGAGAGAGGTAGATACAAAGAAGGTAACTACGAAAAAACCATGGGTAACAAATACTTCAGCTGATCGATGAAAGAAGGAACTACAAAAATGTTCAGGAAAATTCAGGAATACAGAAAAACAAATCGCTCAAGAATGAAATAAATAGGAAGTGCATCGAAGTTAAGACGAAATGGCTTCATGAAAAATGTAATGAAATCGCAAAAGAAATGGTTGTCGGAAGGACTGACTCAGCTTACAGGAAAGTCAAAACAACCTTCCGTAAAATTAAAAGCAAGGATGATAACATTAAGCGTGCAACAGAAATTACGCTGTTAAATGCAGAGGAGAGAGCAGATATGTGGAAAGGGTGCTCTGAAAGCCTCTATGACGGAAAGATTTGTCTAATGACGCGACAGAACAAGGTATCGAAGAGACAGGGGATCCAGTATTAGAATCAGAATTTAAAACAGCTTTGGAAGACATAAAATCAAATAAGACTGAAGGGACAGATAATATTACATCAAAACTTCTAAAATCGTCGGGAGAGGTGGCAACAAATGGATTATTCAAGTAGGTCTGTAGAATGTATGAACTGGCGACATACCATCTGTCTTTACTTTTGGTAAAACAACATCCGCAAAATTGCGAAGACTGCAAGATTTAACATGTGCGAGAATTATTGCACAACCAGCTCAACAACTCATACAACCAAATTTCTAACTAGATTAATATACAGAAGAATGTAAAAGAAAATTGAGGGTGTGTCAATGGTGGTCAGTTTAGTTTCAGGAAAGGTAAAGGCACCGGAGAGGCAGTTCTGACATTGCAGTCGATAATAGGAACAAGACTAATGAAAATCAAGACACGTTCATAGAGTATGACGATCTGGAAAAAGCGTTCGACAATGTAAAACGATACAAGGAGTCCGAAATTCTGAGAAAAGTAGAAGTAAGCTACAGGGAAAGACGGATAGTGGATAATGTGTACAAGTGCCAAGATGGGACTAAGAGTGGAAAATTAAGAACAAAATTCTCCGAATAAGAAAGTGTGAGTTGGATGTAGAACCCTTGCGTCCACTGAAGAAGCAATGCGTGAAATTAAATAGACGTTCAACAATCTATTTAAAATTCAGTGCGGATGCATAGCAATGATACAATTCGCTGATAATATTGCTATCCTCACTGAAAGTGAAGAAGAATTACTGGATCTACTTAATGGGATGAACAGTCTAATGGGTATTAGACTGAAAGTAAATCGAAGAAAGTATAAATAATGAGAAGTAGCAGAAATCGGAAGAGCGAGGAATTTAAATTCAAGATTCGTGATAAGAAAGTAGGTGAAGTTAAGGAATTCTGCCACCTAGGCAGTAAAGTAATCAATGACGGACGGAGAAAGGATGTCATAAAAAGACTTCTAGGAGTGGAAAAAAGGGTGTTCATTGCCAAGATATGTCTACTAGTGTCAAACATTAGCCTTAATTCGAGGAAGAAATTGCTGAGAATTAACGTTTGGAGCACAGGACTGTATGATAGCGAAACATGGACTGTGGGGAAACAGTAGATAATCTAAGCATTTGAGATGTGGATGCTACAGGAAAATATCGAAAGTTAGATGAATTGATAAGATGGGCAATGAGGAGGTTCTTCGCAGAATTGGCGAGGAAAGGCATGTATGGAAAGTACTAATAAAAAGAAGGGACAGGTTGGTAGGACATCAGAGAATAACTTCCATGATAGTAGAGAGAGCTGTAGAGGGTACTGTAAGGGACGACAGAAACTGGAGTACATCTAGCAATTAATTGAGGACATAGGTTGCAAGTGCTACTCTGAAATGAAGAGGTTTTCACAGAAGAGATGTGCGTGGCGGGCCGCATCAAACCAACCAGACGACTGATGACTGAAAAAAAAAATTGAAAGGATCGTCGATAACAGCGACAGAGTTTGTTTTCCTTGAGCATCGGAGTGCAGTCGATACTGCTTTACACCCCCTCATAGTGAAGACAATACGAGCCCACGGTGCGTCGGGTCAGCTCTGTGATAGGATTCATATCCTCCTGGCAGAAAGAACTCAACACCTCATTCTTGACAGGGGTGAACCGTCAGATGCAATCTTCGACATTATCCTTAGGAACGTTGTAATACCGTCGTCCTCCACTACAGACGTACGTTATTTTGTGTGTTTTCCTTGAGCTTCGGAGTGCAGTCGATACTGCTTTACACCCCCACAAAGTGAAGAAAATACTTGCCCAAGAGCCCAAGAGATGTTCAGGTTATTGGCAGTTGACCCTCAACGCAAATAGGTAAATGGATAAAGCTATTACTATTCGATGACAGTCTTGATGATAAATCAGTGGAAACAGTAGCAGCCGTGAAACAGCTAGGAGCGTACGTCCGGAGTTAGCTGAAGTGGAACAACCGCACAAAGCTAATTTTCAGAAAAGCAGACACCACTCAGAAATGCGTTTGAAGAGCCCCAGGAAATGGCTTAATGTACACATAATCGATGAATTCTTGATCAGATCTCTTTAACCTGGGGCCATTACGGTTATCAGAGGAGGTGGAGAAGATCGACAGACGAGTGGCGCGCTTGGTCAAGCGTTTGTATAACAAGTGCGAGACCGTTAAGAGGTACTTAATAAGTACCAGTGGCTGTCGACAGAAGAGCGGCGTAGTGCATGGCGGAGAGGTTTACTGTTGAATCTTCGAGCTTGGACGTATTAACAACACCAGACAGCTTATTACATCTTCCCATAACCATGTCGCAAAATAACGATGATAGAGAGGTAATAGTTTTTACGGTAACATATCGATAAGGATAGTAAGGACGGGAACAATAGTGACACCGGATTACGGGATATAAACGTAGAAAGCACAAACAACATATAAAAACTGGGGAAAACAATACCACCTGCTCAACATCTGTTAACCATCTTCACGAAAACTTTTACACATCAATAAAATGAAAAACAAATACGATCACGAAATAACAACAAAGAATAATCAGAAATTTTAATATTTACGCAAAGCCGTTGGCTACCACTTACTTAACGTTCAGAGATACATTTGCAATACTCAAGATAGTGGTAACAATTTTATTCATCCACGACAAGGCATGGTATTACAGAAAAAAAAGCATTAAAACATATTTGTCATATATAATGGTATTTACGAATTTACGTGTTAGATTCACAAGGATGTGACAGATAATTGTCAGTGGAGTTACAATAGGAGCCAAACCGTTAGTTGCCTGAAATATTTAGGGAAACCTTGGAAAAACTAAATCAGTATGACCGGATTTATTCTGAAGCCTCCAGCCTCCAGAGATCAAGGCCAGTCTGTTTAAAATAGCGAAACGTCATTCCATTTATCACCAGGAGATCACAATGTTTTTCAAAGAGGTTGCTACATAAACTAAAATACAGATGTTACACTGTTCTTTCTTTTCTCAATAACGATCACCATTAACACTACACACATTTAGTTTCAGTCAAATGAAAATGAGACAGATGAAAAAATGTATGTAAATTGTTCATTATTTTAAAAGTGATCGTCGTAACTGTTGACGTATTTGTCCTAGTGTGAGAGAAAAGGGTCAATGTCTTCATGGGAAAATGTTTGCGTTTGCCTGCGGAAAAATGATTGTTGCCAAGGGTGCATCTCTTCGTCTGAAGCAAATTGACGACTGCGAATCTACGTCATCAGGGCTCCAGAAATATGGAAATCGCACGGGGAGGGATCGGCACTATATAAAGGATGTGCCAGGGCTTCCCAGTGAAACTTCTGCAGTGTAGTCTAAACAACCTTACCAAAATGTGGATGGGCCTGGTTGCAATAATCGCAAATACTTTCCGTGAAGATATTAAGCATCTTCTCACACAGTGGGGTAACTGTAGTAATAGCGACTATGTGGTGTGAAAAGCCAGAGATTTTTTAGTAATATTACTGTTTCTTACCTCCGTTACGTCTTTTTTGACAGACGATATTTTTCCAATTTTGTTATGTTGCTGGTTCGGAGCATCACTGAGCACATTACTTTTACCTGTAAATTTAGTGGTGACATAGATTATTTTATGATCATCCTTTCTCCAACTGTTTAGTCAGTCTCAGTATCACACAAAGACTTCTTGGCTGATGCCTGCTGCTGAGCGTACTAGTAGGCAACATTTTCATTACGCTTCCTATTAGAGGAATGTGTTCTGTCTTGTAGCCATCTCTATATCTCAATATTTATTTGTTACTGATAATGACTAGTCAGAGGGAACGGGTATGGACACAATTTTTTTTTTCACAGACTGAAGTAAACTACACGCTAAAAGAAAAGAAAAGGAAAATAAAGGAAAACACACCAGAAGAAATTATCCGAATGGGGCGGAAATCACCAGACAAATCCTTACAGTTTAAGAAAAATTGTATCATTTACGCAAGAGAAAAAGCTTCACAAACTGAGCAAGTTAATTAAAGCCTTGGTCCACCACTGGCCTTCATGCAAGCAGTTATTCAGCCTTACATTCATTGACGAAGTTTTGGATGTTCTTCTGAGGGATATCGTGCCGAGAGATGTCCAACTGACGCGTTACATCGCCAGAAAACCAAACGTTCTGAGTTGAGGAGAGAGCTGGCGACCTTGCTGGCCAAGGCAGGGTATGTCAAGCTCGAAGACAAGCACCATAAACTCTCGCCGCATGTGGACGGACATTACCTCTCTGAAATGTAAGCCTAGGATGGCTTGCCACGACGGGCAACAAAACGGGACTTAAAATATCGTCAGTTCAAGGTGGAACCGATCAGCGAAGTTAATTCTACTCGAGTTAATGAGATTCCAGGTAGAAAACATGTCTGGATACCCCCACGTAGCGGTGGGATACGAATGTTACTGCGCCCAGCATACGGCCTGATGGCCAGGATTAATGGTCTTGGGTGCCATTTCCTCTTACAGCATAAATCACCAGCGGATTCCTTACGGCACAACGGTACGTCGACGATGTTCTACGCTCTGTTTTACTGTTTTTCATAGCAACCCATTATGGGCTTACATTTCAGCAAGATAATGCCCGCCTGGACATGGCGATTTTCTCTGTTGCTGTCTCCGTATTTGGCAAACTCTACCGTGGCCAGCAGGCAGCCGGATCACTCCCTAACTGAAAGCGCCTGGAGCATTAGGGGCAGGACCCTCAAACCAGTTTGGGATTTTGACGATATAACGTGCCTTTGGCACGATATCTTTCAGGAGGATTGGTGCCAAGCCGAATAATTGTTTGTACAAGGGCCAGAGATGGGTCAACGCGTTATTGACTTTCTCAATTTTGCAACCTCTTTCTCTTGGATGAATCAACAAATTTTTCAAAAATAATAATTATTTGTTTGTCTGCATTTGTACTTCGCATCTGCCGATTTTCCGAGTTTCGTCCAATTCGGAAAATCCGTTAGTGGCGTGTCGTCTTTTTCTTCCTTGTATTTTTTTTCTTAGAGCATACAGCTACTTACTGCGTCATTGCGTTAATAGTGACACAATAGTACAATGGTAGCCAATGAAAACCGTAGAGGTTTTTCTTTTTTTTTTTTTTCCCCTGAAGAGGACGGATGCACAAGCAAAAGGAAGAAATAGACCCCTGACAATTTCCACTCTCTCAGATAGTTTTTGTCAAGTGAAGTGTCTGGGAATACAAATGACACTCAGAAAAAGCTAACCAGCTGGGTTAAGTGCACTGAGGGAGGCCGTGTCGACAGGTGAGCTGGTCCGGCAAGTGACTGCCAGGCGTAAGGGACACCTGCAAGCGGTGTCAGTTCATTGGCCAGTCCGCTGAGCTACGCGATACGCAGTAATAATACCGCAACCCTCCAGAGGAAACAGGAGCGGCGCGGTAAGCCGGTAGCCGTGAGAGAGACTGCGTGGGCGGCCGGCAGCGGCCACGTGACACGGGCTGACACTCCATTGACGCGGCGCACCGACGCCCGCTGCGTATCGCTGGTGATAGGCGCCTACTCTCAGCCGAGTGACGCGGGCAGCTACCCGACACCGGCCGACAGTTGGTAGCCGTGAGAGGGAAACGGGGCTGCCTGCGCTGTTCATTCATGCGCTTCGGTTACGACCGCCACGCTGCTGCGGAACCTGTTTCCAGCTCATTCTGCCGGTGCTGCAGCGCAGAAGAGCGACGACCCCGCACAGGTGCGACCGGAAGAGTGACGTCATCGCTACGGCCGACGTTGGACACTCGGCTCTCTGCTCACTGAAACAACATTGCGGTGCGCCAGTGTGACAAGCAGTGAACATATTCCTTAGTGAACACTTGAAAGTAACGGGTGAGCAGAAATAATGATGACTCAGATGTATCTTAGAAGTAATTTTTTTGTTATTCACAATACGACTATAGTTTCTTCAATTAGGCCGTTGTGAACTGGTTAAAAGAGTGCCTTTGCATACATCTACATCTACATCTACATGGATACTCTGAAAAATCACATATAAGTGCCTGGCAGGGGGTTGATAGAAACAGCTTCACAATTCTCTATTATTCCAAACTCGTATAGCGCGAGGAAAGAATGAACACCTATATCTTTCCGTACGATCTCTGATTTCCCTTATTTTATCGTGATGATCGTTGCTGCCTATGTAGGTCGGTGTCAACAAAATATTTGCGCATTCGGAGGAGAAAGATGGTGATTGGAATTTAGGGAGAAGATACCGTCACAACAAAAAACTCGTTTATTTTAATGATTTCCAGCCCAAACCCTCTATCATTTCTGTGAACTTTTTCGATGTACTCCGTCAGTCCTATCTGGTAAGGATCCCACACCGCGCAGCAGTAGTCTAAAAGAGTACAAAATACTGTCACATCGAGATATTATCCAATGATCGGACATTTTTGTTTCTGATTTATTATATCGCGATTTTAAATCAATTTACAAAGACCAAAGTGCCGAAATCACAATCTTGTTGTAAATAACAAAAAATTGCACTCAATGGCGGAAAGATGATGCTGTGGAAAAAATTCTCTCTGTGGACTCCAAGCACCCGAAGTTATCAGAACAATATAACTGTTCTGTTTATGCACGAAGAAAGATAATCTGTTAATGTACCAAGAAGGATCGAAAAGAAACACAATAATTTTTTCCACGCTAGTAACATAGCTGGAATGTTCCAACTTCACGTCGACATAGTTTGAAGTTTGCGCTGTTTTATTTTCATGTGTAGCTCTCGCGAAAGAAGCCTGAACTACGAAACAAAAACAGCGCGCATGTTGCTGTTGTCAATATGAGAAAATCAGCGCAGTTTAGTTCGATATTTGAGGGCCAAAGGGCACAAAACCTAGTGAAATTCACATGGATAAGCATATCATGTATGGGAGCGACTATGTCGACGGTCTCCATGTGGTGTGCATTCTTGCAAGATCACTGTGTGAAACTTAATGATTTGCCACCCTCGTGGCAGCCGATAATAGCTGCACTCTCGCAGAATGACAGTTCATACGCCACCTGGAGACACAGCCACCGTACATAAAGACCTCCCCACGTCCTTCTGTATTTCTCTTGGTTTATGTCCTTTGGCGACAAATATCGAACTACACTTCACTTCTCTTCACAAGCTGATGACCGTAATATGCGAGGAATTCTTGTTCCGTAGTTCAGGTTTCATTTCTCGTGGCAGGCGAATATTAAAACACAATAAACTCCGTAGCGCAAACTTCACAGTATATCACTGAGCAAATTCCACATTTCGGCTGCAAAAATTATTGTGCGTTACCTTCCGATCCTTTCTCGTAATTGAAATTAGGTCACTAAAGCATTTACAGCTGTATTATTCATCTATTGTAGCAGCTTAAGTTGCATGATATAAAGAGACTCGAATCCCCGAGTCATAGTTATCGCGAACATCAACCAGTTTCTTCGATTTCAATCTTTGCATTGATATGAGCATTAATGAGTCTTGGATGCAGACCACCACAACCGCTCCTCGGCGAACCCTTGCCCCTGCCGGCCGCGGTGGTCTAGCGGTTCTAGGCGCTCAGTCCGGAACCGCGCGACTGCTACGGTCGCAGGTTCGAATCCTGCCTCGGGCATGGATGTATGTGATGTCCTTAGGTTAGTTCGGTTTAAGTAGTTCTAAGTTCTAGGGGACTGATGACCACAGATGTTAAGTCCTATAGTGCTCAGAGCCATTTGAACCATCCCCCGCCCTTCCCCCCCCCCCCCTCCCCCCACAAGGAGTGATAACCTACAGAAATGCTGGACAATTTCTTGTTGTAGACCTGGAAATAATAGGAAGGAACATCCATGACACTGATAGTTAAGTATTTTACGAAACCCATGACGAGTGTCCAAGTATCCATTAATCTTACTACCAGTTTCGATTAGAATTCACGAGCAGTGTAACAAGTAGCAAGAATACATGACCGCTACGTGCCATATGTTTCATAAAACGCATAAAACGTGTTGCACTCGCCTTCAAAGAAAAAGATTCACTAATGATTTGATTTGGTCCCGATGATTATGACGTTTGGTTTCTGGGGCTCTTAGCGATGCGGTTATCAGCACTCGTACAGATTCTCAATCTTTTCACAGTCCTGTCTCCCCATTGTGCCGAATGTAAATGAAACGATGTGGACAACACAAACACCAAGTCCCCATTTAGTCCCGAGAGCGTATCCGTAGAGCGTAGAGGGTTAAGTCGAGGTACGATCTCGGTCTGGAACAAATTTATAGTTTTCACAGAATATAATCACGAACTTACCGGTTTTGCAGAGCCTTATGAATAGCTAGGTCGTTGTAAAAGACAGTACATGTCTTGCTAACACAATGTGTTCTTATCAAAATAAAGTAACACGAAAGAGAAAAGACACGTACCTGTTCTACACTACTGCGGGAAATTACTTTGTACCACAAATGTAATGAAAATTTGTCATTTCTACTGGATATCTATTTTAAATAAAACATGAAAATTAACGACAGTGAATACGCAAATGATGTTCCAGGAGGGTAGATGAGGAAGAGGTATGTTTGCATTTAGGGACAACTCTTACGTTATTTCACCGAATAATTGTCACAAGGCTTTGTTACGCTTTAAACAAGACAGTAACGAAAGGCAGATGATACAGATTCCCTAAAAGCTTAGTTCTGATCCTTTAATATGATCAAAGAGAGAAAATAAATTGGAATGTACAACAGATGGTTTTTAAACGTAGTAATCTATGAGCTACACTTATTAAAAAATACATCAATAATTACAGATAAGATTTTAATAAGTGCTGCATAAGCTTCACCCTAAATGGCTAATTATTTTCATTCAAAACCGCCTTAACTAAGACTACCCGTTTGTAGAATAACAATGAAATTGAAACACTGTGGTTTTCTGTTGCAGTTACAAGATATTAAAAGTAATAGCAATAAATTTCGCAGATTTTAGTTCATCCTACCCAGTATAACAATAATCCATGTCAGAAAAGAATTAAATTACAATACTATCAAATAGATTCTGAATTTACCGCTATCACTACTAAGTTTGATGTCGGGGATATTTGTTTTTTGAGATAGGCCAATAAAAATGAATATCTATACGTGACTGAGACAAAGAATGATTGCTTACTTGAAGCTGAATAAAAGAGCAATGACCTATGATAAACCTAAGAAATTACGTGTATTCCTCAATGGAATGCGCGTTATGTGCTCAAAAGTACAATAAATGATAACTTGGGCGAATTTCACTTGGAACAGACTGTTCTATTAACAAATGGTGCAAACCTCCAATTGAACAGAAGATAGCTATGCAAACGCGATTGTCTTTCCAAAATCTGTTCAGCTCGGAAACCAGATCCAAGACTCAAGTAAATAAAGACAATGAAAAGCCACACAAGTTGAGGAATTGGTCTTTAAAATTGTGAGCTGCTCAGAGCAAAAGCAGCGCTAGCGATAAGAAACCAACACTTGCTCGATCGATTCAGGGAAAACTGTAGAAGCCCGCGACCAGGCGTCTCTCTCTATGTACCCTCTCGGCCATGAGTCACTGAACCCACACCCCGACTCCTCTTGATTCCGCTCCACTCCCCTAAATAAACCGCTTGGAGGGGAGGATTCACAACTTTTGCCACAATGATAACCAAAAATTTCTCTCAACACGCTGACACGCATGGGAAGCCAGCCAAAACTTCTCCACTGCCGATTACAGCTTCCCCGTTAACTACCCTGAGATTTGTACACTGTATATGCTATTTAATCACTCATTGGTTTAGACATGTACGCTAAAGCGCCTATGCCGATGACCCGACTGGCTCACATCATCCAGACAGATTCTGGAACTTTGTCACTCCGAGGATGGCACCATGTTAGTGTCGCGTATCACCAACCGCCGATAGGAAATACAGACTCGTCACACCATAAATGTGCGGGGGACCTGTGGTCGCCCCGCTACATCTTCCAAGACTGTGCTGCCTTGCGGACAACGGAAACCCGCCAGTGTGTGCCCACAACATTTCTGTGAACCAATAGACCAACAGGTGAGGGCTTGAGACGCCTCATGCCCCATATACATAGCGCCACGATGACCCAGGCCCATCTCTGCACCCTCTAAAGCCTGCGTTACGGAGGGGAAATTCATTAACCTTACGCCAGAGGCAACTCAATAAGTGTTCCTCTCCAGCACATACATACCTTCGTAAAGTGTACATGTGATGGTAATGTCACAGTATTCAGACACCAATCAGTGTACATCAGTACTGGATGTGTCTGACCTTCGCCTTCACGACGACCTGATCTCTGCAGGCGACATTTTTAGTTAGGTGTCTCCATATCTCTGAAAGTCGCACATGGGGAAGCTGTACAGTGTCTCAATACCCTTGACCAGTGAGTCTTCCCACATTACAACACGTGGACCATCAAATCGATCATGTTCTGCGTTCTTCCTGGGTCCATTACATATCGTCACGAGGCGAGAGGTGGGAACACGTAATACACCCAGTAGCATTCGAACTTGTCCTCCAAATCCTGGAACACGGTACACTCAACGATCAACGCATTGCGACCCTGTACTCCTTCCCCATCTGCGTCTTTTCATGTGTGCATTCGGCCCTGACATTATTTTTATAGATGATAATGCGCCACCACATCGAATAGCACAAGTGGAGTAACTCTTGGGACGAGAAGATATTCGGCGAATCGAGTGGCTTGCACGTCCTGTCTACTTAAAAAACCGCATCGAGCACATGCATCAACCGATAAAGCGGTTGTCATCTGCGCTGACAAAGGAATGAATCACCCTAACACAACTTCTTATCAAACTGGTGGGGAGCATGGAAGTACGTTTGAGAGCGTACATTGCCGTTCGTGGTGATCACATGCCCTGTTAGGAACCGTGTCTCGTCTTTTTAATGTTCTGGGGACCACTATAAATCGCGACGACTTCAGTGTAATTGCTGTCCTTTAATAAAAGTGTCATTTCTGTTCATCTAACTGCGTATTTCTTTCAGATACGTTCTCTACTCATCTGTACCATTTATTTCTAAGTACGGTCGAAGTTCCAAAGCCCTAATGACACATTATGAGAAAGTTACTTTCTTCCTTAAGTGTTTCACACCAATGTATGTCGTACAGCAAGTGACGCTTTCTGTTTTCGTACATTAATGACTTAGGAAACACAATAACTTAAATGGGTTGAGAAGTGTGTTACTTCAACAAATCCAATATAAACAATGTTTACTACAAGACCATTGTACAACTCTGTGAGCACTGAGCTTCGAACAACAGCATTCACTTATGAGTATCTGTTCTGCCTTGCCCCATGCATATTTCGATTCTCTAAGAAGCAACTGCCGTTCCCCGATTATTATCAGACTGTCTGCAAGTTCTGCAAGTGCTTTGAGCACTATGGGACTTAACATCTGTGGTCATCAGTCCCCTAGAACTTAGAACTACTTAAACCTAACTAACCTAAGGACATCACACACATCCATGCCCGAGGTAGGATTCGAACCTGCGACCATAACGGTCACGCGGTTCCAGACTGAAGCGCCCAGAACAGCACGGCCATACCGGCCGGGCTAACCATCAGGGTGTTACAGTTTGTAAACATCAGATAACAAATTCGTCTGTCTGCGCCATATACATATTCCACCCTTTTCTGAAGCCATGGGAAAAAGTAGTACATTGGGAAAAGATCCGTATTCGTCCGCCGTCGTTCCTGCGTCCCACAGCCATACGTTTTAAATAGAGCATTGCTTTTATAATCTAATTCTACAAAAGAAGCAGTTCAGCACTTGCCATGTTGGGATTCGGAACTAAATACACATACTTCTGGTGGGAAAATGGTCTCTGTTTCACTTCATTAAGGTAATTTAAATCTTTCAAATGTTACATTATTACAGTGCTAATACTGCATTACAACTAATAATTTCAGTTAGTATTTAAAGTAATTATCAAACAGTATTCCAGTTAGTATTTAAAGGAATTATCAAACAGAAAGTTGACAGGTTTCTCTTTAAATTCCAATACATTAACACACATGTAACACCATGTGTCTTACTCCTACTCTTATAATATTAAACTTTTGAATTCTGCACGGAGTTTGTGTTTGGTTGATGTACTTTCATCTCGATGCATGATGTATATTATTTTGTGAAAAAAATAACACATTGGCAACGACGGAAATCATAACGTAACTATGTACTGGGAAAGGGTACCAATGATTATGCATATTGTGAAAAAATCAAACATTCTGTGGTGACCTCTGTAATACATACTAGCACTTCCACAAGAAATAATTAATATAACATAGTACTGATTCTGATAATTATATCTCTATGAGTAGAGTTGTTTCAACATATTAAAGTTATATCATAGTTCATTCTATCGAAATTACTGAACTGTAAAGAATTTTGTAAAATGTCACTGATAACCTGTTTCCCTCGAACCATGTGTCAGTATTTTCAAATATTTGGTTAACCGTTCTCAAAATACTTGAAATAATATTACAGTTACTCATGTCCTTGTATTATCCCGAAAGGAGGACTAAATTCTCGTCTATTTTCAGTGCAAGAGGAAGATCATTAACATGCAGCATCTGTGTTGGTGAACGATAAATGAGGAAAAATATTTGGTGAATAGGTTAAAAATTGTGCTAGAGACACAAAATAGTTTTCCCTGCATTTTGATGTCAATTTACGGCAGCGGAACTGACTTTAATAAAATCAAGGAATACAAAACAACATTTGAGTGGTCTAGTGTGTCTCGAATGTTATTTGCAGGTTAAGCTCATACTTCAAGAGACTATTCATTCTGTCACGTGTATTGAGCAAGTTCTTACACAGTTGCTCGTATCCTACAATGCGTTTTTTCGCAGGTCAGTACCAGCTAATAAAATAATATATTTGGTCCATCAAATAGCATTTCTGTGGGAGAATGATATGTCTACATCAGTCTTAGAATTCTTCTTAAATGGTAAATGTCTTTCTGTGTTTAGTATACAATAAATTCAGGAAGGAAACCGTAGGAACGATTTTGTTGTCCTCGAAATATTGTTATTCACTTAAGACGCATTCTGTGTTTGAGAAACGAAAGGGAACCTGCAGGACACGATGCCTGATGGTTTCAGTTTCAGTATACTTATTTCCATTTGACGGACATGAAAGTGATACAAACTACTTTCTGTCATACTTGCAGGATATAGACTATGGAATTACTACAGCATATATCCCAAAAACTTCTACATTGTGCAAAAGAATTACACTTTTTGGAAAACCCGTCATTATCGCCCACTGCGACGCAGAAATTTGACTCAAAAGTGCCTACTACCTTCCTCTGCAATGGCGCAAAGGCATGGCGCCTTGGCTTCTACTTGGACCTCAGCGATATTATGCACAGCAAGGTGTCGACAAGTACGAAGAAAGTGGCTGAGCTCAGAAATTCATATGAGGTGTAAGGAGTGTCACTGATGTCAAATTGCCACCAAATATCATCAAAATTCTGTTCAACGGCTCCGTGAACATAAAAAGACCTCCGGAGATGGCATAAAGAGCGTCAATTAAAGCAACACGCCCTTGGGACATTATTATAAACAACATTACGCGGTCGAAAAAGGACAGTTCACATTACGACGTGTAACTGGAAGACGTTCTTGACAATCTTTGATACCGCTGACATCACTCGGGCGATTCAACCCTTCTCTGAGGACATCGTGGGCCGCAACGCCATTCGACGTGGTCCGACCTAAATTATAAAGAATGTAGCAACCAGTCGCGGAAATATAGTTTATTTATCTTGTTGCAAATCGATTTCGACTAATATCAGTCATCATCGGTGCATTTTTCTAACCCATACGTGTTGTCAGTCTGATATCAGTCGAAATCGATTCGCAACAAGATGAACAAATTATGTTTTCGCGACTGGTTGCTAAATTCTTTATAATGTTATATTCCACGTTCGCTGCACAGAAAGGGAACCTTATGGAACCCAACATTCAAAAGCGGTCTGACCAGTCTGTATTTACTCAGGCATACAGGTTGAACCACTAGGGACCGTTCAAAACACTTCGACTATATTTGAACGTGAGCCGAAGGAATAAAGGTTATTTATGATTTTTCAGCTGTCCTGTTTCGTACGCTTTCGTGTCTTGATACTGGAGTGAGGAGCGGCGAGGAGTACGACACTGACACATGTGCCAACAAAATTGCTTAGAGCCTCTCTAAGACCTTCCAGTTTGGCAAACCTTCGGTGCACTCGCGCGCCCTCGTTAGGCACGTTAAAACTCAAGACGAATTCCTAGGTACCCGTGGTCTCTCAGTGAACCGCATCTTCACTCTCCCCGTGTACGTGGCAAGCTCTTCACAAGAACACCAATGCACTGGGGATTAGGGCAGCAATGAACCACGATAGCTGCGGCTGGTGCGGAAATGAGGACTCAGAACGGATTAACAAACCTATGTCCGCGACAAAGGAATTCGTGAAACAGTCCAGCACCTTCTGAATTTACTGCTATCCTGACATTAATTTTCTTAACAAAGCTTCCATTTTAAAAGCGTAATGTGCTTCAACTTAAGACACCCAAAAGAAGCGTAATCGCATGTATGAACTCCAGCCTGTCGACAGTTCGTAGAGCGGCAAACTGAACCGTCCAGTGCTGAATTCCGAGAAGGCTCTATCACCTGCTTGCAGGTCTGCGGAATCTGGGGTGGATTGAAAGTGTTGCCTTTGGTCTGTTACCTAGGAATCTGTCAAATGATCTCTCTGTACAGGTACATTTTGAAGTGATCACCAACGGAGCATGGGTGTCACGAGTGTGTTGCCAAACTGACAGTATCCTTGTGCGACACTTTTCAGTTTCATTCAAGAATGTGTTAATGTGGCACCGCTCTGTGATATCTTCACAGGAGGAAATGAGAAAGGAGGGCTGAATGTTCCAAGGGATGGGATGATTTCATTGACTCCCTTTGCGCCGGTGCCTAAGGTCATATCATGTTGATTGTGAGGAGCCGTGTCTCTGAAATTTTATCCTCAGTCACCCATCAGGAAAACGACTGGTTTCTGTCCTGGACGTCGCAGTTCTAACCTCCATTGCATAGGCATCAAGAGAGTGTATAAAATGTGACTCAGGTGGCAGGAGTGAGAATGTCGGGCGGGTGGATGGCTGACAGGTGACGACCTTCCTATTTTATAACATTTAAAAGTGGCGTTGAGAAGAATTTTGTTGAAAATTGATGCCAGTGTGCCCTAATTAATCCACATTACACTTCACATGGATCTCTGAACTTTGGCGCTTTTGTCGCATGTGTCGACACCTTGCTGTTTGAAGCATCGCTGAGCCCGAGGGTGATGTCGCAACGTGCAACGCTTTTGCACCGTTACATAGAAATATATTTGAGCCAAATTTCTTACCTGTTTCGCAGTGGGGGGAAAATGACGGGGTTTAAGAAAAGTGACTCTTTAAATCTTTCGTGCAGTATTTCTAAGGGTATCAAGTTACATGGTAAGAATTATATAGTATTAATTCGCAACATCCTGATTGAAAATACTAATCCTTAACGGAAAACGTCTTTTATCTACGTCATGTATTCGTCATCTTGTTTTTTAATCAGTTTTAACAGAAGTCATTAAAATAGTACATGAGGTTCTGAAAAAACCTGTGACGCTCAGTTCCTGAGTAACCTCAGCTGTTAGGTTTCATAGGTAAGCTAATCCCCAGTGACTTGGTGTTGTTGTGAACAGCTTGGCACGCACACGGAGAGAGAGAGTGGAGCTGCGGTTCATTGAGAGACGCGGCCGACGGAGCTCGGGCACTCGTTGCTGGCCCGTAATGAGTGGGACGGGATGGGCCTGGGAGTGGCCACACTCCCATCCGGTGGTCGTTCACTCGTGACGTCACATCGGAGCACAGGAAGCGCCCGAGTCAAGGTGAGCAGGCTGGCGGGCCGGCGGCCGGCAGCCGGCGGCTTCTGGGCCGCTGCCGGCGTGAGAACGCGACACCTGCGCCGGGCAGGGAGACCACAAGCTCTTCTTCTCAAGATGCAGTTTAAGGCTCAAAACGTCGGTCTTTTCTGGCTGAAAGTGTAACAAAATTAGCACAAAAGGAATATGATACAATTAATTAATTTCTTCGAGAAGGTCCGCAGGAGAGATTCTGTGATGTTTGGAAGGTAGGAGACGAAGTACTGGCGAAAGTAAGGCTGTGAGAGCGGGTCGTGGGTCGTGCTTGGGTAGCTTAGTTGCAAGAGCAATTGCCCGCAATAGCAAAGATCCCGATTTCGAGTCTCGGTCCGGCACAGAGTTTTAATCTGCCAGGAAGTTTCAATTAATTTCTTTTCTTTTATCATAAGGGGTACCATAGCTCATACAACAATGCCCATAAGAAACAAGAAATGGTTAAGAAAGGAACAAGAGTTAGTAGAACAAACAAAAGGCTATTCATCAAAAACGTCACTACCTGACTGACATTCGCAGGACAGATTCTGAGAATCCCCAAGTGACCATTTAAATCAACATGGATATCCTGTAAATCACATTTAAATGCCTGACAGAGGTTTCATCGAACCAACTTCACAACAATTCTCTATTAATCCACTCCAGAACAACGTGCGGAAACACTAACACCTATATCTTTCCGTTTTATCTCAAATTTCCCTTGTTTTATTATGATGATCATTTCTTTCTGTGTTGCTCGGCGTCAACAAAATATTTTCGTATTCGAAGGAGAAATCCCGACACATCGAGAAACGTCATTGTTTTAAAGATATCCTCCCCAAATCCTGTATCATGTCCGTGACACTCTCTCTCCTATTTGTAGATAATAGAAAACGTTCTGCCCTTTTTTGAACTTCCTCGGTGTACTATGTCAATACTACCTGGTGAGGATCCCACACCGCGTAGCACTACTCCAAAAGACGACGGTTAAGCGTAGTGTAGGCTGTCTCTTTATTAGATCTGTTGCGTCTCATGCGTGTTCTGCCAACGAAACGCAGTCTTTGTTTTGCCTTCCTCGCACCCTTTTCTACGTGTTCTTTCCTATTTAAGTTATTCATAATTGTAATTCCTGGCTATTTGGTTGAATTTACGGACTTTACATTTGATTAATTTATCGTGTAACCGAATTTTAACGGTTTCCCTTCTAGCACTCACTTGTATGACCCCAAACGTTTCATTATTTGGGTGAATTGCCATTTTTTGCACCATACAGATGTCTTTTCCAGATCATTTTGCAATACCTTTTAAACTTCTGATTACTTTACTAGGCGGCTGCTCAGATTGTCTTCCAAATCGTCCCCAGTACTAATTGGGGATCCGTTGATACCGCAGAATGTGTTCTACTGACCGACTCTTCATCTAGTCAGCTTGTACCACAAACTGCTCTTCTCCTGAATTCTATTCAATACCTCTTCATTAACAACGTGATCTATCCATCCAATCTTTAGCATTCTTCTGTAGCACCACATTTCAAATACTTGCATTCTCTTCTTATCTAGACTGTTTATCATCCATGTTCCATACATGGCTACACTCCACACAAATACTTTCAGAAAGGACTTCCTGACACATAAATCCATACCATTCTCGAATATTGGTGTGACCTGTGCAACTTTCCAGTCTTTGGGTACGGATCTTTCTTTGAGTAAACGGTTTTACATGGTTGTTAAATGTGGAGCTATTCCATCAACATACTCTGAAAGGAACCCAACTGAAATCTAGTCTGAACCGGAAGACTTACTTTTATTAACAGATTTAGGTTGCTTCACTACTTCAGGGATATCTACTTCTAGGTTACCCATGTTGGCAGCTGTTCTTCATTAGATTTATTGTATAAGGGGTCGAAAGATTAGAGAGATTAAGTTAGTTAAAATATTTACTTCTTCTTCTTTGGTGGCGAAAGAATTTCGGAATGCTGTGTTTAGTAATATACTCTAGCGCATTGTCATTAACAGTATTTCCATTGCTAATGCCCAGAGAAGTCATTGATTGTTTCTTGCAACCAGCATACTTTACATACGATCAAAATCTCTTTGGATTTTCTGCCAGGTTTCCAGGCAAGGTTTCATTGTGGAAACTATTACAAGCATTTCTAATTCAACTCCGTGCTAAATTTCGAGCTTCTGTAAAATATCGCCGATCGTAGGGCTTTTGCGTTCGTTTAAATTTGGCACGTTTTTTTTCGTTGTTTCTGCAACAGTTTTCTGGAGATCGGCTTCGTCCTGTGTTAATTTATTTGCTATACATTTCTTAACTGCCGTCGATACTATTTCCTTGAATTCAAGCCACATCAGGTGTACACCTACATTGCTGATTTGGAGAAATTCTCTCAGGAAGGCGTCAAATTAATTATTGTCTAATTTTTTAAATATATACACTTTTCTTTTTGGTCGATTTTGGAGTCACGGTATTCAGTCTTGCTACGAGTACCCTGTGTTCACTAACCCCAGTATACGTTCTGATGCTTGTATTAGCTCAGGATTGCTTACTGCTAAGCAGTCAAGTATGTTTTCACAACCGTTTACTATTCGTCCTGCAACAGGTGTCGCCTGGCCACCGAGAGCTGTTGCAGGACGAATTGATTCACGGATCCAGTTATATGGCTCCTTCCGTGTATAGTGATTTTACGACTATGAAGAGTGGGGCCTGAAGATGGCATCAATATAATGCGGAAACTGGTAGCACATAGAAGTTCATAAAACAAAATAAATTTCTACAATACATACAGCTGTTGGTAAATAATGCATCAAGAAGTTCATGCAAGCCGTCGTCCCACGATTCATAATGGATCAACGAAGAAGGTTTACTATTCGAGGGGGTTCATGAAGTAATTGCGCGAAACAAATTTTGAGAGAATGCGTTACCACAGTTTCGGATAATGTTTTATCCGTACGTCCGGATTTAAACTTGTATTTTCACCTCCATATCGAGGGTAAATTAAAGTCATCATCAACTATATTTGAATGTGTCGGATACGTGTTTGAAATTAGACTCAAGTTTTCTTTTAACCTTTCAAAAAATGGTTCAAATGGCTCTGAGCACTATGGGACTTAACTGCTGACGTCATCCGTCCCCTAGAACTTAGAAATACTTAAACCTAACTAAACTAAGGACATCACACACGTCCATGCCCGAGGCAGGATCCGAACCTGCGACCGTAGCGGTCGCGCGGTTCCAGACTGTAGCGCCTAGAACGGCTAGGCCACTCCGGCCGGCTTTTAACCTTTCAGCGATTGTATCATCTAAGCTGGGAGGTCAGTAAAAGAATCCAGTTATTATTTTATTCCGGTTGCCAAGAGTGATACCTGTCCATGCTAATTCACAGGAATATCTACTTTAATTTCGCTACAGGATAAACTACTTCTAACAGTTACAAACACGCCGTCGCCAATTGTATTTAGCCTAACCTTTCCGAACACCGTTAGGTACTTTGCAAAAATGTGGACTGAATTTAACTCCGCCTTTAGCCATCTGTCAGTGCCTATAAAGATTAGGGCATCATTACTTTCTATTGGCGCTTGTAACTCTGGTGCTTTCCCAACACAGCTACCACAATATACAACTGTTATACCCATGGTTCCTACAAAGATTTACTTGAAGGTTTTTTTCTGGTGCAACGTACCGCAACCGCCTTCATTAGACGTTGCTTAATGTTCTCGTCACATCGAGATATGTTGGAGTTTTTTAGTTCGCTGGACAATCAAAACCAAATACATTTTCATTTATGGTATATATACCTCAGTAACTTTCCAGTTCGATCCCGTATTTTTCTGAGGAGTATCGCCTCTTTCATCTCTGTCAGTGATTTATTATCGTGAGAAATGCCATGGCACCCTCCGAGCTCCCCGAGTAAGTGTTGAGAGGAAGGCAGATGCCAGCCCCAATAAGACAGATGACTGTATTTCTCAACCCATCTTTTCTGTTTCTACTAGCTTCAGCTTTTAATTCAAAACCACGGGTTTTCTTTAACGCTGAAAATCCCGTAAGCACATACTCTTCTCTGGGTTTCTGGGATCCTTCGGTGATATCGGGAAGCAGTTTCCGGGCTTCGAAGTACAGAGTGGCCCTCGGAGCACAGTATGTCGATATTGGCACTTTCACGTAGCGCACTGCGAGCCAAACATTTCTTTGTATTCGCTGAGAAGAGCATGGTCCACCGGATTTGGGGTGGATGAACGTGGTTTAACGTAGGGAGTCGATTGATGGGCGTAGAAATATTCGGCAGGATTCATTTGTTCCAAACCGAATTTTTTACACGATAATAGGAGATGAAATTCGAAGACCAGAGCTCAAGAATCCCCATCTGGCAATACAAAGTCTTAGCTGAAGATTTTTTCTGTTCGTAGTTTCGAGGCCGTCTTCGTTAGACGTTGCCTAATGCTTAATATCCTCGTAACACCTAGATGTGCTGGAGTTCCATAGCAGAGACAGACGGTATTTTCAAAATGTCTAGAAGTCTGTTGTTGTGACATCTCTTTTAGTTGGGGTTTGCTGATGCTACCATTAGTGGAAATTAAGCCATAGAGAGTGTAATTCCTGCGACAATACTTGTTCTCCTGTTTCTATGCCCGTATTTTCGACAGAAATCACCTAGTAAATGATAATCTTAAATTTTATGGACTGCAAACCAAATTCATTTCTCTTCGTCTTCGGGTGACACATAGAATAAAATAAAGAACTTAATTTACAGAGCGCTCATAAAACGCCACGTAGTGATAGACGGTTCTATTTTGTTTGACCATGTCGACTACATACAGCCGAAAAAGAATTGGTACTAGGGCAGTTTCTTGAGGGGTACAGTTACAATTTTGTTACAAATTGTTGCCATTGAGAAGATATTATGTGGTGCTGCTCATTCGCTTATACGAACAATAACACTTTTATACGGAACGTAAAACACTATCGAATATTCGACATAGCTGCTTCATACTATAAAATCTTGTGTACACCACTTACAGGTAAGCGACATAGAATAAACAGCCTGTTTGCCTGTCATGATGTGCGGAACGATTATATCTAAATTCAGGACTTTTTGCAGATGTCACCATCATACGAGTAAACAGAACACCTCTCAAACACCAAAAATACTTACACGAACAAAAGACAGTAAAAGAAATAGCTATTTTCAGCAATTACAGAACATACGCCTTAAACAAGCTCAACCACCAAATAAAACTGAAAGGCACTATTAGTGGTCACCCCCAAAAATACACAACTGGAGGGTCTGAAAACACATAGACAGAGCACACAGAAAAGGCAGGAGGCCGTCACATTGAAAAATGAAGTAAATGGTTCACATTAACAGTTAATGATAAAATAGTACATAAAATAAGTAAGGTAAAGAGGAACCAAGAGACCCAAATAACGTGCAGAACATGTAACACAACACAAAAGAGACTAAGAATAGACAGTAGAGTTCTAGAGAAATTCAAGCCTAAATATACCAACTCACATGCAACTTCTGTCAATTCTAATATTAAGACAAATGTGTTGTAATTAGCGGAAAACCTTCATGAAATACATGAATGTTCTAAGGGTGCCAGCTCATATTCCACTTTCCCAAAACACTTAATAAATGAAAACCACCACCTCATAAACATTGAAACTGATCTGTGTATTCTGAAACACAACAATAGTTCCCGCCGTAAATTAGCGTCAGAAGGAAACTACTACATACATAAGGCTCTAGTGGAAGCAAAAATGTAATAAATGATTACACAAAGCTCTGCGACACTGCGCTCTCCACTGCTTTAATAGAACAGACATATGACAGAGAACAGAAGTAGCACGCACACACACACACACACACACACACACACACACACACAGGCATACGATTAACCTCCACACTAATGACCAGTCATTAATGAATAGAATGTAATAGAGCTCTTACCGTATCTGTCAAAATTCACGTGGTACATAAATTAACGTTAGAGGGAAACTGTTACATACAGAAGGCTCAAGTGGAAGAGAGAAACTAACAAATGATCACACGATACTCTGCAAGAATACGCTCTTTACTTCTTTAGCAGAATAGACAAATGATAGAGAACAGGAGTAACACACACAAACACACACTCACACACACACACACATACACACACACACACACACACACACACACACGCACGCACACACACACACACACACACACGCACGCACACACACACACACACAGGCGCTTGGGTAACCTTCCCACAGAATCACCAATCTTTAATGAATAGATCGTATCACAGCGCTCATTGCAGCTATCAAAACTCACGCAGTACGCGATGCATCTAACGACACACTGAGCAGTAAGATGGCGTTATATTTGAATTACTGCCAAACTAAAATTTATGTTTTTTCTGTGATTTTCTGTTCAACTACAGTCTTTCACCTAACGTGAGCACACGACAGAATACGTTATGACTTAGCGCACACAAAATGGTCTTACAACAAATCTGAATATTTTATTCTTGTAAGACAGATATCTCTGATTTCATGTCTGCATATTTGTCAATGACAGTCGTTCATGCATTTGTAGCTGACATGCTGTGGGCCGAAAAACCACAAGAACCAAAGCAACATGCAGTGATCATAAAGTAGAACGGTACTACAATGTTTATTAGACCATGTATTTGGAATCAAACATATAACAACTTTTTTCATAATGTAATTTAAAGATGTTAATTTTCATCGCTAAGAATAAAGAAATCCACTAAAGATTCCGCTGTGTCACAGAAAGTAGTTTGGGGAGTAGAACAAAAAAGATGTTTGCGTGAAAACGGATTCAAAGTCCCATATTGCTTACATAAATGTACATACCGTACAAACAAAGTAAAACAATTTTGCCAATTGTGAGGGCATCTGAGGAAACGTTTTATGGTTCCAGGCAAAAGCTTTGTCTTTAAATTCATGCTGAAATCTGTAGATACATTCAGCGCTGCACGTGTCGAAGAAGTAAACAACGTTCAAACATGGTATCTACAGAGACATCATGCATTTGAAAAACAGGCCCCTACCCTCAGTCCATCTTCTATTTCAGTTACACTCGCAGTACACATGACTGCAGCCTCAGGCTCTTTAAGATTAAAGAAATCAGTTTCTCCCGCTATTATCTGTGTACTACATTTCGGGGTAAAGCAACTAAATCCAAAATAGTATTTTATGAACTACACCTGGTGTTACACCAAAAAAATCCTGAAAGAAACCTCTTTAAAGTATTTGGCGTTTTTTTAACATTTGTTAGCGACTTTACTTTCCTTCGTCAATATCAACATATATCTTTCTTTTAAAAGAAAATTTTACGATATGTGACCATTATATTTAACAAAATTCTTTGTATCGTTACAAAGAAGCATGGCTCTCACTTTAATAACTAAGTATTATGTAATATATAAAACTTCTTTCATAATTTGTGAATCCTTCCTAGATATTCCAAAAACATTACCTGGCAAAATTTGCAAGTTCGTCCCGTTACAATTCCAGTCCATTCCCGTTTCATTCCCGTTGCATCACAGGTTCCTTTTCCACCTTTGTCTCCAAGCTCATTTGTTTGCCTGTCTTTCTTAATATTACCCATTATGCATATCTTCTCTGTGCGTTGAGTAACCGTAATTATTCGAGTGATTTTAGTGCTAACACTCCATCGTCACTGCCGAAAATTAAAAGCTGGAAGTATCACTGAGCTTAAGAAGTGTAATTCTGAAATATCAGTCTAACTTTCCAAATGCTCTCCCTTCCACTCTAATCTACAGCTTTCGCACTCCATCCAGTCACTGTCATTAACAGTTCAAAATGAACTTGTCTACAGGTTCATTAACAATTTGCGCAAATTTTCTATTCAATGTGGTGATTACTTGTGGCTTTTTCCTCAAGTACACTGTCAAACTCCCTTCATTTACTTACTACATTCGTTGTTGAAGTTCATCGTAACTAGAAACAGACAGTGACAAATCAGCATCAAGACGAAAGTGGCCTACAAATAATCTGTTAAACAATTTTTCTTTTCTATTTTCTAATTTAAGAATCAAGGGCCCCTGTATTTTGTCGTCGGGTAACCTTTTTCCAAGTTCCTTTCCTGACAGTCTTCCGCCTTTTCAGCATTCGTCCTAGACGGCATTATTCCTCTGTTTACCGAGGACAGTTAGCAAATACTTAGTTAATAATGAGCCAAAACCATTCTCAAAATTTATAACTCCGACACAAATTATTATTACGTAGTCACTATAAATAAATATTACAGCCTAAATCAGAATTTCTGTTCCTTCTAGTTATCTTTTGCCAATACACTGCGGCTCTGGGCACCGGTTCCTTCTGTGTAGTGGGTACATTAATTATGATGAAATAACAGTTATGCTAAACTAAACCTGTCCCCACCAACAAAACGAAAAGATATATATTTACACTGTACTCTTTTATTCTTATATATAGTGAAAATCGCTGAAGTTCCAACATGTTACCAAGACTTATCATCGTTATATCTCTGTTTCGTAAAATGGTACATGGCTAACTGATTTTATAAAAAACTTAGTAGATCATATGGAGAGCGTTTAATTGCTCTGTAGTTCAATATGCTAAGTGTCTCTCCTTTTATTACAGTCTGCAGAGTTCGATTACCTGAGAATGTTCCTCTCCTTCGAGAATGGAGTATTGGTATGAAATGTATCCCTCTGAGTAGCACATAATAGCTGGTTTTAACATATACTAGCTTTCTCCAAGAATGTCTTTAGTCAAGATCTGCGAATGGTTAACAGAGACTGATGTAGATATTATGATCTCTTTGAGAACATATCTCAAAGAGCAACTGACAAGGCAGATCAGGTGCTGCAGCCCAACATTGATGCTTTTTCTTGAGATATATCAGGCTCTAAATGTAATACATCTCGACAAATCCAAGAGTTGGTGATTTAGAATCAATGCAAAGATGCTTACGGCGGAAATTTCATGCTAAATGGGACGGCGGTCAGGTGGCGCAAGAAGTCTACTTCCATTTGCGTCGGTTAAACTTTTACTTCATGCAGTATTTTTCATTCTTTGGCTGTAGAATTTTACTGTGCTCGAGGAAAGAAAAGTAGACAGTGTACGTAGATAGAAACGTTTTGTAGAACCTAGGTGCCGTCTCTGGTCTTTCTTGTGTGTGTGTGTGTGTGTGTGTATGTATTATTATTTGATATTATTATCAAAAAATACTTTTTAAGAAATTTCAAACTGAAATAGCCAAAAAATTATTACGCATTCCTGACAGTCTCTATCTTCGTTCCCTTCTCTCTCTCTATCTCTTCCCCCCCCCCCTCCCCCCACAGTCCTCTTCCTCTCGTGGTTTGCTTATTTCTTTTTTTCCTGTCGAGACTCCAAAATATAGTAAATACCAATTTTTAGCGATTTCTAGGAGACCCTTGTGTCTGTTGTCTAGTGTGTATCCTGAAGATTCCAGCTGGTATCAGACGAATACGTAAGCGCTGTGACCTAAGTCATTTCACAAGAGTTACCTCCATGTGGCTCTCGGTCTATAATGCCGCAGTCTGAGGAAATCACAGGGTCTGGCGTTTCCTCGTGGAGTTTCTTGTCCGTGTCACTTGGCGATTCC
Source organism: Schistocerca piceifrons (assembly GCF_021461385.2). Taxonomy (NCBI): domain Eukaryota; kingdom Metazoa; phylum Arthropoda; class Insecta; order Orthoptera; family Acrididae; genus Schistocerca; species Schistocerca piceifrons. The sequence continues at coordinate 602,656,400 of NC_060139.1, read as the reverse complement.
AAAGTGCTGAAATGCTGAGGTCCAGCACGTATGGCTAGGTAAGTAGGAGTTGTGCTAGGGAACACAACTGCTCAATCTGCGCCGGTGCCCCGCGAAGACGTGCCGCTGTCCCACGACGGGCGCCCCGCGGCCGGAAGCACCTGAGTCACGCCTTCCTGCCGGCTCCCGCATTGTACCGCATGCCAGGTAATCGCTGCCAAATTACCCACCGCATTGTGCGACGCGCCACACAATGAGGACCAGCACCTGCACCCACACCTGCAGCTCAGACCGGGCTGGGCTGCTACGCAGACCGCTCCCAACCGTTCCACTTCCCAACTAGGGACCCGGAGCAGGCGTCTCATTTATTATACTTATTTACTATCAATTTATAGACTAATTCACTTTAGTTGTTAGTCACAAGTAGTTGAGACATAAGGAATTCTGATAATGCAACGTTTCAGCATATGAACTTCATCATCAGGTACTTATCTTCGTTTATCATCCATTTATACACTAATTCACTATATTTAGTATCCTCAATTAGTTGAAACTGAAGAAATGTTGGTAATTTGACGTTTCAGCATACAGGCTTCATCATCAGGCGCTCGTAAACAATAAGATAAACTCTAAGGTTTAAGACTGGATTAATGGATATGGTCCACTTCCTCCGATCTGCGAACCGACGAACCCATCCAGCTATAGGGGAATATTTGACTGAGGCAGAAGAGCAATAAGTGACAGACCATATCATCGAACCAACTCTTTTGCGAACTGAGACCTTCTTTACTGCTGCCCCACATTTCTTTTAGATATCATTGCTCAACTGCGACAATAACAAAATCAGGAAATTGCTTGATGCAATGTTTATTAGGCTGTCACTTCCCAGAATCCAGAGATTCATTACCAAAATTCTTATTATATTGTAGTATCTTAACGGTATGCAGGAGAGGGCGTGAAGGCGCTAGTGTAACAAGGTGAAATAAGTGCGTGATAAATCTGGGTCGGGATCAAAACCAAAACCTATGATTTGTATACAGACGCTTATAAACTTACTTTTTCTGTTATTCTGTTTTCTTTACAGTCCTTTCCTCATAGTAAAGACGATTGCTCTCTAGATTTTTGCCTTCCTCGTTTGTAGCTTCTTCAGATTTTCCTTCATTCTTTTTAATTTTTGTTCTTGATGTTTTGAAAGGAGTTTTAGTTAAGTCTTAGGAAAGGAGATCTGTGATATTTCACAGCATGCAGTCTGCTATATAGTGTGCGGAATAAGTAAGTCAATAGTCAACTAAATAAAATAAATAAGTAAATAATTAAATTTTTCTTCTATTACTGCTTGACACACTTTCATCACTTACTACACATAATTTTTAATAAACTGAAGTTCAATGCTTTCTTTTTACACCACCTATGCAACCAACAAAATTTATTTCTGTTGTGTATACGCTTCACAGTTCGAGATTCGCCCACTTTAGTACCTTTTTCAGTTTTCTTGTCAACTTTGGGTTTCTTTATGATTAACGCTCGGTCTTTAACAGGCGAACTTACTTAAAATTTATTTAAAATTCCATGAGAATCTTCCTTTGTAATTTGGCTCTTGATTCATCATTTATAAAAGACAGTTCAATGACAATAGCTGAAGAGGAGTACCTGTTGACATAGAAATCAACGATTTGGCACGTTGTGGACGCCCGGAAGAAGACAACATGGTGCATCTGTCAGGCACTGAAGTGTGATTTGCATGGTATCCACGTAGATTTACATGAGTAAGGGAAATAAATAACACAATATCTGATAAGGTTTTGTGTTTCAAACAACATAAACATACTAACATATCAATTAATATTGTATTCTCCGAGACTTGTCATTCTATGTACCAAAGCCTTCCAAGCCTTCTTCAGCACGCACAACATTTCTTATTTGTTACGTTTTCGACTAGTCAGTCTTTTGACTTATTTGATGCAGCCCGTCGAAAAATATTTTTCTATTTTGTATAGTTGTTTGTTAAATGTAACTGCAGCCTACGTCTGCAGTTATATGTTTGATGTACTTAAATCTCTGTTTTCCCGACTCTGGCGCAACCCCGCTGCACCTTGAAACTTCAGCCAGCCCAGAGACAATGTGCTGGTGTGTTTAGTGCCATTTTCTATCATCGTGAGTTTATAAGTGTCAACAGTCTCCTCAGGGCCACTTGCGGAGGGAGCGATAGGATGTTTCATGTAATCCTTGATTTCATGTGACTCTGTATACAGGGTTATTACAAATGATTGAAGCGATTTCACAGCTCTACAATAACTTTATTCTTTGAGATATTTTCACAATGCTTCTCACACACATACAGAAACTCAAAAAGTTTTTTTAGGCATTCACAAGTGTTCGATATATGCCCCTTTAGTGATTCGGCAGACATCAAGCCGATAATCAAGTTCCTCCCACACTCAGCGCAGCATGTCCCCATCAACGAGTTCGAAAGCATCGTTGATGCGAGCTCGCAGTTCTGGCACGTTTCTTGGTAGAGGAGGTTTAAACACTGAATCTTTCACGTAACCCAACAGAAAGAAATCGCATGGGGTTAAGTCGGGAGAGCGAGGAGGCCATGACATGAATTGCTGATCATGATCTCCATCACGACCGATCCATCGGTTTTCCAATCTCCTGTTTAAGAAATGCCGAACATCATGATGGAAGTGCGGTGGAGCACCATCCTGTTGAAAGATGAAGTCGGCGCTGTCGGTCTCCAGTTGCGGCATGAGCCAATTTACCAGCATGTCCAGATACACGTGTCGTGTAACGTTTTTTTCGCAGAAGAAAAAGGGGCCGTAAACTTTAAACCTTGAGATTGCACAAAACACGTTAACTTTTGGTGAATTGCGAATTTGCTGCACGAATGCGTGAGGATTCTCTACCGCCCAGATTCGCACATTGTGTCTGTTCACTTCACCATTAAGAAAAAATGTTGCTTCTTCACTGAAAACAAGTTTCGCACTGAACGTATCCTCTTCCATGAGCTGTTGCAACCGCGCCGAAAATTCAAAGCGTTTGACTTTGTCATCGGGTGTCAGGGATTGTAGCAATTGTAAACGATAAGGCTTCTGCTTTAGCCTTTTCCGTAAGATTTTCCAAACCGTCGGCTGTGGTACGTTTAGCTCCCTGCTTGCTTTACTCGTCGACTTCCGCGGGCTACGCGTGAAACTTGCCCGCACGCGTTCAACCGTTTCTTCGCTCACTGCAGGCCGACCCATTGATTTCCCCTTACAGAGGCATCCAGAAGCTTTAAACCGCGCATACCATCGCCGAATGGAGTTAGCAGTTGGTGGATCTTTGTTGAACTTCGTCCTGAAGTGTCGTTGCACTGTTATGACTGACTGATGTGAGTGCATTTCAAGCACGGCATACGCTTTCTCGGCTCCTGTCGCCATTTTCTCTGACTGCGCTCTCGAGCGCTCCGGCGGCAGAAACCTAAAGTGCGGCTTCAGCCGAACAAAACTTTATGAGTTTTTCTACGTATCTGTAGTGTGTCGTGACCATATGACAATGAATGGAGCTACAGTGAATTTATGAAATCGCTTCAATCATTTGTAATAGCCCTGTACTTTCTTGTGAAACTGATTTAATGTTAGATGCAGTTATTCTTGTGAAGATAATTTTTCAAGCATTTATATAAACTCTATTTTAAAGTTGTGATACAAAAGTCTTTTAATTAGTAGATACTGCCCTAGGAAATAAGCACAATAGATGACAAATATTACTTGCTAGTTTAGATTTAGAGAATGAGTGTGTTTCTTAGATTATAATTATTTCCCGTTTATGTCTCTTGGATACCTAAAATCTGGTGAATGATTGAGTAGGGGTAAATCACTGAGGGAGAGAAAGGTTAGAACTCCACGGAACTGTAACATGATTAGGGACGTTAGTCGTCGCTCACCTTAGAAATTCCATATGAAAAATACTTAGCAATGTTCATACGATTTTCTTGCATGCACACAGCTTTTTGAGAGCGAGCGACCCATGTGCTAAATGAGGTCAAGTGAGGATGGTTTCCCATGCGCGGTCTTGGTCGGCAGTGTCAACCCTATCACTTATGTTATCGTTGCGAGTTCTAAATACTATTTGTTGATTTCTCTGTTCCATGCCACACTATAACATTTTGAAGTGAGACACTACACATGCGGAGATTAACCGTAGGATTAGGACTGTTAGAGAGGACAGATCACCCTCTCTCTTATTTTCATATACAAGGCTATTTTTTAATGTTGTTATTACACCATACACATAATTTTTGTGAGACGACAGGAAGTTATCAACATGAGTAGACAGGTACATTGATAATGTATGTAGAATCTTTATGTTAACTCGCCTTCGATCAGTATTTCCTGCAGATGAGGACCAATAGGCGGTTTGGTTATTTAACAGTAAATCATGAAGTGGACATTCGGGGGTTGGAAGCCACATGCAGCTGCCAGGGAGAGAAACATCTCAAAGCATTTATCAGGAACAGAACGCTGGTCCCAAGAATTTCTCGCACCGGTGTGCAGACAGTGTTTTCGGCCGACGAGGTGAAAAACTGCCTCCCTGAATAAGCCTGTCAGACGTTTCTGGACACAACACGGAGTGCAGGAGAGAAGTGGGTCGCTCGACCAAGACATTTCGATAGTGTTGTAAATGTACATTGTGTAAAAAGGTGGTGTCCAAAAAAATCCACGAGTTTTCTTATTCACCCTGGACGGACGTTATTGATGGAACCGTCAGGTGGTGTTGTCCCTTTGCCTGTCGAGTTTTTTTGGAAAGCAGCCCTTGACAAAAATTTTCGGACAGAATGCAACATTAAAGCAGCTCTGAAATGGTCTATAGTGTGGCACAAGAGGACTTCTCTTAGTTTAGCCGAGACCCCTGCTCGGATATGTTGCAACTTTCGGCACACCAAGATAAAGATCTCTGTGATGAATGTGTTGCTCACTTTAGGCCTAAAGAAAAACTCAAAATATGCTGCCTGAAGTGCAATGGGGAAAAGAAAGTTGCTGAGTCTTATTTTCATGCGCGACATTTCGGAACATATTGGTAGCGCGTTCTGTCACATGAGTACCGACAAGCTACTTCTAGTACTGCTACAGTATTCACTTTCAGATTATCCTACGCCTGATTCTATAACAACCTTTATGGGCAAATGCGAGTCTGTCCCGATACGTAGGATTCATGATATTTAGACTGTTAGATAGCATTGAATACGTCCGTGCCTGCTTCGTCAGCACTACAGAAGGTTCTTGGTCGTTGAATAAGATCTCCTCATGTGGGATCCCATCCACTATGTGTTCCACACAAGACGCTCAAGAAAGCTGACGTTCATTGAACTCAGCCCTGAGAATCGTTAGTGGTACAGCGAGATCCACACCTATATACTGGCTGCAAATACCATCGAATGACTGTCCAGCATATCTTCGTCAAAAGGCGGGTCTCTACAACTTCGCCAGCATGTTTCTCTTCACAAATATTTACTCTCACTGCCTAGAAAACATGTGAAAACCAGAAGAACAGCGTATGAAGTAGGAGAGCAGATGCTCTTCACCGCGTTAAACCGCGACTCAGAGACGAAACGTTAGTGGCTAGCGAAGGAAACCCGTCGCCACGAACGTATTGACAAAGCAACTGTTAAAGATGTCACTGAATTGAATATGCACAAGTGAAACTTTTCCACTAAAACTACGTGTGATTGTGGCGAGATTTAGAAAATGAGCCCACTCTAAAGGAGTGTTCTAACAGACGATTCCCTGGTGGCATTAAAAGTCTACATGAAGCATCCATCGAGATATTCAACTGGATTGTATCTGTCGCGATTCGTATACAGTCTGGGATATTTGATACTTATGTAGCGTAAATGATACAACAAGCATTTTTTAAAGATCCATTGGATTTGCTGTAATTGGTGCAACGATAATGACATAAAACAGCTACTCGAAAGTTATCGGCGTACTTTTGATATATATTGTACACTAACTATGTCTCCTTCGAAAGTACAGGTGACGGGGCAGTATGCTACTTTCACCGTCAAGTACGCGTAGTTCAACTGCCATTGTCAGGATCTCCCAATTCAATATATTCTGCAAGAAAAAAAATTCATCTTGTTGCTCTGTGGCAGTACTGTGGCTAGAACAAGTTAAGCGTGACGTCGCGCAGTTTACTATGTCGATGATGCCGTTCGATCCAGGACTCGATTTCGATAATCTGTTGTGGCAGTATAGAAACTTATGGACAATACCCATTCTGAAACAAGTAAGACATCGGCGATAATTCTTGTGGTTCCACGATACGCATTTAGTGTCTCCAGATATGAATTACGTTACGAGGGCCCTTCAACAAGTAAGGCAACACATTTTTTTCCTGAAGACACGTCCTTTTAATGTAGGATTCCAATATACCACATTACTCCGTGGCTGAACAATATTATTTTCCAACATAATGTCCGTTGAGAGCGGTAGTCTTACGTCACCTTACTGCTAGGACTTGTCCGCCCCGATAGCTGAGTAGTCAGCGTGACGGATTGCCGTCCTATGGGCACGGATTCGATTCCCGGCTGGTTCGGAGATTTCCTTCGCTCAGGGACTGGGTGTTGTGTTGTCTTCATCATCATTTCATCCCCATCTGGCACGCAGGTCGCCCAATGTCGTGGCGAGAGTAATAAGACCTGCACCAAGGCGGCCGGATCTTTCCGTCAGGGGCCTCCCGGCTCATTCCCATTACTGCTAGGACCTGTAAGCCCGCACGACACCACTCTTCTGGACGCCGTTGGAGCTACGACTTGCGGCATCAATAACATCCCCACCATCCACATGTTGCTTTCTGCAGAGTGCGTATTTCATTGGGCCAAACAGATGAAAATTGGAAGTAGGGTGGACAAGGAAGAACATTCCAACAAAGATTTGTGAGCGCCTCTCGGGAGCGCAGACTTGTATCAGGCCTTGCGTTTCCATGGATAAGAAGAAGTTCGTTCGTATTTTTGTGGCGAAGAACCGGCTGAAGTCGTTTCTTCAATTCCCTGAGCACAATCCACTACAGAGTTGATCGTTGCATCATAAGGGGGGGGGGGGCATCAAGCACATTAACAACTTCAAATTCCCGTAAGGATGTCGCCATACCAGCTGAGTGTGCGGCTCTGGACTGTTTCTTCGGATCAGAGGTGGTGTGTCGCCACTCCATGGATTGCCGTTATGTTTTCGGTTCAAAAGGATGAATCCATGTTTCATCACGTGCGACTACGCTCGCTAAAAATTGTCGCGATAAGCCTCGTAACGAGCAAGCAATTCTATTCTTTTGACAGGCGATGAGGAACCAGCAGGCACATCCCAAGTGCTGGCGAGTGTGTCAGCGGTCAGTTGATCAGCGAGGTATCTGACTGTGATTCGTCGATCACCTCGAATTACAACATTGCAGGAGTCACAGCTGTATGTGGCAGGGCAGCAGCCGGGAGATCAGATAGGCTTGGGCGCCGTTGTTGCGATGATAACATACGCCTCGCCCAAACACTCAACGTGCTTTTGTTCACTGCTAGATCTCCGTAGACATTCTGCAGGTGCTGTGGCACTCTGGTTTTTCGCCAAAAGAAACTTTTGCTTGAAACGCATCTCTGCTACAGACGCCACTTTGAGGCTCCTTATAGTGCCGTCATCTGTCGGAACTTCATTGAAGTATGGACTGAAGCTGGATAATTCCACCATGTCCCATAACAAATTCCGCATTTTTTCAACCCAAAATTGGCCGAGAAAAAAATGTGACATTGTTTATTTAACGCCGCCTGTATTTCGACCTGAGTAGTGTGCAAAGAACTCTTTTTGTGCCACGTGTTGTGCCCAAGTTTTTGCCGCTAATTCCTCCAACTGGTTCTCTCAGATGGAGAGTAAAAACCCGACCGGCGAATTCGTGTCCATTACTCTAGAAACCAGAGTATTAGGTCAGGAAAGTAAGCCCCGGCGTCGCTGCTGCAGGGGCTGGAAGCCCTGCGAGCGTCTCCGTTAATATCAGCAGGCAACATCTCGGTGCGGCCGTGAGGCACAGTTATTGCCTGGCGCCCAGGACCGGGCGGCCCGCGGAAGACAGAAGGCGCCGGCGCCGGCGCGGCATCAGGTAGCGCAGCCGACATAATGGCCACCGAACAATAGTCCGCAATCTCGAGATTTAATTAAGATAAACGGCAGTCGCGCCGCGCAGGCATCTCTGTTACGGTATGGCACGGTCCGGGCCCTCTTGATTACGGAGGCGGCGGAACAGAGCGGCGTTCGCTATTTGAACTGCGCCTGCGTGGGCCTCCCGCGAGACAATTCCGATCGCTTGGTTGCGTACTCCCCTCGTTACAGGAACTCTCTTGCAATGCACACTGCCCGTCACAGCTTCGCTCAAAACGAAACTGAAATGCTTGTCTTCCCAAAACAATGACACACGTTGTGTGTATTACAGATGTAAAATTGGAGAAGTACACGGTGTTCGAGAGGTTCCCCCTACTTGGTACAGTTGGGGAAATCATTTTATCAAAGGAAAGAGAATGAAAATTTGCACATGCTGCAGACGTTTTTAATACCTCATCTTCAGAACAAGAGAACAATTGAATGTATGTGGTTCACAACGACGGAGCTCCAGCAAACTTAGCTACATAAGAAGTGCGTCACTTCCTTGGTTAAAATTTCGAGACCGCTGGATTGTGTGCTGTTCATAACATCTCCAGCTCCATTGAAGTGCGCACCATAAATCCCAGTAGACAACGCATCATGGAGAACAATAAAGCCCCCAATTGCGCAGCGTCGGTGAGAGTGCAGCGAAGAATTATACAAATGTATAGAGGAGGAGGAGGAGGTGGAGTTTAGTGTTTTACGTCCCGTCGACAACGGGGTCATTAGAGGCGGAGCGCGAGGTCGGATTAGGGAACGATGTGGAAGGAAATCAACCGTGGCCTTTTAAAGGAACCATCCCAGAATTAGTAAAATCATGGAAAACCTAAATCTTCACGGACGGACACGGCTTTGCACCGTCGCCTTCCTAAATGCGAGTCCAGTGTGCCAACGACTGCGCCACCCCGCAAGCTTTCGAAGCATAACCACTCCAATTCACAGCAAGTTGTCAAGAAGGACTTGTAGATGTCTGAGTAAAGTTCGACAATGAAGATAAAGATCCGATAGATAAATTGCTTCTATATATAAGCAATATCATATTGGTATCTGACATAGTAATGTGGGAACTTCTATAAGCAATAGAATATTGGCCTCTGACCAAGGAGTATGGGGACATATAGGGCACATTTTACGTTAAACTGTACAGTTCACTGTCGTGGTTACCTTCAATTTTATTTGCACAGGTAACTATTTGAACTCGAGAACTACGTTAATAAAATAAAGATAAAGGTATTTCATAATTTGATAAACACATAAATAAAATTTTTACACACAAACGATTACAGTGCATAGTTCGTTCCAGGCGGTCATGAGACTTTCCACTACAGGCTTAAGTTAAGGAAGTAAAATACCAATAGCATTTACGGAACTGCCACACAAAGTATTTCTTAGAAGATGAAAGAGAAGCTTCAGATAATCAGAAGCACGGTGAAAAAATTTGGAAAATTTAAATGACAAACTTAAAAGAGAAGTAATTATAGTTATTGAAGCTGTTAAGGGAAAGACAGTTGTCTTGATCATAAGAAAAAGAACATTTCTCTACAGAAAACGATTTTATAAGGTCTGAGGACCTGACAAGAAAGTCACGAACAGAATAAGAAATAATACATCTACCCCGAAATTACCTAAACAAGAAAAATGTATTCGCCTTATCGTTAATTATATCAGCTGTCCCGGTTAAAAACTGGAAGTTCTGTATACCTTATTGAGAACATTCTATATTACATCTACTTCTGCATCAATACTCTGCAAGCCACCCAAAGATGTGTGGTGAATGGTGCTTTAGGTACCACTATCGGATTCGCCCTACCTGTTCCATTGACGAATAGCGCATCCGAAGAATGATTGTCGGTAAGAATCTGAATTATTTCTAATTTCACGAATTTTCCGTTGTGGTGATACCGCGATTCATATGATAGAAGGAGTAACATGTTACTTTAGGTGCATCCGTTATTGTTTGCTGAATGGTGCTACAACGGTCAATATGTATGTAAAAATTGTCAAGGACACTATCAGCTGTTAAGTTAATCTCCAATTTATTTGATAGGCTATCGCTGTCGGTGATATAGTGCACCATCATCTGGCCCTGGATGACGAAATTACCAGTAACATTACGGACAAGAATTATATAAGAAACGGTACAAGCTGTAGATACTGGAGAGCCTGAATGAGATTTTCACTCGGCCGCGGAGTGTGCGCTGATATGAAACTTCTGTAAAGTCTGGAAGGTAGGAGACGAGGTACTGGCGGAAGTAATGCTGTGAGGACGAGGCGTGAGTCGTGCTTGGGTAGCTCAGTTGGTAGAGCACTTGCCCGCGAAAGGCAAAGGTCCCGAGTTCGAGTCTCGGTCCGGCACACAGTTTTAATCTGCCAGGAAGTTTCATACCACTGGAGAGCCAGTTTGCCAATAGAAAATAGTATATGAGTGCGTCTGAAAATAAAGCCAACATGACCGGATGTTTAGCAATCTATGTTTATTATGTAATATGAAATATAGCATTACGAAGTGTAAAATGAGAAGTGTAGGAAAGTGGATGGTCCGAAAATGAAGTTCTTATTATACCATATGAAAGTTAATGTCAGTAAAGAAAAACGCTAATCGAAATAATGGAATCATAGACTTTCTGCTATTAATGTCATATTACTGTAACATGAAACCTAAGTAGGTTACTCGTGACTTAAGTGAAATGGAGACAATGTCAAAAAGTAAAAGAATGGAAATACTCATGTCTAGTTAAATAGTAGTATCGATATCAAAGTAGACAGCTAAACCAGTACCCCTCAATGGGTATAAGGAACAAAATAGGTATAGGGTATATTGCAATCGTGGTATGTGTACAATTTGTTGATAATAAGAGAAACTTTGAAATACATGCATGTACCAAATCCGCAAGCTACTAATTGAGTAAGCGAGAATAAGTGCCTTGTGTAACACCTGCAATAAATTACTGCGAAGTCAATGAAACAGCAAAACAGTGGCCTCTATGTAAGTCAGTTAAGGAGAGTGTGAACGGTAAAAAGAAAACCAGTCCAATAATAGACTACGAGCGTCGTAAAAGAGAAAGTATAGACCCAAAGTTGGCGTGAACTATGAATAAGAACCTAAAATCCCTAATCAGAGACGAAACCAAAGCACCACTGTCCGCACACAATCCTAAAGTGTAAAAGAGTTTTTAATATCATGGAGTAGAGGGAAGGAATGACCTGTGTAGCAGGATCGTACGTTATGTAGTCCCAGTGACTGTCACGTACTGATATTTCATCTTATGAAACGAGCCTTGCTGAGGAACAAGAAGTCAACGAAAAACCATTGTCATTCATGATAAATCGAAACTAACTTACCAGATATACTACAGAACAGGCTGGTCACACACTTAGTAATAGAAACAGTTATGGATTAAATGGAAAAATGGTTCAAATGGCTCTAATCACTATGGGGCTTAACATCTGAGGTCATCAGTCCCCTAGACTTAGAACTACTTAAACCTAACTAACCTAAGGCCATCACACACATCCATGCCCGATGCAGGATTCGAACCTGCGACCGTAGCAGCAGCGCAGTTCCGGCGGGATTAAATGAAATTTGTATGTACAGTAAAACGTTGTACAACTCTTCCCGGAACATAATCTCTCGGAATTCCAACAGTAAAGCACTCCGTAACGTGGAAAGCATCTCTTAGCGTCTGCCAGTGGAGTTTTCAGAGCATCGCTGTAATGCTCTCCCGCCAACTAAACGATCCTGTTAGTCCTATCTGGCAAACGTCCCAGGGTGATGAGCAGTAGTTAATAATGGGTTCTACAAGTGCTTTGGATGACAATGCTTTCATGAATGAGTTACATTTCCTTAAGGTACTTCTTATGGATCTTCGTGTGGTATCTGCTTGTCATGCTACTGCATTTGTATTTTGTGGTTATTCGAGTAAGATATTTTACGGTGGACTGCAATTCGTTATCAATAGCCGAGTTGTATAGTAGTAGATTTCTTCTCCTATTTACTTCCTGCCAGTCCCTGAACTACTAATTTACGCTCTGCAGTTCCTTTTTCCAAATCGCCTCTGTAATCTGCCAGGACGTTTTGAATCCTTCTAGAAGCAGTTTATTGTAGCTCGTTGAAGCAACGAAGGGTAACTGCTTTCCTTTTCTTTCATCAGTCTTCTGACTTGTTTAACGCTTTCCGCTCCTCACTAGTTCTTTTCCTGTGCCAGTCTCTACAACTCAGAATATCACTTGCAACCTTAAGTTTCTTAATCATTTGCTGGATGTATTTCATCTCTGTTTTCCTCTACAGATTTTACTCTCTAGTACCATGGAAATTACTCCGTGGTGTTTTCAAAGATGTCCTACCATCCTCCGCCTTCTTTTTGTCAGTGTCTTCCTTTCCTCTCCGATTATGCAGATAACCTCCTTATTCAACACTCTTCTGTATCACTACATTTCAAGTCCTTCGATTTTCTGTTCGGTTTCCCCACAGTCCATATTTTACAACCATACAATGCTGAGATCCAAATGTGCATTCTCATAAATTTCTTCCTCAAATTAAGGCCTATGTTTTATATTAGTAGACTTCTCTTTGTCAAGAGTGCCCTCTACTTTTTTCTGATTCTAGTTTGTTTTTTATGTCCCCCTTGCTCCGTCCCTTGTGGGTTACATTGCTGCTAGTCCAATATTCAGTAACCTTACTAAACAACACCGACAGACGGTATCAGATGCATACCTGAAGCCAAGGAACATGGTATCAACCAGAAAGCCGATGTCCATAACACTGTGGATCTCACGGAGGAACAGACAGAGCTGAGCTTCTTAGGATCCTCTTTTCGTAATCCATGTCTTTTTTGTTTTTTTTTCTTTGAACAGATTTTCGTTCTCCACAGTGTCGATAACATACGAGCACAAAACATGTTCCATAATTCTATAACAGGTTTGTGTCAGGGATATAGGGCTATAATTATGTTCATCTGACCTATGGCCTTTTCGAAAACAGGAATGACTTGCCCTTTTCTCCAATCGCAGAATTAACACAATATCAGCTTAGCATCTTATGGATCCAAGTTGCTGACAAGAATAATATATAGAAGAATGGAGAACAAAATTTAGGATCTCTTAAATGTCGATCAGTTTGGCTTTAGGAAAAGATGAAGGCACCAGAGTGGCAATTCTGACGTTGCGTTTGAAATTGAAGCTAGATTAATGTAAAATCAAAAATCAATAAACGTTCATAAGATATGTAGACCTGGCCCAATGTCAGATGGTGAAAATAGGGGTAAGCAATAGGAAAAGGCGGGTAATATACAATACGTACAAGAACGACGAGGGAACAATAAGAGTGCAAGACCAAGGACGAAGTGGTTAGATTTAAACGGATGGAAGACAGGGTTGTAGTATTTCGTCCCTACTGTTCAATCTATATATCAAAGGAGCAATGACGAAAATGAAACAAAGGTTCAAGAGAGGAATTAAACCTCAAGGAGAAGGAATATCGGTGACAAGATTCACTTATGACATTTCTACCACCAATGAAAGTGAAGAAGAATTACAGTACCTGCTGAATGACATGAACAGTCTAGTGAGTACAGAATGTGGACTGAGAGTAAATCGGAGAAAGACGAAAGTAATAAGAAGTACCAGTAAAGATTACAGCGAGAAACTTAACATCGGGCTTGGTGATCACCAACTAGATAAAGGTAAGGAATTCCGCTACCTAAGGAGCAAAACAGCCGAGGACGGACGGAGCCTCGGGGACATAAAAAGCAAACTAGCATTGGGAAAAAGGAAAAGGCATTCTTGGCCAAGAGAAGTCTACTAATATCATACAAACACCTCAATTTGACGAAAAACATTCTGAGAATGTACGTTTGGATCACAGCGTTCATGGCTGTGAAATATGAACTGTGAGAAAACCGAACAGAAGAGAATCGAAACATTTGAGATGTGGTGTTACAGAAGAATTTTGAATGAAGAGGTTATCTGTATAGTCGGAGAGGAAAGGAAGACACTGAAAAGAAAATGGGGCAGGATGGTAGGACATCTCTGAAGACATCACGGAGTAATTTCCACGGTATTAGAGGGTGAAATCTGTAGAGGATCGCAGGGATGGAATACACCCAGCAAACGATTGAGAAAGTAGGTTACAAGTGAGATGAAGAGACTGGCACAGGAGAAAAATTCGTGGAGAGCATCAAACCAGTCAGAAGAATTATGGGAAAAAAAACTATACGCTTTGTTTCTTCAAAGATCTACGATAAACTGCTTCTGGAAGAGGAGCAACCTCTTTCGCATAATCTGATCGCCGAAGTCTATAGCTCGGCGTATCTGTTGAAGAAACAAGACGAGCTCGGTATCTCTGGATCTCTGATGTGGGATTCGCATTGATCTTTATAGAACACATTTCCGTTCGCGTAAATGTCATAATATGTGGGATCATAAGACATTTTCCATAAGTCTACAACAGTAACGCCAACGACCAACGATAAACTGCTTCTAGAAGCGGAGCAACTTCTTCCATGTAATCTCTGCTGCCTATCGGCTACTTAATAATTGTAGTTGTTTACCTGTTTCGCAATCACTTACCTAAGTATTTGCCATTTCGACGTTTGTACAGTGACTGAAAGGAGGGATCATATTACGATCTTCTGCCATGAAGCTATGTATTAGGGACAGCTAAGAACTTTTCGACTAAATTACAGATGTTGATACACTCCCAACACAACACTGGCTTTGTCAGATGTTAAAAATTTATGTGCGGTTTTATCGATTAACGCACATATTTTGACAATGAAGAAATTACTCATTAAAATATACACTCCTGGAAATTGAAATAAGAACACCGTGAATTCATTGTCCCAGGAAGGGGAAACTTTATTGACACATTCCTGGAGTCAGATACATCACATGATCACACTGACAGAACCACAGGCACATAGACACAGGCAACAGAGCATGCACAATGTCGGCACTAGTACAGTGTATATCCACCTTTCGCAGCAATGCAGGCTGCTATTCTCCCATGGAGACGATCGTAGAGATGCTGGATGTAGTCCTGTGGAACGGCTTGCCATGCCATTTCCACCTGGCGCCTCAGTTGGACCAGCGTTCGTGCTGGACGTGCAGACCGCGTGAGACGACGCTTCATCCAGTCCCAAACATGCTCAATGGGGGACAGATCCGGAGATCTTGCTGGCCAGGGTAGTTGACTTACACCTTCTAGAGCACGTTGGGTGGCACGGGATACATGCGGACGTGCATTGTCCTGTTGGAACAGCAAGTTCCCTTGCCGGTCTAGGAATGGTAGAACGATGGGGTCGATGACGGTTTGGATGTACCGTGCACTATTCAGTGTCCCCTCGACGATCACCAGTGGTGTACGGCCAGTGTAGGAGATCGCTCCCCACACCATGATGCCGGGTGTTGGCCCTGTGTGCCTCGGTCGTATGCAGTCCTGATTGTGGCGCTCACCTGCACGGCGCCAAACACGCATACGACCATCATTGGCACCAAGGCAGAAGCGACTCTCATCGCTGAAGACGATACGTCTCCATTCGTCCCTCCATTCACGCCTGTCGCGACACCACTGGAGGCGGGCTGCACGATGTTGGGGCGTGAGCGGAAGACGGCCTAACGGTGTGCGGGACCGTAGCCCAGCTTCATGGAGACGGTTGCGAATGGTCCTCGCCGATACCCCAGGGGCAACAGTGTCCCTAATTTGCTGGGAAGTGGCGGTGCAGTCCCCTACGGCACTGCGTAGGATCCTACGGTCTTGGCGTGCATCCGTGCGTCGCTGCGGTCTGGTCCCAGGTCGACGGGCACGTGCACCTTCCGCCGACCATTGGCGACAACATCGATGTACTGTGGAGACCTCACGCCCCACGTGTTGAGCAATTCGGCGGTACGTCCACCCGGCCTCCCGCATGTCCACTATACGCCCTCGCTCAAAGTCCGTCAACTGCACATACGGTTCACGCCCACGCTGTCGCGGCATGCTACCAGTGTTAAACACTGCGATGGAGCTCCGTATGCCACGGCAAACTGGCTGACACTGACGGCGGCGGTGCACAAATGCTGCGCAGCTAGCGCCATTCGACGGCCAACACCGCGGTTCCTGGTGTGTCCGCTGTGCCGTGCGTGTGATCATTGCTTGTACAGCCCTCTCGCAGTGTCCGGAGCAAGTATGGTGGGTCTGACACACCGGTGTCAATGTGTTCTTTTTTCCATTTCCAGGAGTGTAGAAGTGCCGTAATAAGAGTAGTAGCGTTTCTAGAGTGCACCACGTCTTTTAATTTTATTAATGTTTTATGACAAGATCCCACTGTCGGTAACAGTCTGTCTGGCAATATTGCAGACAATATTCGGAATGAATTGGTATTGTTTCCTCAACTATATTGGTTATAAATAGATTCTTTTATGATGAAAGACTTCTGAATGACAAAAGAAATTTTTTGACGGAGTGAGGAAGACATTAGACGGGTTACTGCAGCTATCTGTACCCCACATCTTGGTTTAAACACCTCAAAAGCCAATGATAAACAAAATTTCGTAATCTTTAGGAAACCGACATGCATCGATATTATAATCCACCCGAAATCCCGCTTTTAGAAACAGAACTATTTCCAGTCATTATAGTGTAGGATGCTACGTCTGTCTTCATCACAGAACAAGATTGATGATGATATCTAGATCTTGAAGCAGAAATGAATACAACAGCTCTAGGGTTACACCTATATAACATAACTAGCTTAGCGCCTGTAGCTTCGCTTGGGAAGACTGTATGGTCTGCACTCTCTCTTCCTTTAACCACATTTTTAAGTTGTAAGCAAATTGCAACCCTTCTACACTTTTCACGCTAATCGAGGCCCTGGTCTTTTCTCAATCTACTTCTGACAAAATAGCGATTCTGGTATCTGGAGTCCTAGGTTTTTGTTAATTATGGTTTTCCGTTGTTGCGGTGAAATGCCCATAGAATCTTTAAAACCCTAACAAGTATTTCTTTAACAGAGATTTCTTTAACATATATATCCTACGTCTGTCCGAAAGGTCGTAAGAGTATCGTGTAAAAACCCAGAGCAGATCGAGTTTCTTTAGTTTGGAGTCGAGTGGAGGGTCTCAACCAAAGGACTCGCTGACTGTGACTGTCTTGGCTGCTCATTTCTAGGCCTGAGTTATCGGTTGGGGATTTGTGGGACTTTCTTTGATAGTAAAGGGGTGCGCGAAACATGCACGACACAAAGGAAGCGGCAACTCGGTTCGCAGAGTTCTTGTGGAGTGTTTAGACGGACCTCTGAGGTACTCTGAACGACACTCGCCAATCGGTACGTAGAATGGGACTTCAGACTGCGTTCAGAGTAAGGACACTTTGACTGTCAAAATGTTATCAGTGAATTGTCGAAGTATTTGTAAAAGAGGTCCCGAATTTACTGCCCTCCGGGAAAGTTCTTGCGCTCAAACTATCCTCCCGACAGAGAGCTGGCTGAAATACGAAGTGGAAATCTCTGAGATGTATAGAGAGTCATGGAACTATGTCGCAAAGACAGATTAAACATCATAGGAGGGGAGGTGTTCATTGCAGTTGACAAAAATCTTGTTACTGTTGAGGCGGAAGTTGAGTGTGACAGTGAAGTTATGTAATTGCGTATAACAGATCTACGTGAAAATAAACTATTTGTTCGATGTTTTTACTGGCCACCCGAGTCTACTGTGACAGTTCTGGAGTCATTAAATAATGTCTATTGTCAGTACCACGTAAATACCTAGATCATGCATTACTACTTGGAGGCGACTTTAACCCGCCGAGTATAGACTGGGATCTCTATGGATTCATGGTACTGGATGTAGACAGACAGTCAGCCGAAGAACACGTTTTCTGAAAACTGTCTTGAGCAGCTAGTGCGCCAACCTACACACACTGGAAATATCTTAGGCCTTGTGGCTACAAATAGGCCACACCTTATCGACAACGTCAGTAGACTATAGAAACGGAGTCAGCGATCATGATGTCCTTACAGCAACTATGGTTACGAAAGTTAATAAATCAGTTAAGAAGGCTAGGAGAAAGTTTATCTAGAAAGAGAAGATGCAGATATTAGCATCTCATTTAGACAGGCAACTGAAATCACTTACTTCCATTAAGATGGACTCAGAGGAAACATTGGAAAAGTTTAAGCAGACTGTAAATCTTGGTCTTGATAATTATGTCCGTAGTAAGTGGGTTAAGGACAGAATAAAAACCACCTTGGTTGTAATGAGATCAGGAGGAAGTAGAGGCTGTTGTACTCTCGGGTCAAAATAGAAGGTACAAATGCCGAAAAGCAAAGCGTAGTAGAGATTCGTGCGTCTGTGAAAAGATCTATGCGCGAAGTACACTACTACCATTGTAATACGTTAGAAAAGATCTGGCAGAAGACCCGAGAATCGACGAGTACGTTTGAGGCTTTCATCTAGTCACTTGTTGACAAATTTTCTGTGGCAGTTGGAGGTAGCAAAACGAAAGCCGAAGTTTAAATTTCACTTTCAAGAAATCGTTAACACAGTAGACTCGTTCTAAAGCGCCGTCTTTTGAGCATCGAACAGACTCCCGTAAGGACGACATGGTAATGAGCATCCCTGGCATAGAGAAACAACACAAGAAGTTGGAAACAAATAGGTCACAGATTCCGGACGGAAACCTATTTAAGTTTTTCAAAGTCCCTTATTTAGCTTGCATTTATCGTGAATCGCTAGCCCAGAGAGAAGTCCCAATCAACTGGAACAATGCGCAGGTGACTCCTGCTACATGAAGGGCAAAAGAACAGGTCCGCAAATTTACAGACCAATATC
This sequence comes from Schistocerca piceifrons, assembly GCF_021461385.2. NCBI lineage: Eukaryota > Metazoa > Arthropoda > Insecta > Orthoptera > Acrididae > Schistocerca > Schistocerca piceifrons. The sequence continues at coordinate 602,637,462 of NC_060139.1, read as the reverse complement.
CCTAACATCGGTTTCGTGCAGAACCCTTGAAAATATTCTCAGTTCGAACATAATCAATTAACTTGAGACTGAGAAGCTTATGTCCACAAATCAACATTATTTTAGAAAACATCGCTAGTACGAAACTCAGCTTGCCCTTTTATGAAATGATATACTGCGAAATGTGGATGAAGGGCAACAGGCATATTCCGTATTTCTAGATTTCCGCAAATCATTTCCTACGGCTGTGACAGAAAGTACGAGCACATGGAAAAATTTACGGATGAGTGGCTTGAAGACTTCTTAAGTTATAGAAAAGAGCATGTTGTCCTTGACGGCGAGTGTTCATCAGAGACAAGGGTATCGTCAAGACTGCCACAGGATAGTATGGTAAGTCCGCTATTATGCCCTACATACATGACTGATTTGGCGGTCAGGGTGGGCAACAATCTGCTGTTGTTTGCTGATGATACTGAGATACAAGAAAAGGCGTCTAAACTGAGTGAAGGAGGATACAAGATGAGTTACACTAAATTTCTATTTGGTGTGATGAATGGCAGCTAACTCGAAACTTAAGTTAGTGCAGATGAGTAGGATAAACAAACCTGTAATATTCGGATTCAACGTTAGTAGTGTTCTGCTTGACAAATTCTCGTCGTTTAAATACCTGGGCGTAACGTTGGAAAGCTATATGAAATGGATCGAGCAAGTGACGATTGTGGTAGGAAAGGTGAATGGTCGACATTGGTTTACTGGAAGAATTTTAGGAATGTAAAGACGACCGCTTTTGCGACCTGTTCTCGACTACTGCTCAAGTTTTTGGGATCCATAACAGGTCGGATTATAGGAAGACACAGAAGCAATTGAGAGGCTGGTTGCTAGTGTTGTTATTGGTAGGTTCGAACAACTTGCAAGTGTTACAGAGACGCTTCGGGAACTCAAATGGGAATGGTTCAAATGGCTCTGAGCACTATGGGACTTAACTTCTGAGGTCATCAGTCCCCTACAACTTAGAACTACTGAAACCTAACTAACCTAAGGACATCACACACATCCATGCCCGAGGCAGGATTCGAACCTGCGACCGTAGCGGTCACGCGATTCCAGACGGTAGCGCCTAGTACCGCTCGGCCACCCCGGCCGGCCTCAAATGGGAATCCCTGGAGGAAAGGCTACGATATTTTCGAAGAACACTACCGAGAAAACTTAGGGAACTGGCATTTGAAGCTCACTACAGACCGATTCTGTAGCCACCGCCACGAGCCATACGGTGGACTGCGGAGTATCGACGTAGGTGTAGCTGTAAGCATCCCGGCACACAGCGTTACCCTCACACTATGCTGCCCGTGCACTTGGATATGGTTGTTCGGCCGAGGGCAATAGAGGGGTAGTTGTCTTTTCCTTCCCGCCGCTATCATGAAACTGCAATTATACGATGCACTTGGAGTGCAAAATCAAATTTCATTCAGCATTTCCTTGACCCGAAGAAATCCGTGCTTCCTTATTATTGTACAGATTTAAAATAACGTTGCAAGAAGAATATAGAAACAGTTCCAAACATATAATTAAGTCTGAAAAGACTAAATCTTGAAAAAAATACAAAAAATTGAAAAAAAAAAAAACACAAATGCACCACTGGATATTTCATATATTGTAACAATATTCTTATATTTTTATGAATTGGTTTTTAAAATACATTACAACGGTGCATCCACATTTGTCGAAATTAAGTTTTTAGAGGAATCCCCTCCTCCCCACTATTTTGTTTTCATTTCCGCATTTGATTGATAGAAAAACTTACTGCATTATTAATACCAAGTTCAATTGTGTGTGATGAAGTGGTATTCCAAAGACACATTTGGCAGAAATAAGCTAGGAATACCTATGTTTCTGTACACGGGCCTGTATGTGCTCTGCTTCTACGCCACTTGTCATGTTGTATACAGAATATACATTTAGAATACATTTATCTGGGAAAGACTTATTTACCAACCAAATATGAGAAGTAGCATAGCAACATCCCCACTTCATCGCTACTTCGGAGATGTTGTGTCTCATCGCTAGTACACCGACTATGATACCGCGTTCAGAATGACTTAAATCTTGGTAACCTGTCATTGTAGCAGCAGTAACCTATCTAAGAACTGTGCCGCATTATTGTTTTCTTATATAGGCACTGCAGACCGCAGTGCCTTACTGTGCCTGTTTACATATCTCTGTATTTGAATACGCATACCTATGTCAGTTTCTTTGGCGCTTTAGTGTAAGAAAACAATACTCGAATCAAGACCCGAATCTACCACACTAAACATGATACCACCAGAAGCCAGTTGACAGTCGACAGTAAACATGCAGACAGCCATCGGCGTGACAAGTGCCTAATTCCGAATACACATATAACAGCTTGCAACTGTATCGGTGGGATCACATACTGGAAAAGCTTTTGCAATCATGAGTAAACCTCGCTGTGAGTAGCTAGCTGATTCAAGGTAATTGTACGTTAGTCCCGGCTGGCAACAGAACGAAACGTCGCCATAGTGTATGTACGCCATATAATGATCACAGGAACCAATATGGCATTAGACCAGCAGTACATACAATTTATAACAAATTAGCAGTAACATATAGTGGAAGTTTGTGGTGAAACGATTTCTGATGAACAACATATATAAAGCGAAACGTCTCCCATGGCTAACCCCTAATCTCTCAGATACACTAATGCGAGAATGCTTACGGACACTGAATCATAAAAACATGATGCTACTGTGCCAAGACGCCGGCGGTAATGTAGCTGACGCTGTTGTTATAACTTCTCATATATATTCATCAGCCGTTGACCCACTGTTCATCTGATATTGGGTGTGGATGTTCGAAAATATAAAAAAGTTTATGGCTCGCAATTTATTTATCCACTTGATTTATGCATTTCAGAAGAAATCTCCACCCCATCGTACTCTTACGGATTTATGGCCAGCCCTGCAGGATTCATGGTGTCAATTGCCTCCAGCATTACTTCAGACATTAGTCGAGTCCATGCCACATCATGTTGTGGCACTTCTGGGAGCTTGTGGGGGCCCTAGACGATATTAGGCAGGTGTACCGGTTTCTTTGGCCTTTATGTGTATTTGCCATGTATTACATGTGGCAGTGTACATGTCCCACTAGGTAACAAGTTTAATTTTTTGTTTTCGCACAAACTCTGCATGGGGGCTTAATTAAATATAATGCAAATAATTTTAAGTTTTGTAGCTGACTGTCCGGTTACGCAGTCTCGTAACCGGTTGGCCCTGACCAGTATTAGTACGCAATCTGACTGCATAGAATAACGACAAAGAATGAAACAAAACTTCCGTTAACACAATTAATTAATTAAGTCCCCAGCAACAATAAAAGCTAAGAAACAACAAAGCACAAATGTAACTGTTCTGTGCGTGGAAGTGTGATTCAACGTACACATCTGGCACGGTTCTCCCTCAATACGACAAGATGATTTAAAGCACCATTTACACTGAAGTAATTAAAAAAACCGGTAATACATTAGTAATTGCACATACAAACCAGAATTACACTCTAATACATGAACCCAAGCCAGATGCTTTGTTGACTGAACCTGTGACCAAGAGGCATTATTGTTTAAGAAATTTGAAAGAAAAATAAAAAAATTTATTACCTTCATATATATTGACGAAACATACACTCTGATCATTACAACATCCGCAATCGAACAGCATCGGCTGTCTAGCCCATCAGAACAACTGCATACAACATGCTCACAACTAGTCACGCCTACATCGGAACTCCTACTGCCCACTTCTCAATATGCACTCTCCACGACGACTTCTCGACAAGAACTCTCCACTACAACATCTCAACAAGCACTACCATTGGAGGCGGCTGAATAATACTCTTTGGCGCAATCTCTGGCGCTGTGACTCAGTGTAGCCACCTTTCATATGCCCCTCCTCCACGGGCTAGAATTTGATGGTATTTTTGCCAGCATTGGTGGTGAAAATACCACCAAATTCGTCAAAAAAATACAGATAAAAGTAAAAGATAATATTAATAAGTAAATATCACATAACTAGATAAAATTTTGCTTTGCACTGACCCTTCAATAACCTAAAATACAAAATACAGTAAGGAATACAAATGCTTGCATACATATGATTTTACATAATAGTTTACACAAGTATCATGTAGTTAAACAATTCAATCAATAGCGTCATCCATGACGAATAGGTGCAGGTAAGAGTCTCATAACATCTCATAAACAGTAAACACACAAAAAACCGGTTTATACAAATATTCACACAAAATCCTTTCAATAGTTCAATAAACAAGTAGAACTCTTCAGAGTAGTTGACAGTTCCAACAGTAGCACCCAGCAATGATCAAACAGTTGCAAATAGCAGTCTCATAACATTTCATCAGCAGTATTTAAACAGCTTCAACAGTAGCACCCAAAAATGGCGAGCAGGCGCAGACACCAACAAGTAACATTATCTCAGTAGAAGCAGTCCATTAGTGGCACCCAGTAATGATGAACAGGTGCAGACACCAACAAGTGACATCATTTCAGTAGAAGCAGTCCATCATTGCACCCAGTAATGTTGAGCAGGTGCAGACACCAACAAGAGACATCATTTCAGTAGAAGCAGTCCATCAGTGGCACCCAGTTATGTTGAGCAGGTGCAGACACCAACAAGTGACATTATTTCAGTAGAAGCAGTCCATCAGTGGCACCCAGCAATGTTGAACAGGTGCAGACACCACCAAGTGACATCATTTCAGCAGAAGCAGTCCATCATTTGCACCCAGTAATGTTGAGCAGGTGCAGACACCAACAAGTGACATCATTTCAGTAGAAGCAGTCCATCAGTGGCACCCAGTAATGTTGAGCAGGTGCAGACACCAACAAGTGACATCATTTCAGTAGAAGCAGTCCATCAGTGGCACCCAGCAATGTTGAACAGGTGCAGACACCAACAAGTGACATCATTTCAGTAGAAGCAGTCCATCAGTTGCACTCAGTAATGTTGAGCAGGTGGAGACACCAACAAATGACATTATTTCAGTAGAAGCAGTTCCATCAGTGGCACCTAGCAATGTTGAACAGGTGCATCTCCTAGTGGCACCCATCATGTTGTACAAGTGCAGGTAACAGTCCATAATATTCACTATTACTAATTAGACAGTTCCTCAGAGTTCATTAGCACAAATTAAACATCTCCTAGTGGCATCCATCATGTTGAACAAGTGCACATAACAGTCCATAATATTCACTATCACTAATTAGACAATTCATCAGAGTTCTTCAGCAGAAATTAAACATCTCCTAGTGGCACACATCATGTTGAACAAGTGCAGGTAACAGTCCATAATATTCACTATCACTAATTAGACGGTTCATCAGAGTTTATCAGCAGAAATTAAACATTTCCAAGTGGCACCCAGCAATGTTGAATAGGTGCAAGCACGAACAACAGTTTGAAGGCACACACAATTGCTTTTACAAAATTATTATCAATGCTCTTACACTAAACATACAAATTATAATAAACACACAAATGATATCAAATAATTGTCATATTAAATATTACAAGTACACAAATATCAGTAAACTGATAATATTCATGGGTGTCAGTGCAAGCCACAACAAACAAGTAAAATAATATTTAGGAGATAGGTCGGTACCAATTATTTGGGATTAGGAAAGGAAAACACACAAAACACACTCACTCATCTTTCATCCAGATTAAGTACGACTGTGTAATTGAATAGTGTTAACTGTGTAAATGCAATTCTGTCAAAATTTTATGTTCAACTTGTGTATCAAGTAGTAGTGGCAGCAATGTATAACAGTCAATAATAGTTAGTCAACGTCGTAGTCATCATGTCAAGACCAATGTTTGCCAAGCCAAATCAAAATGTACAGTTGCTGAACAACTGTCAGTGTGCCAAGATATGCAAATGCTTCCTCTCTCCAAAAAAAAAAAAAAAAAAAATTATATATACTGCTTAGTGATTTTACAAATTGTGTGTGTAGACAATCTTCTTTCCACTTGAGTGTTCTAGTCTGCCATCTTCATCCTCCTTGTTCCATATAGACCAACAAAAAATATGCTCCTCACTTACTTTACCTCTTATCCACCAAAACTCCAATAATCATCAGCATCACATAATCTTAATACTTAAATAATACCTCTTACGTCGATACATATAAACCTCATCATCAATATCATTTACCTTACCTCTTGTCCACCAAAACTCCAATAATCATCTACTTCACACAATCTCAATACCTCAATAATACCTCTTCAATACGTCGATACATATAAACCTTATCACCAATATCATTTCACTTCCATAACAACTCTTTCCTCTAGTCAGTCTCCTCGAACAAGTACAGATAAAATCCTAGTGCAAACTTCAATTCATCATCCCATACAATCCGAGGACACAATGTCCACACACAACCTCAGTTTAATCCATCAACCCAAATCTTCTATTCATTATGAATTATAAAATACATTTTGGTTACCTTGTCCATCATTAAATAAAATAAATGCGTACATGACCTCTAACAGCCTTCAGTTTGAATAACTTTCAGTAAGTAGGTGCGAGTACATTGTATGAAAGATCACATAAGACTTTGAGTAAATAAATCGTAATATTTCACAGTGTGTACACCACTTCAAGAATCATGGCAAAACAGAAGCAAACATGTGGAGTATTTCTTGTGTCAAGTGTCACTTGCTATTTCAATTGCTCACGAAGAATGCAGTGTAATAACTGTCAACGGTCTAAACCTAGTGTTGGTGTGTCATGTCGTTAGCTTCCTTCCTAGTAACATAAATTTATACAGCTTCCATAAAACCTCCAGCTCATGTGACTTCAATGAAGTTTCTTGTACCAATGTCGTTCGTAGAATTATAGCAGTTCATTTTCTTATCTTAAAATATAAGACACTGAGCGTAAGCAAAACATGCAATAGCGAGTAAATATACCAGTAGAGAACAGAATGTCAAGCACAATCCCTACAACGAGGCTCTGCCAAGCGAACTATCTATAATTAATACCATAGTGTGACCTAAGCTCCATGTTTGTACACCGTATATCAGCATTTCTATATACCAAATTAAAGAGTGGTTATGACAACAAAACAGAAATGTGTAAATATGCCATCCATACACACAGCAGCAAATATATATCTTACACAATAAACAGGTCATTAGCATCATATCAGCATAAGCAAATAAATGTTCATATGTAATCTTAATAATTAAACATGAAGGCGCAAGCAGATAAATCACAAAGTGTAACCTACATACATAACCACATCAGCACAATTAATCAGGTGACAATTATAATTTAAATAAATAAGCACAGCAGACACATAATAAAAAAATATGACAAAAGTGAAAAAGCATAGCAGCGTAGCGATGCATAATATACACAAGTAACAATCCTGTTCATTAATCAATCATTGTCAATATCAGTTAACACGAAGCATGAATCACGTAATCGCGAGCAGCAAATTACGTCTAAAGTATGTACCTATGTTACCTGAAAAATAAACTCAATTAATAGTTACCTTATTAGTTTATTAGTTTCTTCTTCGAAATTACATTCTTCCTGAAAATTTCTCTAAAGCAAGTCCTCTTAATGTCGGACACACACAGAATTTACCTGAAGTTCTTAAATATTTTATACAACCGTATCCTGAAAAATACTGAACGTTAATAACATAATTTATCAAGTCACTATAGCTTCATACTGAATTTATTCGGAGGAATTACACTGTGTATTTGTTTACGGCTGTCAGTGCATTCGCACTGTGCGCTCGATCAGCTGTAGGTACGCGTGACGTAGGAAGTAATTGTTTGCGGTCAACGACTGTCTTGTGCGCCACGCAGACTGGACTGTTGCTTTGAGTATGTGCCGCCGCCGGAACACGGCGCGGTAGCCTTGTACTCTCCGTGTGTTTACGTGTAACTGTTAGTTTCTCAAAAGTATGTCATTCCACAAGAATTTTAACTGTTCGATATATGATGTATTCCCTTAGAGCGTCGAGATTTAAGAGTTTCTACTTCAACAGTGTTATCATGAATAATTCTGCGAGCTCTATATGGACCGTTATAAAGCAGAAAAAATTTGCGACAAAAGCCCTTTCCTTTGTGAGACAAACGGTGAGACTTAATTAACACCTTTTGACCAACTGACAAGGTTTTTAAACGACCAGGACGTTTAGCTGATTTCTCTCTTCTAGCAGCCGCAGATGCAATATTTTCTAGAGCCAGATTGACAACTTCAGAATGCAGCAGTTTCCATGTAGGCGGAAAAGGAACGATTTCAGAAATGCGATTTGTTGGTGCTTTATTTTTTAGTATCAATATAGGCGGTAAAGAAGTTGAATCATTAGGGAGTTCATTCAGAATGTTTTGAAAAATATGAAGATACTGATCCCAAGTTCTGTGATTATAATGACAATAAAGTCGACACAATTTATTGATTTCCTTCATCCATCTCTCTGAAGCGTTAGATTGAGGGTGAAAAAGTGAAATGAAGATTTGTGTAATCTTACGACGCCGTAGAGTACGAAGCCAAATTTTAGAGCGAGACTGTGATCCATTACCTGATATAACCTTATCAACATGACCCACTTCTTTAAGAAAATGTTTGATGAAAGCGTTAGATACTGAACGAGCTGTTGCTTTGCGTAAAGGCGTAAAACACACATATTTTGATGTCAATTCCACTGCTACCAAAATGTACGCAAAACCATTAGTAGAACGAACCACTGGACCGAACAAATCGACTGCAGCCACGTCTTTTAGTTTCGCTGGAATGATAGGAAACAACAGTGCTCTGTGAGAAATAGTTGGCGGCTTAGCCTTTTGACATAATTTGCATTTGGCAAGGACAGATAGAATACGTTTTTCCATATTACTGAAGTAGCAATTTTCTCGTAATGTATGAAAGCATTTTCTGGGACCAAAGCGTGCATAACTGAAATGTGTGTACCAAATCGATTTATTAACCCACTCATCAGGAATGCAAACTAACCAAACAGAGTTGTCGACCGATTTTCGTTTAAAAAGAATATCATTGCGAAATAAATAATACTGTCTAATCGCTACGCTTTCCTTTCTCCTCCACTTCTCCTTAATGTCCTTCCAGATTGGATCCTTATCTTGCTCCTTAGCGATGTCCTGGAGCGAAGACGAAATAAAATTCTCAAACGCAACACCTTGAATATACATCAAACAATAATTGTTTTCTTTGCAATCCTCTTCAGCACTTTGTTTCAAACCCATAGGTGCACGTGATAAAGCATCAGCAATAATATTTGAAGATCCCTGTATGTAAACAATACTAAAATCAAAATCCTGTAGATACAGCGCCCATCGTGACAATCTTCCATGAGTTAATTTTGTTGACATAAGAAATTCCAGAGCTCTATGATCGGTGTAAACCTTAGTATGTCTGCCATGCAAAAATATGCGAAATTTTGTGAAAGCCCAAACAACAGCCAAAGCTTCAAGTTCTGTAATCGAATAATTCTTTTCTGATTTAGAGAGAACACGACTTCCAAATGCAATAGTTTTCTGTACTACAACGCCGTTTTCTTCTGTCTCTTGAAATAAGTGTGCACCTAGGCCTTTGTATGATGAGTCCATCGCCAAACAAAAATCTTTAGATAAATCCGGATATCAAAGAAGTGGAGCAGCAACTAAAGCATCACGAAGTTGTTCAAATTCTGATTGAGCTTCCTCATCCCAACACCAATTAGATTTCTTTCCAGATAGTTCACACAAACGAGGTGTGGCCAAATTGTCCAATCTAAGAAAGCGTGTAAGAAAATTACAGACACCAAGGAAACTACGAACATCATGTTCTGTAGTAGGAACAGCATAATTACGAACAGCGTCTAGTTTCTCTGGATCAGGAAGAATACCTTCTCTAGAAATAATGTGACCAAGAAATTTCACCTGAGAACGACCAAATTCAGATTTTTCCAAGTTCACTGTAATGCCAACTCTTGCAAAAGTACGTAATAATGAATCCAAAATTTTGTTGTGCTCACTCCAAGAACGTTTAGCAATAAGAATATCGTCAACATAAGAAGTAATACTGTCACGAAGATATACAGGTAAAATTTCGTTTAAACTACGAATGAATGCTGCTGAAGATACAGTAAGTCCAAATGGTAATTTCCGAAATCACTTTTGGCTAAAATAGTCATATCCGGTTATTCTATACCGACTTTCTAGATAGATTGATAGTTGAAGAGTTGTTTTCATAGATACAAAGAATAGTAAAAGAGTAGGCAGCAGTGCAGAAAACTAAAAGGGAAATAGCACAACTACAGCTCGGGGCCCTGTGCACGCTACGGCACATATTCACTTATTGTAGTGAATCCCCTGAGCACCTTAATAGCCGCACATAAATTCCAGTTTGTGACTTAGTGGCCAATTTGGTGTAAGTGCGTACATAAATTGATCCAACCATGAACATGGATGTATGTCGTTCTGAGAATTTCTAAGGATCTTAAATTTCCGAACAGTTAAGAAGTGTTTATAGTCAAAGTTTTCTCCTCGTGGCGACAAAGACCTACCGCGTCTCTCCCTGTCCCAATGTCGATTATTGTCAAGTTCACGCGCCTGGCGCTCTCTTGTTGCATCTCGTAAATGAAATAAATTACTTTCTTCAAACCCCTCTGCTATCTGTGATTCTAAATTTCTTCTGCTTTTTCCTACGATTTCTCTTTCAATTCGTTTGACTTGCTTTCCTAATGCCTCAAATTCCCTTTTAACACGTTCATTAAATTTTTCCCTGATTTTCCACATGTTTATTTATGATCTGGTACTCTTCTGTTTCTGCAAATGGCAATGGAGCTGTATCATCTGAATCTCTGTCCCCATTTAAACTAAGACTCGTCAATTTATTTGAAATCTCCCCAACTCTTTCCGATAAGTCACCTATTTTTTCTTTCTGTTTATTTACGTCTTTCGTAAGTGTCGCGACTCGGGTTTCAGTATTGACACATTTAGTAGTTAACTGTTCATATTGTTGTGTTAGGTTATTTATTCTGTCATTTGGTACAGATTCCTCGATTCTTTCAAATATTTCTTCCTTACCGTGTGCATGTTGTAAATTCAACTCTGAAAATTTTAGTACTATCACGCGATCTCTTTCTTCCTGTTCTCTATCCTGTTCCTTTTGTCTGATTTCTATAGAAATTAATCTATTATTGTGAGCATTCAAAATCGGTTGTACTTCTTCTCTAATTTCTTTCTTTAATTCATCTTGTATGTTTTTAAAACATGTCCCTATTCGTGAGTCTAACCGAGTTTCTATTTTATTTATCTCTGTCTTTATTTGAGATCTGAACTGTGTTCCCAAATTTAATATTGCACTCATCAACTGCTCCATATTAACTGGTTCGAAATTCTTTTCACCCCTAACATTTCCCGCAAAACCAACTTCTTTCGTCATAGCTGTAAAGCTATCTGTTTTCGATACTATTCGAGAGTCTTCTGTCGTTAATCTCGTATTCTGAAAATGTTTTGATTGTGAAAAATTTTGAACTGGTTCCGGCCTATTTTTCAGGCTTATTAAATTGTTTTCAACTTCATTATTCATCATACTGTTGTCCTGTGTTGGCGAGTTCGCCATATCAACAATTTCGTCATTCTGACTATCCATCATTTTTGCCTTTTTCATCGTTCGCGTAATCATTTACAAAACATACAAAACTCGTCACTGTACGAAAATTACACACAATATAACACTTTACCACCAACAATACCATTCACACGAAATGTTTCCCGACAAACACGTCTAACGAACAATTAAAATCTTCTTAATTGCACAGAATTGTCAAACGCGTATACAAGACCTCAAAAATTAAATTCTGCAAAAATACCATTAGAAGAAAGACAAGACAACTACAAATGTTCAATTACCAAATCTACACATGCAATATAGACTACAATTACTAAACTACAAATTACTACAACAATACTACTGTCTGCTATTTTTACTATCAGAAGATTCCAAGGGACGATCCGAAGCAGCGGTCGCCACGTGCATGGGGGCTCAATTAAATATAATGCAAATAATTTTAAGTTTTGTAGCTGACTGTCCGGTTATGCAGTCTCGTAACCGGTTGGCCCTGACCAGTATTAGTACGCAATCTGACTGCATAGAATAACAACAAAGAATGAAACAAAACTTCCGTTAACACAATTAATTAATTAAGTCCCCAGCAACTATAAAAGCTACGAAACAACAAAGCACAAGTGTAACTATTCTGTGTGTGGAAATGTGATTCAACGTACACATCTGGCACGGTTCTTCCTCAATACGACAAGATGCTTTAAAGCACCATTTACACTGAAGTAATTTAAAAAAACCAGTAATACATTAGTAATTGCACATACAAACCAGAATTACACTCTAATACATGAACCCAAGCCAGATGCTTTGTTGACTGAACCTGTGACCAAGAGGCATTATTGTTTAAGAAATTTGAAATAAAAATAAAAAAAATTTATTACCTTCATATATATTGACGAAACATACACTCTGATCATTACAACATCCGCAATCGAACAGCATCGGCTGTCTAGCCCATCAGAACAACTGCATACAACATGCTCACAACTAGTCACGGCTACATCGGAACTCCTACTGCCCACTTCTCAATATGCACTCTCCACGACGACTTCTCGACAAGAACTCTCCACTACCACATCTCAACAAGCACTACCATTGGAGGCGGCTGAATAATACTCTTTGGCGCAATCTCTGGCGCTGTGACTCAGTGTAGCCACCTTTCAATTGCAATTAGAATATTTATATATCTCTGTCTGTACTGAAGTTGAAAATAACAGTTAAAAGTGTAGATGAGCTCAGGTCTGGGAATTATTGATATTTGAATGTGGGTTTGATCCAAAAAGATCAGCACGAATACCATTCTCCCTACAATTCTTCCTAATCGCAGTAATTTTTTTAATTTTTTATGTAGAAATTGCACTAATTCTTCCAATTGTAATTATTTTCAATACCTCAGATATTATAATCTGAATGGTATCAACAATATTTTTTATTCTAGTCCGGACGACCATTTCACGAGTGTACCGTGACTATCGGAATCCACTAAAACATCAAATGTCAGACATCGCTGTGGCCGGAAAAAAATCCTGTAAGAATGGGACAAACGACGACTAGAAAGCATCATTCAACGTGATAGATGTGCAACCCTTTCGCAAATTGCTGCAGATTTAAATGCTGTGCCATCAACAAAAGTCAGTGTGAGAACCATTCAATGAAACGTAATCGATATGGGCTTTCGGAGCCGAAGGCCCACTTGTCTACCCTTGGTGACTACGAGACACAAAGTTTTACGCCTCGCATGGGACGGTTGATGACTGGAAACATGTTGCTTGGTCGGACGAGTCTCGGCTGAAATTGCATCGAGCGAATAGACGTGTACAGGTATGGAGACAACCTTATGAATCCATGGACCCTGCGTGTCAGCAAGAGACTGTTCGAACTAGTGGAGGCTCTGTAATTGTGTGGAGCGTGTGTAGTTCGAGTCATATGGGACCCCTGGAGGAGGAGGAGGATCTTAGTGTTTAACGTCCCGTCGACAACGAGGTCGTTAGAGACGGAGCGCAAGGGAAGGATGGGGAAGGACATCGGCCGTGCCCTTTCAAAGGAACCATCCCGGAATTTGCCTGAAGCTATTTAGGGAAATAACGGAAAACCTAAATCAGGATGGCCGGTGGCGGGATCGAACCGTCGTCCTCCCGAATGCGAGTCCAGCGTGCTAACCACTGCGCCACCTCGCTCGGTATATGGGACCCCTGATACGTCTAGATATGACTCAGAGGTGATTTCTTCTGAAAGGCACCTTGCAAGACATCCCCGATATGCTCAATAATGTTCACATCTGGTGAGTTTGGTGGGCAGTGGAAGTGTTTAAGCTCAAAAGAGTGTTCCCGGAACCACTCTGTAGCAATTCTGGACATGTGAGATGTCGTATTGTCCTGCTGGAACTGCACAAGTCCGTCGGAAAGCACAATGGACAAGAATGTTTGCAGGTGATCAGGCAGGATGCTTGCGTCGAATGTAATAAGACCTGCACCAAGGCGGCCGGACCTGCCCCGTAAGGGGCCTCCCGCCCAATGACGCCAAACGCTCATTTCCATTTGCATTACGTGATCAGGGTCGCCGCCCCACATTACCATGAGCGTATTTTATAACTGCATGCAACACAGCATTCACGATCCGTGGCGTTCCTGATATAAAACGGAAACGAAGAAATACAAATAATAGTGTAAATACTTCACATAGTACGAAAACGGAAGCTAAAATCCAAAGTCTTATATTAAGCGTAATAACATCTATAGATTGGGTTTTTCTCTGTGTAAATATTTCACTTTTGAACAGTACATGACTGATGAAGCTGAAGGGGCTTTCATTGATTGTTTTTCTTCCCTTCAGTTCGATTTTGTGTTGAACACAGATTTTTCAGTAGATGAATTATTCATTACTTCGCATGTTGCGTTACTTACTCTTAACGGTTCACATAGTACATGACTGCAGTGTGAGTGGAAATTATTTAGGTACTTGTCATGAGCTGGGGTGTGCAGCGTTTTTAATTAATGTACGCAATTAATTTTTGATGTTGCGTTTTTTACGTTTGTTGTATGATTAAGAACTACCTTTTCATTCACATTTTTAAATGTACGAGACACGATGAGCGGGACTTCGTTTGAATATGTGTACTGTAAGACACAGCTGTTATTTACTCGGTGTATAAGACTGTCTGCACTTACTGAGCAACGCACATGTCGTTGTAGCTGTTTTGGTTTGAACAGTAAATATAAGGCCGACCCTTGGAACACTTCTGAGCACCATTTGTTCGGTTTGTTTTAGATTGTGATTTTTATTTTAGTATGAAGTATTGTGCGAGGCCTTCGGTCATGTATTAATTCAGTTCTTTTTAAATGTCACATAAAGGCCTTTAGCCGTGTGAAATTAAAATTTGGAAAATCGATTTATTTAAAAAAATTTCCTTAAAATTGGTTCTACCTGAAATTGTTTGTAATCCACGCCCTAAGCTGTTAGTTGTTCGATGTGTTATGTGTTGGCTTTGGCCGAGGATCTACGTGAACCCATTTTAATAAGGCCTGCAGCCGTGTGTATTCTTTAAAGGAAGATTTTAATAGGAAGGAAGGGGTTTATCTTAAATTGTCTGTCTGACTTGTTGGTCAGGCCCTTAGCTGTCGTTTCAAATTTGTTTGTGACCTTCAGTTGTGCAATAAGTTAATATTCCTTTAATTAGGCTTTCGGTCATTCTGCTGTATGTTTAAAAAAAATTTCTTGGTTAGAAATTTTTTTAATAATGTTTTTAATTATAGTTGTCCTTCAGACGTGTAATGTATGCCTTCAGCAGCTAATTGTTTTGAATTGCATGTTTTTTTAAAGGAAAAAATTACCTTCCATTTTTAATTGCTTTTGATCTCTAAGCCAGGCCTTCAGCGATTCTTGTTTTTGGTGTGGTTTTGGGCCTTCGGCCCAGGAAGCATCTCAATTTCTTTAACTAGGCCTCCAGCCGTATTGTTTAATTGGGGTCCTTTAAAGCAATATGTAAATGAGTGGTTCTTAGAAAAATAAAGTTGTGTGTTTGATAGTGCAACTCACAGTAACTGTTTACGGCCCCATCCACAATCATAAGCTTATCCTCTGTGCTCTCTGAGTATCTATCAACCTGTTTTCAGGGTAGAGCACCAAAACGGCTCGCATTTAAATGGAGAGGGGATTGGGGTTGACTTTGTTTTAACTGCTTCTCACAATTTTGTATAAGTGCTTCTTCATGATCGTCGACCTTTACAACGACATCCTGCCCTCCATTAACGAGGTATTTGTTGTACTCTCTACAGGGTGAGTTCAATTCGAGTATTAGCAGATGAAGTTCTTTGTCGTTGACGAAATCTTTAGAAACGCAGTAGTAACGGGAAGAGAAAATTACTGCATTATGTTTCAAAAGAACTGTGTGTTAATTTCCTGATGAGTAGATGCAAAGAGCCACGGAAGTGTGCATTAGTATGATCACATGCAACCAAGTTCACCAGAAAAAAATCAGTCACTAGAGAAATAATTACAAGCGTCATTAAATACCGTGTAATTCCACCTCTTGAGGTCACGATCACCTGGATTCGGCTGGGAAGTGAGTCCACAAGATTGTGCAACTATAATTGTTATAATGGGTGTTATGTTGTTTCTGTAAGTGGTTGTATAACAATCCATTTCGTATAATGAAGTGAGTCCACAAGAATGTGCAAGCACGATGCATCGGGGATAAGCAGTTCGCTGAGGATATGATCACGCAGGTCCACCAAATCGTGGGATGCTGATGTCGGCGTTTTACTTGCTGTTCTAACAAATCAGGCCAATAGAGTAGGGAAGAGTTCACAAAACCAGTCAATGTTCTTCCAGTCCGATGAAATGTGCTGTTGACGTCTTGAAAAACAGGGATATCAAAAGCTTATTCATCATGCAGATATTGACTGAAAGGTAACATCTGAATATTCAGAATGTTTAAATAAACATGGTGATTCACGTTAGTGGTCACCTCAACGAGCATGCCGAATTAATGTTTTGAAAAACATCACAGACCCATATCCGGCTCGAGGCCGAACTTGCACACCTTCGGAGTGAAATACTTCACTTGACCTTCGTGCACTCGACGGCGTGCATCTACGTATTTAACGTAGGCAAAAACGTGTTTCGTCAGAGCACATTATGTTCCGCCAGTCAGCTACTGTCAATGTTCGTTGATTTCTATTCCACTGTAGACGCGCATCTACATTTGCCTGGAAGAGCAATGGCCTCTTGCGAGGTCACGGACTCCAAATGTTCATTTCCTACGGTTCCCGTCGCAATGTCCTCTCGCTAACAGCTGGGTATGGGCCGGCAGCAATTCCTGTCGGGTTTGGAAGCTAATTTGATTCACCAACCGTGAAATACTTTCCGGGCCCTCTCAGTCAGGATCTTTTTCCTCCATGTTTCTTGGCCACGTGTGTCACACGTCGGCTTATAAAGACGCTGGACAATCCGCTGCGAAACACCAAGAAATCCAGCACACTTCACATACCGTATGACCATAGGTACGGCCGATCATGGTGTCCATTTTTTGACACTCTGTAACATCCATATATTTACCAATCTCTACTCGCAATGTCAGCTTCAAACATAATGTCTCACTGATCACAACTTCCTGATGCTCACGTAGAGACAGTTCTCGCGCGGTTGAACACGTAACTCTATCGCTGCGCCATATGTCAAGGCTAAACAGTTCACCTATCGATACACGCTGAGGTGAGTAACTTTGGTCCGACGAGCTTAGAAGACTATTTCCCAAAACTGTGGGTCCTGTTAAAATACAAAGAGTACGAGTACAACACAATGTTTCCCATCTGTTTTCGGAAACTCTACAGTACATTTGTGAATAAGGGGCTACTTTCAGAGTGATACTTAATAACACCGTGTCCTAAAATCTCAGCAATGTGATGGGAATTTAAAGACGTCCTTTGTATACATGCGGGGTTATTCTTAAGCACCCATGGCTATTTGAGAAGACGGATGCGTGAAAACTACAAGACGCACAGAAAAATGGCACGAATCAGTGGATGGAGCATCTCTCAAAGTATCTGTTTGTAACAGGCGCCGTAGTGTAGTTGCAGAGCGCACCACAAGGGGCAAGCGTTCAGAACTAGCAGACAAAGGACTTGGCTGTATAATTTGCTTCGAAACCGCGCCTGCGGGTAGGCAACCCAATGAACAAATTCCTAAAGGAGTTTATGTTACACCTTTCTTGCTCAAAAATTTTGACGTGGATTCGGCAAGCACATGTCTTGCGTGACTCGGCTCGCTCTGTTCCTCCATGAAATACATAGCGCCTTAGACAGCCGCGGGCAGGTTGATGGTGTGCTCCTTGAATTCGGGAAGGCTTTTTGACACCGTTCAGAATTGCTGTTTAGTGACAAAAAATGAGATTATCAGGTACTGGATAAGATTTGCGACTGGGTTCAAGACTTCCTTGCAAACAGGACTCAACACGTCGCTCCTAAACCAAACGAAATCGACGTATGTAAATTTCCGTAATACCCCAAGGAGATGTAATAGTACCATTATTGTTTACAGTGTATTTAAATGATCTAGTAGAAAGCGTCAAATGCTTATTCAGACTGTTAGCAGATGATACAGTAGTCCATAAAGAAGCAACAACGCCAGACGACAGTATCGATTTCCAGAATGACGTGCAAAAGATTGTTGAATGGTGCAGGCTCTGACAGTAGACCCTGAGCGGAAATAAATGTAAGATGTTGTGCATACGTAGAAAAAGAAAGTCTTTGCTATGCAACTACATTATTTATGATAAACTTCTCGAAATATTATCTACAGTATGTAGTCTATGAGTATCTATCCACAACCATCTTACGTAGAATGAGCACATAACACAGGGTCGGCCACGGCGTACCAAACTTCACGTGTCCACTGTGTGCGGACCACGGGTGGGCGAAGGCCCGACCTGTGTCACTCAGCGTAGCTCGGTACTTCTCGGAAGTACCCGGAACAACGCGACTTTTCAACTACCTCTGCGGTGCGGTATTCTTCGGTCTGCACAATTCTCAGTTCGACAATATCGTGCTGTCAGCGCCGCTTAACCTTAGCTATTTGTTCGTAGAGTGAGGGACGTTCACAGTTCCAGGGGCTGTGTACGCCAAAAGAGGCAGTCCAGCGATCTATCGTCACAATCCTTTAAAGTGAACCGGAAAGACGAAAGAGGTGAATGAGAAATCTCAATTCTCAAATGCGACTGATATTGCGAATTTGATATGAAATGGCATTACACTGCCATGCAAGAGATATTTAAAAACCCAGTTGGTAACGAAAGTTTAAAGAATTGCAATGATTGACACAAGGGGCCCATTGTTCTGTAGTTCAAAATGCTCTTTGTGCTAAATTTCGAGCCCTGTGTCACGTGGAGATATTTGTGGTACATATAGCCACATGTATTATTCCATTGCGGTTGCTACAGTTGTCAGTAGAATTGACCGAAGAGTATGGATACCTCGTATATTACCGGAGAGTACGTTGGTTAAGTAACGGTGCATGCCTGGAACAAATTTACGTTTTTAAAAGCCGCTATTGTTGAATCTATGAAGGTGCAGGAACGAAAACTAGAGCATCCAGAATGGAGTGCGAACTTCGCCACACTGGTCGCAGTAAGACATCACAGTGTCACTTCTTTCTGACTTGATCGGAATGCATTTAAATAGAAAATTTCGCTGTAGAAGGGACACATTCTCACAAAGACAGCCCAGTTCCGTAAGATCACTGGTGTTGAAGAAATCGTTAGGTCTGAAGAATTCATTGTGGCACCCAAACAATTATAATGATACAGTTATAAATATTTTGAGGTCACTGTCAACCTTATCTTTGTTTTATTTTTCGGACACCGCTTGCCATTTCAGCTGAAATAGCTCCTGTGCATGTGTTGATGTTCCAATTTTAATTATGGATCTTTTTACGGTAAAACTGTCCAGGACGTCTACATTGCCTCCTCAGCTGGAGTTTCCAAGTCTCCATAATGAGATTGCAAAAGTACTACAATACTTCGAACGACATTTGTGTGAACGAAATTTTTTCGCATATGAAACTAAATAAGTCACGATTATGTAACTACTTATTTAGAATGTGAAACTGTCTACGTCTCTGTGTATGCTGACAATTTGTACCAGTTAAAAATTATGTCTTTAGAGCGTCAAAAATAAATAATATAGAAAATCTGTTTGTTGAGAAATGTGAAATACAGAGTGAAGTCGTATGCAGTGCTCCTACACTGTCATTTAAATGCGACACATTCGCAGTTTCCCCCTCGTCGCACTCAGACATCGTGGCGTGGCTGTGGGGCGATTGTGAACTGAGGTTGAGCGCTTTAGCATTAGTTCCCCGGGCACCGCCTGAGAGCCGAAATCGTGGCCGCCCCGTGCATAAAACAAATAGTGGGAAAAGTAGAGGGCAGACTGAGATTCGCAGGAAGAATCTTAAGGAAATGTAGATCCACGAAGGAAGTCGGTTATAAGACGTTTGTTCGAGAGGTTGTTGAGTATTGTTCATCAGTATCGGATTCTTATCAGGTAGGCTTGACAGAAGAGACAGAGAAGATCCAACGAAGAACGGAGCGTTTCGTCACAGGGTCATTTAGTCGGCGAGGGAGCGTAATTGAGATGCTCAGCAAACTCAATTGGCAGACCCTAAATAACGGGGACGTCTGCTATCAAATGTCGAGAGAGCACTTTCCATGGATAGTTGGACAACATATTACTCTCTTCCACATACACCTCGCTCAAAGGTCACGAAAAGATAGTTCGAGGAACTAGAAGCAATACAGAGGCTTATCGACAATCATTCTTCCCATATGCCACTCGCGAGTGGAACAAGATAGGGGGCCAGTTAGGGTTCCAGAAGCACCTCCACAAACCAATAGGTGGTTTGCTGAGTATGACGTTCGCAGAGAAGTGACTTTAGTCAATTTCAAACACATAGTGACGTCTGCCGCATTAGTAACGTTTCCGATACTGAGCCACTGTAAAGGGAGTTAAAAACTTGGAGACTTACTCTATACGCTTATATCTCTCTTTTTTCTGTATTTCCTGTGGTCTACAATTATCCATCTCCTCAAACCCTGGAGGCACTTATGAAAAACCCTGTATATTGTATCGTCGAAAACGAAAGCATAATCGAGATAGGGGGCAAATGAAAAGAGAAAAGCGACCAGTCGTTGTAAAAAGGTAATCGAAATATCCCCCAAAACCGTAATATGCTTAAGGAGGACTCCCTAAAAGACATGTGATACAAATAAACGAAAAGCACTTCGCGTTTAAGTTTTGAATATACTTCTTTTTTGGTAAGATGTTGTTTACAGCGCACCAAAAGAAAATACAATTCGGACCCTATTTTGTTGGTTAAAAATCCTAGAAATATGTTCGACAGTTTTGCTATCCTACCAGCTTTGTATGTCCCTCAAACTTCGTATAACAAGACTGTTGCAACATTTTCTAGGCACAGGAAATACATGTGTGACGCCACTGAAAGGTCCTGATGAGTAACCACCCAACAAGAGGACCTGCAGCTTAACGATGAAAGTTAACGAATATCGAGCACACATCTTTTTCCACTTTATTTGGTCGCTAGCGACATCATTCCATTTGTTGTTCAAGAGTCTTATTTGTTTACATGTTTCGGGCACAGCCCATCATCGCATCTTCATATCTTGCATAACATGAGTCTGATTTTATTGCTGGTGCTCAGCACAGAACTGTTGTTACTAACGAACAAATAAAGTGGTCACATTCCTCCCGAGGGAATTTACGTCAAAACTTAATCTTATAGACAAATGGTTGCAGAACTTAAAAATAAAGGTGCCTTAGAGAAGTATTAGACGCCTAGATATCTCGTCTGTATAGACAAATGGTTGCAGAACTTAAAAATAAAGGTGCCTTAGAGAAGTATTAGACGCCTAGATATCTCGTCTGTATGAAATTCGTTCGGCAGTTTACGTCACAGTATGTTCTGGACGAGATCATATCGAGGCTCTGCTGTGCTCGTAAGGCTTATGCAGGTATTTATGTACCGTATTACGTGTTTTATAGTTGTGGGGAAAGACTTTTTGTTCTTCTATTTCCCTCATTGGTAATAAAATGTTATCGGCACCGAACCTCTCCAATTACATGTTTTTAGGTATTGTCCGTTAGCAAGTATCCTGCAATTATGTTAAAAATTTTCCCGTAACAATACTAATATACTATTAGAGAATCGTGTGCCAATTTAGATCTGAACTTTTTCAAAGTGAATCTTCCATTCTTCAGCAGACCATAGGCCAGAAACTTGGTTTGCCGCGCCTTGAAGGCAAGAGAGAGGTAATGATAGAATGGAAGCTTTGACAACGAGTTGAGAGCTTGGCTAACTCAATCGACAAGAGCACAGCCCATCGCAGGGTAGCTTTTGAGCTCCAGTCCCACCCAGGTGCTCAATTTTAAACTTCCCGGAAGTTTCATTAACTTTTTGAAGCAGCCACTGACTAAATTCGCAACAAGAAATGAAGGAAACTTTGTGGGAGGTCATTATAAATGAAAAAAAGGCAAACTGGGAAAGGAGAGCGAAGGAAGAAACATTGGAAATTTGTGGTAAGGTCTTATGGGACCAAACTGATGAGGTCATCGGTCCCTAAGCCTGCGCACTACATAATCTACCTTAAACTAACTTACGCTAAGGATAACACACGCACACACACACACACACACACACACACACACACACACACACACACACACACACCCATGTCCAAGGGAGGACTCGAACCTCCGACGGGGGCAGGACCGTGACAAGTAGGTAGAGAGTCGGCCATCGTCTTGTCAAACGAACAGTTCCAGTACTTGACTTAAACTATGCATGGGAAACATATAAAAAGAAATCGAAAGTCATAATGGTCACGTGACCACTTTTCTTTATAATTAAAACTGAGTTTTAATCTACGGATGAGCTGCAGTTCGTAGTACATAGATCTAAAGATCAGAATGGGTTGACGTAATAAACATACGAAATGTCCCAGCCTGTTTTGTCTACAGTATAGGTCACAATGGCTGGACAGGATCTGAACCAATGTCTTCCTGAATATAAGTGAAGTGTGCCTACCCTGCGTCATTTCACTTGGTTCCAGTATTAAGGGACACGTGTTATTATAGCGGAAAGTTTGACAAAATTGGTTTATACGTTGAAGCAAATACGGAAATGAAGGAGTTCGCCGCCAAAATTCTCTCACGGGGAACACCGATTTCCTAGAAACTTCGCTCGGCGGAAGAGGAGTCAAAATAATCCATAGATACTCAACTGTTTCTTAGAAAACAACACTCATAGTCTTGGACGTAATTTATATGCCTTTTCGTGCGCCATAGTCTTGGCCGAAATGGTGGTACCATTTCTAGCGTCACGGTCTCTAACTTTTTCGCCCTATTATTGCTGTTATTTCATTTTATTCATTTATCTGTCATTGTCCGTTGAATACTATTACTCGAATGTTTCTTGTCAAGTTAGGGGATACGAAGGCATTCTATTAACTGTATAGTTACAACTGGGTTTCACAGTAAGTGTCATTTATTATATAATATACCTTTGTATGATATTTTGAGGGGTTACAACCTATTTAAATGCTCATACTTCATTCCTATATCACTACATTAATTCTTATATTTTTTTCTTATGTTTATTCCACAAAAAGATTTGCTGCGTTCTGTTGAATGATACCGATCGTAGAAACTTTCGAAATTGAAATTCCGAACACCACGAGCATCGTCACAGCGACATTTCTTCATATGAAACGCATGCGGGAAAGAAACCCTGCTGAAGATTTCAAGTGTTGGCAGTAATTTCGCTGCAAACTAGCCATAAAAGAACCACTTCACGGAAAACTGGCGCTTGCAATTGATTACTACACGAATCTCACACAACACAATTTCATATAAAAATTTTCATTCTTTTGTTCTTAATACTTTTTTAAATTCATTTATCAGTCATACAATTAGTTGACGAATAAGGACATCGTTGTTTCAGTATACATTGGAAAACATCCATGCAGTAATCTTCTGTGGACATGGGTAAATAGATGAAAAACAAAATGAAAAATAATATTCGGGTTTCGAACACTGGGCGCAAAAGTATGACGCCACTTCCGTTGAACTAAATACTCGCTAAAAGTTACTTAAAGCACCGTCATTTTCTCAGAAACGGTGGAGTATACACGGACTAGTCGAGACACGTGCTCTCTTATTTAGACTCCCCTTCCAGTGAATGAAGTTTCTAGGGAATCGGGTTATAGCATTTTCCGTGTTCTCCTCGTCATACACAGAAGAAAAAAGATTACGTTTCTCGTGTCATCAGCGGTCACACTTGTCCAACGTGCGCAAAACTTCACTGGCGGCGCCGCACGAGGCCACACTGCGCAGGTCCCCTGTAGGCTGTTGCGTCACGTGGCAAACGCTGGCTCTGCCTCGCGAGTCGCATTGTGACGTCATACCGCTGACGCAGGCTGCCGCCGTGGCGCCAGTGGTGGCCCGCGTTCGTTATCCGCCAGTGGAATTACGCGGGATACAAAATGCTTTTAAAGGATCTACAATTTAAATTTCCGAAGCAGCCGTGAATATAAAGATGCAGCTTCGCAGGAGACTCCTGCTGCCGGCATCCCAGTTCGCGGGATTTGCAAACGGGTCGTTCAGAAAATTTCGTCAGATAGGGGCACGCTTTCAAAGGATCACGAATTTCAATTGCTAACTACGGTGCGGGGCTCCACAGAGGAAAAGTCTTAGCGTAAAGTGGCAAGGCCAGCCGATGAGAGGACTGTTTCATTTAGTTTTTACTTCTTAAGGCCTTTTCCTCTTCGTTTTGTTTCTGTTTTCCCGGAATTCAGACCAGCCATTTGAGAGAGCAGAACATGTCTGGTATGGCATATCCATTTAACTGAATCGGACTCAAGTATGATCGTGCAGAGATATTACGGTAGAATTCCTGGCGTGAGAGAAATAACTGTGCAATCTTTAATACTTTTCGTGTCTCCGTGTATGATAGAGTTCCGTAATTCATAACAAAGTATAATATTTGTAACACAGTTTTTTCTATTTACTACGTTCTCAAGTAATATCTTAGTTGATATGTACTGAACACGTTGCACAACATACCCTTCTCTCATTCTAGGAGTGTGAAAATTAAATAAATCGTTTCTTACGTACACCCCACTCTCTGAAGTACACACTTAACTGTACTGTTTGGGCTCGGTGGGATTTAAGACGTATGGAAATTTTAGCGGATAATGTCTTGCAAGTGTAATAGATTAGGCAACTCATAACACTAGTGAAGATAGAGATAGATATGAAGAACATTAGTAAACCCGTGAAAAGGTCTGACACCTTGTGAGAAGAGAATAGAAAAGAAAATTTTGTTCGGGAGCACACAGTGTCGTTTCCAGTTCCCATAAATAACTACGATATTTCCTTCTTCTCCAATGAGTAATTCTAAAATTAAATACAGTTATAACGTAAATATATTGTTGGATGCTAATGAACTGTTTTGTCGTTGCGTAAACGGCATTCCACTCCAACTAGAGAAAGTACAAGTGATGTGCACGAATATCTGAGCTAACCTAAGTATTATAGAAGTTTTTTATGGCACAACAAAGAGAATCCACAATTAAATTCTTACACGACCACTCTTGGTTCTTCCGAATGCAGCCACACTCGAATGAAATTACACTGATATGTCGTTTGCTTGGTTAATCTGGTATATACATGATAAATTAAATTTTGGAAGATGGCACGTCGGTAATTCTGCATAAAAATACCCAAGTCTTTCAAATGTTTCTTTAAAGGAATTTAACCACTCTACAAGACGATGAACAGTCGTCTTTAATGAGAGTCCTCATATAGGAATCTTTCACTTATGAGCTTGAGCAGAAAATATGACAATGTATCAATCGCAGTTTTATCATTACTAAAAGCTTGCCGTACCAAGGAGGGAAGTATACATAACAATTGTTATTCCGTCTTACGTTAAACCATAGCCTAGTGAATGCTCAACGCTACAGAGACACTGTACGTATAAGAACCGTCATCTTTAGAACGGGAATAAATCTAACACTTTCTGCAACTGTAGAGTGAACCCGTATTTCAAGGGAGAATATCTGAAGTTAGTCAGGGACAGTTTCTGAGTATTTTGGTATCAGGGACACTGGATCACCAATGTTTCGTTACAGAACGATTATTTCATTTGATATCTTATCCCTGTTTATATTACACCTGCAGTGAACCGAAAATATCTGCATAACAGCTCAACTGACGGCTCTATGCGCTGCGTATCTTGCCTAAAGAGAAATTTGTTCTAGACACACATGGGCTTCCACTAGATAATAGTAATACACCCTTGACTTTTCGCCTTCAACCTGGCATCAGTTCTACTCGC
The DNA here is from genome assembly GCF_021461385.2 of Schistocerca piceifrons. Lineage (NCBI taxonomy): Eukaryota > Metazoa > Arthropoda > Insecta > Orthoptera > Acrididae > Schistocerca > Schistocerca piceifrons. The sequence continues at coordinate 602,611,395 of NC_060139.1, read as the reverse complement.
TTTTGTCTCTGATTTGTTATTCCGACATTGTTAGTTTCACGTCGACAGTGATGTATAGCAGTGTCGATAGGTTTACAGACGAGAGTTGGTCGATATGCAGCTCGTGTATGGTTCACTGAATGCAATGAAAGTGCAGCACAACGACGCTATTCTAAGCCGTTGCCGCAGTGACTACCACGCTAAAATATTCCTCTTCCATCTTTGGGTTGTTCCATTACTAGATGACTTGTATTGTACACTTTAATGATTCCAGGTTTGAACCCCTTTTGCTGTTCTGAAGGTATTTTTGCAGGAACATAGGTAAATGAGTTATATTAACAAATTAGCATAGTATTGAAGAGAGAAATGTAAGAGGCACCTACTTGCTTATTAATTTAATTAGATCTACGATCCTTGAATGACATTTCAGTTTGCAGCTGTGTGTGCACTTACATGACACTTCCTGGCGGACAAAGACTTCATGCCGGAACCGGCGTTCAATTTGGGTCTTTTGTCTTTAGCGAACAAGTGCTGCCGGTCGATGTGGCCGAGCGGTTCTAGGCGCTTCAGTCTGGAACCGCGCGACCGCTACGGTCGCAGGTTCGGCTCCTGCCTCGGACATGGATGTGTGTGATGTCCTTAGGTTAGTTAGGTTTAAGTAGTTCTAAGTTCAAGGGGACTGATGACCTCAGATGTTAAGTCCCATAGTGCTTAGAGCCATTTGAACTATCCAACCACGGCTCACAAAAACCCCTAACAGCGTTACTTCCGCCAGTATCCCGTCTCCTAACTTTTTCTAGGATTGCTAGTCCCGCAAGGGATGCAGGAAAACTTCTGTGGAGTTTCGAACGTAGTAGGTTAGGTCGTGCGGATCATCGGTCGTGCTTGGATACCTCAGTCGATAGAGCACTTGTCAGCAAAAGGTAAAGGTTTCAGATCGAAGTACTAGTCTATCAGACAGCTTTAATTTACTAGGTATTTTGAACACCACGATACTATTCAGAGATACAGTGGTTTTACTATTTTTCTGCTTATTAGTGTTCAGCAGACAGTTTTCACACAACAACAATATTCTTGAGCCTCTCGCGGAAATAAAGAATTTGTGCGCTGACTGAGGCATCTGGGTTGTATATTAGTCCCGTGGACCACTCCAACCCCGAGTGTAACTGTCAAAAAACCTCGTAGTTCTATTGTGCAAACAGTTTCACAACTAGATACACACAACTGCTTGCTATATTTTAACTAGCGACAGTGCTGACCATATTGGTTAAGAACAGAAGTGTTCTCTACCGATGTCGACTTTAAAACAGTTTAATGCACGTGAAACACAGAGAATACATGGCCAAACGTCAATGTGACTTCGTACACGTACAAAACGTCGCAAAATAAATAAATCCTTACGGCAGCAATTCTCTATGACATGTTGAAGGGCCATCAGAGTTCCCTCGAGTTGTTAAAGTACATACGAGAGGCAGGAACAGAGTCTGATATCGAGTGATCACTATGGAATGCTGCGTATTCACGCCAGGCGGCATTATTAGCATCTCACAGGGTTTGAAAGGAGTTTCGCTATGGGTATCCATTTGGTCGGCTTGTCGAAGCGCGCAGTATCCATATACGTCGGTCATTCGGAGATACAGTGCCCCGGCACTGGATCGCATTGAAATGTAAGGACGCGCGTACTTGTAGCCAAGGTATCATTCAACAACGTCTGACCATCACAAGGGGGGATCGTAGCATTGTGCACCAAGCACATCGCAACCCCTCCACATCTGAGCGTGCTATCGGAGACTCCCTGTGACATTCTGTGATATGGCACACCATTGGTGGGAGACTAGCCGCAGCCGGATTAGGAAGTTACCAAAAAATGCACAGTCTGCCGTTAACACCACAACAAAAACTATTGCATTTAGAGTGGTACTGTGACAGCGAAGCGTGGTCTGCTACTGAATCACGTCTCACTGTATTCAACGATGGATCAGGGTTCCGCGGTACACCATCTGATCATCGTCGGCGAGTATGGCAGCAACCTGGGAGAGGTCCCATTCTACCACTGTTTTGGAGAGACATAACAGTCCTACTCATGAAAATGGTTGAAATGGTTCTGAGCACTATGGGACTTATCACCTGAGGTCAGCAGAACTTAGAAGTACTTAAATCTTAGTAACATAAGGGCATCACACACATCCATGCCGGAGGCAGGATTCGAACCTGCGACCGTAGCGGTCGCTCGATTCCTCACTGAAGCGCCTAGAACCTCTCGGCCACCACGGCCGTCTGCTACTGATGACGTCTTGGTGTAGTGAGCTCCCCTATACGACTACATGTCACAGCTGGTTGTGATTGAGGACAACGGTACGTTACGGACATCCTACGTCCTCATCTGTTAATTCCCATGGTACGGTATTTGTGTAGTATTTGTCAACAGGACAATGCTCACCCACACTGTGCGCGCCTATATGAACTGCCTGCGTTATATTGAGGCAATCCCGTCACAGGCATGATTCCCAGATCCATCCACCACAGAACTTGGGTGTGTCCAGCCCGAACGTTAACTCTGTTCCAGTGCCACCATGAACGTATCGAGGATGAGTTACATTATGACATCCTTTGCAACTGAATCAGTGAATGCTTCCAGGCCTTAGGTGGTTTAACATTATGTTGAAGAGTGGACTCATACTGCGTGATCACTGAGACAACATTACATACCCTCTCAATCTGTGAAGTGTCATATCATTATTTCGTTCTCTTCTTCTGTCTCTCACTTTTTTTCGCTTGTCATTTTGTAAAGGCGTTTTCTCAGTGTTGAATATCGCACACATGTGATACTGCTAAAATACAAGGATTAGATGAAACTACCTCCGCCTGTTAGTGGAACACCAGCTTTTAAGGTCAAAATATACGCAGTTTTGATTTGAACCAGACTTTGACTGAAGTTTTATCACTCGGCTGATTTCACTTTTTATGAGCAATTTCTGGAAGTCCGAAAAACGCTTGAGGCGACTGTTACGTCACACGCGTTCCTGCCACGAATTCTTTTGAATTTCAAAAAAAAATGTTCAAATGTGTGTGAAATCTTATGGGACTTAACAGCTAAGGTCATCAGTTCCTAAGCTTACACACTACTCATCCTAAATTATCCTAAGGACAAACACACACACCCATGCCCGAGGGAGGACTCGAACCTCCGCCCACCGGACTCGCATTCGGGAGGACGACGGTTCAATCCCGCGTCCGGCCATCCTGATTTAGGTTTTCCGTGATTTCCCTAAATCGCTCCAGGCAAATGCCGGGATGGTTCCTCTGAAAGGGCACGCCCGACTTCCTTCCCAGTCCTTCCCTAATCCGATGAGACCGATGACCTCGATGTTTGGTCTCTTCCTCGAAACAACGCCAACCCAACCTCCGCCGGTACCAGCCGCACAGTCCATGGTTGCAGCGCCTTAGACCGCTCGGCTAATTCTGCCTGGCTTTTGAATTTCTTACCTGCATGGGTTGACCACATATAATTCCTAATCTGATAAACAGCGCGAATACACCAAATGTCTGAATAAAATCTGGTTTTTTAAGCCGCGTCAGTTCGAATAGAAATAATTTATTCGAATTTATGCGGCTTTAAAGCCGAGAAGATTCTGTTGAGACAAACCTCCGCCAAAGACTGAGAACACGTGTCAACTATTTTTTCTTAAAATCCATCTGCATAATCATTGTTACAGCAACCCGATATCGTTATGCAAGCAACGAAAGATATCTTTTTTTATATCCTAGCCTCTTCTCACCTATGTGTCGGTTTTAAAAACGTGCGTCTCATTCGACTCTTAATATACTTACGTGGATAGCAATCAAGAAGGAGATTCACTGACATATGTCACAGGACTCCAACCGTGATTGTCCCGGGGTATGAAAACGACTCCGCCCTTTAGGCGTACGGCCAACGGGTCATGCCCATCACCTCCAGTGCTGTCCCAGTTCACTCGTATAGTGGTGGATGCACGTCTCAACAATAGTACGACATCGGTGGACAAAATCTGTTTATTTCTTTTTATAGCGGTCTTAAGATTGCTACGAATGCGTTACTCATCTTGCATGTGGCTATCTCTTGTAAAATCCATCCTACTCTTTCTTCAGACACCGTTACTCATGACATCACGCTACATGTGGTAACATAAGGAAAAGGTAAGTTACATTATATCAGATCTTCTTCTCACACAGTGACTACATTTCTCATGTAATAAGTACGTCATATACTGTGAAATAAATTAAAGTGTGTCTCAACTGGCCTGCGACGGTACGGTAGGCAACTGTGTATAAGAAGAAAAGAAAAGGGCTCCTTCAACGTACATATTCTTATAAGTGGGCTACCGTCTGGAAGAATTCCTAGATATCGACATGTTGCGGCGGAAGGAATAATTTCGGCATTCGTCAACCCCTGTCGATTATGGTCAAGTATCTCAAGTACTTAGTTCGGAGCTGCTGCTTGTTATTGACATAAAAGTGATAGATAGCTTCCATGAAACCGACCGCTAGGTACCACCAGCGCTGCATTCTTCCTGTCGATAATGTATTACGTTCTACAGTTCCAACCAGTATGTCGTTATACGTTATATCAAAATTTAAACCAGAAAACTATCTAAAACAACGAAACTAAATAAGAAGATGTACTGGAAGGATTACTATCAGTTTTCATCGGCCCTGTTAACAGGCAAGAAATTTCCAGCGGAAGGCCTGTGTACACGAAGAAGTACATGCTCTTAAGACGTTCAGAAGACGACGACAATTGCATGTGTCTTTGAAGGATCTCATATTGCTGCACTCACGAACATAAATTTCTGCCAAACAATTTTGGCTTTCTGTGGCTTTCCTCAATAAATTAATATAACTGATGGGGTTGGGTCGTTCATCAGGTCATGACGGAGTCCTTTCCCCAATCCTAGTCGTCCGTCTCTAAATATTTCGTCGGTGACGGGACCCTAACATAAGATTTTTCCCCCTTGCTTTGAGCTTAATTTGTTTCAGTAATTAGTTTTTAGTTTTGTTTTGGTTCCATTTATTTTCGGGTATGGGAACTTACTGGGTTTCTTCTTTTACCTTCATTGTACTAAATTTATTCTGCAGAAGTTTGGTCCATGCTCCAAATTTTTGCTTGAATCATGTAAGGGGGTAGAGCTAAATCTTTATAAAAGCTTGTGAGTAGTTTTACAAGATATTATACAGCAAAGCCACCATCAGCAATTTCTTGTGAAGCAACAACTGTCCCAAATACTAGGTGCAGGCTTTCGTAGCAACGAAAAATTGCCGATACAGTGGCCATACTCCTCTTGCCGACCAAAATTCTCAGCTCCGACAGTATAATCCCTTGGTCTTCAACTAACCTCGCTGAGAATAATTGTAGGTAACTTCCGTGTTTTTCTTAAGCTACCTCAGATATTAACATCTCCGTAGTAATTATTTCCGCAGACATTTCTCTCGGATGTTATCTTATTACACACTTGTAGACGAAAGAGAGTTGTTAATGTCTCTTCAATGTAGGTGCGGCAGTGGACAGTTTGCCTGTTGCAAGAGAAAACTCGTGTAGTTTATTTTTATTTATTTTCGCGCAAATATTTACTTTTCTAAGCTACTTTTCGTGATATATACGCTCACCCACAGGGCTTCGCTGACACCAGCACTTGATGTCACCAGGTAGCCTATGTATTAAACAGTACTTCCTTTCTCCTCGAGTAATGGGTCACCGGTGGCTGATTTTCTTGTAATACTGACGGAATTCTTAGAAATTCTGTCGCTTAACTTTCGTCAGTAAAGGTTTCTTCTCGATTCTGCGCCAACATTGCTGTTAGGCATAATTTGGGGGCAATATTTGAGAGGTGGATTGTGCTATAAGCTACCAAGATCGGATATTCTTTTGGTCCTTTATAGTGAAGGACTACATTAGAAGACTTATTTATGAAAACTACATATTTTCTGGAAAAGCGCATTACTGCACGTGAAATGGGTGCGGCGGAAACTATTCACCTTCCTCAATGTACTTTTGGACGAGTGCAACAGGAATTATGACGCATTAACAGTTTGTACAATGATTAACGTGTTCGTCATTAGAAGCGGATTTTGTACTTGACGACGCGAAAAATATCAACAATAGCATGAGAGCTACAATGATGGTGTTTTAAACAGATTTTGATATGTAAATAGTTTCCTCGCGTTTTTTTTCCGGTATAAAAATATATCTTTCAAGTCTGTTTCATGGTAGGAGCAAAGGATGAATTCTCTGCAAAGCGGAAAATTTCCATACTCACGGAACGTATGACACTGCGCTGTTTAAGCCCATAACTGATTCATGTGTCAATGTAATTTAATTATTCGGTAGACTGAAATAGAAACCGTTAAAGCTACACTTGAAGTATTATAAATTTCCATAATTTTATTCTACTTAGCAGTTTGTGCGTACCCATAGGGTATCTTTGAATGTTATAGTATCGAATTGACCGTGGTAGAGTATTGCCCTGTATAGAGCAGTGTAGGTTATTCGCGGAAATCTGGCAAACCTTTTAAGTGAACAGAAAACGAAATTACATTGATCCCCATAATATGTGAGCTAATGTAGAAACTATTAGGCGATGGGCGTTATCTGTCTTTCAGACTGTCGGCGACAGACGTTGCGGAAATCACTCATTATTCTTACATGGCAGACAAGTTGAAGGCTAGTCCCGATCTACCTACTGAATCACAACTCGGCAGTGCGTAAAATAAGTTACTTTCTGACAATTTAAGACAGTGGTCTGAACTAAAACTTGAAACCGAACGACCGATTTTCGCAAAAAAAAGAAAGGGAAAGTAAAACATTCGAACACGACTACAGTTGTTTTATTGCATGATTTACTCAGCTAAAAAATGAAACGTTCATTCCGTATTCGATCGACAGATGAAAATTAAAAATTAATTATAACTTACTGTAGGTTATAAGCGATGCTTCCTTAGCTGTTTGTTACTATTTTCAATTATTTTATCAGGACACCAGCGAAAGACGTAACTGCAAAACACAACGGCGCTGGAGAATATGTATAGAATAAGCGACTGAGGAAGCAGAAGGAGAACATTTCAGGCCGTACTGTGTCATTTACATTACGATAATCGGTCATTGAAACCATTGGACGTTTCCTCCGTGACAACGCCGCGTTGATGACGTATCAGCGCCAGTACAGACGTCCGACATAAAATTTCCGCAGATACAGAAAACAGAGGTCAGAACATTATTCGTCACGATGAGAGAATATTACTGTCATGTTTAAAAGACAGCTAATAATCGTAAAACACTGACCTATGAAATTTCGAAATGAAGTGACACTGTTAATGATATAGCTTATCTGGAAATCGTACTTACGAAGATCATTTTTCTTAAACAGTTATCAGTACTTACACTCCACAAGAATTACATGTACTGTGTTGTTCCGACACAATTTACGTCGTAAGCGAGCAGTTCTATATCCATCCGTTGTTTAGCAAGCCATCGGTTCTATTTTTAAGAAAACTTAAAAGACACATACAGTCGTTTGTTTTAAGACTGCTCTGATATCTTGGTTATTTCTTTAGGTCGCTTGCAAGACGAACGTGTACTGTGATTAACCAAGCGGAAAGCGCGTATGGAAATTACTTTGAAGAACGTCTTCAATGAAAAATCTAACAGTAAATCAAAGAACCTGCTCAATGGAGGAATCTTACCGACGAACATACTACATAAAATTTAAATTTCGTTAGAAGAAACTGGTATAGTTGTTGATTAAAAATACGTATGTAATAATCGCTGAAGCGCGTTCTTTGATCATTTAAAAGTATACTTGTACCTCTAAATTTTATCATATCCTATTACTGAAATACACTGAAAGCGACTACATTTATTTGCATGTAGTTGTATATAAGATGAAGTACTAATAAAAAGGGTTACTTAGTCTAAATTCGAGTTCTACACTGTGGAAGAATATCGTGCGAAAATGAATGAGGATATATGAGAGCACAGAACACAAGGTAATAGGTCACAAAGAAGAGTGACGTCGTCGTAAACACAATATATAGCGCCACGGACATGGAAAAATTCTAGATAGTTCGTGGTTTCAGGGAAGCGCTTTCACCTTATATAACTCGCGTGTACACTAAACTGATATTATTCTGAAAAAATTTTCCCAATTGCATTTGCTGTATTACGCGAATTACCCGCTAATTACGGCCAGTGCATGAAACGGCAGGCAATACGCATTTCACCTTGAGGAGAAATGTGGACCACAAATTGAAGAAAATTGAAAATTAAAATCTTCCAATCATAAAACTAATATGCAGTTCCCTTTTTCGACTCTCAAGCTAATAAAAACGTTTCTGAAGTGGTTAGCCACAAAAAAATAAATAAAATAATATGTTGGACGTGGCAACTACCATGATGGTTGCTGAAGTTCTTTCGACGCTGAAAGGTATTACACGTTTGGTTAAAGGTACTTAATATACAGTGAATCATCTCTGAAACACGTTTGGTTAAAAGTACTTAACATACGGTGAGTCATTTCTGAAACACCAATAGGCTGTGCAAGTGTTGTCTTTTTGCAGTTGTAAACACTACTCTGAGAAGTTGCTTTTGAACTCGATCAGCGAAAGAATGAGTCGATATGAGAACCTTTGTGAGCCAGGTATATGGTCCAAATCATGCTTTCCATCTGTGCCAGTTTTTGCCTCGAACTCTGACATCGCCTCAATCAAACCATTAAGAACATCAAACGATCTTATGCTGAATCAGATCTTACTACGTAAGCACTCTATGTGGATGTGCTACAACGCAGGAAAAGTAAGTAGGAAATCAATATTAGAGCTTGAGTTGAAAACGTGGCTCGATTACTGGAGTGTGGTAGCAGAACTTTTTCCGGAAACACCCTCGCATTAAATAAATTAAGTACTAAATTCCCTTCTAAAAGTGGAGAACCTCGTTCCACTAATTGCGCTACATTCCGTGTACAAAGTTCTTTTTCTATTGCTTGAATAATGAGAACGAAGCGCGTCAGTTCCAGTTCGAGCGCTCGAGCTGCATTGTTTCACGAGTTGTACTCTACTGATGATTCCAGTTCTCATCACTCTCGAGAGCATCATATATAACTTACAACACTTTTTGATATCTGTGTTACAAATCAAGTGAGGTTCACAGAGTGTAGTTCTACTGAACTGCCTTGGGCGCAGGGCATATAAAGTGCCGCGATTTCCGATACGACGGATAAACTTTTCATTCTCTTTTATCAACGCAAAATCCCGACCACTAGCACATGTTAAAAATGTAAAATGTAAAATGGCTCTGAGCACTATGCGACTTAACTTCGAGGTCATCAGTCGCCTAGAACATAGAACTAATTAAAGCTAACTAACCTAAGGACATCACACACATCCATGCCCGAGGCAGGATTCGAACCTGCGACCGTAGCGGTCGCTCGGCTCTAGATTGTAGCGCCTGGAACCGCACGGCCACTCCGGCCGGCTGTAAAATGTAAGGAGAAAATATTTTTCTGTGTACGCTTTCATCGTGACTTATTGACTTATACTGTAACAAGTAAGTATATTTCCTAAATTAAGCGTGTCATATATTCGTGTTCTTCTAATGCGTATGTGCTCGTAATAATATTTCATTATATTCCCGTGCTTGAGTAAGAGCACCACTTGGTATTTGATTAACAGACGCATTTTCAAATACACACTGTGTTGCACGATGATACGGTAAGAATGTTAAATCTCTATCACGTCCAAACACCACATATTTACACAAAATTCCTTGTCGCCCTGACCTACCTTGCCCCATAATCAGTACTTCTCACAAATTTTAGGTACGCACTTCATGTGTGTGGAACACACGAAAACAGATTGGCAAACATAATTCGAACTAGCTGAGTTTGGAAAATGTTGGGCTGAGTAGCAATTTCAACAGCTTTTAAAGCACCTTCCACATTCTTTTAAGAAAAACGGGCACGAGCTTCACATCCTCTTCGAACTAAATCATTTCATTCTTCGACGGTATCTTAATGCCTAAATGAATGAATTCGCACAGCAATAGTAATAATACATGTAAAGTATACGCCACAAACTGCAATTGATAACTACCTAAAGTTTTTGGAAATCATTTCATGAAATTACAAAACAAACCTATCAGTGACGTAACTGTACATTTTTGGAAAAACTGTTCCTAAAAAGTGCAGACAACTAGCATTATCACTATTGGCAAAAGTGCAATCGAAGTCAGAAACGTTGCCTGCGAAACGCAACGAGAGGAGCACAACGACAGAGCGTTCTTCTGCTACGGCGAGCCCGTGTCTCCTGACTGCTGTTGCGGTGTGATAGTGGCGGCGGAAACGCGACGGGGCAACTGGAAGCGCCTGCCGAGTGCCGGCCAGCGAAGCCGTGGCGGTGGCGGAGCGGCACCCATGGCGCCGTAGTACGCTGTTGGCGCGTCGCAAGCCGGCGCCGCCGCCGCTGTCGCCGCCACCAGGAGCGCTGCGGTAGCCGACGCCGACGCCGACGCCGACGCCGACGCCGGTGCTCAAGCCGACGCGACACGTGGTCGATCAATATGGCGGCTAGTGGAGGAAAACACCACGTCCTCATTAGGAAAACATATTTAAATACATTGTCCACAGAGTTTGTCGGTTGTTGTGTGCCTATCGTATGACTTTAGACTCCAATATATAGTTATTCTTCTGAAATGATGTCCCTTGGTAACCAAAATGAAACGCCACTAGTGTCCAAGTAAGTGTAGTGTGAAACAAAATGTTACTGGCAGAAGTATTATTTCCCTCCCACAGCCTGCCCGGTTAGCTGTGCGGTATAACGCACTGCTTTGCGGGCGGGAAGGCGTGCCGGTCCCCGGCACGAATCCGCCCGGTGGATTAGTGTCGAGGTCCGGTGTGCCGGCCAGTCTGTGGATGGTTGGCCGCGCGGGGTACCTGTGGGGTCTGACGGCCTCTTGCCACGGTTCGCGCGGCTTCCCTCGTCGGAGGTTCGACTCCTCCCTTGTGTATGTGTGTGTGTGTTGTCCTTAGCGTTGGCTTAAGTCAGATTAAGTAGTGTGTAAGCCTAAAGACCAATGACCTGAGCAGCTTGGTCCCATAGGACTTGGCCGGCCAGTGTGGCCGAGCGTTTCTAGGCGTTTCAGTCCGGAACCGCGCTGCTGCTGCGGTCGCAGGTTCGAATCCTGTCTCGGGCATGGATGTGTGTGATGTCCTTATGTTAGTTAGGTTTAAGTAGTTCTAAGTTCTAGCGGACTGTTGACCTCAGATGTTAAGTCCCATAGTGCCCAGAGCCATTTGAACCAAGCCCATAGAACTTGCCACAATTCAAAAAAAAAATTCCGCCGTCAACTTGTAACAGAAAAGAACCGTCCGCAAAAATTTAAAGATCCTACTACAATGACTCTTGGAATATTTACTATGAAAAACAGTCTTTATCACAATTTATTTAGTATGGTTACCGGTTTTGACCACCACTGTGGTCATCTTCAGACCAATGAGTAAGAACCTCCTTCTGCTAGAGAATGAGTAGTGATTCTCTAGCAGAAGGAGGTTCTTACTCGTTGGTCTGAAGATGACCACAGTAGTGGTCCAAACTGGTCACCGTACTAAATAAACTGTGGTCAAGACTGTTTTTAATAGTAAATATTTGAACGTATTGGTCACTGTCACTCCCATAATTTATTCAAAAGTAATCTCTGAATATTGTTTGACCAGTTAGTTTGTGACCAGATCTAGTAAACATATGTTTACAATTAGGGAGTGCAAAAACCATTTGCTGATTGAACCTTAGGCTGGCTCCGACTGACTGGCGGACTGCTCCCTGCCAAGCAAGTTTGAAGAGCAAGGGACATGTGGTCGGAGTGTCGCCAACTTCTTCACCCTTTATTGCAGTACATTGACGAGCCAAAATATTATGACCACTGCTCACGGCGAGGTTATACCCTACCTGCTGACGCATATGGCACGTGACGCGGTAAAACAAGTTCATCAGCTAGCAGAGACGAATAGGGAATCATTACAGCAACGACAAGTGGCGCAAATACGTAAATCCGCCGACTTAAGCGACTTTGACAAAAGTCAGATAGTTGTGGTCCAGTGCCTGGGAGCGAGCATCTCGGAAATGGCGAACACGGTCGGCTCTTCAAGTGCTACTGTCGTGAGCGAGTATAGAAAGTGGTTGCAGAAATCAGAAACCACGAATAGGCGACAAGAAGCTGGACGTCCATACCTCATCGCAGAGCATAGGGATCGGAGGCTTGCTCGCTCTCTGAAGTGGGATAGGCGACGATCTGTGGCAGATCTGAAGATACAGTACATTGCTGGCTCAGGCACAAGTGTTTAGGAGCACACCTTTCGGCGCACAGTGTTGTTGCCATCAAATTCGGCTTATCTGAATCCTACGAAACCCAACTGGGACGCAATCGGGTGCCAGTTCCGCGCTCACAAACCATCCGTCAGTAAATTAGGAGAACTATGTGACCAGTGCGTAGGCATCTGATGCCACAAACCACTGGAAACCTGTCAAGTACTTGTCGAATTCATAGCACACAGAATAACTGCTGAATTGCGTTCCACAGGTGGATCAACACGCTTTTAAGTAGGTGGTTATAATGTTCTGTCATGCGTGTGACTCCTGATGACGCAGCTGCTTCTTTGCTCAAAGAACCCCTCATTTGGCCTCACGAGATCGAATGGACTCCATTCTAAAGCTCTACAATTTAAAAAAGGTCGAGGAACGGGGAATCGCACCCAACTCCTTCCGCACCGAAGTCAGCAACGCTAATCACTTATTTTATTTTTCATTGTGTTTATATCTTTCAAATTCCGTCAATGAAAACTTCACTTAGTAGTTTTTAAAAAGTTGTTATTAGAAAGGATGGTCACTTCGCTGACTGAACAATTTGAGCTACTGAGTCGGTAACATTCGGCTATGGGGCCAGTCTTAGGTTTAAAATGATGTAATATAAATTATGTAGGTCAACTTCGTTTTTTTCAAATGGAATGCTATAGTCTGGTACTTATTTTCTGATAGCATATATCGAGACGTATCCAATGATGTGTAACTGTTAGGTCTTAGAAGGTCAACGAAGGTTACAAAGGTGGCCTGAACGTCAATTTACAGAAGGTGGTGGAAGTGATGATCATTGGTATCAATGCAGTGCTGCAATCTTGTTATCATGGATTGAGTGGTATTCCTAATCACTTCGCCACTTATCGAAGCACATGCTCTGACAATTCTCTCTCGCATATCTTCAAGTGTAGTTTGGAGGTCTTTATGAACAATGTCTTTTTACGAATCCCCTGAAGACATTATCCAGAGGTGTCAAATCTGGCGAACAGGCCGGCTACGACACATCTCCTCCGCGTAAAATCCAACGATTAGGAATCGTATCTGCTACTCATTTCTAGCCATCAGCAAAAAATGTGCTGGACACCCATCGTATTGATTTTTTTTGGTCATCAGTCTGCTGACTGGTTTGATGCGGCCCGCCACGAATTCCTTTCCTGTGCTAACCTCTTCATCTCAGAGTAGCACTTGCAACCTACGTCCTCACTTATTTGCTTGACGTATTCCAAACTCTGTCTTCCTGCACAGTTTTTGCCCTCTACAGCTCCCTATAGTACCATGGAAGTCATTCCCTCATGTCTTAGAAGATGTCCTATCATCCTATCCCTTCTCCTTATCAGTGTTTTCCACATATTCCTTTCCTCTCCAATTCTGCGTAGAACCTCCTCATTCCTTACCTTATCAGTCCACCTAATTTTCATTATTCGTCTATAGCACCACATCTCAAATGCTTCTATTCTCTTCTGTTCCGGTTTTCCCACAGTCCATGTTTCACTACCATACAATGCTGTGCTCCAGACGTACATCCTAAGAAATTTCTTCCTCAAATTAAGACCGGTATTTGATATTAGTAGACTTCTCCTGGCCAGAAATGCCTTTTTTGCCATTGCGAGTCTGCTTTTGATGTCCTTCTTGCTCCGTCCGTCATTGATTATTTTACTGCCTAGGTAGCAGAATTCCTTAACTTCATTGACTTCGTGACCATCGATTCTGACGTTAAGTTTCTCGCTGTTCTCATTTCTACTACTTCTCATTACCTTCGTCTTTCTCCGATTTACTCTCAAGCCATACTGTGTACTCATTAGACTGTTCATTCCATTCAGCAGATCATTTAATTCTTCTTCACTTTCACTCAGGGTAGCAATGTCATCAGCGAATCGTATCATTGATATCCTTTCACCTTGTATTTTAATTCCACTCCTGAACCTTTTTTTTATTTCCATCATTGCTTCCTTGATGTACAGATTCAAGAGTAGGGGCGAAAGGATACAGTCTTGTCTTCCACCCTTCTTAATACGAGCACTTCGTTCATGATCGTCCACTCTTATTATTCCCTCTAAGTTGTTGTACATATTGTATATGACCCGTCTCTCCCTATAGCTTACCCCTACTTTTTTCAGAATCTCGAACAGCTTGCACCATTTTATATTGTCGAACGCTTTTTCAAGGTCGACAAACCCTATGAACGTGTGTTGATTTTTCTTTAGCCTTGCTCCCATTATTAGCCGTAACGTCAGAATTGCCTCTCTCGTCCCTTTACTTTTCCTAAAGCCAAACTGATCGTCACCTAGCGCATTCTCAATTTTCTTTTCCATTCTTCTGTATATTGTTCTTGTAAGCAGCTTCGACGCATGGGCTGTTAAGCTGATTGTGCGACAATTCTCGCACTTGTCAGCTCTTGCCGTCTTCGGAATTCTGTGGATGATGCTTTTCCGAAAGTCAGATGGTATATCGCCAGACTAATATATTCTACACACCAACGTGAATAGTCGTTTTGTTGCCACTTCCCCCAATGATTTTAGAAATTCTGATGGAATGTTATCTATCCCTTCTGCCTTAGGTGACCGTAAGTTCTCCAAAGCTCTTTTAAATTCCGATTCTAATACTGGATCCCTATCTCTTCTAAATCGACTCTTGTTTCTTCTTCTATCACATCAGACAAATCTTCACCCTCATAGAGGCTTTCAATGTATTCTTTCCACCTATCTGCTCTCTCCTCTGCATTTAACAGTGGAATTCCCGTTGCACTCTTAATGTTACCACCGTTGCTTTTAATGTCACCAAAGGTTGTTTTGACTTTCCTGCATGCTGAGTCTGTCCTACCGACAATCGTATCTCTTTCGATGTCTTCACATTTTTCCTGCAGCCATTTCGTCTTAGCTTCCCTGAACTTCCTATTTATTTCATTCCTCAGCGACTTGTATTTCAGTATTCCTGATTTTCCCGGAACACGTTGGACTTCCTCCTTTCATCAATCAACTGAAGAATTTCTTCTGTTACCCATGGTTTCTTCGCAGCTACCTTCTTTGTACCTATGTTTTCCTTCCCAACTTCTGTGATGGCCCTTTTTAGAGATGTCTATTCCTCTTCAACTGTACTGCCTACTGCGCTATTCCTTATTGCTGTATCTATAGCGTCAGAGAACTTCAAACGTATCTCGTCATTCCGTAGTACTTCCTGTCTGACTTCTTTGCGTATTGATTCTTCCTGACTAATGTCTTGAACTTCAGCCTACTCTTCGTCACTACTATATTGTGATCTGAGTCTATATCTGCTCCTGGATACGCTTTACAATCCAGTATCTGATTTTGGAATCTCTGTCTGACCATGATGTAATCTAATTGAAATCTTCCCGTATCTCCCGGCCTTTTCCAAGTATACCTCCTCCTCTTGTGATTCTTGAACAGGGTATTCGCTATTACTAGCTGAAACTTGTTACAGAACTCAATTAGTCTTTTTCCTCTTTCATTCCTTGTCCCAAGCCCATATTCTCCTGTAACCTCTTCTTCTACTCCTTCCCCTACAACTGCATTCCAGTTGCCCATGAGTATTAGATTTTCGTCCTGCTTTACATACTGCATTACCCTTTCAATATCCTCATACACTTTCTCTATCTGATCATCTTCAGCTTGCGACGTCGGCATGTATACCTGAACTATCGTTGTCGGTGTTGGTCTGCTGTCGATTCTGATTAGAACAACCCGGTCAGTGAATTATTGACAGTAACACACCCTCTGCCCTACCTTTCTATTCATAACGAATCCTACACCTGTTATACCATTTTCTGCTGCTGTTGATATTACCCAATACTCATCTGACCAGAAATCCTTGTCTGCCTTCCACTTCACTTCACTGATCCCTACTATATCTAGATTGAGCCTTTGCATTTCCCTTTTCAGATTTTCTAGATTCCCTACCACGTTCAAGCTTCTGACATTCCACGCCCCGTCTCGTAGAACGTTATCCTTTTGTTGATTATTCAATCATTTTCTCACGGTAACCTCCCCCTTGGCAGTCCCCTTCCGGAGATCCGAATGGGGGACTATTCCGGAATCTTTTGCCAATGGAGAGATCATCATGACACTTCTTCAATTACAGGCCACATGTCCTGTGGATACACGTTACGTGTCTTTAATGCAGTGGTTTCCATTGCCTTCTGCATCCTCATGTCGCTGATCATTGCTGATTCTTCCGCCTTTAGGGGCAATTTCCCACCCCTAGGACAAGAGAGTGTCCTGAACCTCTATCCGCTCCTCCGCCCTCTTTGACAAGGCCGTTGGCAGAATGAGGCTGACTTCTTATGCCTGAAGTCTTCCGCCGCCAATGATACCACATTCTATTCCTTGTTCCTAAAGGTATTTCTTCCAATAACATACTTAAGGTTTCTTGCAGGAATGTGGTGTACTTCCTACCATTAAGATTTCCTTCGATGAAATAAGGGCCAATAATTATCTCCTCCCGAATCCCACACCATACATTCATCGACCGCGGTTTTTGGTGTGCAACTTACTGCAGCCAACATAGATTTTCAGTTGCCCAATGGTGCATGTTATGCAAATTAACTTTTCCATGATTCGTGAATGTAGCCTCTTCAGCAAATATAATCAAATTAATAAATGTGTAATCCCTTTCAATCTGAAGTTGAACTCAATGCAGAAATCAATGCGCCGCATACAATCCGTACCAGATAATTCTTGGTGGAGACTAATATGGTAAGGATGATACTGATGGCGATACAGAACACGAACTGATGGCGATACAGAACACGAACAACACTACTCTAGCTCGTGCCAGATTCCATTGCGATTTGACGCGAACGAACCACAAGGAAGTCGAACCACAGTCGCAAGAGTACCAATTTCCGTTTTCTCGTTAGTGACTTTCCTTTGCCGGATATGTTACCCATTTACATGTACGACATGTAGAGTGAGTACGTTGAGGATCTCTCACTGAATTTAGTTGTCATACTCCATAAATGAGAAGCATAGAGACTTGTTCTTCCAAGGAATACATCATTCACGTTCGCTTGAATCGAAGGTACTAGTCTTACCGATCTTATTAGTGTTGTATTGAGAAGTCGTGGAATGGTGTTTACAAGTCAATAGCACGTTAGATGGATACGCCGTATTTGGCGAATATTTACTATTTGCACGATGTACCTGAGAGGTGCCAGAGCATGTGCTTCGATAAGGACGAAATGATAAGGAATATCACTCAATCCATAATAACAAGATTTCAGCACTGCATTGATACCAATGGTCATCACTTCGAACACCTTCTGTAAATGGACGTTCATGCCACCTTTGTGACCTTGGTTGATCTTCAAAGACCTTACTGTTACACGTCACTGGATACGTCTCGATAGCCGCTATCAGAAAATAATTACCAGACTATAGAATTCCATTTGAAAAAACGAAGTTGACCTTCATCTCTGAAGCGGCCCCACCTGGCAACAAAAAAACCCGTTGTCCCACAAACTTTTCAGCTACTGTCAGGTGGCAGTAGTTAGTGACTCACCCTGTATAGTAACTATTCGGCCAAAACCTCTGTCTTATCGCGTCTAAACTGCGCCAACAGAGTTTTGCAAATGTCTTTGGAACACGTTTTTGGTCCGCAGTGAGCAACCATGGCACTCAGAGTGCGATCAGTTCTCTCATCCCTAAATTTTTGAAAAATATGGGAGGAACACGTCCTTTATCTATGCTCATAGCTTCCGCTATCTCTCACACCTTAATTCGAAGGTTCTCTAGGACTATTTGGAGAACTTGAGCTATGTTATCGTCAGTGGCTATAGTTTATGGGCATCCCTTAAGTTGTTACCCAAACTGGTACGGCCGCGAAAAAATTCAACTGTCCAAAATTTCACGATGTTAAATGATGTTGCGGAGTCCACTACACGGCGTCCAACTCGTGTTTAGTTAACATAGGCCTATTGTCTCTAAAAAACAAAAATCTAACGACAGCTCGATACTCGATTTTGTATATTTTCACAAAACTGCTCGTATCCCCTCACTAAAGCGAAAGTGAAACAAGGAACTGCGCATCCGAAATGGCTGAAATTTTAGTGTGTGCCTTACTACGCTTGCGAAACCAAATCTCCGAACTTTTGATGACATGTGCTGCTGTCTTCACGTTGAGGTCGAAAATGTTCAGATTAGCCAAGTACGTAAAGAGACTTCCCAAAGCAAGCAAATGAGAGTAACAAATAGAAATGTCAAGGCAGATAAGATGTTAAGTCGGTCGAGGATGGAACTGTGTTCGTTCAAACATTCAGTAATATCATATAATGGTATTACATTGTTCTGTTGTCGTGTTTAGTTATGGAGAACAAAGATTTTTCTCTTACTACTTTTCTACTACTCAGCAGTGTCATTGTTTGGGTCTACTCGCTATAGATTTTGAAGCAATAACGGTTTCATGTTCAGGCACTTCAACAGACGTGGGTGTGATGCACCAGTATATCTTGTACACCAGCATTTTCTGTAACTTAACTAACTATAGAGCGGCACAGGGAGCATGAACTGACACATTGTCTGTGATTCAAAGATCTTGAAATGATTACGACTCTGTTTCAGCAGCTTCCATTAGACTTTATAAAGACGTATTTGGAGAAGTTTTGAGATATGGTGCAACGTAGAAGAAATACGTGATGATGGAACATATCTATGACAACTTATTGTTACAAGTTAGTGTAACGGAAGGAATGGAGGTCCCAGATTGCAGTACTCAAGAGAGTACTCCTTTCTGGCGATAACTACGTATTGCAAAGAACAGAAGTTTCTTAGGGATTCTCGTTAACTGATAAATATTTAGACATCAATATTTTGAGTAAGGAATCTTCGAGAGTGATTCCCGCTGATAAACATTTAAGCCGGCCGCGGTGGCCGAGCGGTTCTAGGCGCTCCAGTCCGGAACCGCGTGATTGCTACGGTCGCAGGTTCGAATCCTGCCTCGGGCATGGATGTGTGTGATGTCCTTAGGTTAGTTAGGGTTAAGTAGTTCTAAGTTCTAGGGGACTGATGACCTGAGATGTTAAGTCCCATAGTGCTCAGAGCCATTTGAACCATTTGATAAACATTTTGAAATTGTTTCTTAAATAAGGATTCTTCGAGACTGGATTGTGTTTTACCGTGATAGAGCGTTATTTTCCTAATAACAAAATTCTAAGTTGCGAACGTTTCTCTACTTAGCTTGTGGCAAATTTACCATCTGTTTCTAACATTTGACATAGTATTTATCTTTTTCTATACGCCTCATACAAGTAGGCATCGAGTTTTGATGTCCAGACAGAGCTATAACTAGAGATATTTTCATAAAAGGAAATAAATTTCTACATATTCCGCGTATTCAAAATGTTAAATTTGCAACAATGCAAGGGAATATTGTAATGTATTTGGAAACACAAACACAAGGCTGTAGTTAGATACACTAGGACGGTAGTGTCTGTCGACACAAGTAACGCGAAATTAAACAGCAAGCAGTATCTAAGAATAGAAACCTGAGCTTATTTCATAACAAATACATTTTACTCCTCTAGAAATAATATTTGCATGGGACACGAATGGTAACTTCTATCCGTTAACAAAGACTCGATGATGAGCATCCCCAGCAGTGGATTATGCGAAAGGCATGCCAGCTGTTGTATCAGAAATGGATGGAAATTGCGTGCGAATATGATGCAACAGCAGGGCTGTTTGTTTCTTCTAGGTACGACAGATTGCCTTTATGCAGATATGAATTATTCTCTTGTGTGCTTTTAGTGAGAAACACTTAATCGAAGACACAACTGTGCTATTGATATGCATTAAACTAGGAGGCATGCTGTGAAAAAATTCACGACCTTCTAACGACAGACTATCCCGAGCAAAGGGGGAGCACCATAACGGATTAAGGGATTAGTGGCCACAAGGTCTTTGTAGTGAGACTGAATATTGAAACATCCAAAGCCAACAAAAATGAACACAAAGTACCGTATATCTACTTACAAAGAAGATAAAAATTAGCTTTACACCTTCCTAAGACACAATCTGTATAGCTGATTAACTAACAATGTAAGCGTAGACCAGACGTGGTTTGAATTCAATGGAATTGCATCGATAGCAATTGAAAGATTTATACCAAATAAATTAATAAGGAACGGAGTACTGTTGTTAGGGGATCTCAAATTGATTCCATATTTCTGGATTCCCAAAACGCTTTTGATACCGTCCTTCCGAAGCGACTTCTAATCAAAGGGCAGGCTTATGAAGTGTCGTCTCAACCGCGATACTGGATTCGTGATTTCCTGCCAAAAAGGGGGCAGTTTTTAGTAACTGAATGAAAGTCAGCAAGCAAAATAGAAGTGACATCTGGTGAAGACCCAAGTAAATCTAATAGCCCTTTACATAAATGATATATTAGACAATCTGACCAGGCTTCCTATGTTGTTTGCTGATGACTCTGACATTTACTGTGTATTAAAGTCATCAGAAGATCAAAACAAATTGCAAATTGATTTAGACAAGATACCTGTATGTTGCGAAAAGTGCCAGTTGACTCCAAATAATGAAAAGCGTGACGTCATTTTCATGAATACTAAAAGGAATCCCTTACATTTCGATTACGTGATAAATCACATAGTTTCAAAGGATGTGAAGTAAATACTTAGGCATAACTATTATCAACAACTTAAATCAGCACGATGACATAGATAACGCCATGGGGAAGGCGAACTAGAGACGGCGTTTTATTTCCAGAGCATGTAAAAATTGCAACAAATCCACTACGGAGACAGCGTGCGCTACACTTGTACATCCTTTATGAGGGTTTCGTGCATTATGAATCCCTAGACAGACAGAGTTGATGGAGAAGATCGAAGAAGTTCTAAAATGAGGTGCTTTTGAGTACCACGGATATAATACGTGAGTTGGGGTGACAATCATTAAAAGGAAGGCGTTCTTAGTTGCAGCGACATATTTTCACGAAATTGAAATCTTCAGTTTCGAATGCTAAAATATTATGTTGATGCCAGGGAAATATAATCATTGTAATAAAATAAGAGGAATCACAGACCGCATAGAGAGATTCATGTATTCGTTTTTCCCTTGCGCGCTTCGAAAATGGAACGGTAGAGAAATAGTATGAGAGTGGTTCGACGAACCCTCTGCCAGGCGCTTAAGTTTGGATTGATGAGTAATGTAGATACACATCTAGATTCTCGTACTCTGTATATCCTCTTCATTGATACAGAAACTCTAATATTAAATAAATGATATACTATTTCAAGGCCAATCGTAATTCGAAGAGCAAGGGCATGAATTCAAGAATTATTGAAAGTGACATATTTTACATAGATATTTGCGACTACATTTCAATAGTGTAGAGGTATTTTTCAAAGTAGCCCCACTTTATTCAAATGCACCACTTAATTGTTTCCGTGAATCGGAAAGCATCTTCAGCCATCCTGATTTAGGTTTTCCGTGATTTCCCTAAATCGTTTCAGGCAAATGCCGGGATGCTTCCTTTGAAAGGGCACGGCCGATTTCCTTCCCATCCTTCCCTAACCCGAGCTTGCGCTCCGTCTCTAATGACCTCCTCGGAAAGCATGATGCTGACCATTCGGTCAGAAATGATTTAGAAACGCTATGTATAACGTTTGCACCGTTCTTTGCATTAGAACCCTTGTTATATCGGTAACATTTTCGACTGGTCCCTCGTTAGAACTACGTCACTGCTTAAACTTTAAACAAAAATCAACGACAATGAAGGCCGAAGACATCCGGTATAAGAAGCCACCTTCATTCAGTCAGCAGCCATGTCAAAGAGGGCTGAGGAGAGGACAGAGGTTCAGGACATTCTCTTGATCTTGGTATGTGAAAATACTCCTAAAAGGCGGAAAAATCAACATTGATGAATGGCATGAGTATACAGAAGGCAATGGAAACAACTGCATTAAAGACCCTGTGTCTCGACTAGACATGTGGTCTGTAATTGAAAAAGTGTCATGATGACCTTTCCACTGCCAAAATGTTCCGGACGAATGCTCCATGGTGATCTCCGGGATGAGACTGCCAAAGGGGAGACGCCTCTGAGAAAAAATATTGAATAACCACAGAAAGGATAACGTTCTGAGTGTCGGGGTGTGGAATGTGGGAAATTCTAACGTGGTGGAGGAGCTATAAAATATGAAAATGGTAATGTTAAGGCTCAGTCTAGATATAGCCGGATCAGTCAAGTGGAATGTAAAGAAGACAAGTATTTCTGGTCGAATGAGCATAGAGTAACAACAGCAACAGAAAATCATGTAGTGAGAGTAGGATTCCTCATAATTAGGAAAGTACAGCAGAGAAAGTGTACCTGAGAACAGTTCAGTGGCAGGGTTGTTGTCATTAGAATCGACTGCAAACCAATACCGACAACAATAGTTCAGGTATACATGCCGATGTCACAAGCCGAAGACGAAGAGACGGAGATTTGAGGATACTGAACGGATAATTCAGTACGCAAAAGGGAGATGAAAATATGCTGGTCATGGGTGATCGTAAGCAAAAGGGTATAAGAAGGGGTTACGGGATAATATGAGCTTGGTAGTAGAAATGACAGAGGAGAAAGACTAATTAAGTACTGTAATAAATTTCAGCTAGTAATAGTGAATTCTCTGTTAAAAAACCACCAGAGGATGTAGTATACGGGGTCAGGGATTTTCTCTGCCTCGTGATGACTGGGTGTTGTGTGATGGAGGGATTAAATTAAAAGGTGAAAGCATATGAACGGAAAGATTATCTGATGACATTGCTATCCTTAGTGAAAGTGAAGAAGAATTTCTGGAAGTTTGAATGAGAATGAACTCTCTAGTGAGTACAGCAAATGGACTGAGAGTAAACAGATGAAAGCCGAAAGTAATAAGAGCATAAATGAGAACAGCGAGAAACTTAACATCAGAAGTGGTGCTCACAGAGTAGAAGAACTTAGGAATACTGCTACCTAGGCAGCAAAATAACCAGTGAGGGACGATGCAAACAAAACATAAAAAGCACACTGGAGCTGGAAAAAGGACGTGCCTGGCCAACAGAAGTCTAAACATGTTTTAATAATTTGAAGAAGAAATTTCTGAGGTGCACATTTGGAGAACAGCATTATATGGTATTGCAACATGGACTGTGGAAAACCCAGTGAAGAAGACAATCGAAGCATTTTGGATGTGGTGCTACAGAAGAATGTTGGAAACTAGGTGGACTGATAGGTAAGGCACATGGAAGTTTTCCGGAGAATGCGTAACAAAGAAATACACTCCTGGAAATTGAAATAAGAACACCGTGAATTCATTGTCCCAGGAAGGGGAAACTTTATTGACACATTCCTGGGGTCAGATACATCACATGATCACACTGACAGAACCACAGGCACATAGACACAGGCAACAGAGCATGCACAATGTAGGCACTAGTACAGTGTATATCCACCTTTCGCAGCAATGCAGGCTGCTATTCTCCCATGGAGACGATCGTAGAGATGCTGGATGCAGTCCTGTGGAACGGCTTGCCATGCCATTTCCACCTGGCGCCTCAGTTGGACCAGCGTTCGTGCTGGACGTGCAGACCGCGTGAGACGACGCTTCATCCAGTCCCAAACATGCTCAATGGGGGACAGATCCGGAGATCATGCTGGCCAGGGTAGTTGACTTACACCTTCTAGAGCACGTTGGGTGGCACGGGATACATGCGGACGTGCATTGTCCTGTTGGAACAGCAAGTTCCCTTGCCGGTCTAGGAATGGTAGAACGATGGGTTCGATGACGGTTTGGATGTACCGTGCACTATTCAGTGTCCCCTCGACGATCACCAGTGGTGTACGGCCAGTGTAGGAGATCGCTTCCCACACCATGATGCCGGGTGTTGGCCCTGTGTGCCTCGGTCGTATGCAGTCCTGATTGTGGCGCTCACCTGCACGGCGCCAAACACGCATACGACCATCATTGGCACCAAGGCAGAAGCGACTCTCATCGCTGAAGACGACACGTCTCCATTCGTCCCTCCATTCACGCCTGTCGCGACTCCACTGGAGGCGGGCTGCACGATGTTGGGGCGTGAGCGGAAGACGGCCTAACGGTGTGCGGGACCGTAGCCCAGCTTCATGGAGACGGTTGCGAATGGTCCTCGCCGATACCCCAGGAGCAACAGTGTCCCAAATTTGCTGGGAAGTGGCGGTGCGGTCCCCTACGGCACTGCGTAGGATCCTACGGTCTTGGCGTGCATCCGTGCGTCGCTGCGGTCCGGTCCCAGGTCGACGGGCACGTGCACCTTCCGCCGACCACTGGCGACAACATCGATGTACTGTGGTGACCTCACGCCCCACGTGTTGAGCAATTCGGCTGTACGTCCACCCGGCCTCCCGCATGCCCACTATACGCCCTCGCTCAAAGTCCGTCAGCTGCACATACGGTTCACGTCCACGCTGTCGCGGCATGCTACCAGTGTTAAAGACTGCGATGGAGCTCCGTATGCCACGGCAAACTGGCTGACACTGACGGCGGCGGTGCACAAATGCTGCGCAGCTAGCGCCATTCGACGGCCAACACCGCGGTTCCTGGTGTGTCCGCTGTGCCGTGCGTGTGATCATTGCTTGTACAGCCCTCTCGCAGTGTCCGGAGCAAGTATGGTGGGTCTGACACACCGGTGTCAATGTGTTCTTTTTTCCATTTCCAGGAGTGTATATAGGAAAAACTGGAAGCTGAGAGGAACAAGATGTTAGGACTTCTGCGAAGACATCACGGAATGACCTCCATGGTACTAGGAAGAGCTGTAGAGTGGAAAAACCGTAGAAGAAGACAGAGATTGGAATACATCCAGCAAATAACTGAGGATGTCGGTTGCAAGAAGGTTGCATGTGCTACTCTGAGATTGTAAAGGATGGCACAGGAGAGGAATTCACTTGTGATTTTCGAATGGATGGCTGAATTAAGAAAACATCTGTGGGTACCAGTAAATGAATGCTGAACATTATCTCAACTTTGTAAGGAGTGGGGTTCTTCCTACATGTCGGTCAGGGGGCCTGACGATGGCACAATGTAACGCTGAAACTGTACGCACAAATAAAATAAAAGTGGAAGGCTTTCTGATCTTAAATTTACATTGAACAGCAGAGCTTCCACAATCGTCTTGTATCAAGATGGACGTACAGATACATACATATCTGTTATCACTGTGGTCTATCTGGACACGTTCTACACTATTGCAGAGAAAGGAAGCCAGTGTACGACAAATATCACACCAGACAGCCTCAACCATCCTAACAGTTCTATTAGCGCCAGTCAAATGCAAGGGATTATGTTTGATATGTGGGAAGATGCTCATAGGCGTACGCCTGACGAGATAGCTTCCCAATACGCCATTGCCGTTCCTCGTCGCCCTATAAAGGTACCTACCCGTCGTTTAGGCCCCGAATTTAGGAAAACTAAACGAGGCGATCTTCTGTGGAAATGAGGTCGCCTCAGATGAAAATTCTCCATGGACAACAGTTACCAAGATATCAGGAAATCTTCTCGACGCCATTATCGAAGACCAACCTATCCGGGCACTAGCCGACTCCTTTCCGTAATGTTTATTGCTTATCTTTGGTAGCTAATGAAGACCGCTTTACGCGATTTGAAAGCGGTTATGCTAAAGGTCGCAGATGGAACATATCTGCAGCCGATGGGAACATGTATTGAAAGAATAAATGATAGACCGCAGCCCTTCGAATTCGTCGTTTTTTTCCGAAATGTAGTCATGATTGTTAGCTGGGGATGGGATTTCTCGCAGACATCACAAGCGATCTTAGACTGTGGAAGATAAGAGCTCCAAATTGAAGAAGCTATTTCAACAAGTAGACATAACAGAGATCGGTCTGGCCGGTCGTCTGCAGTTCAAGCTGTTGTTTGTCCCATTGCCATCAACGAGATAAGTTCCAGTCGTCAGTTGAGATGCTCCCTTAAGCTGTGAAGCTTTGTCAATTGCAGAGATACCAGTCAGGCTAGCTAAGAGCTCTACGTGCCAGCGACGATCATATTGTAGATATCTAATGAGATGTATGGTGCATTAATTGTCAAGAGCCCCCAGAATTCACCCCTAAGTGTGTGTTTATAGTGATTTCCGAAAACTGAGGATGGTCAGCTTAGTGCCATCAACGAAGAGAGGTACCTTGCTACGACTAAAGGCAAAGCACGGATATGGCCTGGCAGAGGTACAACGTCGTCCTGGGAGGAGAAGCGGCGTACCAAGAGACCCATGGTAAAACACTATATCAACCCTGTGGATTATCCACCATTAGAACTCAGGGGATTATCCATCAATTCCGACAATTAGCCAGCACTGCTGTATGTGGCCAACGAAATCGAGAATTATCCAGAAGTAATCGGATAAGATAGTGCAAGATAACATCATTGAACCATCAGAGAGGGCTTAGTACAGTGGTCCTTGTGAAGAAGCTGTCAGTATATGACGTTCCTGCCTCGACTACTGACAACTGGACCTAATCACAAAGAAATATGTCTGTCCATTGCCTGTTGATGCCACCCTAGTCTGCTTGAAAGGAGTAGAGTATTTCCCAGCTATCGGCAAAGCGAGGTTGATGAGGTGACAAAAGACAGCCTTCATGACTCCCGACGGCCTTTGTCAAATTAAAGTTATGCCATTTGGACTGTGTAATGCTATGGCCTCCTTCAAACGGATAACGGACAGCCTTAAAGAATGACATGTCTTTGCTGTTTGGATGACATTGTGTTTTTTTCGAACGCATTTGAGGAATATTTAAGCTTGTTGATAACTCTGTTGAGGTGTTTTCTGACTGCACACCTGCCCCTGGATCCGAGAAAATTCCACATTGGCCACATTGGCAACCAAGAAAAATTCTTGGTTCATCCAGTGGACGGCGATTCAGTATGTGTCCCGATACAGAGCAAATGAGGTCATAGGTTTTCTGACTCCTCGGCGCATTCTTAGTGTGAGAAGTTTTCTCGGAAATTGCTCGCACTACTGGCGATTCATAAATGACTTCTGTATCAAGGACTCCCCTGCAATAACTACTTAAGAGAGACGCCAATTTTTCCTGGGACGAGATATAGGAAGGATTTTTCCTTGTTCTTAAGGAGGCCAAAAACTACTGCAGGCAGACATCAAATTCTTCTGGATCGAGATGCAAGCAAGATTTGTCCTGATTAAGGAGCGGCTGATATCTTCTCCGGTCGTAGCATTATGTGACGAAATGCAGATAGAAAACTTCACACTGGCCCTAGTTGCAGTTGAAGTACAAATTGGGGGATATTCTGAAATGGTAGTAGCTCATGCTCTCGGAGTACACTCTTAAGCCCGCCATGAACTACTCTGCAACGAAGGATCCGTGCTTTGCAGTTTTCTGTGCAACAAGATCTGTTCGTATTTATTTGGCAAACAGTTCATTGTGTTGGTAGATCACCATTCTGTATGTTAGTTGACTAAGTTGAAGGGTCTGTCAGGTAGACCACTGGGATGTACACTGAGGCTTCAGGAGTACGACGTCACTGTGTTGCACAAAAGTAGGCACATACAAAAGAACGGTGACGGCCTTTCAAGTTATCTTTTAGTAGAATAGAGCAGTGTGCATGAAATCTGAGTTATCTGCACATTAAATGACATCTCTGCTGAACAGAGGGAAGATACAGCGCTAGTGAAAACTATAAAAGACTAGAAAAAGGAGGAAACGTCCGAAAAAGAATTTTTGTTAGTAAACAGAGAATTCTGTTCAAATGTGAGTGAATTCCTAAGGGACCATACTGCTTAGGTCATCGGTTCCTAGACTTACACACTGCTTATACTAACATAAACTAACTTATACTAAGAACAACACACACACACACACACACACACCCATGCCGAGGGAGGACTCGAACCTCCGGCGGGAGGGGCCGCGCAGTCCGTGATACGACGCCTAAAAGCGCGCGGCCACTCGCGCGGCGGAGAATTCTCTAAGAAGAATTATGATCATATGGGCAGCAAGAAATGCTAGTGCTAGAACCATGCACCGAAATTACTCTGGGGCATCTGGCACCAACACCAAATGAAACAAAGCCATTCCTCGGAATCGGAAAATACCTCTTGCGGAGGTTTCAGAGCTCGACAAACGAAAATCGATGGTAATAATCTGTACTGATTGCTTCACCCTCTATACTGTCACAAAAGTTATGGCAACTGCCTAAGATCCGGAATTGCTAAGTTCATCGTTTGGATACATTATTTTAAAGTCCAGAATAATCTGGGTGGAGATATCACGTAACAGCTTTCCCGTGAAAACTAGTATCACGGGCACACGGCGTTGTCATCCACGGGCTCACGACTGACTGACATCCATTGAAGGAAGGCTGCACAGAATTCTTCCAAGAGAAGTTGGCAGATATGTTCCCGATGTACGGTGAAGTCGACCAGAGACTTTGGGATACAATACTGTCATCGTGACATTCGAATACAAGACAGAGATTCATGACACTAAAGGGTTCACAAAGTTAATTCTGCTCCATGAATAGGAGGCCTAAATGACAGTGGAAATTGGTCCTGTTTCTACCAGAACACAATCAGAATTGCTAAGTAAAACATTCCATTACCAGGAATGGAGAAACAAAGCAGCTGGCTCACGCAAGGAAATAAAGGAATGAAATACAGCCCAGAATTGAATGAAGTTTAGCACTTATGCGGAATGGGAGATTACCAGAAAAGCTACTAATACTTTGGACTGTATCATACCCTTCATCATTTGTCGGACATGACATACGACGTCAAGGATTACGATGGTTCACGAAGAAGACAAAATTCACAGAAATATCAGTAGCGTACAAGGTATGTACGAGTTCAGGTGCCAGGAGAACAGGCAATCCGTACTTACAGTGACACGACAACGCGTTAACTTACAAGTAATAGGTTGTCAGGGCTGGTTCTGGCTGAGATAATGATGTTATCTCAACGTCACTTCCATTGTCTGGCTACACTAGTGCTAACTATATTCCAGGTCATCTTCCAGACCTTTCCATCCGGGCAACCACCAAAAATTGATCAAGTTGATCCAATGGATCTCCTGCTCTTCTAACACACCTAGACGAGTGGGCTGGTTAAATGCAAGGCCTTGACATAACCCAATACCGGTCACATGGTTTTCTCTGTTCTACCGATGCACCTTAGGCAAATAGACTATGTCATGACATAACTCAATACAGGTTACATGGTATAAAATTGGCAGAAAACCCCAGGACCAATGGGACACACTAGAGTGACGGTAAATCTCTCCATCTCCCCCTGGGACCAGGAAGGTTGAAGATCCCGCTCCCTCGTGTCATCCTTTATAGCCATTCCAATTGCGTGCACCATCACATTCGAAGTCTGTGCATCAAGGGATGAGCTTAGGTTTTTTATAAGGAAAATATACTTAACACTAAAGCTACAGCAAAAGGATTTGGAAATAATATCAGCCGAGTAACAAATTAACTGATGAATTATTATTAGCAATATCTTTTGCAGTACAACTTATACGATAATATTTTGTGGTATATCAACATTTCCTTTATAATTTCATTTACAAATATTGTTTATAACAAATTTTTATAACTTCTGTTTATTGATTTACCTACAGTAAATTGCTAAGTCACTTTCTTCTGATGACTTATTTACATTGCTATCAGATAAAAAGGAAAATCCTCTGATTTAAGTTTCAGTACTATTAACAATGCGGTTTTTTATTACAGAATTTGGGTAATTGTATACCGATTAGAACCAAATACAAAGGTGCAATCTTATTCTTTTTATCTTACCAGAATTTCTTAATGTGTTGGCTGATGGCCTGCCTCTGTTCATTTGGTGCCGCCCTCCAAGGTTGTGAATTTCGTTGTTGGACAGGAAATTCTTCATTTCTCGTCAGCAGCCTGAAACTTTCCCTGTTTATTAAGGTTTCTTCTGCGACATTAAGTTATCTTAAGTCTTTTTCGTCTCTTCCCGTCGACTATCTTTTTTTATATTTGGGAATGAAGTTCGGGTCTGTGAAGTGGTTCCGGTTTAATTACTGTCGCGTTCATTTTAATTTTTGCCTGCAATGATACTGATCCTTTATTATATCGGTTTTGAGTGAGTTTGTATGCTAATTCATTTTCGTCGATCTTTCTTACTTGTACTCTTATCTAACCCATTTGATCGTATCCATTCTCCCAAATACTTAAACTTATCACCACTTTTGATTTTTCCGTATTGCGTCTGTAGATATTTTTATCTGTTGTGTTTATGTTCAATGTATTCCGTTTTCTCATATGATATTAGTAATCTGGTCTTAGCTGCAGTTTTGTAAAGTGTTTCTATCATTATCTTTGCATTTGTTTGTCCTTACAAATTGCTGCAATATTGTCAGCAAAAGCGAGACATTTCACCTCAAATTTTCCTGTTTCTTGTACTAGATGGATAAATGTGTTAAGGTTCCGCATTGCTCTGGTTCTGAGGACAGTTTTCAAGTTAAAAATATTCTCTGGGCACTATCTACTTTTTTCGAATCCTGCTTGGTACTGGCCAATTGTCTATTCTGCTTGTTGTTCTGTCTTCTACAGTAGAGCTTCAAACATACTTTTGTACGTGACTGGAAGGAGAAATATGCCTCGGTAATTGTTGGTGTCCCTTCTTATGTGGCTGATGGATTATGGCTTGTTTCCAGTCGTTCGGTATTTATTTTTCCAGCAATATTTAATAACCTCAAAAATGGCTCTGAGCACTATGGCACTTGACTGCTGTGGTCATCAGTCCCCTAGAACGTAGAACTACTTAAACCTAACTAACCTAAGGACATCACACACATCCATGCCCGAGGCAGGATTCGAATCTGCGACCGTAGCGGTCGCGCGGTTCCAGACTATAGCGCCTAGAACCGCTCGGCCACTCAGGCCGGCTTTAATAACCTCATAAATGGTTTCAGCTCCGCTTCCCTCCCAGTTTCCACATCTCGGCTAATATACCGTCTTCACCTGTGGTCTGTTATTTTTCAGCTGGCCAATGTATTGTTCGATTTGATGCCGTGACGGTGGTTCTAAAGGTGGGTTTTCTTTTGAGGGTATCTGAAAACTGGTTATTGTGTTGGTTCCTCACAGTTCAGAAGATTTTTGAAGTATTTTGTTAGTAACTCGCAGCTGTCTTTGTCATTAGTAATAACACTGCAGTCTATGTTGCTTCATTTCAACGACCGCACTGATCTGAAATGTCTGTAAAGAAGCTTTTTAACAATTACGATATTCCTAAAGTATGTGACTGATAATCAACCTATACCTAGTAAACGTCACAGAACAGTCAAATCAAACATAACTAGCATTATTCACATATTTGAACTTAGCTAGCTTTGACAGTTCAACTACAGTGTTTAACATATTAACTTATCCAACTGGTGGAGCTAATGTACGTCAAGATATATTTTCTTCATCCTTAAAGGAATCTTTCCAACTATACCTCTGCATGCTTCATTTACACTCTACAAAATATGAAAAAATTTGATTAGTTGTCTTCTAGGACAGTTGTCTCACAGTACTCAGGGGTTAGAGAGAAATATGGCAACAAAGGAGAAAACTCATGCTGGAACATAAATCCAGATGCTAGCCAAGCCTACAGACAGCGCTGTCACGTTTGACCAGGAACGCCGATTGTGCAGTGCCCTCAATACGTTGCAAGTGTCAGTCGTGATCGGAACTGTGTTCTGTGTAGTTGCGAATGGAAAATTCAGTTATGTGCGAAGGTGGCTGCAAACGGAAATTAGCTAGAGAAATTTGCATAAGAAGTAATTTATCAATTTTTTTCTGTCTTTCACTATCTCCTTTCATCTTAATTTCTTCCTATCTCCTTAAGTTCTCTACCCCCCTCTGTATCTCTCTCCCTCTCTCTCTCTCTCTCTCTCTCTCTCTCTCTCTCTCTCTCCCACCCCCTCTACATGTGCAGCGTGTATCATAATTAATGGCGTAAACGCATACAGTTGAATGTCCACGATACTAGAAGCAAGAAGGTCTCAGTAAATATAAAGTTGCAAATGCATGCCTTAAGAGCTACGAGCAATTTTTCTTCTTCGACACTGTGAAACAAATCTCTTCTACCGCAAATTCTTTGCTTTACATATTTTGGGAAGTGGTAGTATGGACCAAATAAGAAAAAATGTCCGGAAAACATGTGCTCTAAAACTCATACCTTAAAAGTTACGAGCACTTGATCATTAGAAGACTTGTGTTTCAAAGTAGCAAAGAGGAACAAGTGCTCATAGTTCTTAAGGAATGCGTTTTAGAGCACATGTTTACTGGACTTTTATTTCCTTCTTTTGGTCCATACTACCAGTTCCAAAAATATGGAAAGCAAAGAACTTGCAGTAGAAGTGATCTGTTTCAAAATATCAAAGATGAACAATTGCTCGTGGCTCTTAAGGTATGCCTTTCCGACGCTACGAGTATGTTTACTGAGACTTTTTTGCTTCTAGTATCATGTACTTTCAACTGTGTGCGCTTACGCCATTAGTAAAAAGCACCATGTACAAACACACACACACACACACACACACACAGACACACAGACACACACACACACACACATATATATATATATATATATATATATATATATATATATATATATATATATATATATATGTATGTATGTATATATATACATAGTCTCTTAACATTTCATCATTAGTGTTTAAGTAGAATTTTTGTTAGCTGGAAAACTTGTACTGATATATTATACGACCTGCTTTAGACCTGCAAGAGGACATGTTTTATGATGGTAATAAATAAATAAATTGTTGCAAGTGCGTTATGTCGGAGCTAAACGAAGTTCAATGTTGGTGCCCGGCTGGTGGGTGCTTCCGTAACCAGCGTCGTCGAAGTGTTTCGTGTTTCAAGAGGAACAATCGAATTTTTGTACCACATACAGGAAAATTGTGAAACATTCTAGGCTAAGTCACAAGCGGACGAATGTGTGTGTTGAGCGGTAGTTACAGACAGGCGCTGAAGTACTGCGTCGAAAAATAAGAGGACTACAGCGACAAAAGTATCTGCAGAACCGAATGTCGCACTCACGAACACACTCAGCACCAAAACAACACGGAGGGAGTTCCATAAGCTGAGAACTGTAGGGCTAGCTGGAATTCCAGAATTACACATCAGGAATGAAAATGTCCATAACATGGAAAAATGTCGTGGAAGCCATAAAGCGGGACGATAAGGCAATTGAAGAAATCATTTGACCGGATGAGTCTTATTTCACACTTTTTCCAGCTTCTTGCCGAATACGTATGGTGCACGTCGTCTTAAGCCTACGATGCAAATTTCTTGCTACCAAGGGTGAATCATTACGGAGGTTCTCTGGTCACTTGTACCCCTTGGTTTCTCTGCAAGGCCGCATTACTACCGTGGATTACATGACCATTGCGGCTTATCAGTTCCATACCTCGGTACAAAAATGTTCCCCAATGATGAGGCTATGTTCTAAGATGATAGGACCCCTATTCACACAGCTCGTTCCGTACAGGACGGGTTTTGTGAGCACGAGAGTAATTTTTCACATCTCCCCTGGCAATCAAAGTCTCCAGCTCTCAGTACCTTTGAGTTTTATTGTCTATTTCGGAGAGAAATGTGCGCGATCGATGTGCATCTCCATCAACTTTCCCGTTAAATTTCCACTATTTTTCTAGAATAATGGTATAACACACTTGTATTTATCGATTCCGAGGCTATTGGAAACTGTTTTGAATGCCAACAGTCTTCCTATACCGTACTGAGGTTTTCCCATATTTTTGTCCACCTTTTGTGCTGAGTGTATCCTTAGTCGTTTACCGAATGCCTGCTAACGATAGCTTCGTAAACTGGGAAAACTTACGTATGTGTGTTTAAATTAAAATGAACCTATAATCAAGTTGGGTGGTTAACCAAGATTAAAATGAAGTTAAAAGAGGAGGTGGTGTATTTACAAACAATGTAATAGTTAATTAATCAATCCTAGGTCTTCATTGTCAGGTCTTAGATACTGTTGTGGGACTCTAGCTACGTTTGTTAATGAAGGACCTAAACGTCCTAAATTAGTCCCCAATGATTGTGAATTTGTTTTCAATAAATCGTCTATATTGTTCGATAAATTCCTTATGTATAACATATTCTGGCATGACACAGATTTTCTTTGCCATTAATCTTCTGACAGGCTTCTGGGGAATTACGCTCTTGTACCAACTTCCTTACTCTTTATTTAATTAAACCTAAATGGAATTTCGCTAATTGTGTGTGAGTTATCTATGAAAAGTATGTGGGAAATTTTTCCCCTGGCAATAGGGCTCCATGTTCTATCATACAACGAACTCTTTCACGACCGGATGTTTAAGCTGCCGAGAATTCTTCCGGGTTGTATGGCCGTGGTCCATGGAAATCTCCCATCCTTGACGTTTCGACCAAAGTTTCGTTGGACACCTTCGGAGATGCTCCTGGTTGTGCTGTCTTGCCGACTAATGAATAGGCCGTCGAAGAACGGCCTAAATACTGTGGAAAGTGGGCGTGGTCTGGATTTCACGATTCCGGCGGAGGTTCGAGTCCTCCCTCAGGCATGGGTGTGTGTGTTTGTCCTTAGGATAATTTGGGTTAAGTTTGTGTAAGCTTAGGGACTGACGACTTTAGCAGTTAAGCCCATAAAATTTCACACACATTTGAACATGTTTTGGATTTCACTTGATAGCACAGATGAACCTTGTCAAGGATAAAATTTAACTACCGATCATAGTACGTTAAAGATAAAAACATCTCATCGATTCTGTAGCGCCACTGTCCATACATCGCTGAGTTTCATAGCTTCTTCTTTTCTGATAACATTGTCCCCATGTTTATATATTTCGATGCCTTCTCTATATAGCCGTTTTCAATAGCTCGTCATAGTGCATAAAACTTCAGTTTACGATAATTTCACTACGTTATCACCCGACTGAAGAGCATGTTCCGCCACGGGTGGCTTATATGTTTTCCCTAGCCGGCAAAAACTTTTATGTTCCTTCAACCGTGTATTCACACTTCTATTTGTAGTTCCAGTGTAGACCCTACCACATGCACACGGAATCTTGTATACACCACTTGCAGACAGAGGGGGACGTTTATCCTTAACGGAACGAAGTGCTTGGCCTATTTTCGCGGTTGGTCTGAAAATCGGTCGAACGTTATGTTTCCTTAAAATCTTGCCGATTTGATCCGTTACTTTTTTGATGTAGAGTAGAGTGACCGTGTTCTACCATCGTTGCGTCCTATCGTTGTCCTTATGCCTCCTGTTATTCGGTCGCAAAACTCTATTTATTTCCTTACTAGAGGACCCATTCTTCTCAAATGCCTGCTTTAGGTGTTTTTAACTCGGCGTCCAGGTATTCCGGCGCACAAATCCTTCTAGGTCTGTCCACTAGACTCTTAATTACACCTCTTTTCTGTTGTGAATGATGATTCGAATCCTTATGCAGGTATCTGTCGGTATGTGTAACCTTCCGAAAGATTTTATGATTCAAGCTGCCATCAATCAGTCTCATAACGAAGACATCCAAGAAGGATATTGCACTGTCTTTCTCCATTTCCATGGTAAACTGGATTTTAGGATTTATACTATTGAAATAACAAAAGATTTCTTCTAAAGCTTTTTTGGCATGTGACCAAACCACAAATACATCATTCACGTATCGATACCATCGACGTGGTTTCTTATTCGCTTTTTCCAGAATCAATAGTTCGAATTTTTCCTTGTAAGAATTGGCTACCGTAGGACTCAATGGGTTACCCATGGCCACACCATCAACCTCCTCATAAAACACATCCTCCCACTCGAACTGACTACAGGTGAGACAGTGTCTGAAAAGAGCAATCAAGTATGCTGGGAAAACATCCGCTATGTAAACCATAACTTCGTTAGGCGGAATCATCGTAAATAAAGGCACTATATCAAAACTGACAAGAATATCCTCAGGAGCCAAAGTCAGTCCCTTCAGTTTCTCAAGAAATGACATGGGTCTTTTACATAAGACAGATGACAAGAAAGCAGTTATCAGGTATCGTCTCCGCCGAATCGTAGTGTCTGAAACGCCTGTGATATTTTACATTTTTTTGTACGCCGATGACTGTAAAGCCTGGAACCACGTTGGATTTACTAATTGTAGCGTGTTGCGTGCAAATAGGCTTAGGGATACTTTCCTGCAGAGCAGCAACAGACCATACTATGACTTGCACAAAATTAAACTATCACTCTCTAAAAATAGTATACCACTTGGTACTGGTGACGAGATTCGTACATGAACTACGTATTTCAACAGCCGCGCATAGACAGTAGCATTACAAAATAATCATGTTACAAGTTCCTGTCAGAACAGATATTCTGGTTGTATGAATTTTGATGTAACTGTAGTACCCATCATTAATATAGGAAAGAAATATAGTCAAGGCAGTGTTATTCTTACTTGATCTCTCCGTCAAAGCACTATCTTTAAAATTTTTCTTTAGACATGGAACTAGCTACATCAGAATTACATGGAATCTTGGACACCATTTCAATTAGATATTGGTCTTCTACAACGTAAACGACATTTTTGTAGCAGACATTGTCAGTGACTTGCTCGGCGAGCCACATTGTAATTCAGAACTGCTACATTAGTTACCACTCCATTCCACACAGAGCAAGTGAACAGAATGGAATGAACAAGCTTTGTTCACATTCAAACACTCAAGGTATCTTGTCCGCGCAACTAACTTTAACTCTCAATGTCTGGGCCAGCGCATGCCCCCAAAGGCCTTAGTAAAGACAAAACAGTGCAGCAGATGCAAGAGTGACTGCACGGGTACTCGACTGGCGGGCAAAGACTGCTCGAGAGTAACCTAAAACATGACACTGGAAGTTGACAATTAGAACAGACAACTCTCAGATAGAATGGAACGGAAAGAATTTTAATGTCAGAAAAATTCCACGTGTATTTCAGATGGTGACATTCACACACAGACCACTAGAATGGAAAGGAACAGGGTGGATCGGAAATTTAAAAAAATTGCACAATGAATCTCAAATGATGGTGTTCACACACTCTCTATTAAAAAGGAAAGGAGCAGAATAGATCTGTGCGTCAAAAAATTTCCACAGAGCATTTGAAATAACGGCGTTAACACACAGTCATTTAAAATGGAATTATAACCAAATGAATCGGAACGTAGAAAAATTACATAACACACTTCAAATTGTGACATTCACACAAAGACGTTTAAAATGGTATGGAACAGAATCGATAGCAATGAAGAATTCCACAGAGCATTTTAATTGGCGGCATCCACAAGGAAATGACAGAACAATTATGTTACTGGTTGGATGGGGGCAACGTCACTTGAACTGGTTATAAGAATTTCTAGATAATCTGGTTTATCTCCGAATATTGTATGCAGTTATCCAGAGACTCGTGTCCTCTGTATTTTATAGCAAGTTCATGAAGTGATGGGACCTAGGATAGTTGAAATGAGTGAAATTGTCGTCAAAGATACTTGTACGACCTGTCTATGGATTTTGACAGGTTGTGAAAATCAGCCGTTTGCTGGGACATATGGCTATGGATTCAGTAAAAGAAATATTTATTACCTTTGTAATTTTAATACTGATACCACTTTTTACCACCATTTCTTTGAAGTTGACAGTATTTAATATTACTTCAAAATATAAAAAAGTAAGATTGGCTAGTGATTTTTTCACACTTTGTATATGAACTGTACTGTTGCAGTACTCCAACATATGAGAGGTGTTCGTATTGATTTACACCATATTTTACCCATTATCTACGGTGCGCTATATTACTCGTCGTTACGGCTGCAAGTGTGTAGTATCTTGATCTAATCGTAGATCGGAGGACAGTTATCAGAAGTGTCATCCTTGCACTGTCCAGCCCAGTTTCGCACCTCCTACTATTAGGTGAGAGGACAATATGGAATGTGATTATCAAGAATGGCGCTGGACGACGTGATTTCTGTGGACGGATTGTGTAAACACAGCGGGTGTTTATAGGTGACACAGACGACAATCACAGGCCACTGGTAGTGGTGTGTGGAGTGAAGGCACCGTCAGGAAAAGTGTTCCTGCAAGACGGCTACTCTCATTGCCATTTTTGTCTTTCTTTGAGTCATCAGTCTTCTGACCGGTTTGATGCGGCCCGCTACGAGTTCCTCTCCTGTGTTAAACTCTTCAGATCAGAGTAGCAACTGCTACCTACGTCTTCAATTATCTGCTGGCTGCATTACATGTCTGTTTTCCTCTATACCTTTTTACCTCCTACGTCTTCCTCCATTACCATGGAAGGTATTCCCTAATATCTAAACAAATATCCTACCAACGGCCCCCTTCTTCCTTTTAGTGTTTTCCATATAGTCCTTTCCTCGCAGATTCTCCGGAGAACATCCTCATTCCTTACCTTATCAGTCCACCTAAGTTTCAACATTCTTCTCTAATATCACATCTCATATTCACCGAGTCTCTTCTTTCCTGGTTTTCCTACAATTCATGTTTCACTAGCCCATGCTTTCACTAACATACAATGCTGTGCTTGTAACGTGTATTCTCAGAAATTTCTTAATTAAAATTAAGGTTCAAAATTGGCTCTGAGCACTATGCGACTTAACTTCTGAGGTCATCAGTCGCCTAGAACTTAGAACTAATTAAACCTAACTAACCTAAGGACATCACACACATCCATGCCCGAGGCAGGATTCGAACGTGCGACCGTAGCGGTCACGCGGTTCCAGACTGAAGGCCTGGGTTTGATACTTGTAGACTTCTCTTGTGTGGGAGCGCCCTTTTTGCTAGTTCTACCCTGCTTTATATGTCTTCCTGGCTCCGACCGTCTTGCGTTAATTTGTTGCGTAGGTAGTAGAATTCCATTACTGTATCTCTTTCGTGATCACCCATCCTGATGATGTTTCTCGCTGTTCTCATTTCTGCTACTTCTCATTACTTTCGTTTCCCTTCGATTTATTCTCAGATCATATTCTGAACTCGTTAGACAGTTCTTTCCATTCAGCATATCCTATCACTGAGGTTAGCAATGTCAACAGCGAATCTTATAATTGATGTTCTTTCACCTTCAATTATAATTGCACTATTGAAACTTCCTTTTATCTCCGTCATTGCTTCTCCCATGCATAGATTGAACAGTTGGGGCGAAAGGCTACATCCCTGTCGTACACCATTTTTAATTCGAGTACTTCATTCTTCGTTTCCCACTCTTATTATTCCGTCTTGGTTCTTGTAGATATTATACACTAGCAGACTTTCTCTATAGCTTACCCTTATTTTTCTGAGAATTTCGTGCATCTTGCACCATTTTTCCCCTGTCGAACGCGTTGCCCAGGTCGACAGATCCCATGAACATGTCTTGAATTTTCTTCAGTGTTGCTTCCAATTTACCGCAACGTCAGATCTGCCTTTCTGATGCCTTTACCATTCCTAAAGTCAAACCGATCGCCATCCTCAGTTTTCTTCAGCGGCAATTGCTGACGATTTTTACTCAAAATTCGAACGCCGGCGGAGTTCAAAACCGAGACCGAGGACGTTTTCCTTAGTAATCAAAGACACTACCCCTACACAACTGGTGTTCATATCAGTCGCAATACCACGGCTTCCATCGCTGAAATGGGTTTGCAGCTATG
Organism: Schistocerca piceifrons; assembly: GCF_021461385.2. Lineage (NCBI taxonomy): Eukaryota > Metazoa > Arthropoda > Insecta > Orthoptera > Acrididae > Schistocerca > Schistocerca piceifrons. The sequence continues at coordinate 602,571,374 of NC_060139.1, read as the reverse complement.
CAGGTACTCTCACACCCACCATATTATTCTTTGTCCCTTCTGTTCGGAGATAGGGAGAAACCTCTGTCGGGACATCATTTTCCAGAATAGCAGAAACTCCCAGCAGTTGTTCTGCAGCGGGAGGGACAGAGAAGTGGTTCGTAGGAAGCCTACGGAAGTTAAACATGGTATGACGTGGAAATACGATGAGTGTGGCCGTACCTGGAACCTCATTTTAGCGATGGTAGCCGTTGGGACGAGCGTTGTCGTCATACAACAGCAGTTTTCATAAAGATAACACTCTCCACGCGTTACCGTAAACTGCCTATGAATATCCGCGGTGATTGCAGCCTCTTTCCACGAAAACCGCGAAGTCCTGCAAAGTTATTGATGATCGCACTCCATATTTCCGATCACGCAATGACAGCAGTTGGTGAACTGGACTCTACTGTGCAGGGATTACAATACTAATGATGATCCTGCCATCTACGGTTAGACGACAGTACTGTATACTTGCAACTGTAATGATGAGTCAAATGGCACATGATGGAAAAAAAAAATTAAGTGTAAATCAATATAGGACGCACCTCGTATAACTGTGATGGATCTAACAGAAACTCACAGTATTATCTTTGGCTAATTCACTTGCTCACGGTATTGTTAGGATGATTGTATTGCAGCAACTGTGTCTATAGGTAATGTCGTAGGCTCCTCCCGTCGATTTACGTTCAATATGTGACATCTATTCACGTTCAGGGCCAGGTGTCAGTCCGTGCAAAATTCTGCATGTCGTCCTGCAATGCAGTACTATCTTCTGGCGTTGCTACCCAACTGTTGCTACCTAGCACTGTCGAAGAAATTCCTCATAGCGCTTCCAGCGTTATAAAGAGTCGGAGAACAGCAAGGGAGTTTTCCTACCTTTATTACTTTACTGTTTATTAGCAGACAGAGTCACAAGACCTTCCTCATAAGCAACTGATGTCAGCTGAGGTATGCAATTTTTATAGCACCGTCGAAGGCATCTCTTTGAGTACTACCACGTTCCGTGTTGTTAATCACATTTTGTAAACAGTGGCTACGGTTAGGCGTACGCAGAAGGTATCATAAACAAAAGTGAAAACGACCTGAATGATAGCATACAATAGTTAAAATCACAAACGTTCCATGAATCCCGGATCCCCCTCATTTAGATGCAGTACTGCACCTGTCTCTAAAGCAACTCACGGAAACATTTTATCGCATAATTTCAACAGCGTAGGGCGCTGGGTTGTCTACAGCAGAGTCTATAGAGACGGATTCAGATACTTTTAAAAATAGCAGGCTATGTAGTAATTGGTTGTTTCATTTTAGTAGCTCCTGGCAACATACTATACTGTGATTGCCTTTCTCTTTTCTGTTTTTCTTTCTTTTGGAAATATTTTTGCCTTTTTCTTTTTTTCTTAATACTTTTTTAGTTTTACTGCCAACGCCATCTTCGTTTTGTTTTAAATCCTAGTAAAAGTGCTGTGCTGTTTAGGTGTTTCAGTTTTAATAGATACTACTTCCATTCCTACTAAAACCATCTCGCATTGTTTTTTTTATATTTCACATGAAAGTGACGTCACTGAAATGTAGCATGGCTTGCTATGTCAGCGATACTGCGCAGTTCAACACAACATTTAAGTGTAAAGCGACTGCCGTCTTGGATGTGACGTCAGTGCTACTGTGTAGTTCAGTACCGTGTTAGGTGCAAAATTCTGAGAGTCTGAGTAGTCATACTACTCGCTTCCACAGAAGTATGATCTGAACACCACCTTTTGTAATCTAATTTTCTAATTGTCCAGGCGTTTTCAGGCTCGCCAGTCTTCACCTTGTTTTTCAGTGATCGTCCACTCGTGAATGACAGTAGCACAAAAAAAGTAACTCTCCATTCCGCCTTTCCAATGACCACTTACTTAATATATGAGTACTGTACACAACTGGCGTTGGCTCTTTTTGCATTATTAATAAAAGTGGAATGAAATATGGTTCAAATGGCTCTGAGCACTATGGGACTTAACATCTGAGGTCATCAGTCCCCTAGAACTTAGAACTACATAAACCTAACTAACCTAAGGACATCACACACATCCATGCCCGAGACAGGATTCGAACCTGCGACCGTAGCGGTCGCGCGGTTCCAGACTGAAGCGCCTAGAAACTCACGGCCACACGGGCCGGCTGGATGAAATATCATTGTAATATAGAAGTTCTGCACGTTCTCCTGATTCAAAGCAACCGCAGGAATCTTATAATTATATTACTTATATACAGCACAGCATAATTTCTGTTGAGAGTGCTACGTCGTGGCAGTAAATAAAAGAGTGTTCCGATGCAACGACAGGCTCATTAGAGAAGCTGAGAATGGACTTTATTTTAGTTACTCTATTTGTGTGAGTTGTGGGTACTAGGTTGGTAACAGATTTTAATTTGATAATGTTCATAGTTGTGATGGTTTTGAATCAGTTACAGTTTGTTACCAGATGACAGTTTCAAAATGTGATCGTCAGTGTCGTGTTCGGTCAAATATTCACAGTCAATTCATCAGTCGAAAAGTTACTTGATAGCAGCGACACACACGACACTCCAAAGAAAGGCATAATTTCTACCACGCGATTGTTTAAAATAAGGTCTTTATTTGGCAGTTATAGCTAGGTTCGAAATTCAATTCAATTTTAGGTGCACATATCCTCTTAGTATTCATCAAAATTCACATACCAAGCACATATACAAATTTTGTGATCATCGGTGAACACAATCTTTGACCAAACAGTCACGCACACAAAACTTTAATAGAAGAGCCTGGACTGCAAAACATTGTGCGCGCGTGCTTTCTGCTTGGTTATTGTCAGGGTGAGTCCGTTGACGACAAGACCACGTGTGAATAATCACCATATGCGACTCTCTCGAAATAACTTGGTGCCCCGTAGTTTGTCTGCTAATCTACGACAGCCGATGCAAAAACGTTGACGATATGTTATGCGCATATTGGAAGAAGCTGCAAGAGAGCGAATAGTTGTTGCTCTTTGATGAATCACAGCAGTATACGACGCATAACATGCACCACAGTAGGTACGCTCATAAATTATTAGCGACCACGACGTATATGTTAGGAAAGTGTTCACGTAAAAACAAATACTTATTTCACTGACTGCAAGGCACGTATATATTTTTTTGTCAGGTATTTGGAGAACTAACAAACGCCAGTGCTCGTAAATAATGCTAGTCCCGTGCTAAAAAGGGAGAAACGATATTCAGAGTTTTAACGTCCCGTCCACATCTACGTCATTAGAGACAGAGCACACGCTCGGACTAGGGAAGAATAGGGGAGGAAATCGGGCGTGAACTTCCAAACGAGCCATTCCGGAATTTGCCTGAAGCGGTTTATGTAAATCACGGAAAACATAAAAATGAGTTTCCGGAGGGGAGTTTGAATCGTAGTTCTTCTAAAAGCGAGTCCTGCCTACTGACCACTGAACCACCTGGCTCTGTGTCCCTGGTTTCCAGTTTCAAGCTGTACGGATTGTAAATAATATTTATGAGGCACTAATTACACTACAATAGTTTAGTAAAAGGCAGTTAATCTATAGTGTATTCATTGTTTGCGATGTTATCACAGTCCACTAACATCAAGTAAACAATTATATTCCTGTTGACAAAGCCAAAATTCCAGTGCAGTGGCAATTTAATAGAACATTTTGGATTTGAGGCCGATGAAGTACTTCTCATTCTGCGTGCTAGTAATTCTCGTCCATGGTACTTCTGCGTGCTCGTACTTCTCGTCCCTGGAGAGACACTGACTTTTTATCAACACAGTACTATCATTTTACCTCGTAGATACGTATCTCTCCTAAATTTCATGTGTACGCCATGGAAACTGAGGCGATAGCAAATAAACCACTAAGAGAAACATAGTTTCATGATAAGAAATGTTATGCCCTCTCGTAATAATACTGAGATATGAGCAGGAGATATACGATATTAAGGCTTTTCTGTTGAACCGCCCACTACAATGGTAGCTTCACTGAATTACCGGTACTTTTCTACTATCACCTAATCTCAAGCTGAACGCAGTGTAAGTCGTAGCTATTACACCATAGCTTTTAAGTTAAAACATGAGTGCCAGCGATTTATTAGTCGTGAGTACCGTTCACGTATTTAGTTAACTTGAGAAAAGTGACCTTTCGTGATATATACCCCTATGTACCTTGCGTTTCTGAGATTTGTGTCTAAACGAGGTTCTTCATTGATCTGTATCTAAAGGAGATCAGTCACTAAGGGTTTTCCTTTAATTCTCAGTGAAAGTGTACAACATATAGATACGAGTATGAGTGATGTTTCGAAATAATTCTTCAACAATGGTTAGTGTTCTTATTTCTTTCTTGAGATAAATGACAGTCCACTGATTAGTATTAGATGAATGCAGGAGTTAATTTCTTGAGAAGTATTTCATCATCGTCTGCACCTGTGTTCTAACGGGCATTGTACTACTACGAAATTTGATCCTAGGAGATTAAAAGGATTGGACGAGAGCTGTGCATATACCTCATTATGCATCTACCATAATATATATACTACTGACGTGACAAAAATTTTGTCATGTGGTATCTAGAACGGATGCCAGCGGCACTCGCATAGTGGTACATAAGTGGCACACGAGAAAATGGAAATTAAAATCCGTTCTCTATTGTACATACAAAACAATATCTGTCAAATTTTTTTACTAGCGAAACTTATTGGCTTCAATCTGGATAAGTATTCTGAGGAAACCGTGACAGTGGAAGAGAAAAATGTACATCGAGATTTAATGTTGTCTGTATAACACAATTCTCCTGCCTTCCCCAAAAATATATTAAATTTTAAGTAAAGCACTTCTCTTTGGGGATTTCAACCACTGGCCAGCTTCAAATTATGTGAACATCGATTGGCATATACCTCGTTGTAATTACCGATACCACTGTCATAGAAAAAGTTATAATGTTGTGGATAAGAATTGAACCCACGAACAGCGTTGACCTAACTAGTAAAGACATTCACGTTCATCAGGCGCAATCTCTTCATTGCAGTGGACCGTAAGATCACTGAAACTTTAAGAGGCAATCTGCGCTGCATAAATGAGCAATAAAGAGGCTGCAGTTGCGTAGTGTTGCAGAATGTACTGCGAAGGATATTACATTATAGCGAATACACCTGAAACAGCTTAAACGACCGTTTAATTCGTTAAATACTGTACCTGGAGGCCTTATATCACGTTGAAAGTTCATTATTGTGTAGGTCCTGATATTTCATTTGCATGGGAAATTAAGGCCGCAGAAACTCTGCAGAAATATGAAACCGCTCCTAGAACTGGAATGCAGCTGAAAAAATTAATACATTCGTCATCGACACTGCGCAGCTGAGACTTTTCTTGCTGAGTTGGTCACGGCCATTTACGCCAGAGAGGTACTCGTAACAGTAACCGACTGTTGCGTATGTAGAAAAGAGAGCGCTTTTTGCCGGATTACACGGTTTCTTATCAAAGATTTTATTGAAACAGTTCAAATTGCTACGTAATGTATGTTCACAATTCCTGTTGACTGCTCGCTCTACAATCTTTACACTTTTGGTGAATCGCAGTCTCAAGAAAGCATAATTTGGCAGGTTACTCATTACTTTGTCTGCATATTTGTATGTGATCTATTTTCTCACTCTTAGATCATCCTCGAAACCTATTTTTTCCAATTGATTTATCGACAGAAAATAAAGCGAAACGTTACCTGATTACACTCTCAATTATGTGTTTATGGTAATACCTACAATATTTCTGTAATGTTTACTCTTTGTCTGATGACAGTGATTTGTCGAAAGTCTTTAGTATCTTGTCGAAGAGATATAACAGTTGGGATTATATGGGTGACCTGGTGGTTGGAAACGTTGCCTTTGAAATGTAGTCGTATAGAAGTGTGCTGAGGGTAAGTTGAGAATATCGATTAAATAATGAGGAGGTATTAAACAGAAATGGAGAAACAAGAAATTTCTTGGATAAGTTGACTAAACGAAAGTATCAGTTAAACGTACACTTCCAGAGCCGTCAAGAAATCGTCAATATTATGGCAGGAACAGAGAGATTGGGGGGGAGCGGATAGGCGTTGCTGAGTAAAATCTGTAAATGGTAACCAAGGGACCATTACAGTAAGGAGGTTCAAACAAATACAGCTTGCATTAGCAATCCGGAGATGAAGAGGAGCGCACAGGATAGAGTAGCATGGGGAGATGCATTAATCCATTCTTCGAACTAAAGCCCGTAACAACAACTACGATACGATGTCATTAGCAAATATGATACATCCTCTTAATATACTTCCTCCTAGAGTCGCACCACTCTTTTATGGGTAACAGTTTTTAACTACATCATCTTGATGACCCCAGTAGGAATCGAATCACCAAGGGTTGTTCTTCCCTGTTTCATCTTCTCAAGTGTAATTTTTTTATTATAACATAATGCTTGAATAGCGAAGCGTCTTGCCGCAGTGGTAACACCGGTTCCCGTCAAACCACCGAAGTTAAGCGCTATCGGGCTTGGCTAGCACTTGAATGGGTGTCCGTCCGGTCTGCCGAGCGATGTAGGCAAACGGAGTGCACTCAGCTCTTGTGAGGACAACTGAAGAACTACTTGATTGGGAAGCAGCGTCTCCGCTCACGGAAACTGAAAACGGCCGGGAGAGCGGTGTGCTGACCTCAAGTCCCTCTAAACCCGCATCCAGTGACGCCTTTGGGCTGAGGCTGACGCGGCGGCCGGTCGGTACCGTTGGTCTTTTTGGCATTTTCGGACGGTGTTTAGCATAATGCTTGAATATCTTCTGTTGTCTTCGAGAAAATCATTTTCATCCTACATATACTGGGTGAGTCACTAACTATTGCCACCAAGAAGAACTCCGGGGTATGGTAGGAGCTGAAATGTTTGCAGGACAAAAGTTGCATGGGCCAACGCGGCCCATACTACAACGTTTTGTTTTTTTGTTTCTAGGTGGGGTCGCTTAGTTTTTTTTTAAGTGGGGTACTATAGTTCGATACTCATTTTCTGATAGCGGCTATCGAAACGAAACCAATGATGTGTAACAGTAAGGTCTTTGAAGGTCAACGAACTTCATAAAAGTGCCATGAACGTCCATTTACAGAAGTGATGACCATTGATATCAATGCAGTGCTGCAATCTTCTTATTATGAACTGAGTGGTATTTCGTAACACATCGGCAGTTATCGAAGCATATGTTCTGACAATTCCCTCTCGAATATCTTCAGATGTAGTTGGGACGTCTTTATAAACAATGTCCTTTACGAATCCCCACAAGAAATGTCCAGAGGCGTCACATCTGGCGAACGAGCCGGCCACGACACATCTCCTCCGCGTCAAATCCAACGATTTGGGAACTGCCTCTGCAGCTCGTTTCTAACCATCAGCGAAAAATGCGCCGGACACCAATTATGTTGATGCCACATTCTGTTCCTTGTTCCTAAAGGTATTTCTTCCAATAACATACTTAATGTTTCTTGCAGGATTGTGGTATACATCCTACCATTAAGATTACCTTCGATGAAATAAGAGCCTATAACTCTTTCCTCCAGAATCCCACACCATACATTCACCGACCTCGGCCTACATGGGTTTGCAGTTGCCTAATAATGCATTTACATTTACATGGTTCTTGAATGAGTCTAGTCAGTAAATCAAATTAATAAATGTGTCATCCCTCTGTATCTGAAGTTGAGCCCATCGGCAGAATTAAATGCGACGCATACAATCCGTGCCGTTTAATTCTTGGTGGAGACTGATATGGTAGGGATGATATTTATGGCGATGCAGAACACTAGTAACACTACTCTGGCTCATGCCAGATTCCCTTGCGATTTGGGGGGAACTAACACAAGGATCTCGAACCACAATGGCAAGAGTACCAATTTCCGTTTCCTCGTTGGTAACTTTCCCTTGCCGGGTATGTTTCCGATGCGTTATAGTTCCAGTGGTTCTCAATTCATCATACCATATCTAAATTTACGACGTGTAGGATGAGTACGTTAAGGATATATTTCAGCGTATAAACCTCTAGCTCTCACTGAATTTCGTTGGCATTCACCGTAAATGAAACCATATCGACTTGTTCTTCGAAAGAATATATCATTCACATTCGCTTTATTAGACGATACTAGTCTTACCGTTCTTATTCGTGTTGTACTGCGAAACTGTCTAATGGGTTTTACATGTCAGTGTCATGGTAGATGGATACGCCGCATTGGGCGAATATTTACTATTTGCACGGTATACGAGAGAGAATTGTCAGAGTATGTACTTCAATAAGAGCCGAAGTGATAAGGAATACCACTCAATCCATGATAACAAAACTGGAGCACTGTATTGATACTAATGATCATCACTTCGAACACCTTCTGTAAATGTACGTTCATGTCACCCTTTTGACCTTAGTTGACCTTCAAAGACCTTAGTGTTAGACGTCAGTGGATTCGTCTCTGTAGCTGTTATCAGAAAATAAGTACCAAACCATAGCATCCCATGTAAAAAACCGAAACTGACCTTCATATCTCTGAAACGACCTCAACTAGCAACAAAAAACCAACGTCGTCTTATGGACCCCGTTGTCCCATGCACCTTTTGTCCCACAAACTTTTCAGCTCCTATCATACTTTCGGAGTTATTATAGGTGGCAATAGTTAGTGACACACCCTGCATAAAGGATCTGGAGGAGCTCCTGCGTCATATAATTCTTAAATACATCTTCCACTCATTCATTATTCCTTACTCCCCTTCTTCATTACAGTTCTCATATTTCATAATACACATACCGTTCTCCATTGTATCTATAAAGTGCAAATTATTTACTTCACGATACATTAAATGGTATGTCCCTATCTGTTTCCTCACTTTTTCACGTCTTTTATGCAACTTTTCCATGGATTGTTGATGTCATTCTTCTCTTTAAAACCGCTTGTTTCTTCTGCTGCTTTCTGTAAACGGTTTACAGGCTAATCCAACAGTTACTGATACCTCAGTAGATGTGCATTTTATTTTATTTTCCTGTAATACCTATTTAAATGTGTTTCTTACTTTATTCTCTTCTACTCTATTATATAGTCTCTTCATTTTTATTGTTCTATTCTTTCAAACCGAAAAATTTTTTTCTCCTGTCAACGCTGTATGATCTGAAGTAGCATCCACTTCCAGCATTTTTCAAACACTGTCTAATTATTTTCTGCATCTAACTTGTGAAACCAGTATCTCTTTGAGACAACAGCTCTAGTTTTAGTGTATCTCTCTCTCCTGTGTTGTTCATACAGCGTATTTCCAAACGTTATAGAGTATTTTTTTCCAGAGCTGTGCCAATAGCTCCTCCCGTCATTCTTTTTCCTAATATGATTTTTTTCTACAGTTATTCAAACTTCGCCTTCGTTCACTACAGAATTCCAGTCACTCATTACATCTTCTCTATCCTCAACTTTATCGTACCATAAAAGCTGCTGCAGGCCGTGTTTCACAGTTACACAGGGTACTTCGTATGAAACAAATACTGCCTCCGGCCTATGAAGGAGCTAATAGACAAGTAGGCCTCCCCTAATCATTATATGACGCTCCATTGTATTCCACAGACTGTGGCAGGCGGGCTATCGGCTCTGGCAGATAAACTGGACGAACTTTTTGTGATAAAGCAAGGCAGAAGTATTCGGGGTATATGAATTTGCTTAATAATCGAAGCTGGTGTTCAGAAAATCTTCATCTGATACAATAAAAACCAAGACATCATGCGAAAATAGGAGTCTAATGTGGAGTTCGTGTAACAAATACCTCAAGAGGTTGTAGTTCACCAAGTAATAAGTACTAATTAACTAACTGCACAGAAATGTAATCCGCAGATGACGCCAAGTACGTGCAACACCAACTATAGTCTTGATATTGGCTTCTTCATCTCAGCGAGGAAGAGACTGAACAAACTTCTTTTGGTTTGCCGTATCCGATTTGAGCCACTTATTGATGATTTGATGTCACACAGCTGCCAAGTCAAAGGGATGTTGATTGCAATCGTTTCTTTTACTGTTCCAAATAATCCCAGCAGTAGTGGACCAAGGACAGCGTCATTCCATTCTGCATTGTTGCCAAATGTATTCAAAGTGGCGGATCCAAGATGGCGGCGATAGATATGGTAACATCACAATGATGTCATGGCGGGAAGTTCAAATTTTGGCGCGAATGTAGGTCAACTGGGCTACCTCCACTAACGAAACCCCCTCCCATGCCCCCTACTCCACACCGCTGTACCCTCCCCTACTATAGAAAATTGTGGGAAGTTCAAATTCCAGCAGGACAATATAACACACCACTGCTGCCCCACTAACTTAAGAAAATGCTGGGAAAATAGCTCACCTGGGCTACCTCCACTAACCCAAGTCAACCAACCACCACCTCTTCCTTGGAATTGGTGGGAATAGGACTGAGTCTGTGCTGGGTAGGATGGATGCAAATCTTTATTTAAACATATTTAAACAGTTTGAGGCAGAGGCAGTAGCACCATCCAGTGTGTTCAACATGAGGTCTGCAGTCCAACTGACCTAGTACACAGTACTGCCACCAGAGGGCACTGTTGTCCCTCCTGAGACATAATGGAAAATGGCGGTCTGGGGGGGGGGGGGGGGGGAAATGGTGGAAACCAATAGGAACCCTTGACCCAATCAAGTGTTAGACTTCAGCCAGTAGGACGCTGGTATCTGGCAATGTCATTGAATGGGATATAGGGCAGGCTCAGCAGCTCTGGGACCTCAGTCTTGCTCAGTCAGCCAGCAGCAGCAGAAGAAGAAGAACCATGAAGTGTCAACTGCACCTGCAATCCAACACAGCCTTTCAGAACAGGAAGAAACTTGAAAAGTAAGTATCCCATATCACATATTTCTCTGTGGTTAACGTTATTATTATTATTATTATTATTATTATTGGTTGTTTTCGCGTCTTAGCCCATATGTAGTGTTTCCTCATCATTGTTCAGCAGTAGCCTTCGACACATCCAAGCGTGCAGAGTCGAGCACCAACATATTGATCCAGACCTGTAGCAACCTCGGCTGTCATCTTGTCGAGACCTGCACTGACCTCTGGATCTATCGCAGCAACAGCCTCCAGCATGTATGAACTGTAGCGATCATGTGGGATCCTGTAGCACTCATAGCAGTAGTACAAGGAGCTGTTGTTGTCTGCCCCACTCATCGATTTGTGTCATGAGGACACGTAATCTGCTCCCAACAATTCGAACGCTGCTGGTTGTCACAAACAACAGCAAGATGGAGGACAGTACTGTTCACCATCATACGACCCATCCCAGCAGAACATCCCTGTGCTAGTGCAGGCACAGAATGCAGACTCTGTGGATAAGTAGGCATTGAGTGTACCCATGCTTTTCAGTTCTACATACAATTTATCTCCCAGTGGAACAAAACGTGTAAACGTTGGTAGAGAAGCACATCAGGTCTGCGGCTTGCATGCGAGGATGGAAATTGAAAATGCATCGAAGGGTATTAAAGTGCCAAATTCTGAGTTCGACTGGGATGAAATATGTCGTGCAGAGCGCTACATCAATCAGCAGATGACTAGAGAGTATTATCCAACTCGTTCTCCCGCAGACATTCACCTTACTGGTGTGAGACTATCTATTACAGCAGTGTACGATGATTGTGCACTGTGTGTGAAATCGGGTGACAACTGTGTTTATCTAAGGCACACCTCAGTATGAGCCTATACAATCTGGATACAGCACTATGTCTTGCACTGGAAAGATTGAACGGCTGGTTGTTGAGCATAGACCCTGCATACAATGATGTTGTAAACTTCCTAGATATGCATAGTGTACATGTTGATGATTTGGAGCAGTACCTTTGTTAGCACACGAATGCTGAACCAAAAGAGAAACAGATTAAATGTGCATGTGACAAACCCGAGTACTGTGAGGCATGGATTGGCTTCAGACAGATACGAGTGGAATTTATTGCATATCAAAAAACATTGTTTGGGAAATACTGTACAGATGCAAAAAAGAAGAAAATACAGAAAGAGTCTGATGATTTACTTGAAATACTGCATCCTATGTATGGTATTTAAATAAATAATGTATGTATATATAATCTCAAACCGTGTTTGTGTTTTATTTCATACCTCTCTCATTATAGTCTAGGAATTACGCTTATTAATATCATTATTTTTCAATGCTTCACCTACAATGATGCAGCAGCAGAAGTTACGACAAACATCGCCTCACCAGTTATTGACAAAACGAATGATAGTCACTCTTCATGGGTAAAAATACAGGGTGAAGCGAAATTCGCACACTCCGGCTTCACAGCGCGACTCTTTACATGCCAGCGATTGAAAAAAAAAATAGTGATGTCTGTCACAAAATCTTGTCCAGTGATGTCATCCGGCAGAAAAAGGGCGCTAAAGAGTGGCAGTCTGGCAACAATGTAGCCACACGTATGTTAACTGCCACTGTCAGGACACTTCTTATGTGCTGCATAGTTGGTACAGTGGATACAGTTTTGGTTAGCACGCAGGAGGTCGAGGGTTCGATCCCGAGTTGGAGCGCATTTTTTATGGTTAATTTCATTCTGATGTTTCATACTCTAATATACACCGTTTCTTAGGTCACATGTATCATAAATTTACAACATTTTGTAACGCTGAACATAACAAATATGCCGTTAGACACATAAGAAATACAGTGTAAACAAATGACCTCTCATAGGACAGAATAACTACAAAAACAGTATCAGTTTCGGGAAGCTAAAGATGATAGCACAGTACAATAACACAATGTCTGCTTGTCATTTATTCTACACGTAGTATGAGCGCTCAGATGTCGTACATTAGCAACCAGTGACAATAATAATGTCCAAATTAAAGTCCTTCACAACAACATATGTCGTCCTCTGAACAAAAGATGCTCAAAACGACCTCCTTGCATGTCCAAACATTGCGCAACTCGCCGATCATACAGCTCTGAACCCTTCGCAGAAAAGCTGCGTCCAAAGTAACACGAGCAGCATGAACAAGCGCTACCAATTCTTCCACATTCGTCGGCGGAGTACAGTACACGTGCTCCTTCACGTGTCCCCACAGGAAGAAATCCAGGCGATTTAGGTCACATGAACGTGGTGATCATCCAACGTTAGAACCGTTTCCCTGGAAATGTTCTGTCTAAATACTGATGGTGGTCTGCGGGATGCTAGTGTTGCTTGAAAGCATGATGATAGGGGTGCAGCCCATGCTCGTGCCGTATGTTAACGACCGTTCGTTGTGGGACACACAGCTGCCTTGCTACGCTCTGTGTACTTCACTGAGGTCCTTGGTGTATGACCTCCAGAATAGCTTCCTCAGTTGCTGGAGTACGGCTAGTCGGTGGACGACATCTATCACGCAATGGTGGAAGGAGAGAGCCTGACTCCCGAAGGTGCAGCTCCAGACGACAAAGCTAATTTTTATTTGTATGGCGTCTACGACGATATCTAGCAGCATATTCACGAGCGAAAACAGCTGCCCGGTTATCAGACGGACCAAGGACCAAAGAATATCCACATATTCATCGTTCGTGTATGCCATACTGTAGTGCCTCGAGAATTTCGACGCAGATTCTAGAGACCCTTCGCTTTCCACCGTCTCGAACATCCAATATTTTACGTACGAGCGCAGGTTGGAAGTATGTCAAGAGGATACGGCAGTAGTGACGGTCGATCGGCGCAGGAAAGTGGTCGCCTCGCTCGTCATAGAAGTTACATGACCATGACTAGGAGCATTCGCGCCTTACTCCGTGACGGTGTGACGTCACCCATTATTAGGAGCAGTTGAATGTTGTTGAAAGAAAAAGAAAAGACACTTACCTTAATTGTTCACTTACTTTCTGAGGTCCGGCTGGTGGACTAACTAGAACTTTTAAAGATTTATGATACTGTATTTATGGTAAAGAATATGGAATAGTATCTGACGGACCGGAAATTGTTGAACTTACTAAAAATGATTCCTTCATGTGAAAACTGTTGTGTTGTGAAAATACAGGGTGTTACAAAAAGGTACGGCCAAACTTTCAGGAAACATTCCTCACACACAAAGAAAGAAAATATGTTATGTGGACATGTGTCCGGAAACGCTTCCTTTCCATGTTAGAGCTCATTTTATTACTTCTCTTAAGATCACATTAATCATGGAATGGTACACACAGCAACAGAACGTACCAGCGTGACTTCAAACACTTTGTTACAGGAAGTGTTCAAAATGTCCTCCGTTAGCGAGGATATATGTATCCACCCTCCGCCGCATGGAATCCCTGTTGCGCTGATGCAGCCCTGGAGAATGGCGTATTGTATCACAGCCGTCCACAATACGAGCACGAAGAGTCTCTACATTTGGTACCGGGGTTACGTAGACAAGAGCTTTCAAATGCCCCCATAAATGAAAGTCAAGAGGGTTGAGGTCTGGAGAGAGTGGAGGCCATGGAATTGGTCCGCCTCTACCAATCCATCGGTCACCGAATCTGTTGCTGAGAAGCGTACGAACACTTCGACTGAAATGGACAGGAGCTCCATCGTGCATGAACCACATGTTGTGTCGTACTTGTAAAGGCACATGTTCTAGCAGCACAGGTGGAGTATCCCGTATGAAATCGCGGCGGTGAATCGAGGACGTACAGTACATACTGACGAAACTAAAATGAGCTCTAACATGGAAATTAAGCGTTCCCGGACACGTCCGCATAACATCTTTTCTTTATTTGTGTGTGAGGAATGTTTCCTGAAAGTTTGGCCTTACCTTTTTGTAACACCCTGTGTAGTAGAATTGAGTTCAAAATATCTCGAGTGTAAGGGGTTATTTTAACAGTAGAGAAAATTCCTCCAAAACAGCATCTTATCTTCAGAGAAGAAGTGGGGCAGACCATCGCAGCCGGCTATCCTGAAAAGAAGATCGACAAATCAACTTCGCGTAAGTTCAATAATCAAGGGGGAGCGTGAGTGTTGCACAACATCACCACACAGTTCC
This sequence comes from Schistocerca piceifrons, assembly GCF_021461385.2. Classification (NCBI taxonomy): domain Eukaryota; kingdom Metazoa; phylum Arthropoda; class Insecta; order Orthoptera; family Acrididae; genus Schistocerca; species Schistocerca piceifrons. The sequence continues at coordinate 602,556,322 of NC_060139.1, read as the reverse complement.
CTCTAATCACCGCAGTGCGCTAGAAGACGTCTGCCACACTGGTTTAGAGGTTTACAAAGAGAAAATTCTATACGTGTATGCATGTACGAGGGCTATCCACAAAGTACATTACGTTTTCGTTTGTGTCCGTTAGGGGCGGGGCTAGCGCGGCCATCTTGGTGTCATGACATTCCGCCGCTCAGTCGGCATCCTGCCGTGCTAGTGAGAGGTTCGTGCTGTACTCCGTTGAGTTACTGTGACAGTTTGAAATGTCAGCGTTAATTGAAAATACCGCGAAGTGTGAAGTGCGTGCTGCAATAAGGTTTCTGACTGCAAAAAACTGTACACCGATAGAAATCTATTGGCAGCTTTGTGAAGTGTATGGGGACAACATAATCACTGAAGGTGGAGTGCGTCAAAGGGTCATAAAATTTAAAAATGGCCGAACTAACGTTCACGACGAAGAGCGAAGTGGAAGACCCAGCATAGTGACTGCCGAACTTGTCGAAAAAGTCAATGCCGCGGTCCGTGAAAACCGTAATTTCACAATAACGGAACTCTCTGAGTTTTCCACAAATTTCACGAAGTTTGTTAAACGAAAGCATTACTGAAAAGCTTGGTTACCACAAGTTTTGTGCAAGATGGATACCGAAAATCTTGACAGATATTCACAAAAATCAGCGAATGGCTGCAGCGTTAATGTTTTTGGACGCTTACGAGAAAGATGGCGACTCATTACTGGATCGCATCATTACTGGTGACGAAACATGGGTTAAGCATGTGAACTGAGAGACAAAATTGCAGTCAATGCAGTGGGGGCACACAAATTCCCCCCAAAAACCCAAGAAATGCATGCAGACAATGTCGGCAAGGAAGGTGATGGCGACTGTCGTTTGGGACAGAAAAGGTGTGATTTTTGTGGATTTCCTGGAAAGAGGCACTACAATAAACTCTCAAAGGTATTGCCAAACTCTGCACAACCTCAGAAGAGCAATACAAAACAAGCGCAGGAGAAAGTTGGGCTCAAAGATCTTACTGATTCACGACAACGCCCGAGCCCACACGGCAAATGCCACTCGTGAAGTTCTCGACTCTTTTAAGTGGGAGTTGTTTCCTCATCCGCTGTACACTCCCGACCTGGCACCGAGCGACTTCCACTTATTCCCAGAAATGAAGAAGTGGTTGGCTATGCAGCGTTTTGATGACGACGCACAGCTTCAAGAAGAGGTAACCACGTGGTTGAAGGCGCAGGCGGCCGAATTTTACGACGAAGGAAATTCCAAGCTCGTCCATCGCTACGATAAGTGCCTTAATTTATATGGCAACTATGTAGAAAAGTTGTATTTAAGTGTGGCTTTCATCTGTATATAATAAAAATATTTCCAATACTTTATTTATTTTTAATTACAAAACGTAATATACTTTGTGGATAGCCCTCGTACAATGGAGTCTGTCACGGTAGCGTTACTCTGCTTGCCACTAGACCCTGTTTGGTGGACAACGCATACTGTACAAACACGCCGTCAGTCCTGCGCCCTGTTACACCTAACGCCCATTATCCCCCTGACAGATACTGTTCTGCATGATTCATCTCGACACCGCTAATTGTGAAATGTTCGGTTTTGAATTACACTGTATCCCTAACGGTAATAGAGGTGATGTTTCCAAAAATCCCATCGGCAGTGGAATAATAATGGTAATAATAATAAAATGCATTGAGATACGCACTAAACAGCATGTGGTTATCAGACTCATTGTTGAAAGGCATAATTAGTTGGACCATGGTGATAACACATAGAAATAGTTACCGAGTTTGGACATTATTCGCAAAGCACGTTGCTCGTCCTACTGGTAAAGTAAGGCCCTAACGAAATGTAATGCACTAATCTATGAGGCCGTTGTAGGAGGATACAAAGAAAACAGGTTTCCCATGTAGTAGATGAAGTGGTGCGAATAAATTTATTCTCATGACGTGTAAATGGCCTCTTTCAAAGATGACCAATCTTCTATTTCTATGATTATAGTATGTAAGTGCAAAATTTGGAAATTTGTGGTAAGGTCTTATGGACCAAACTACTGAGGTCATTGGCACTTAAGCCTACACACTACTTAATCTAAGTTACGGTATGGACAACAGATACACACATACATGTCCGAGGGAGGACTCGAACCTCTGCCGGGGCAGCCGCACGGACCGTGACAAGCGGCAGTAGACCACGCGGCTACATAAGTGTAAATGTGTTCTAGATAACACATCGCAATCGCTATTGACGATTACAGTGCCAGATACAGTACTACCTGGACTACATTTACCAAATAAAAAACAAATGCGTCAACCCAGGATAGAATTATCGACCTCTAGCACCCAAACCAAAAGCTCTACCCGCTGCACCAACTGCACAGCACTACTAACGTGTACTGACAGAGGCAGTTACCATACATGTTGTTACAGTGTTGCCATAAGGTCACTCTTTAACGTCCTTTTTCTGCGGGATATACTCGCCGGACGAATTTTTGTGACAGATATTCTTTTACCGCTGGCATGGGAGGAGCCGCGCTGAGAAGCCAGAGTGCGCGAATTTCACTTCACCCTGTATACAGTTGATATTTCTGTGTAGTCAGTAAAACTCAGTCGTTAAGTAATAGAGCTGTAGTGGCTACATTTACTATTACCGTTCCTTGAAGTGTATCTTTCTATATAAGTCAACTACTTGTCAGTACTTGGCGTAGTTAGTATCATGACAGGGTGGGTGAAACATACTCATCACAAGGACTTTGTTGTCGGTTGCTGGTCCTCTGAAGATGCAAAAGAAGACGTGAAGAAGATGAAGAAAAACGGAATTCTCTTTCCTGATAATATACGAGCAATTATTGTAGGTCCATCCAATCGTGACAAAACTAAAGTCTTCATGACGCTGCTAACACATGCAGATGGAGTCCAGTTTTGACATGTTTGTGTATTCTCAAAAACCCTGTTTCAACCCAAGTATCAGCTAATACCGGAGATATTGAGCGGTGTAGATGGTGTTACATACACGACATTCAGTCAAGACGGTGATATCCCTCCACCTGAAAAAGCAAAGCCAAAAACTGTCTTCATATTTGACGATGTTGCTGTGGAAAACCAAGACCAAATTCGAAAATATTTCTGTATAGGTAGTCATATGGGCGAAGATGTATTTTGTCTAAGCCAAACATATTCCAGAATCCCGGAACAGATGGTTAGGGATAATGCAAATCTCATTGTAGCCTTCAAACAAGACAATCTGAATTTAAAACACATTTACGTGGCACATGTAGGAACTAATATGTCGTTCAATGATTTTGTAAAGATATGTGCTCATTGCTGGAATCAAATGGTTCAAATGGCTCTCAGCACTATTGGACCTTTCATCGGAGGTCATCAGTCCCCTAGAACTTAGAACTACTTAAATCTAACTAACCTAAGGACATCACACACATCCATGCCGGAGGCAGGATTCGAACCTGCGACCGTAGCGGTCGTGTGGTTCCAGACTGTAGCGCCTAGAACTGCTCGGCCACCGTGGCCGGCTTGCTGGAATCATTCACACTTTGGGTTTCTCGTTATTAATAAAACAAGAAAACTGATGGTAGGCACAGGCGAAACTTCCAAGATTTTCTGCATATTGAGTACGGTTAGTACATCAGTATACGCTGCACCATGGACAAATTCGCGCGCGTGTCTAGCTCTCAACCCGAGAGTATGTGTGTACACAGATAAAACATTCGCATGGATGCGAAAACTCAGGCTATTGGACATAAAGTTGAAGGTATGCGCAGAGAACTGGAGACGTATTACCAGACTCTTCTGAGAATGCGTTAAATGAGTTAGTTAATGAAGTCGGTGAGAAAGTAACAGACTGAACAGAAAATGTCCAGGCTATTGACGGGAAATAGATGGAGAGTTTCTTGTTGTTGAGAAGGGGGAGCAGACACATAGTAAGAGGGTGAAGAAGAGCGGATATATAAAGCCTCACGCTGCAGGGATGTCTGATTAGTATACACCGAGATGTCAACGAAGCAGAAAGTTATTCAAGCGCGGAAAGCAGTTCGAGAGAAATTAGGGTTGTTGATGTTAGGGCATATGGATCGACAGCAATCACAATGAGAGACCTTTAAGCCGGTTACTGAATCTCTCAGACAGGCGTGAGAAAAAAAAAGAACCACGCGCTAACAATGGTTTTGCCATTGACGAATTCATTATCCGTCACGCTCCTGGTCAGATAGATAGATAGATAGAATATTAATGATAAGGAAACATCCCGTGAAATACTGCACATGACTGATGTACGTAAGATCCCGAAAATCCTGAGAAACAAGAGATATAAAACCATTATAAAACAAATACTTGATGGCGAAAACAACAACATCCGTAGCAGCGGTGATGGTATTGACATTGAGCATACAGCAGTGAACAATCGAACCCCGCAGTATATATATTACGACGACCCCAACGATCTAATACATCGATTACGGTTGCTCAAGGCATCAGCTGCTACCGGTAATACAGCTCATTCGAATGAGGCCGTTTCAGTAATCTCTGAACTTAGAGAGAGGTATCATCGATTAAGTATGGAGACATTAGTTCGAGAACTGCACAAACCAGCACACAAAGCATACCATCGTAGTTATGTTATGATTAAAGGTTTGGATGACTTACAGAACGCTGAACTTGTAGATCTGAGGGAATATTCACATGAGAATAAAGTATTCAAAAATATTTTAATGGTTACTGATATATACTCCAAGTTTGCCTGGGCATTGCCTGTTAAAAGAAACACGCGTAGCAATGTCGCGGATGTTTTAGAGCGTTTTCTACAGACAGGGACAAATAGATGCCCGGACAAGCTCCAAACCGATCACGGCGGTGAGTTTTACAATAGGTATTTCAAGACCGTGATGCAGCGGTACGGAATACATCACTATTTAACATTCACTCACCTGCAGGTAAATATCATGGAGCGTCTGAACAGAACAATAAAAGATCGAATACGAATGCGTTTTAACGATACAAATGGACAGATATCCTCCCAGAAATAATTGCCCAGGATAATCGAACCAAGCATACCACAATAAAAATGAGACCAATGGACGTTCGTGATAATGGACTCATGGATACGGTGTTGTACCGCATTAAAATTCTGGATTCACGCAGCATAAATCTAATGTAAGTGATTAGGTACGTATCTCAAAAGACAAGACGGCATTTGTAGAGTAATACCTACCGAACTGGTCAATAGCGATATTTATAGTTTCAAAGGTGTAAAGAACGAATCCTAGAACTTACATATTGAAGGATAGTAAAGGTAAAGAAATTGCAGGCTGCTTCTACTCCGAGGAGTTGCAGAAAAGCTCAGAACCGGATGTGTTTCTCGTTGAAATAAAGCACTAGTCAAATGGCTTGGTTTTCCTACTGCACAAAAGAGTTGGATTGATGCTAACGATTTGCCATATAATGGGAACGCACAGTCCACAACCACCGGAGTAGCATAATATGCTTGCTAGGAGACGCATTAAAGGAGGTGGTGTACTCTAGACAAACTGCCAGTGGCCTTACACATCCCGGGGTATAGCTACAGTGGACCTGGGTCAAAGCTTCAGAAATGCTTGGCACGAAGTGATAAGGGAGTTAATCTGCTCGTCGAAGTAACGAAGATTTTTGTGTGGTGAGTGATTCATGAAAAGTATAGGCTATTGTTAGTCAGTGCCATTCTTTTGTAGGGATTATTGAAAGTCAGATTTCGTTGCGCTAAACAAGAAGAACGACAATGGCGGGAAGCAGAGCTGTTTGAAGAACTGTATCCTAACAGCGATGTATGCAGCTAAAAACACTCTGAAGCAGAAAGGTGCGGGAAGAAGAAGAAGAAGAGGATCGGTTAAAGCACCTCGAGTTCTACCAACACACAAGACATTTGGCGGTTTGCTTCCATTTCTCATCCAGGCCGTCTCCACGCTCTCGGCGGTAGGATCGCTCGCTGATGGTGCTGTAGCTATTGCTCGAACGGTGAAGAACGCGCAAAACTCCCAAGCGCAGCTAGAGACACCTAGATTCATCGTACTTGCGTTTCAGAGTGATAGATGTACGTCTAGCGATTGTCGGCTGACGCTACAGATCAGACTTTAATAATAATTATAGTACAGGGTTACATCACCAGTTACAGTTATATTCTCAGCAAGTACACCAAGTCTTTCCATCCATTCATGCATTTTTTCATTATTACCAACTTTACGACAGGAGCGGGTATACAACGTAAATGGCATATTACTATATACATAACTAGGTCTAGATTGGGTCTTAGCATCTATTCCACAATGCCAGGTGTTGTAAGCGATGACATCTCGGTCGGCGAATGATTCCAATCCAGGCATTCTCACATCGGACGATAGCAAATGTTTCCGCCGTTTTCGACTACTGCAAGTAAACCAATGCCAAAATACATCTGAATTTCAGAATTCTACCCATATGACAATTTACACCTGCAGTGGAATGAAAATGTATACCGTCTAGCATATGACATGTAAGCAAGGTTTCGTGCTTCTTACTATGAAATTGCCGAAGGAGAGGGATGGGGGTCTCTACTCAGCCCACAAAAGTTCAAGGAGCTTTCACCGATCATCGTAATAGACTGCTCTAAACAGAAGGAGATAATTAAGTCTGGACCTTTAGATGTGCAAACTGAATTTGAATCTTCGACAAATTTCCCAGAACACACTGTTGCATATGCTCTAGTTCTACATGGCTGTGTGATCAACTACTGCCCACTCACCGGTGTTGTGCAACAAGCTGTATAAATGAACAGGTGCTGCACTATACCTACAGCATTTCACAATGGCATCTCAAGACTTGAACATCATTGCAGACTCTCTGGGTTCCTATGATGGTTAGCCTAGACAGTTCATATTTAAAGATGTTGCATTCGTAGTGCACACACAAGATGTGGGAATAATAGATAAATTCTCTGCAAATATTGCATCGCCAAGGTCTTTCAAATATGTGAAGTGTGCTAAGACAAGGAAGAGTGCAAAGTGGTTAACACATTTTTACCTTGGAATTCAATGGGATGGAAATGTAAATGAGCATTTGGCGTTTCCCCTTACGGGGCAGGCCCAGCCACCTTGTTGCAGGACTTATTACATTCGACGCCACATTAAGCGACCCGCGCTCCGGATGGGGATGAAATGATGATGAAGAAAACACAACACCCAGTCCCTGAGCGGAGAAAATCCCCGACCCAACGGGGGATGGAACCCGGCCCTGTAAGATGGCAATCTGTCATGCTGATCACTCAGCTATCAGGGCCGACTTCCCTGGAATGATCCTAGGATACCTCATAAAGATAAGGTGACTGCACTTAAATTATTTGATCTCATGGATACCATCATTTACGTGAAGGGGAAGTACACTTCTGGAAATGGAAAAAAGAACACATTGACACCGGTGTGTCAGACCCACCATACTTGCTCCGGACAGTGTGAGAGGGCTGTACAAGCAATGATCACACGCACGGCACAGCGGACACACCAGGAACCGCGGTGTTGGCCGTCGGATGGCTCTAGCTGCGCTGCATTTGTGCACCGCCGCCGTCAGTGTCAGCCAGTTTGCCGTGGCATACGGAGCTCCATCGCAGTCTTTAACACTGGTAGCATGCCGCGACAGCGTGGACGTGAACCGTATGTGCAGTTGACGGACTTTGAGCGAGGGCGTATAGTGGGCATGCGGGAGGCCGGGTGGACGTACCGCCGAATTGCTCAACACGTGGGGCGTGAGGTCTCCACAGTACACCGATGTTGTCGCCAGTGGTCGGCGGAAGGTGCACGTGCCCGTCGACCTGGGACCGGGCCGCAGCAACGCACGGATGCACGCCAAGACCGTAGGATCCTACGCAGTGCCGTAGGGGACAGCACCGCCACTTCCCAGCAAATTAGGGACACTGTTGCTCCTGGGGTATCGGCGAGGACCATTCGCAACCGTCTCCATGAAGCTGGGCTACGGTCCCGCACACCGTTAGGCCGTCTTCCGCTCACGCCCCAACATCGTGCAGCCCGCCTCCAGTGGTGTCGCGACAGGTGTGAATGGAGGGACGAATGGAGACGTGTCGTCTTCAGCGATGAGAGTCGCTTCTGCCTTGGTGCCAATGATGGTCGTATGCGTGTTTGGCGCCGTGCAGGTGAGCGTCACAATCAGGACTGCATATGACCGAGGCACACAGGGCCAACACCCGGCATCATGGTGTGGGGAGCGATGTCTTACACTGGCCGTACACCACTGGTGATCGTCGAGGGGACACTGAATAGTGCACGGTACATCCAAACCGTCATCGAACCCATCGTTCTACCATTCCTAGACCGGCAAGGGAGCTTGCTGTTCCGACAGGACAATGCACGTCCGCATGTATCCCGTGCCACCCAACGTGCTCTAGAAGGTGTAAGTCAACTACCCTGGCCAGCAAGATCTCCGGATCTGTCCCCCATTGAGCATGTTTGGGACTGGATGAAGCGTCGTCTCACGCGGTCTGCACGTCCAGCACGAACGCTGGTCCAACTGAGGCGCCAGGTGGAAATGGCATGGCAAGCCGTTCCACAGGACTACATCCAGCATCTATACGATCGTCTCCATGGGAGAATAGCAGCCTGCATTGCTGCGAAACGTGGATGTACACTGTACTAGTGCCGACATTGTGCATGTTCTGTTGCCTGTGTCTATGTGCCTGTGGTTCTGTCAGTGTGATCATGTGATATATCTGACCCCAGGAATGTGTCAATAAAGTTTTCCCTTCCTGCGACAATGAATTCATGGTGTTCTTATTTCAATTTCCAGGAGTGTAGAAGATCTAATGGATACATCAAATATTTGAGTTTGCTGGTATTCAAGACCTGGAATTCTACAGGTGTCCCTCTCTCCATCGACTCATGAAGAAGAAGATTTGTGAAAATAGTGTTGCTGTGTCTGCTTATGAAAATGTAAAATTACTTTTAAGTTGGATAAGAAATAAACGAATTTTTACCTCACAGCCTCTGTGTTCTTTTTTTCTTTTCAACCATGTTCAGCTTTGACAGTGTACAGTATTAACCACATGCTATATCTGGGGTTTTCTTCAAGCACAGGAGATATAATTTTAGACATGTCTGCTATATATCATTGGACGCAGACACGGACACCTGCTTCCTGCTCCCATAATGCAGTTCAATGCAACCATTGTATATATTTTGTTATCTTCTGTCTTAAACCTCCCCTACTTAACAGCACTCATCTTCAGCAAAACTAATGTCATTTGAGATACGCAAGGTCTTTATATGCACATACATACATAATGCAATAGGGGATAGGTTTTTTTTGTAAATAACAGCAACAAAGAAGGTGACTAAATTTTTTCAGTTCATACATATACAATATAGTTCTTTAGGTACAATATAATTCGTGAGGTACAATGAAGTTTTTGAGGTTCAGTATAGTATTCTTGAGGTATAAATGGACTCTTATATTCCAATGCAGAAATACGTTTAACTTACACACTACAACAGTAACATTGCTACGAGCTTTTCATATGTAAATTTATGCTAAAAACTAATGTGGAGATACTTTCTTTACTACAACTAAATTCCACAACTCCAGTAGCATAGCTTTCACAATAATTCTGATGGACTATGCATGCTTAGAATCTAATTTCAGGAGTCCCCAATAGCGAAGGTTTTTATAATAACAATTCTGGAGACTGCAATACTGAATAATGTCTCTACGCTTATCCCCCAGTGTTGTCATCAGATTTGGCGTGGAGCCTCCTTGCTGAACTAGTTGCTCTGGATGCAGCAGCAAATCGGCGTGTGCATCACGCAAACTAATAGGGTGTGTGAGTTCTGCCTTCACCACATACCTACATCAGAATCAGCTGCCATACCTCCCATGATTTTTCCACCTAATCCTTTGCATTCGTCTTTGGGCACCCATCGAAACTCACCAATCGGCAGTGACTGCTGCATGGCCTGACCAAATAAGTTATTTACATCCAAGTGCACTAAGTAACTCGAATCAAGGGATGCATAATATCTGCCACCCATTCACAGGTTATTCGCCTTTGTGAGCCTATGGACAAAATGGCAAAACCCCCTGGATCCCTCACTCACAGAAAAGAAGCACGTCAGCATAGATCAATAATTCAATGCTGCACTTCATTTTCTTGAGCAGTATGTCTCCAGACAACTTAGGTGCCATGTATTAAGAGGCAGGATCCAGAGAATATGAAGCCATGCATAGACTCCAGAATTACTCGAAAACGTACACAAGCCAGCGCACATCTGTGTCCATGTAAAGCCGTGTGTACTCTCCTAAAGTTGAAATACTGAATTCCTGCCAGACATTCACAGCGGGCTCATACTCTGCAAAAGTTATGCTTCGCCTGTAAGGTTGCTGGAGAATGCAGTTATGTCGGGTAGCCTGGTTTAGTTGAGTTTCGCCATAATATCCACATACTCACATGGGAAAACCACCTTCCTAGTCACAAACTGAAACTTTTTCTTGGCGGGAAATGCAGCTTGAGTGATATTCATAACCTCCCGAGGAAGAGATTCATCGAGTTTCTGGAGTGGTGCCTGCATAAAATGTAGTATATCGAAGAAGCAGAGTGTAATTCTTGGCATCATTCGTTTGGAGAATGAAATGTATTTCTCGACTCTCTCAGGTAGGACACTGACCTGACTGTTCTCGAAGCCAAAATCAGCCAAGTGCTCAACTAGAAAGTGAGCGTCATACCCGCTTAAATTATGGAAGAAATCGGCTATATACCTTGGTAGCTGGTACTTCAAATTGCACACATTGTGAGCAGCGCCACTGAACTTCCCCATAAGACAGCAGTGATCCCTACGAGGAGTTCCCAGTTTTCTGTCTAATGGCAACGCACAAATATGTCAATCTACCACGTTATTATACAAATCTTCATTCTCCTTCAATTTGGTCATGGGCATGTTGTTGCTACAAAGGTTATCAACTTCCCGTGAAAATATTTCGAGCTCAGTGAGCAGCCAAACCGCAGGACTATCCCCGACATAAGATTTGTAGCGGTTAAGACTGGAATCATAGGACGATACAATTTGGTACACCACATACGTGTTTTTCTGTAAGGGTCATGTGTGATGCTGCAGGGTCACCTTCACAGAGGGTCACGGGAATGAGGAGGCATTCAAAGTCGACGTACACTACAAATGGGCATTGTTCCTAGTGGTGAGCATTCTTAAATTTCATGTTTTCCTCAGCAGGCATAATAATACGTAGCGGATCCTTGGAAGAACAGTCCACTAGATGCGCCGCTAATAACTTGTGTGAGGAGAAATAATTCAAACACCTTAAGCAAATATGCTCCTTATGTTCCTGTTTATTCATCTGCGCAGAGTGGAGTTAGGATATGTGCCGCGTGGGATTAGCCGAGCGGTCTCAGGCGCTGAAGTCGTGAACTGTACAGCTGGTCCCGGCGGAGGTTCGAATCCTCCCTTGGGTATGGGTGTGTGTGTTTGTCTTTAGCAAAATTTAGGTTAAGTAGAGTGTAAGCTTAGGGACTGATGACCTTAGCAGTTAAGTCCGATAAGATTTCACACACATTTCATTTCCAGTTGGGACATGTCTTTGATCCAAACATAATGATACTTATCACCTTCAGAGAAGAGCAGCATGTTTACATGCAACTCACGCTCACCATCAAATTTTGATAAAAGGAGGGGGCCGAAGATAATACGCTTGTCTTGCTCATCTGACTTGCTTTTTTCTTCAGGCCATAAACATGAACCGATATTTCGGCTTTCTGTGCCTCAAATTTAGGTATGTCCTGGATCTTGACGGGGAAATAGATACCATCAAGGTTATAACACCTACGAATATTATCACATTCATGGTATGTACTTGGACACTCAGGATGATCTCTGCAACTGTAATTTCTTTCGCAGGCCAGGATTGACCACTCAAAACAAACCTGATCATTTCTATTTTCGACACTAATGCATGCCCTCTTGTTATCTATATTGTTAGAGAGCTTAATATAGGCTGACCCTCCATTTATTGGATCATGTGTAAGGATGTCCTGGTGTAGTATTTGGGTGAGTGCCTTAGCTGACCCTCTGACCTCCATCTCGGAAAACCGGGCCAGTACTGCACTCAAGGTGGATTTACGAAACTACTCGGCGAATGACGTGGTTCACGTTATCAAACCATTTTTCCCGCAAAGATAATGAAAAGTAGTCTCTTAGACACCAGAATCAACTTTCGGAGGTGTGCGATAATTCGATTCAGAGCACTGCACTGCATTTAAAGGTGGGATACTGTGTATCATTTTCTACCTTGAGGAGCTCCATTCTAATGGCAGCAAAACATGCCCTTAGAAATTCAACAAGGTCGCGGTACCCTCCTGCTGGGTTCTCGATCCTGGTGAATGAGATTCACTCCTCAAATGGATCTGCAATCACCAAGTATTCTAACTGTGGTATGGTATCACCGACCTGATGTCGTTGACTAAAAGGACCGGATAGAGAACTGCCACCAGCCACAGGATCATCTATATTAGTATTAATACTATTCTGAGTCCACCCCATTGATGATGGTGGTGGGGAGGACAAGTCAGTATGCGTCGAGGTACACATTTTTCATTTATGCTGATTCCGACAAGGCTCATATGATGAAGATGATGATGATGACAATGGAGTAGGATGTTGTGGTACTACCAGGTCAGAGTGATGGAAACTGCCAGGCTGCATCGATGGCTCTTGATGCTGTTGTACACCCGACCCGGTAACTTGAGGGGTGGTGGTTTGTTGCTCAGCCCACCGACGGCAGAGTGGCGGTGTTGGGGTGGCGGCGGCGGTGGTAGCTGCGGCGGCTTCCCACACAGCGAGTAGAGGCACCCTTATTGGCGATGCGTTTCTTACCGGGCGCTGTTTTGGTGAGAAAGGAGATTTAGCCGCCACCAGTATGTGCGCCACACCAAGTTGAGGTCGCGGCGACGTGGCCGCTATATAAAAAGAGATAAAATAAATAACTGGAGACGTGAAAGGAAGAATTCTGACGATCACAGGGTTATAAGCAGAGTGAGTAATTACCTTTTTCGCTCTGGCTCCAGGGCACTAACACTTCATTGGTGACTCTACCACACCTTCAAAAAAAGTCATCCTCATCTAATAGAGCCAGATCAGAGCGCTTTTGTCTGTCCTCGTCAGAATCTGGCAACTTGTCTATCTCGCCTACAACAACACCAACAAACAAGCTATATAAACCGATTTGTTACAGCAAAATACTTCCCATACTACTATCACCACTACAGGAGGCACGTACAAAGGTAATCTTTTTTTAATCTTACAAGTATGCTGCTCAGCATCTCATTACTTGCTGGAGGCTGTTCCTGCATCTGTTGATGAAAAGCCTCCAGCTGTCTGTCCAACAAATCGAACTCCTCTAGAGCTGTTCCTGTAACAGTATGAGACTGAATTTTATTTATTTTGATGTCGAGCTACACAGAAAGATCACAAATGGATATTTTTTTCCATACTTACGTGAGTGTTGTTGTTGGTTACCCATAGCTGGAGGCTGTTCCATGTAGCGTTGCCGCTGCTGCAGTGGATAGTTCCTTTCAGCCCCTTCCCCCTTCAGCTAATTTTGCTTTTCCATCGAGTGAGCTAGAGGGAAGGGATTTTGTGGGCTCTGAGGACAGAAGTACCTACAATGTACTCCTTAGAAGATGTAGCAGAAAGGGCAACACTTGCTCTCTAAGAATGCCACAACAAGCATCTTGGCACGTATCCACAGTAACCAGATACATGGGAGCAAAGTTATGCCACGTAAAACATCCCCAATATACCACAGAACTACATCTGACCTGAGTTTATGCATCCCATTAAGTACAATTCAAATACGTCACTGGGCATTAGGTTCGGTCTACGTTTTACATCATTCAGTATCTCGACTCACCGAACCACTCAAAACGACTGCCATCAGCGACTCCCCAGTTCCTGTCGTATTTTACAATCTAAAGACATTTTATTTATTTCCTGCACTGAGGATTGTCCTTTTCCGCAGCAGCCGGTTCCAGCTGTCGACTGCAGGCAGTTACCTGCTCGGAGTTTGGTTGGAAACTGTTTGAGATCAACCTGTATTCACTGACAACCTGGTTTGGAACCGATTGTCATTGACAAGACGTGACAGGTGCCTTGTCTATCATTTTCCGAGAGCTGGTATTTCGCCGTCATACAATCTACAAGCTCTACACAACCCATGGAGCAGCCCACGTTGATACACCAAAACATTGGACAACTTGAAACTTCCTGGCAGATTAAAACTGTGTGCCGGACCTAGACTCGAACTCGGGACCTTTGCCTTTCGCGGGCAAGTGCTCTACCAACTGAGCTGCCCAAGCACGACTCACGCCACGTCCTCACAGCTTTAATTCCGTCAGTACCTCGTCTCCTACCTACCAAACTCGGGGTTGTTTCTAGAATGAAATTTTCACTCTACAACTTCATCATGGTCATGATAATGTCCAAACATGCTAGCTCCTTTCGGCCAGAATTTCACGTCTTCATGTCAACACGTCTTGCTGTGTTGATTCCACACATACTACTAGTTCGTACACACCACTGGACTGCCACAACTTACGTCACAGCTGGAGCATCATGTGAAAGCTTAGTACCAAAACTACATCAACTACAGTGCTCCAAAACCATCGTTGTGCTCTTTTATGGGGGCACTGATATCTGAATATTTCAGTAGGCGAACCATGTTCTGCAGTTTTGTTAGTGAAGTAGCTAGCAACAAGGGAAAGGTGTGCCGTTAGTACTGCTGCATTTGAGGGAGTGGAGTTTCAAATGGATCAAAAGGCTCTGAGCACTATGGGACTTAACATCTATGGTCATCAGTGAGTGGACTTTAGCTGGAGGTTCTGCAAATGTGGGCTTCTCATATAATGGCATTTATTGACATATCACCAAAGAAAGCACAAATGACATCAAGAGTATTGCTTAATATCAAAGTAAATAATAACCTGGCCAGAAATAATTTTTATTTAAAAAACGACACAGCATGTACAATAATAAGAATAACATATTCTAAGCACATAAAATATTGTTGCACTCTACTTTCATTTGTTCCCAGTGACATAAAAACGCGAACCGACTAGGAGAAACAGAAACGACAACATTTTCAGTATTAGCCAGTGGTAATCAGAATGACACTTCGTTAAATGACATCTTCTAACCAGCATTAACTCTGACTTGAATTGCCAAACTGGTGTTTGCATGAATAACCCGTCTTAGGTGGCATATGATGTATCTCTATAGGAATGGCATGCATCTCAGTCATAAATTTTTTAGGATGTTCAATTTGTACATATACATGTGGACATGGCTGTATTTGCGTTATAGGAATCCACTGGTTGTTTGCTCTCTAGATGCGCACCGAGGTTAACATCCTAAACAGTTTATATCTGACATGCATGCCATTGTTACAGAGATACATAGTATGCCACTGACGATGGGTTATAAACCCTAATATCGGTTTGGAACGTAAAGATTTACAGTGAGACTCATGATGTTTAGAAGGTATCAATATATTGAAGTTGGCGAGCGCCAAGCATTCAAGACTAGAACTGTGTGCTAAATGAACGAATGCCACAACAAGAGCTACACTATACTACTAACAACCTGCGCCAGATAGTCAAGTAATACAATGGACTACAAATATAGACAGCGTAAGCTAATATTTTGACAAAAGACAGCAGCATAAAACAGAAAAAAATATGGCAATATACAATGACTGAAGTATGAACTCAGCATGAATACAAAACATACTAAAATACAAAACTCACAAGGCTCTACACGTTTGTTTTTATTTCTGTCTTGTCTTCTGGCTTTTCATCCGAACAGCGGCCCACAGTGTCTACTTGGGACTGCAATACTGAAAGCAAAACAAGTGCAGCCAGCACTCCAAAAGGGCTTGATGCCAGCCTATGACTTGAAACTTCCTGGCAGATTAAGACTTTGCGCCGGACCGAGACTCGAACTCGGGACCTTTACCTTACGCGGGCATGTGCTCTACCACCTGAGCTTCCCAAGCACGACTCACGCTCCGTCCTTACAGCTTCACTTCTGCCAGTACCTCGTCTCCTACCTTCCAAACTTAATAGAAGGTCTCCTGCGAACCTTGCAGAACGAGTAGTTCTGGAAGAAAGGATATTGGGTAGACATGGCTTAGCCACAGCCTGGGGCTCTGCAGCGGAGTGTGCGCTGATATGAAACTTCCTGGCAGATTAAAACTGTGTGCCGGACCGAGACTCGAACTCGGGACCGTTGCCGTTCCCTGGCAAGTGCTCTATCAACTGAGCTATCCAAGCACGACTCACGCCCCGTCCTCACAGCTTTACTTCTGCCAGTAACCCGTCTCCTACCTTCCAAACTTAACAGAAGCTATCCTGCGAACCTTCTCATTCTGGAAACATCCCCCAGGCTGTGGCTAAGCCATGTCTCCGCAACATCCTTTCTTTCAGGAGTGCTAGTTCTGCAAGGTTCGCAGGAGAGCTTCTGTTAAGTTTGGAAGGTAGGAGACGAGGTACTGGCAGAAGCGAAGCTCTGAGGACGGGGCGTGAGTCGTGCTTGGTTAGCTCAGGTGGTAGAGCACTTGCCCGCGAAAGGCAAAGGTCCCGAGTTCGAGTCTCGGTCCGGCACACAGTTTTAATCTGCCAGGAAGTTTCATACCAGCGCACACTCCGCTGCAGAGTGAAAGTCTCATTCCAGCCTATGACTTGTCAGACGCTAGGTGCTGTGGCAGCGACTCACGGTGTTGTAACCTCCGACAGTCACTTCCAGGGCCAGAACTCTGATGGACGACCCTGGCCACAATGACAGTTCCCAGCCCCTGGAGACACACATCAGGATTGTCAGCCAGTTTCACAGAGGCCAAGAGGCTAATCTCTGCCCCCTACAGAATCACACAATGGCATCAAATATCGGAGAGTCGCTTCTGCTGGACGTAGACCGCCAAATGCGCCCCCTCGCCAGTCTTACGGGACCCATGTGAGCGCAATCACCTGTACTGGCGGAAAGAAATTCAGTTTCACGGCACGCGTTATTTCCTGCACAACAGTGAAAAAGCCAACACTCCTATGGCAAGTACTGCGTGGCGTCTCGGCATCAGTCACAGCGCACGCACGCTGTAGCACGCTCCATCTGAGCAAGACAGAGGCTGAGTGCGGGTCACTTTTGTTTCCCAGCCGAGGACAGTCACCAGAGAAGGGCGCGACGCACCGGTAATGCATAGCAGAGCAGAGCTGAGCTGCCCTAGTGCGAACAGCGCGTCCCCGCGCAGCCAGCACACGGTATACAGCGGCGGCCGCAATTCGCGGCGCTGTTTGCTCGCCGGTCCGCATTTGCAGCGCGGCCCTTCCTTGGGAAATTATCTCGCCCACGCGTACAGTGGCAACGTCCGCCCGCCGCCGAGGCTACATTATACACGTCCATAATGCAATGTGGGCCCGCAGGCGCCGCGCCACGTTATTCTTAATTGCCGTCGGGCAGGGCGCACGCCGCAGGATTGCGGGCTAAATGTTTCACAAGCGCGGAAGCGGCGGCCCGTCTGGCAGAGCCATTAATCGCGGCGGAGCGCTTCAAGTGCGAGCGACCGCCCCCTCGAATCCCGCGGCCCCAGGCAATTATCACGCTACGATGCAATGACACTCAGCGCTGTCTCGGTCTTGAGGGACAGGGAGAGAGAAAGATTGTATTACCTATTCTACGACACATGGCAGGGGTCACGAAATCCGCATCAGAAGCGATCACAGAATCGTCTGATTATGATATACACCTTCCCATCCGTACCAACTAAAATAACCAGGATTGCTTGTGATTGTTGGTACTGTCTGCATTTGCTTGTCCTCAAAGTCAGTGCGTTCAGCAGTAGCCAGCGGTGTTTCTTCATCTACATTGAGACCTTGCACAGAACGAATGCTCTCATGCACGTTATTTTCCCGAGGAGCCTATTGAGAGCTTAACGCTTTTTTTATTTCATCAGGTCAAAACGCTTCCTTAAATTATAGCACATACACTGACGGAAAAAAATCGCAGCACCAACAAGTAGTTGTGTGATGTAAACGAAAGTCGGTAGACGTGTTTCTACATCTGAGAGACGGTATCTGTTCGAATTTGGCGCCAGTCGGTAAGAGTGGCGCTAGTACCGACACTATGAGCTTACAAATCATGTTTACTTTAAATATAACTTGAAACGGTTGTGAGCGTCAGTTACGTTTGTGTTAGGACGTGGTGAGTCGATGTTTGTCAACAACGTCTTTAACGTGAGAAAACGCCTTTATCAACACCTCACTGAGTTTGAACGAGGCCTTGCAATAAGGCTACTAGAAGCTGAACGTTCCTTTTGCAACAATGCAGAAACACTAGAAAGGAATGTAGCCATTGTACATGATTGCTGGCAGTGATGGCCACCAGAATGTACGGTTGCAAGAAGACCTGTATCCGGACAGCTACGTGGAACTACCGTGAGTGAAGACCGTCGTGTTCGTCGTATGGCTCACTTACTTATCTGCAGTAGTAATTTGAGGAGCAGTCCTCATCATGGAGACACGACGAACTGTTACAAATCGATTGCTTCAAGGACATCTCCGAGCTAGACGCCCTGTAGCGTGCATTCTAATGACAAACCACACTTGCCCAAGCGAGAGCTCGTTGTGCTTTCTGACGGAAGTTTGGTCTGCTTGGGTGCTAGTGACGGCCGTGTATTGGTTAGAAAGGGACAGCTGAGGCAGCTGAGGACTTACTGCCGATTTGTCTGCGTGCTAGACACACTGGACCTACAATTGTTGTTACAGTCTCGGGTATGATTTCTTACGACAGCAGGAGCAATCCCGTTGCTATCCCACGCAGCTCGTCTGCAACTATGGACGTCAATCTGGTGATTCGCCTTGTTGTGCTGCCATTCACGAACAGTATTTCAGGTGGTGTTTTGCAGCAGATTAACTCACAAGCTGTCGCTTGTTTTTATCGTAAATATATGTCAGAGTGAAGTGAAACGCTATTATATTTGTTAAAGAAAAATAAATTCTTGTCAGTAACCTTACAAATCATGTGCTGCTCACATGAGTCTTCTATATGAATTTCTGCGTTTACTCGTAACACCTTTTTGGCCCCATGCACTTTCAGACATCAAATTAATAATCACATCAACTGATTTAATATCATTTAACCTTAATTTGCTCATTTTCTAGTGTACCCATGCACCACCTCAACAAAATAAAACCTCGGACTTGTAGAGGGTGTGTGAAAGAGAGCAGTGGCGTAATTAAGTTTACAAAATAATCACAAGGTTTACCAAATCTTTCTGGAGAACCAGCTCATAAATCTTACACAAAAAACGCCAAACATAAGTCAGTTAAGAAATGGTGTTTGATAGGCAAAGCATACGCTTGGGTGGAAGCTATACAAATTCTTTCCTGAATTAATCACTTTTACAACGAAATCAGACTTTGTTTACATGAATTTATTGCGAAGCCCAACTCTGTTCAAATTGAATCAAACATGATTAACTACGTCACGACCTATGGTTCATCTGCTGCCCGCCCGGTTAGACATGCGGTCCAACACACTGCTTTCGCCGGCCGCTGTGGCCGAGCGGTTCTAGGCGCTTCAGTCTGGAATCGCGCTACCGCCATGGTCACAGGTTCGAATGCTGCCTCAGGCATGCATGTGTGTGATGTCTTTAGGTTAGTTAGGTTTAAGTAGCTCTAAGTTCTAGGGGACTGATGACCTGAGATGTTAAGTTCGACAGTGCTCAGGGCCATTTGAACCACTGGAACACTGCTTTCGGGCGTGAAGGTGTGCCGGTCTCAAGCACCGGTCCGCCCGGCCGATTAGTGTCGAGGTCCGGTGTCCCGCCAATCTGTGGATGGTTTTTAAGGCGGCTTTCCATCTGCCTCGGCGAATGCCGGTTGGTTCCCCTTATCCATCTCAGTTACACTGTGTCGCGATTACCGCGCCAACACTTTCTCCATGTACGCGTACACCATAATTTACTCTACCATGGAAACTTTGGGGTTCCACTCGTCTGATGTGAGACGTTCCCAGGGGGTCCACTGGGGGCGGAACTGCACGGTAACCATGGGGGACGGTGGTGGGGTGAGTGGACTGCTGTAGCCTGTTGTGGGTTTGTGTACCACTGTGGGCTACGGCGGGGACTAAACCTCTCCGTCGTTTCTAGGTCCCCCGTTCAATACAATAAAATACAATACACTGGTTCATCTGGGAACAGGGACCTGTGAGTGTTATTTAACAGCCCTACACTTCACTCTTCAACCTTGATTCAGGCGACAGCAGCAAGCAGCACGCTATGGGCAAGGAACGGTAGCTGCGGGAAATGTAATGCTCTGATGTGTCCACAAAAGTATGCGAACAACGTGCTCTGGCGTTCCAATTACCAGAATGTGAAAGCTTCCTTATCACACCCCTGAAATACTGGCAGATTTCAGTGTGAGGTATACCTATCCTCTGGTCTGGCCAATGGTGAATGGCACAATATTGAATGCTGAATTGGTCAAACGTCAGATGACGACTCAAGAGGGATAAGTTCACCCTTCTGACTCACAATATATCCAATATGATATGCAAATCCTTTGTCAGTAGAGCTGGAAACTGCCACAGGCTCTTAGTCCACCACAGGATACAACAGGATACATCCACGAAGGAAAGAGCTGAAGTTCGCCACCAATGAAGGACCACGAGACCAAGACCCTCGATGAATTCCAATTACTTTCCACCAAGCCTCGGTATGGGAGTTCAATTTGAAATCCTAATTTCTACCACTTCACAAAACAAGTAAACTACACTCTACTCACTTAATCTCCCCTATTGATTGTTCTTTTGGACTGGTATCCAATCCAGACACAGCACCAGGGTCCCTCGCTGGGGAAACAAGCACCTACTTTGCATATCCGGAGAGGAGCCTTTCAGCGAATACAAATCCCTGTAGTATGGAAAAAGAAAACTTTAGACAAAAAATCACTCCACATCATAACTACCACAGTGGCAATAGGTCTTTAGATACAGACAATAGATCTTTAGATACAGAAGAAATATTTTTCTACAGTACCCCGAGATTTTAGACTAGGAAGGCGTCGTTTTCACTGTAAGTGTAGCCATGTTTTGACAAAAAACATCTGCCTAGACCTGACCACAGTCAATCATTTACGATGTGATCTACACTACTGGCCATTAAAGTTGCTACACCAAGAAGAAATGCAGTTGATAAACGGGTATTCATTGGACAAATATATTATATTATAACTGACATGTGATTATATTTTGACGCAATTTGGGTGCATAGATCCTGATAAATCAGAACCCACAACAACCACCTCCAGCCGCAATAACAGCCTTGATACGCCTGGGCATTCAGTCAAACAGAGCTTGAATGGCGTGTACAGGCCCATGCAGCTGCAACACGATACCACAGTTCGAGTTCTGACTGGCGTATTGTGACGAGTCAGTTGCTCGGCCACCATTGGCCAACCGTTTTTAATTGGTGAGAAATCTGGAGAAAGTGCTGGCCAGGGCAGCAGTCGAACTTTCTCTGTATCCAGAAAGGCCCGTACAGGACCTGCAACTTGCGGTCGTGCATTATCCTGCTGAAATGTAGGGTTTCACAGGGATCGAATGGAGGGTAGAGCCTCGGGTCGTAACACATCTGAAATGTAACGTCCACTGTTCAAAGTGCCGTCAATGCGAAAAAGAGGTGACCGAGACGTGTAACCAATGGCACCCCACACCATCACGCCAGGTCATACGCCAGTATGGCGATAACGAATACACGCTTCCGATGTGTGATTACCGCGATGTCGACAAACACGGATGCGAGCATCATGATGTTGTAAACAGAACCTGGATTCATCCGAAGAAATGACGTTTTGCCATTCGTGCTCCCAGGTTCGTCGTTGAGTACACCATCGCATGCGCTCCTCTCTGTGATGCAGCGTCAAGGGTAACCGCAGCCATGGTCTCCGAGCTGATAGTCCAAGCTACTGCAAACGTCGTCGAATTGCTCGTGCAGATGGTTTTGCAAATGTCCCCATCTGTTGACTCACGGATCGAGACGTGGCTGCACGATCCGTTACAGCCATGCGGATAAGATGCCTGTCATCTCGACTGCTAGTTATACGAGGCCGTTGGGATCCAGCACGGCGTTCCGTATTACCCTCCTGAACCCACCGATTCCATATTCTGCTAACAGTCATTGGATCTCGACCAACGCGACCAGCAATGTCATGATACGATAAACCGCAATCGCGATAGGCTACAATCCGACGTTTATCAAAGTCGGAAACGTGATGGTACGCATTTCTCTTCATACATGAGGCATCACAACAACGTTTCACCAGGCAACGCTGGTCATCTGCTGTTTTGTATGAGAAATCGGTTGGAAACTTTCCTCATGTCAGCACTTCGTAGATGTCGGCACCTGCGCCAGCCTTGTGTGAATGCTCTGAAAAGCTAATTATTTGCATATGACAGCATCTTCTTCCTTTCGGTTAAATTTCGCGTCTGTAGCACGTCATCTTCGTGGTGTAGCAATATTAATGGCTTGTACTGTACTTGCTGTACCGACGACAGTCACATTATAATCACATTTTACACTCTGGGTCCCAGGATTGAGCAGTTCAGTCTATCTGTCTGGTAGTTCTCCCACCCAGTCAAATATCTCCATCCCCTTTTCCATAAGGTAGAGATCGCAATGCCTTTCAGCTGCCATCATCTCACGCTCCCACTCAGTAATTTCACCCTCGCTGGAATTGTTGTTATTCTGGAGCCATCGATCCATTTCAAAAAAGTCATCTACAACAAGATATTGGTTATTAGAAAGAACAACAAAAAGTTTTTACTGAATTTGACTACAGCGAGATATTGATTATACATTAATATGAAAAAATTAAATAAATAAATAAAAAGTTTATACTAGATGGAAGTAATGACTCTTGGTCATCATTCTCGATGCATACCCCTACCAGAATTTCATTTTACTCTTGATCTGTAGCAACAAAGAGTAATATATGCCTTACACAACTGTATACAATGAAGAAAAAGTCTAACGACAATATATTACAACTGCACTTACGTTCTTGCTGCATTTCAGATTCCAGAAGCAGCTCATTATCCAGTAGCTGCTGGTCTAATGCTGCAACAATGAGGTCAAAAGTTTGATAAGCCCTTGTTACGATCTGTATATATCAAGAGCTGTTTTGTGAGCATGTTAACTATCACACAGAATCTGGAGATGTACTTACAAGATGGTAGCACAAGCTCTTCCACTTGATGGGGACTTTCAGCTTCCAGTTGCTGCTGCTCTACTGCTAGAACTGTGGTAGAAATGTTATAAGCTCTTATTACGATCTGGATACCTTAACAAATGCTTTCTGAACACGAAAACTGTCAAACACAGAATTTTGAGAAGTGCTTGCATCATGATAGCACAACCCCTTCCGCCTGCTGGAGACTTTCAGCTTCCAGCTGGCGATCTAGTTCTGTCAACATTTCGGGATTGATTTCTGTAATAGTAAGAAAAATATTATAATGACTTGTTACGAAAATGTATGACAATCTTGAAAAGTTTGAATACCTTGCTAGGAAATTTTATAATGGTCGCAATTTGAACTCATAATTTTTTTTATAAACTCCTACTTGGCAACTGACCACAGTTTGGCCGTTTCCCACCACCACTAAAACTGGGATCACTGCTGGCTGACTGTTTCATGTCGCAGGAATCACACTGACACAACAAGGTACTGTCAAACACTAATGATGGTGATGTTTGGTTTGTGGGGCATCCAACTGCGCGGTCATTAGTGCCTGTACAAAGTCCCAATATTTACACAATCCAATTTTTACACAGTCCTATCTAACCACTGTCACAAATGATGATGAAATGATAAGGACAACCCAAACACACAGTCCCTGGAGAGAGAAAATCCCCAACCTAGCTGGGAAATGAACCCAGTCAAAGACTAATGATGATTGTGGTGGGGGTTGAGCTTAATAGTACTTCAGACTCCACCCTCTATTTCGCAGAGGACTAATAGGAACTCAGAGAGCCATACCAGAAAGTTATAACTTGCCTTCTTCTTTCCTGCAAGCAGGCTTGGTGCAGATATTTGAGGAAAATTCTGAGAGAAACATCCTTTGTTTGCTGGAAAGTAACTGGAATATTGGACGCAGCTGCTAGCTTTACAAAAACACTCTTTATTCATTCTGAAGGAAACAGATAGCTCGATATTTCTGACGCCAGCTGCATCTAATGAAATACATTTTGTTGTTAACCAGGGTCTCTGTGGTGTGAGGATGCTAACCCTGCCTTCGTTTTCTTCTTCAGGCAGGTTCGCTATACGCCATTGTTGTGGGACACAAAAATTCTGTGAAACAAGTAGAGGCTCCTTTCTGAAAACATCCTTTGTTTGCCAGCAAGTGGATGGAAAATTGTACACATCTGCTATCTTCAGAAAATATATGTTGCTGTTTTCATTATGTCAGAGCTGTGGCGGAAGAAACTAACCTTAAAAAACAAATCTATTGTTCATGGTAGATGACCAACAAAGTGCAGTATTGTACATTACAATCTTCTACTAACTGCTGGCTGCCGACGCAGCCCCCCACCAACACCCCTCCACCCCAACCCCCCCTCCCCCCCCCCCCCCCAGTAGCGTGGAAGTCGAGGGTTGGGGGACTGTTACGGAGGCAGACAAGTAGTCATCAGTAGACCGTTGGACATGTAGCCAAGTGGTGCATGTGTTGTGGTTATGCTATCTAAAGCTGCCTGACAACTATGAGCTCATGTGTCACAGCGCCTTTGATGTCAAAAGGCCCGCAGAAGACCACGGAGCATGAGGTATGCATGTCCTGCAGTGTCCCACGAGGTGGCTGTCGTGAATGTTAGGCGAAAGCTGTGCTACCTCATGCAGGATGGGGTGGTGGGGCTGGCAGCATGGAGGCAGCTACATCACCATTGAAAAAGCCCAGCAGCACACCGCTAAACATCTCAATGACTTTGCGACCGCACTACGTGAAGTAATGAAGCAATCAGTCACCTATTTCCTTTCTATAAACAATTTCCATCAACAATTTCTATTAATATTACGTCCCCTGAATTGACAATGTAGTTGTACAGCGAAAATTCGGAAATGTCGTCAAAATTCCAAATCCATACTAAAATTCAAAATTCCGGCCTACAGGGTAGGTGGTGGAGGGTAGAGAGGGGGAGGGTGGAGAGGGGGAAAGGAAGTTAGAGCCCACGTGCAGGCTGGGAAAAGCATATGATGTCACCTGGAAGTGGGGGTGGGCGTGCTCACGTTGGGGATGATCGTGGATGGGGTGGGGGTGGTCTTGGTAGGCAGGGGATCACTAATTAATCAGTTTAACTAATTTGCATATAAATTTGATATGAAAATTTGGGTGTTGCAGATACTACCATACCACTGTAGCGTCATATTATCTCTTTATCACTATACGACTGGTGCAAGTAAGGGCTCTTCTTGACAAGTGTCTCGAAAACTTTATTGCACTGTGGTACCCCGATGCTTCGAAATCCTTCTCTAACAAGATTAAGTGGATCATCTCTTGTTGGGTGCCCTATGACCAGTTGGTCTTTAGGAGAGCATCTCTGTATGCGCTGTAGCTGTAGCAGTTTGCTGCAATGCTACGCATGTTAACCTTCAAGTATCCACATAAAAATTCCAATTTGTGCGCTACTAACTACATCTCTGGTAGTACCCTATCATACTGATCAGTCCACTGACTTGTGACGGAACGAGTTGTGGTTCTCTTAGTAAACAATTTTTAATTGAGAGAAAATATATTGTTTCGAAATATTCATAATTTTGAACTGCGCACAAGATTTCATGGCCAAGCGGTTCCTGAATGCTGCTCTACCCTCCTCTCGTGTCATCACAGTCATGTAGTAATGTTCCAGAACGTCTGAATTGCTCGCAATACAGGTCGCGCTCGCGCTTCACTGAGTGCTGTACCCCGGTAAGCGGAAGCTCCTGCCATATATCGGCCTCTGCTGTGGATGTGCTTACGGATTGTGTTGGAAAATTTTGTCTTTGACATTCCTGGTGAGAAACGAACGAATTCACGGCCACGTGATGTTGCTTCTGGCATACATGAGCCATCCGTTCACACATGTATCTCATCTCATCCGCCAGCTAATTCTCCTGGATAGTGAGACGTGCTTGCTCGTCTTTGATTTCCAACACTTATTCCTATGTCTTAGCAACTACTCTCATAAACAAACAGTGGTTGACCGGCGTTGCCTGGTGAAATGTTGTTGTGATGTCTCATGTAAGGAGGAGAAATGCGTACCATCACGTTTCCGACTTTGATAAAGGTCGGCTTGTAGCCTGTCGCGATTGTGGCTTATCGTATAGCGACATTGATGCTCGCGTTATTCGAGATCCAATGACTGTTAGCAGAATATGGAATCGGTGGGTTCAGGAGGGTAATATGGAACGCCGTGCTGGATCCCAACGGCCTCGTATCACTAGCAGTAGAGATGACAGGCATGTTATCCGCATGGCTGTAACGGATCGTGCAGCCACGTCTCGATCCCTGAGTCAACAGATAGGGACGTTTGCAAGACAACAACCATCTGCACGAACATTTCGACGAAGTTTGCAGCAGCATAGACTATCAACTCGGACACCATTGCTGCGGCTACCCTTGACGGTGCATCAAAGACAGGAGCGCCTGCGATTGTGTACTTAACGACGAGCCTTGGTACACGAATGGCTAAACGTCATTTTTTCGGATGAATCCAGGTTCTGTTTACAGCATCATGATGGTCGCATCCGTGTTTGGTGACATCGCGGTGAACGCACGTTGTAAGCGTGTATTCGTCATCACCATACTGGCGTATCACCCGCCGTGATGGTATGGGGTGCCATTGGTTACACGTCTCGGTCACCTCTTTTTCGCATTGACGGCACATTGAACAGTGGACGTTACATTTAAGATGTGTTACGACACCGTCCGGAGTGGCCGTGCTGTTCTAGGCGCTGCAGTCTGGAGCCGAGCGACCGCTACGGTCGTAAGTTTGAATCCTGCCTCGAGCATGGATGTGTGTGTTGTCTTTAGGTTAGTTAGGCGACTGATTACGTCAGAAGTTAAGTCGCATAGTGCTCAGAGCCATTTGAACCATTTCTTTGTTTTACGAACCGTGGCTCTTCCCTTCATTCGAACCCTGCGAAACCCTACATTTCAGCAAGATAATGCACCTCCGCATGTTGCAGGTCCTGTACGGGCCTTTCTGGATATACAAAATGAATAAGCCAGTCACTACTCTTGATGAACTGCGGTATCGTGTTGAAGCTGCATGGGCACCTGTACCTGTACACGCCATCCAAGCTCTGTTTGACTTAATGCCTAGGTGCATCAAGGCCGTTTGTGAGGACCTACGCACCCAAATTGCATGAAAATATAATCACATGTCAGTTCTAGTATAATATATTTGTGCAATGGATACCCGTTTATCATCTGCATGTCTTCTTGTTGTAGCAATTTTAATGGCCAGTAGTGTATATTCCATTTAGCGCAATACATGAAAAAGAGAACTCTGGGTGTCCATGAGACGAAGTAATAAGTAAATTTTGATATTCATGCTAGTGCATATTTTGAGTGATGTATAAGGCTTACTCTGATTGAAAAGGAAACTACACACATATGACACAAACGTGAGAAGATACTACAGCAGACACGGTGTCAGCTCTGATTGAACAGGTTAAATTATGAAAAGAACAGACGGAGCAAATGGCACTGGAGTTACGCGGTTTAACAGGAGATCTTTCACAATCAAGTTCTAGTGAAGTTAAATTAATAAAAATGGTTCAAATGGCTCTGAGCACTATGGGACTTAACATCTGAGGTCATCAGTCCCCTATAACTTAGAAGTACTTGAACCTAACTAACCTAAGGGCATCACACACATCTATGCCCGAGGCAGGATTCGAAACTGTGACCGTAGCAGTCGCGCGGTTCCGGACTGAAGCACCTAGAACCGCTTGGCCACAGCGACCGGCTTAATAAGGGCAGTACTTTCCCCGTCCGTGGATCCTGTAGCCACTATTCGTATTTCCCTTTATTTCTGGCAAAACATGGGAAGATGTCACAATTTTAGTCTGGACGTGTTATCCACAGCCAGCTTGTGCCAATGGCCTGAACAAACTTCACTGACATGGCCAAATAACGTTTGTCGGGCAGGGCTAAGATGCACATCATGTACCATGAGGGTTTAAGTAAAGTAACTACATTTACAGAGTTAATGAATGGATTAAAACTATGATACAGAGAAGAAAGTAGTGCTCTTTCTTTCGAAAAAAAGCTAGGAAATTTGAGACAATTGCCACATGCGACTGTAGAAGCGTTTTTGGACAGGATTCGCAAGTTGAACGCCCAACTTACTTGCTGACTAGTAAACCGGACGCTGGTGGAGTTTTACTGAGAGAGGCTGAGGACAGGGAGCTGGATTTGTTCCCAAGGGCGATTTCTCCAGAATCTTCTCCCGGAAAGAGAATGGAAAAGCCGCAGGATGTAGCAGGAGCGCTGCAGGTAGTCAATTATCTGCAAAGGACAGATAGCGCTACTAAGTTTCGGAATGATGAGAATGATGTATGTCTCTGTCGAACAAAGAATGTTATCCCTACAGAAGAAAGGGTCATTTTAAAGCACAGTGTTGCCAACCACAGTGTTTTAATTGTCAACGGTTTGGTCGTAAGGCATAGGAGTGTAATTATGATGGGAAAAAGAAATGTTTAAACGACAATGGGAACCTTCCTCCCGTCGAGTTGCATTCTCGTTAAATAGAAATGTATTCAACGCGCAGCTTACCAAGGGCGAAGAAAATCAGTCCTCCACTGATAAAGAAATGTTAGCATTAATATACAAATTTCTTATTTCAGGTATATCTGTATGGACGTAAGTTCACAGTGAATACTGATCATGCAGCTTTAAACCGGCTACTAGGCTAAAAGATCCTTCATGTCGTCTAACGAGGTGGGCTTTAAAACTAATTGAATTTCAGTGTGATGTGAATTACAAAGCATGTGTTGAACACACAAATGCAGACACACTTGATGGGAAGATTGGGTCATTGCAAGTCTCTTGGTTGGATCTAAAAGATCTGAAGAAAACACAAGAAAATGATAAAAAGTGTCAGGTGTATTACAAACATCCACAGTTTTTCGTATAAGATGCAGTTTTGTGTAGATCAACCAAATATGGACCATGTGCTGTAGTTCCACCGGCTTTGGGGCAGAAGTACTACGGCAAGCCCATGATCATATGTTATTGGGTCCTGAGGGTAATAGAACCGCAGATTGAAGAAACAAAGGTTCTGGTGGAGAAGACAAGCTAATATTCAACAGTACACAAGGAACTGTATTCCATGTGCACAACGTGCTGATTTATGTGATCAAAAAATACATTTACAAAGACTACCAGAGTTTGACTATCCATTCCAAATGATAGGAGCAGATAGTTTGGGGACGTTTTACGAGAGTTAATCAGGTAACAAGTATGTGTTAACAATTATCGATCAATACCATATCAGAAAGCAAGCAGAGTAGCTCACACTGTACTAAATCTTTGAATACTTAAATTACGATAATTACAGACCAGAGCAGAAATTTCAGTCCAGTCTCATTAAGCAGATTTGTCGTTTACTGAAGGTTGAAAAATTCGATAGAAGTCCAAACCACTAAAATGCAAATGTTTCTACAGAAGTAATTCATAGAACTATATCTAAGATGCTGAGTCATTACGTGAATTCTCAACACGTAGACAAGGATGTATATTTAGATTTTGTAACTTATACGTTCAATTCAAAAACTCATACAGGAATAGGATTATCACCTTATGAGGTAATATATGGATGAATAATATTTTCTCCATTTCATGTGATTCAACAAAAGTTGGGGAAACAAGGTTAACACGTTAAGGTATTCGCAGAAACTCTAAAATATGTCTGGAAAAAGGTAAAACGTGCTAAAACAAAAGTGCTAGAACGCCAAGAGCATGTGGGTTTAAGTAAGAAAAGTTTACCGCAGTTTTGGATAGGTCAATGGGTATTACTTGCAAATCCTTGCACCCCTAAGAGTGAGGTAAAACAGTTTCTGACGAATTCTCCGGATCCTTAGCCGGTGGTCAAGGTAAAGCCGCTTGTAAACGTAAAGTTACAATTGACAAGATGAACTTCAGTAGTCCATATCAGTAGGATTAAACCCTTTTAGGGAGCCGTAGATTACTTTCCTCATGTCCCAGCGGAGATGCCACATACTACCATTAAGAAGTAAAATAGAAACAAAAACCGCTAAATAGGCCATATGGATTGAGACCAAGGAACACG
The DNA here is from genome assembly GCF_021461385.2 of Schistocerca piceifrons. Lineage (NCBI taxonomy): Eukaryota > Metazoa > Arthropoda > Insecta > Orthoptera > Acrididae > Schistocerca > Schistocerca piceifrons. The sequence continues at coordinate 602,525,916 of NC_060139.1, read as the reverse complement.
TAGTTGTGGATGTAGAGATACATCGATAGCAATGGGACCTTTTTTCCTTTGTTTTCACTGATTTATGTAGTGTGCGTTCGAATATAAGTATTTTTGTTGTACCTCCACTTTCTTTCTAAGAACTAAGGGAGTACATCCAAATGATTTCCTCTGGATGATAGAGAGGTTGCCGCCTAGATGGAATACAGTGAGTGATGTACGATTCATGCCTATCCAATTGAATGGAGTCTTATTCCCTTATGGATTAAATTTTCAGTTAATTGTATCCAAAAATCATGAAATGCATGTAGTTCTATCAGTAGAAGATCTTGGTAAGTGTACTATAGTGAAATGAAGAGGTTGGCGCAGGAGAGAAAATCATGACGATCAGCATGTGGGTATCGCCCGCAGTCAGGTTGAAGCAGTTTCCTTTCGCAGAAGAGGGATGGCTTCTTTAGGTTGATTGTTGATAACTGTTGGCTAAGCAACTTCAACATTACCAATGCTGTTACACAAGCGAAACTGTGTAATAACGAATCAGTGTTTCGACATATTGAACAGATGGCTTTGACGACCATATAGATGTGTTGATGTTAAAATTTAGCCTTTCACAGTTAGGTTCCTAAGCGAGGTGACACGTGTCGCAGAAAAGTTGGCTGTATACTTCTCCATACGAGCGAACAGCTGAATTGTCAGTGACTGTTCCAAACATATCGTCATATATTATTATGTTGGAAAGCTGTTTCTTTACAAATCGCGTCTTTCACCAACCGTGACTGTCAGTACATAAGTGAATTCTAAATAATATTTTCTGATATACAGATATCCTGGGGAAATATCTGTGTGCTGAACGAGGAGCATCAAAATCGTTGGCTAGTATTTTAGGTTGGTGCATAATTTTGTATCGCTATTCCATAAGTTCCAGCAAGAGATACACATAACAGAGAGTTAGTCATCTATAATGTATTCTGCTACACTGTTGACAACAGTCAGCCAACGGTGATTTAACTTTTCGGTTACGCGACTGTAGAAATCACTTGGTTTTTGGGTGAAGAACTCGTCGAGCCATGTTCGGAGCACATTTTTATACGGAAAGGAAGTACCACGAATGTTGTTCGTACTCTATATAGCACTTCTTGTCACTCTAGCAGAATACGGGTGGGCGTTAGCGTGCAGTAGCATCGCTTCACACAGTCTTCCTGGTCGTTGTTGTTGGATTGCGCCTGCAAGACGTCCTAGTTGTTGACAACAAATGTCAGCACTGGTGGTTATACCTCAGGGAAGCAGTTAGTACTACTCCCTACTGTGGATGCGTGCAGTTCTTTGTACCGGGAGTTACTGTTTGTTGCCGTCCGATGTGTCCGAGTGGTTCTAGGCCCTTCAGTTTGGAACCGCGCGACCTCTACGAACGCAGGTTCGAATCCTCCCTCGGGCATGGATGTGCATGATGTCCTTAGGTTAGCTAGTTCTATGTAGTTCTAAGTTCTAGTGGACTGATGACCTCAGATGATAAGTTCCATAGTGCTCAGAGCCATTTGAGCCTTTTTTTAAACTGCTTTGTTTGGGCTCAGCCATCCTTTGTTTGCCTTATGTTAGCATAAAGACATCATTCTCGTCACCATTAACGATATAGGATAGGAGCTGTCGGTGCTGTTCGTGAGCCAGCTGATGAGGAGCAAGCAGAGATGCACATAAGACCACCTGCTGATTTTTGTGATTTTGGCTTGGAGCATGCGGTAACCAAACACCCGAATTTTGGACCTTCCCCAGAGCCCGCGAATGTCGCACGGTGGTGGAATTGTCACAGCCTTCATCACATCTACCAATTCTCGAGTTTGTGACGTGAATCATTGTGGATTATTGCGTTTAAATGATCTTCATTAAACCCCATGTCTTCCTGAATGTTGAGGGTCACTAACGTCAAAACGATCCTCCTTAATCTTACAAAACCATTTTCTCACCGTGCTCTGTCCCATGGCATTATGCCCATCTAAGGCCTGGATGTTTCTGGTTGCCTCCGCTGCCGTCACCCTTCTATTGAAGTCAAACAGAAGAACCTGCAGGAAATATTCCGATTTCTCTACATGACACTCCATTTCCTAGCGTTCACAGCTCCACTCACTATCTCCAAATGACAAAATGAAAATACGTGATTTCCAATAGCAACATTGAACTACCAATAAACCATGACAATCGCTGAATAAACCCATAACAATTGGCATACCAACAAGCAAAACGAAAACGCTTTGAACTTACGCACCAACCTAACATTTCGAAGAAGACATGCGATTAATCAAGAACATCACCACTGGTGATGGACACAGATGACACAGAGAGAACTTCGTGAAGCAGACTGCGTGATTACTGTGAACCTTATGTTGCAAACGTGACCTCGAGGAAGGAACCAGCCGAACGCACGCGGAGTGCGATGATGCTCACGAAACATGGAGAATGTGATCCAGGTAATACATCTTGCTGGCTGTAGAGATACGGGTAGCTTGAATTTTCTGCAGTGAATTCATTTGTCTGGCGAAGTGCAAATGCGACGCATCCCAGATCCTGTTTAAGATTTCTTTCCTGTTTTTTGTAGTTGTGCGTGGAGGAGCTGGCTCCCTGTATGTTCCAAGAGATCTATGGGAGCTGTGGTGTTGAGCCCAGTTCGCTGCAGTTATATCACAAATGTGTCCCATGCGTGGGAGTAAGTTTGTCTTTCTCCTATTTAGTTCTTTTCCAGATGTAGGTACTGATCGTTCATGAGAACATGATGCAGCAACAGATACATGATCGACGGATGTCGCTCAGCAAATCCTCGTATTGAGTGCTGGCATTGATTTATTTCTGAGGGCAAGAACACTCAAAAACATTACAATGGCAATGGCAAGGAGAGCCCGGTAAGAGGGGCCGATAGGCCCACTAGGAAAGAATGTATTAGGTCCCCATTAAATGAAATTTTAGAGGATGTCCCCGTTATAAGTCGGGAACAGATTAAGTTAATTAACCGATGCTCAGCCCATAGAATTCTTCGTCAAGGGCGCAATATTGGTATGTTCCCAGTGCCATCTCTAGGAGGGAATCCATACAGAATTTCAGGTTCTCATGTAGTTGTTCAGTATGCACTGAACGGCGTGACGGACTGGACATTGCACACGTGAATTCCCCCACCAGTCTTAAGAAGACGGGCTATGATTCCATACTTGAATCTGGTAGGTACAGTAGCACCTCACCATTTGTCATTAGTGATATGTCGGAATAGCAGTGACAAACTTCTCCCCGTCCACCCATCTGACGACTTCCTTTAAGGTGCGAGAAAAGTGCCTTCCAGAGTTAGTTTAGCCACGAAGTGAAGGCACCAGGGCGTAGATGAGTGGCTAATGTGGACTGGGAAAAGCGAGGTGTTCCGTCAGCCAGAAATTAGGATCACATGACGAACCACAGCCTTTAAATGGGTAAGACAAAAGTACATGAAATACGTGTCCGGAATTTAGAAAGTCACGAACTGATATAATGAGCCATGAGTAAGAAAGTGATTCGAAAATGTAGAAAGGGGCAGTGCGGCAAAGCCTGCCGGTCTAACATTGATGGAACCGTAATGTCGACTTCTCGCACTGAAAATCGACTATTTCCATCTTAATTGTGGTCAGATTTTCTACGATCATCCTACCGCGAATAACTAGAAAAGCCGTAACAGAGCTTAATTGCTTCCAAGGTCTTAAAAACCAAAATATGTATCCTAAAATGGCTGCACTGGCACTCAGGAAACGGTGGCTAACAAAGATTCAACAAACTGGTACTAAGAAGACGTCTCTCAGTAGTTTTGTTACTTTGTATATTACACAATTGTGTGCTTCCTCTACAGAAAACGTTACTGTAGCAAGGAAGATTGTGGGTGAATAAGCTGATGATTGCTTAAGCTTTCTACCGACGGACAGTACGATTCGCTCAACAAGCAGGTTGGTGGTGCAGCGGTTCCTCTGCGCCGTCGTTGCCTTGGCTTCAGTTTAAATCTAATGCCCACTGGAACTTCTGCAAATTTACTCCACCTTGATTATATTATGAATTAAATGATTAGTGATCGTGGAAACTTCTCCCCCCCCCACCCCCCCCCCCCACCATTCGATGGTCCTCTTTAGGCTGGCTATTGGTGTCTTCAGATGAGATGTATTGAGAAAATCAATTTTTATGTATAAATAAGTAATTAAATTCACCATATTTTTAATTAAAATGGCAAATCCTCCTAAAATCGTACTTGTAACTGCATAGGAGGTCCGAATTTTTGTTTTAATCTCTCTCTCATTCTCTCTCTGTCTCTCTGTTTCTCTCTTTGTAATGGGACTGGGGTAGATTGATACTGAGACTTCGTCACGTGCTCTGAAAGTCTCCGCAAAGTTTGTGTATTACTGCCACCGGTGTGGAAGTATTTGTTCTCATCCATGTGTTACTTATGTTTCAAGTTCAGGATCCTGCAATGACTAGTGTTTAACTTCCTGTAGCCGAAGCTGAGGGAAACTGGCTGATGTAAGCTGATGAAACAGGAATCTGCTCAACTTTCAGGGAGGAGTTCACGAGGCCTACGTCATCATTCAGTATTCGTGGCAGAAGAGTACGAAATGAATACAGTATACCTGATGGAGCCTACCTGTCATTCAACGAGCAAAGAAGACGATCCGGACGCCGTTTCCATGTAGGATTTCCCAAATACCGAAGGGTTTTAAGGGTGGAGCATTTATTACTATTCAGTCTTTGGTCCTTGACTTGGTCAGGGGCTCAATGTTGGCGTCAATAAAACGGAGAAGCTTTTTGTTAAAAAAAATGAAAACAAAAAATGGTTCAAATGGCTCTGAGTACTATGGGACTTAACACCTGAGGTCATCAGTCCCCTAGAATTTAGAACTACTTAAACCTATCTAACTTAAGGACGTCACACACATCCATGCCCGAGGCAGTATTCGAACCTGCGACCGTAGCGGTCGCGCGGTTCCAGACTGAAGCGCCTAGAACCACTCGGCCACACTGGCCGGCTGAAAACAAAAGCAAATGAACTTTATTACGCTTGGTGGATCCAAAGAGCGCATAATGAGTAATTATCTGAAGAGGACGCCGCATACCTGTTGATGGGCGGCCATCACAGAGCAAGACTGTAGTTCCAGCTGAGGCCTCACACCTCGCATTAGTGCTCCGTATGCTCTGCTTGTTTTCCTTTAGGGCGCTAAAAACAACTAGGGTCGCATTAGTGATACAGTGTAGTAACTTGCTACAAAAAAATCTCGTCATTGGCCACTAATTGGAGGAGTGTTCTGTAGAGAAAGTCTGCGATAGAGTGTATCTTATGGACCCTCGCAGAATCTGTGCATGTCTGGATTTGGCAGGAACATTGGCCACTGACTCAACACACGAGGCATCCCGCGCTGGCTCAAATGTGTTATCAACACTTGAAAGCACCTCATAAAACGCGCATGGAGACAGCGCTGCAGCCAGTTCCCATATTCGTCTTGCGCCCAGAGGCACACGAATCCACTCCAGTCCGCCACTCGCCCTCGAGTGAGGACAAACCAGTCTCGTATACTGCGCATCGGCGATCGCTTTGGGATTTATAGGGGCTTCCAAGGATACCAGAAGCGTCGCAGCTTTCGCCACTGAAACCCCAATGTCCCTGTATCACAGAATAGCAGACTGAAGCCTGTAGACTTGACCAGCGCAGCTTCTGACTATTTCCTTGCATCCGCACAGAACAAATGTAGTACCAATCAGTTTCCTACCATGCCAAATTATAGAATACATCGAGAAATTCTACAAACCCGAACAATCACAGACTGTAGAACTACGTTCTAGTCTACTCGCACACAGTTGCATATTCTTGCGTTCAGTTGTGCTTCATCGTCGTAAACTATGCTTTATCATTGACATTAATAATACTTCCTTACCATGTATTCCTAATACTAAAATTTAGAAAGTTTGCTTGAGCTCTGCTGGAACTTTACGGTCTAATAATTTACGTATGAGCTACGTTACCTTTCTGTTACTGCTCTTTTATTATCAATTATTATCTACGTCACATTAATTTACACAGGTACGACAAGTACGCCAGTCAGCGCTGTGAATCGATGTCGCACTAATGCGGAAGGGAAAAGAAACGTTTTCATGTTGACCTGTTCCGTCAAAATCGCCTGTAACACCTTTTAGCAACCCCGTCTATTGCATATGCTACATTAATTAAGATATTTCACAAAACAAACTGTATTCCGTATAAGCGTCGACAGTATCTTATTCGAATTTCTTGTGTGACACTAGAACTGACAGATATTAGCAGCAATCAGTAACAATTATTTTATAACAACCGAGTGTGCCTTCATGAAGGAAAATTTATTAATGGTTTAGATTCATTTTCATTTAAGCGGTCCTGAATGTTGTTCGCAGTGCCATAATTTCCTTTCTACTAAGGAAAATAAAGCGAACCATTTTTTCAGCAGAGTCCTGAAGATTAGATGGGTAGATCACATAACTTGAGGTACTGAACAGAACTGGATAGAGAAGGAATCTGTTTCACAACCTTACTAGAAGAAGGAATCGGTTGACAGGATAATTTATGAGACATAAATTGATCACCAATTTAGTACTGGAGGGAAGTGTGGCGGGTAAAAATCGTATAGGGAGACCAAGAAATGAATACAGAAAGCAGATGCAGAAGGATGTAAGTTTCAGAAGTTATTCGGAAATGAAGGGGGTTGCGCAGGATAGGGAACCAAGGAGAGCTGTATAAAATCAGTCTTCGGACTGAAGACCACAACAAGAACAACAACTTATGGAGAACTTGTAGTCTATTGTAGTTCGAAGGGGTCCCTTTTTTAGTACGTGTGAGTCTGATTAAATAATTAAATGGTCACATGTATTACCTACTGCATAATTAGTACATTGGGGGAGTAAATAAAAAAAATCCAGTTGTTACTGCCATATATATTTAAGTGAAAAAACGGACACCTCCTGGATGACATGTTTGATGCCAATAGTTGTGATAAGACATTTAAAGCGAGGATACTGAATTTGTTGAAGCCTGAGAAACGTGAATTCCGAATGTAAGATTTCATCCTCTGTTACTTCGGAAAGAAATTGTTTGAATTTTCATACGTTACGAAGTACTAACATATTCTACACTGACGGAAAAAAATCGCAACACCAAGAAAAAATTACTGGAGACAAATGAAATTTCGAGAATACGTTCGTCTCAGCAACATATTTAAGTGGTTAACGTTGTAATACCAGAGGTTAATGTAAGTGCGAGAAAATCCACTGCGAATGTGAAATGTTGGCGCGTTAATAACCAGTGTAACCGCCAAAATGTTGAATGGACTCGTGAAAACGTGCGTGTTGTATGTAGTACAGGTGCAGGATGTCAGTTTGTGGCATGGACTTCCATGGCTGTGAAACTTGGTCGATAATACAGGGAGGGTTAATGCTGATTGTGGATGACGCTGGAGTTGTCGTTCGATGATGTCCCATACGTGCTCTATTGGAGATATATCTGATAATCGAGCAGGCCAAGGCAGTATTTCGACACTGTAAAGGAGTTGGGTTAGAACAGTGACATGGGGGCGAGCGTTATGGTGTTGGAAATAAGAAAAACCTGCAATTCTGTTTATGAACGGAAGCAGAACAGGTGGAACCACCAGACTGACGTACAAATTTGCAGTCAGGGTGCGTGCGATAACAGTGAGAGTGCTCCCGCTTTCATCCGAAATCACACGCCAAATCATAACTCCAGGTGTTGGCCCATTATGTCTAGCACGGAGAAAGATGGACTGTAGGACCTCAGCTGACGTCCTTCTAACAAACACACGGTTAACAATGGCACCGGAGCACAACCTGCTTTCAACAGAAAGCATAACAGCCCATCATCAAGCCCTCGAATGAGCTGTTGCTGGACACCTCTGCCGTAGCAAACGACGGTGGTTTGGGATCATTGGAATACACACCGCAGGGTGACTACCTTGGAGTTCTCCGTCGGGTAGCTACATTGTAACACTTGTGGTGCCAGCTGCTGCTCGAATTGCTGCCACATTCGGAGCACGACGCTCCACAACCGTACGTCGAAGACGACGGTCTGCCCACACGGTAGTTCCACGTGGCCATCCGGAGGCCGGTCTTCTTGCTACCGTACCTTCCCGTGACGAAAACTGCCAGCTATCGTGTACACAGACTACATTTCTGCCTTTCTGTAATATCGCGATAGGAACTTAAAGGTTCCCGTAGCTCTATTACACGACCTCTTCCTAACTCAAGTGAAGTGTTGACAATGGCGTCTCCGTCGTCTTAAAGGTATTCTTGACTAACGTCAACTCACTACGTCCAAGGTCAAAGGTAACTAAAACTCAGGACCGTTACAGCACGTATTTAAAGCAAACCTCATTGAATCGTCATACTCGCTCTACTGCGCCACTCTTAGGCGAATGGCGCGAAATTTGAATTGCCGTCTCCCGATTGGCGCGAAATTTGAATCCAGGTCTCCTTTCAGATTTAAAAACAGACCTACTAACTTTTTTTTACTTCGCACAACTCCTTCTTGGTGATGAGATTTTTTTTGCGTTAGTGTAATTTTTGTAATACCCTTCAATAATTTTTCGTATCTTACTTTTATAGCGTCTGTTAACATTTTAGTTCCATTTCTACACAATTTACCTCGTATAAACGAAGCTCCCATTACACTTGTGGTATCGACAGCGACGATGCCACAACGTAGGTGCGACACCGACGACAGCGCCCTCTAGCCGGCGCTGTGCAACTCTACGAGCGCCGCTCCGGATTCAGTCCACTTGATTCCGAGTAGACGACCAAGCAACTTAGCTTCTACATCATAGTGGGTGAGCCACTATAGACTTTTGCCAGTGTAACTTGATTGATGTACAGCTTTGCACTTCCGTGCTCATCTCAGCCAAAGTTAAGTAAAACCACTTTTAATTGCAGTACCAAGTGTTCTACCTCACCGACTCCTCCTAGTATCCTACATTCGGCCTATCCTTCAGGAGCAGACCCACGCGCCGCCTTCCAGGCGGGACACAAAAACATTAGTAAAGTGAAATGAAGTAATGTTTATTTTCATCCCCGTAACATTTTTCGTCTTTAATAAACTGACGGATGATACACGATACACAGCTTGTAACAACATCCAAGTATCTCATCAATGATACTAAGTAACACGATGGAAATGGGAAATGGTCGGTTCATTTGATTATATAAACTTGGCTCCAGGTTTCTAGATAGTACTCTGCCAATAAGAGTAAGATTCGCTTTAGCCGCAGAGAGAGCAACGCACTGTTGAGCAGCTTAAATGAAACCCCGGCCACGTAAGGAGTGCGAACGCCTGCGGGGAACGTGCTGGCCCCGGCTGGCACGCCAGTGTCGCGGTGGCCTCGTGTTCCGGTCACGCACCTGGCGGCCCAACTCCCGCGCCAGTAATCCCCGCCCCGTGGGCTTACAAGTCGGCGTGCGGCGAGGCCACTCCCTAAATGTGCGTCCCAGGAGCAGCGGCGGCGGCGCACGGCACATAGCCCGCGCTCCTGCCCGGCTCCTCGCTGCCGCCTGCCTGCCGCAAGGATTTGCGCGTCGCCTTCCCGAGACTCCCCTGGGCATTACCGACCAACTTTCCTCCGCTCCAAACGGGGACTGCTATGGCTGCGGCTAAGCAGATGTACTTACCTAGGTTGTTGCGAAGGAACGATCGCATTAGACGTCGTCTCCGTAGGGAAAGCAAGCGATCGTCGTAGCCACACACTTCTGGAAACAGTTCCTCCAGGTCACCTAAAATTCACTACCTGTAGTACTATTATTGCAGTTAAATCAACTTCAGATCTCTAAATAAAGGAATGTTTCTTTTCTCCATGTTCCTGAAATAAAAAAATAAGAGAAACAGATTAGTAACGGCCGGTGGACTGCACACGTTACGAGTGTGTCCCGATAAGGAAGTCGTCCGTCCCGTGACGTAAAGATTTGCTACTGACCTATTACTACAAGCTCTTCCGCCGGAATGGCTTCTTTCTACGAAGCTAGTGTCACAGCTCTGGAACCTTTATGACAGTCTAGTGAAACGCGTAGGTACAGAACTGAAATTTAGTCTCACCAAGAAGGAAGGTAAGAATACATTTATTGGTCTTTAAGTACTTGCATCCAGATAATTCCACAGACCACATTTGCAAAATGCTTCTTTCGCTTTCTTAAACCTCTTTTCCACACATTAACGTATACTTTATTACAGAAAGCAGTATCTCTACGGACAGAAGCCACGCGGGATTAGCCGAGCGGTCTCAGGCGCTGCAGTGATGGACTCTGCGGCCGGTCCCGGCAGAAGTTCGAGTCTTCCCTTGGGCATGGGTGTGTGTGTTTGTCCTTAGGATAATTTAGATTAAGTAGTCTGTAAGCTTAGGGACTGATGACCTTAGCAGTTAAGTCCCGTAATAATTCACACATATTTGAACATTTTTTTCGAGACAGAGCTCAACTTACCTCCATCCAAAGAAAAATTAATGTGATATGTATACATCAACAGTTAACCACAGACTAAAGATAAAAAAGAACTTAGCATGGAAGGTCTCTAACAGAGGTATTGACGTTCATTATATAGCTGCTCAGCAAGTGGCTTTACATTAGTATTTAATTACTACGAATGTTCGTTGTGTATGAGTATTTAGGATAGCAGAGCTAGATGACAAAAGGGACAAGGAGATAATGTAGACCGATGATAACAAGCAGAGGCCTTTTACATGTAGAGGGAACTGTAACAGTTTATTCGATGTTGGAAGCGGTATGAGTAACACTCCTCTGTGGGCCATGCCAAGAATTCTAAACATCAAAAATAATTTGAGAAAGCGATTATGCGAAGATTGTTTTCAAGTAAGCTCAGCGCTGTGTCATGCGAACAACACACAGGCAGAGCGAAAAGCTCCACAGGTTTAAAGATGCGAGCTGGCGCCAGTGCCATAGGGACTCGCCATTTGCGCGAATTCCACCAACGCCACGTGTGGCGCTGCGGATGAAGTTATCCACTTCAATCTCGACTAATTTCCAGCCGAGTACAATCCGCCAATGACTGGACGACAATGGACAGAAGCCTACTCGAAAGATAGAAGAGCAGCTCTCCCCCACTTGGTTCTAGATCATCGTCCAGGGCTGACTTAGATAGGAACACCGTTTAGTGAACTCTTAGAAGTGAACAGAGAGTTTTTGTAAATTGCATTTGCTATGTACTGTGATGTTTACCTACGATTATTTGCGCTTAACCATTGACGGTCGTTCTGACACTCCACTCCTTTTCACATTCGTGAGACATCAGCAAAAACACCCTGTGAGTGCGTCAGCATCACTAGAATCAGTGACTGGGGTTACGAGTGGACCATTATTCGATGACAGAGCACATCCGTGTCTAATTGGAAAATTGGTTTACTTTCTCTGTTATTGTCAAAGAAGTAGACGAGTTTACATAAATATAGACACGAAAATTTCAGGACAGTTGTCAATATAACGCATTATGTCCTGTTTAGAAGAAATAACACTGAACACAACAATATCAGATTTAAATAGAAGGTTCTCTATAGGATTTTTCTTACTTTAGACAGTGAAGTTGGCCAATATTACGACAAATCATCCAATTCTGGTTCTAAGTTCGGTACTGTTTAGGATGACAATAAAGTCTACAGAGGACGGTTAGTTTTTGTGACAAGATGAGCAAAAGATTACTCAAGGCTGCTCAGGTTCACAGTGGATGCAGACTGGTGAACCAACGATTTTACGCCTCTGTCAGCGGCATTTACATTTAGCTGCAAAGTGTTGTCGGCTGCATGGCTGCTCTCGCCCCCTGAAAATCCTATAAAGAGCTAATCAAAATCTCTACTGATTTTATCAGCTGAAACTTTCCTCCTATGTTGCTCGTTTGGCGAGAAAACATACACTCATCCCAAGTCTAGAAAATATGGCGATATACATGTGCATAGACGGAGCAGTGTGAATGCTTCACCAACCTCTCAGTTCTCGCAAGAACAGTTAACTACTTGGCTGTTTCGTCCTTCCACTATTGGAGCCCAACAATTCTTCAACTGGTCTCTATCTGAATGTCAGCCAAAGTGAACGCAGTGTTCACACAAAAATTCCTCTTTTGGTGTAATATAGAGGTGACGCGCCCCATTCTGTACTTGACGCTTGTTTAGAGGAGAGGCCTCGATGTTTTCAGTATTGTGTATTTCGTAGCAAACTGTCCCTCACTTGTGTCCTTTCGTGCTTCGCATCACGGCTTTTTCAGACTAATGGGAGCCTTCCTTTCATCTTGTGGAAAGCACCCCTGCCCATCGCAAAGGGCCTGCCTTCAAACTGCTTCAGAATATCGTGCTTTTACTCCTTCCTAGTTTATTTCAGCCAATCGGAGATTTTGTTCCCGCTCTTGACCCCTAAAAGCTACAGGTGTACATCATGAGTGTACCATGGGCATTTCACGTGATCAACTGCGTCGCTGGTCTGTTTGTATCCATCTGGAAATTCCCCAACTAAGTTTTCTAAAGAATTTTTCCATCACAAGCATCGCTAGGCTGCTACCTGTAACCCTCGATGAATCGCTCTGTGTGTTCATTGTCCCTCTTGCCGCAGGTCACCAATTCTTGTTAAAAGCCTTCCGTTGTACATGGGCAGTAACGGTGCAACTCATATTTTCCCCCAAACTAAAACATTTCCTCCAGCAACGTTTTTCCACCTTTTGCTCATTGACATGGTTTGGGTTTGGTGTATTAATACTGTCGAATCGGGTGTCATCCCTTCGCCTTACATACTGTACTTTTTGATAGGCAAATTTGCTCACTATCACCAAAGTATGTCAGATCACAAATCTATCTACTTGTTACAACATATAAAATCTCGTGTAAGATGCGAAATCGACTTTCATTCAAGCTGCCACCTTGCACCATTTTGCACTATATTACATGAAGTGTTGAAGACTTAATCATTCAAAAAGTCACAAAGATAAGTGAGCCTTTTAACTCATTTGTTTCACTCTCTTACTAATTTGTTGTTCATTAGCCAGCTGGTGTGGCCGAGCAGTTCTAGGCGCTTAAGTCTGGAACAGCACGACCGCTAAGGTCGCAGGTTCGAATCCTGCCCCGGGCATGGATGTGTGTGAAGTCCTCAGGTTAGTTAGGTTTAAGTAGTTCTAAGTTCTAGAGGAATGGTGACATCAGATGTTGAGTCCCATGGTGCTCAGAGCCATTTGTACCATTTGTTGTTCATTCTCCTGTCCTGTTACCTGACTCTGAAGCCTAGCTGTGTAATATTGGCAGGGAGAAATTGTTTTAATGGTGCACTGCATCAGAAGCTGTTTCATGAACTCACAGACTACACCTACCGTAACAGCAGTGGTCACTCGGCCTCTACAGCAGTAGCGATAGGGCTGTTACAAAACTGGCAACAAGGCTTTTCAAAACACAGTTTTTAAATTTGGCTGTTATGCTGCCAGGGTCGTCAATCTGCGCTTGTGCACAGAGTAAGAGTACCCACCAGAGCTGTAGTTTGATCTACTGACCCCGAAGGTGAAAGTATGGTGCAGGACGTACCAGGGGAAATTTTATGATAACTAATCCTCAAACAAAGCACTTCACATCAAGTTTGGAATTAAAATCTTGTAACACAAGGTTTATGGTTTACTATTTACGACTTTAACTGTATTAGATTTAGCTATACAGTTTACGACCAATAATTTAATCCGATTAAGAAACGAAAAGAACTGACATCATTCGGCTCTTCAACACGATTTATTAATAACGCCATGAACGATTACATTTTTGTTTCGAAAAGTGAAGAAAGAGTTGAGGAGTGTGCCCACCCGAAATTTAAGGGTAACATATTTTAATTGTAAGCAAAAATTTTTACACACAAATGCAAGGCAATAAAAGGAATACATCTGTAACGTCTATGCTCGGGCGTACGTTATCTCTTTAAAGCCTGTACTATGGTACGTTGACGGGCTTCACCTTATAAGAAAGGATTTTAGTAAATATGTTGACCGCGTGTACCTGAATGGAGGCAAAATCAGACTTACACCCACTCAGTAACGACAATGATACGTCAAGCAAGTCTAAAGTGCAACTACACGTTAGGACGGGCAAGAAACATACACAGCAGATGCTACCAATTGTTAATAATACGGTCGCCAGCCTAATTAGGCATTAAGTGAGTTTTTTCTTGTACAAGTGGATGTACGTACAAGCATAACAACACGTAGTAATACTGCATTATATGGTAAATTTTAGAACCAGAAAAATCTACTGAACTAATATTTTCCCTTTCTGTACTAATTTGGACAAGCTATAAATACACAACATTACACTATAATGATTACTACAAACTGCGTTTTGTCTATTGATTCGACTGAAATCGGGCATAGGTTACCCGATAAATAGCACTTTTGAAACACACATACAATGTCAATTTTAAGAAGGGTAAAACACTGATAAATTTAGGTTTTATATTGACTTTAACTTTGCTGGTCAAATCAGTTCACTACACTTCAGAATTTAAATGAATAGAAAAGAAAAGAGGGTTTGGGGGGGGGGGGACCCTGAAACTGTAATTGTCGCTGTATTGAAATTCTTTGACTATTGAACTCATTAAGCACTCAAGGTTTCCAATATATGAATTACTACTCTTTTTGTCTTATTTCTTGCTTATTTAACTACCATTATATTTGTCTCAGATTAATTATACTTCATTACTAAACCAATTTCAACATTATCTTCCAACTTTGTCAGACCTATGTTCTTTACTTGTATATTCATTAACAATAAAGTTCCTTAAACATCATTCTAGCATAGAGAGGTCTGCAGGTAATTCTTATTAACATAAACTTTAAATCATATTAACAGAATCTTCCGTCGGTTCTTGGTAGAACAACATTATAATAATAAATGAAAAGCACCAGTTTGCTTTTGTTCTACAATATTATTTTTATTGCTAACCGGTTTTCGGCTTACAAGGCCATCTTCAGGCATTTACTGAGTATTATCACCAAAGAAGTTAATTGTTAGCAGACAACACTGGAAGAGAAGTAACACATCTAAAGTGAAGTAGAAACATACAGTGAGTAACATCTTTGCAATGAAATAGTAAAAACTGAACAGTACATAAATAACAATGGAGTTGACAGGAAAACCTTTAGCACAATATAAGAATAACATGCCTACATAACGGTATCTATTGATAAACAAAACTATTGAAATAAGATAAACTTAGTACTAGGCAAGGCTGCATCAAGAGGTATGAAACATGGAGAGTGATACACAACCAATTAAAAAAGAAGAGACAGTTGTCAATGTAAATACAGAATACACGAAGAACTTAAGCTATATCAATACGATAGACAGAAATAAATAAATGCAGGAAAATTGAGGTGTTTGAGGGAACCTACAGTTTGAGAGTGTGGTGGTACTACATTTTAACATTAACTTTATAATCAAAGCAGTGGCTGTATACCAGTTCACATTAAATAAATGAGCAAAGTAAAATATGAACAGTATTTGATGAGACAACTACAAGGGGAGTTAAACATGGACAGTAATACAAGTACAAGTTAAAAGCAAACCCTTAACTATTGAAACTACAGCATATGTGGAATACAAAGACAACTGCAACAAATAAAACAACTTAATGACTACAGGAAAATGGGAATATGTAGGAAGAGAGGGTGTGGGAAGTAATGAACAACAAAGATGATTATATGAAGTTTAGGAGAGGGGAAGTGTTGAGTTGTGTCTGGTCATTTAGGATGAGATCTGGACTGTGAGCAAGATGTTTGTTAATTTCCAGGGCTTCCAGCAGGTTGTGTTTATGGCCTTTGTTTGCTAAGTGAAGTACATGGGACACTGGCTGGTAGTTGTGACCCTCACTCAGTACATGCTCAGCAAATGCAGAGTCTGAATTCTGCAACCTCCAGCTGCGTTCATGTTCAGCCAGCCTAGTTGATATGTCTCTGCCTGACTGACCAATGTAAAATTTGTCACAATCAGAACAGGTGATTTTGTATACCCCACTGTTGGCTAATAACTGGATCTTATCTTTGCTATTAAAAACACACTGGGCTGTAGTGTTCCTGACATAGTAGGAAACCCTATACTTGCAGGATTTCAGTGCTTTGGCTATAGTCTGTGATACCTTACCTAGAAATGGTAGAGTACACCATTTCTTGCAGACGGTGGATGGGGAAGCAGGTGGGGCATAGAGGAGAGGTATAATTTTCCGTTTCTGTTTCCTGTGCAAGATGTGGTCAATAAGAACTGGATTGTAGCCATTGGTTGAGGCAATAAATTTTATTGTATCTAACTCTGCTTTAAAATCATCTCTGGACATGGGGATGGATATGAGACGGTGTACCATTGAGTGGAAAGCTGCATGTTTGTGAGCTATGGGGTGTTGTGAGCAAGAAGGTATTACTGTGTCTGTAGTTGTTGTTTTTCTGTAAATTTTGAAACCATGTGTGTGTGTACTGATGTCAATGGTGAGATCTAAGAAGTTTATGGATTTGTTGCCAATTTCCATAGTGAACTGCATATTTTTATGTTGACCGTTTAGGTTTTTCAAGAATTTGTTGAGTTGTCTTGTAGTACCAGTCCACATACACAGGACATCATCTACATATCTAAACCAGTATTTGATGTTTGCACTCAAAGGTTCTGTTTTTAGAAAATTTTGTTCAAAATGGTCCATAAATATTTCAGCCAACAGTGGACTAAGAGGGGAACCCATAGCTAAGCCATCTAATTGTTTATAAAGAGTGCCTTGGAACTGGAAATAGTTCTGTGCAAGGCAGGTCTGTGTGGCAAGTCTCAAGTCATTCAATTCCACAGGATTGACATTAGACTTGTGCATCAGCTCTGTCAGAATGTCTATACATTCTACTACTGGTATGTTAGAAAACAAACTGCTGACATCAAAGGATACTAATTTATCACTGTGTGAGACAGATATACCTTTTAACTTGTTTACTAGGTCCACAGAGTTTGAAATACCATGCTTTGGTTTAAATTTAGTCTTGCTCTTAATTAGGACATCAAGTTTACTGGCTAGTTTGTAAGATGGAGCAGTGAATGATGATACATCTGGACGAATAGGAATATCTTGTTTATGCAGTTTAGGAAGGCCGTACATTCTAGGAGGCATTGGGTTCATATTAGTTAACAGTTTTACTTCAAATTCAGAGAATATGCTTTTGCATGAAATGATTGCATATTTAACATCCTCTTTGAACAATTTAGTAGGGTCTTTAGGACAGACTTGCAAGCCTGTGGTATTCAGAAAATCATTAACTTTATCCACATAATCACATTTGTTCAAAAGCACAATGCTGTTGCCTTTATCAGATTTTGTGGCAACGATACCATGGTGTTGTAATTTCGTTTTAAGGACTTGAGGGTGTGAAAGTCAATAGACCGTGGGATGTTACACACGAATTTGGTTTCGTTCTTTAGTGCATTGGCAACTATATATTTTGCAGTGGTGTCTTTCGTTAAGGCATATTCAATATCAACTTTCATAACATCCAGTTGTTTTTCTGATGGAGGGTGGGGAGGAGCATAATTAAAACCTTTTTCAAGCACTTTTTGTTCCTTTGGGGACAGAACCAAGTTCGATAAGTTAATTAGACGTTGCGAAAAATTTTGTTTACAGTTTGAGGTTAGAGGTTCACTCACCTTCCTAATCATAGATAATTTCTTGTTCTGACGCAAAAATACGTCGTGAATAAGATCACTTACACTTTGACGAACTTCTCGATCGAAAACATCGAACTCACACGGGTGTAACTTAGATGTGATTGCCATATGTACCACTTTTAGATGTGTAGACACGTTGTCACGAACACGATACCATTTCTTCATTTCTTCCTTTATCCACGTGTATCTTGCGACGTCAACGGCTTTGTTTGCTGCGGCGGATGTTCCTCTTGACTTTATGGGGACGTATTTTGGCGTGATTTTGCGTTGCAAACACTGTTTGTTAAACCAAATGTGTTGTGTTGATTTAGCTTTTTGTCTCAGTAATATACTATAAAAGACGGATTATTGTGCTGTTGTGGCACATTTTATCGTATTAACAGAATCTTCCGTCGGTTCTTGGTAGAACAACATTATAATAATAAATGAAAAGCTAACATTTAACTTCTTTGGAGATAATACTCAGTAAATGCCTGAAGATGGCCTTGTAAGCCGAAAACCGGTTAGCAATAAAAATAATATTGTAGAACAAAAGCAAACTGGTGCTTTTCATTTATTAAACTTTAAATCTTCATTTCGGGACACTCGGATTGCACAACATGTGGAAAGGATCCTGTCTAGGTTAGTGATGAGGATAATTAAATGATAGGACAATTCTGGTAAAAGTTAAGTTGTTATTGAACAGTCAGGAACAAAAGTAACACTGGTCCACACGAATACAGTATTAAATATTTCAACCTGTTCGTGTCGATGCGGCGGTTGGCGGGCGGCGAGATGGCGAGGCGCACAGCACACGTACAATCACAGCTATGGCTCTTGATGTATCGGCACTTTGCTTCTTCTTAGCGTCGCAATCCTTTTCCATTTAGTGCCTATGGAATATAGCCGAGCTGTATTGTCGTCGGAAACGGCTCATCCGAGGCTCAACGAAACCACGTTTTCAAGGTTAGCCTCCTCGATCCGAAACGTGTTTCTCAGATCAAAGCCCAACTCCGACTATTTCTCCTGAGCCCGTTATGCCGTGCCGCGCCCCTGTGCATTTTCCCGCGCTCGCCTGCCTCCACCTTTTACCGCTCCCCTACAGACAGGGTATTCACCAAAGGTTTTGCACTCCACATATCCTAATACATTGCCTACGTATGGACCAGGCGCACAATTGCAATTTTAAACATGTTACAATAGATTCAACATGGGTTACACTTCAATTCTGTTATAGCATTGCTTGAAATTTGACACAAATATTAATATTCACATTGAAAGTTGCTTACAGTTTCTTTAACATAATGACACGAAAAGAAAAAGAAATGAAATCAAAACATTCCTTACACTAATTTATCGAAAATCAGAAGAAAAAAATTATTATATGTACAGTTGTTATTACACATCGATCAACCAAGTTCTATCTATATTAAATTCAATTGCAATACATTAGCAGGGAGTGAGAGTGAAAATGAAAGTTTCCAAAACTTTGCGCCTAGAGTTCATACTAAAGAAGCTACCTATTACATCGCATTTGCCTTAAAATATCACTTTCGTTACTGAGTAAAGATACATATGGAACTAGTCTTCTAACATGGAGGTTTGAAGCCCGTTTTCTGTCAACTTCAAAGTTGATAATGATCTTCTTCTCCGGTTCTTAGTGATCGTAAGTGAGTTAATTCTCAGAACGGTCATGATATTGGGAACACTGCTTTGACTTTTTGTTGGTGAAGCAGTATGGAGCTTGGTTGGTGGCTTGTAAGGTGCTCTATCGAATAATCTGACACAGTATGCATTAGTTTATTTACAAATAACATCAAACATATGAATCAACAAAAGCCCTTAATGTTCCAGTCTTAGAAAAGCAATTTGCACATTATTAACTTGCCCCTCTGGTAACCACTCAGAATAATGAGGGCACAAGCAATGAAATATGAATAATAATTCCAACTATTAGCCGCCTTGATACGCATTAGAATAAGCAAATGCAGTTTTTAACTAAGCGCCCTCATGGCGACCAATGCGTTGAAATATTGTTTTGAAAGTGTTATAATCGGCAGCTCACCTTAGTCAAAAACCAAGATAAGCAAAATAAAAAGGAAAGAAATAGCATTTGGCACCTAAGAAAGACATTACTCAGATTAAACTGCTAAAACAAAGAATACCAGAATTTAATCATCTGCCTATCTCTTTTCAAATGAGTTACTAAAACTTAAAAGATAGTTCTTGAACAGATACCCTTAGGAACGAGGCTCACACGGGGCTTTCTTTTATATTTTAGACTCCTTACCATGTCAAGGCCCATAGAGCGGGTATCCAAAACACACCAGAAGTGCTTAGAACTTTAAATACTATTTCTACAAGCTTACAGAATTGAAACAGAATTTAAAACTAACAAAGAAGATAAAACATTTATCCTTCAAACAGTTATACATAAAGGAATAAGTAAATAAAGAATACTTCAAAGGGAACTCATCAACGGAAGCCAGCGTGAGAGGCTATAGGAATCAAAGATAAACTCCAATTAATGCGAAAGTAATACAGAACAGTCGACAGACATGTAATAATAAACGTGAGTAGCACTTTTGGATGGGGTGCACTCAGCCGTTGTGAGGCCAGTTGAGTAGCTATTCGAGTGAGAAGTAGCGCACTGGACACGAAAACTGATAATGGCTCTGAGAGCAATATGCTGACCACAATCCCTTCCGTATCCCCATTCGTTGGCGCCTAAGTGCTGAGGATGACACGGCGGCCGGTCGGTACAATTCAGCCTTCGGTCTGTGTCACTTGCGTCAAGTAATTTTATATACAATCTAAAACCAAATAAAATAGAATATGTACGGACAGTGTCTCCTTGCAGCATACTGCATGTATACTGACAAGGCAACCCCACAGCCAAATGTGAGCCAGAAGCCTGTAAAAGTTTAGCAAGAATTAACACATTGGTTTTTTAAAAGAACTCAGCATAACCAATGTGACCACAGTGTTCGGAAAAGCATAATATTACAGCAAAAAGTGTCTCTATAACCAGGATGGCGACCTTTCGGCAGTACACAAAGATTTTATCAAATTCCACTCCTCGTCACCTGATGGCTGTAAATCAGGTGCTCACCGCACTTTCTACGTTGTTCCTGGATGAAATTAAAACCGCCACAAGCCCCATGTCCACCAGGCAAGTCAGTTTATTTAGGGACATAGACTACAACCCGCGACTCTCCCCTGTTCAAGCAGAAAGCAGAAGCCACTTCCAACAGCGTGATTGCCTCGTTAACGATCAACACGTTCGCACATAAGGACGCCAGAATACAGCGAGTGCAAGAAATTTTCACAGCCGCAATTTTGCTGGCAGGGGGAGAAGACATGGTGGTATAAAATACTGATCAACAGTCTCTGCGCCAGTGCTCTGTATTAAATTCCAAGTCTCTTCGCAGTGTCTCTTGAAGTGAAGTCATGTTCCACTGTTGATGGTGATCCATCTGCTGAATGGGGACTTTAAACCCATCGACTCCATCGGCGCTATACGAGACGAGTAGTCTATGTGTCGGCACTGGGTTTCACTCTTTTCTTTCATCATCATGATACAATACAAACACTTCGGTGGTAAGCAATGGAAACCTCATAACTTCATATGGTTAAATTTCGCAAGCGAGGCAACAGTAGTTTCGTAAAAAATAATATTAAGTGACACGGAAAGTTACTACATTTGTAACTGTATACTAAAAGCCTAGTCATTAACATAGTAGAGAAATACAAGCACTTTCAAATCTCCCTTTGATTATGGAGTTACTGGTTACTGAGATTACGAGTTTCCGCAGACAGATGCAGTTACAAGGTCGTAATTACCTGCCATGGGTATCTAAGCACTTCCATTACACTCTCTTACACTCAGTAATAAGGAAGAGACCGCTGTGCGTGGACAAAGGAAAACCTTTCCTACTAGGCATCTGTACCGACCCTTTGAGGTCTTCCCTCCAAAAGTCGCTTGTACACAATGTCCTAATATTGTACTCTGCATTACAGAGTCCTGTCTGTTATGACGCAAATAAACTTTGTACCTCTGAAGTGAAGATACTGACACATCTATCAACATATCGAATTCTCTTTCAACTTGTCATCACAGTTACTATGCAAGTTTTGAAAAGTATTTATGACTTAATTAACAAAGCTTTTTGAATCTAATGTGAATGGTAATGTGAACCAATTGAGCGAAGCGATGATTCTGACTTTTTTCAAGGTATTCGTTGTAAGTGCTTCCAGATTCTAAAACTTGTACACCGCAATGGGTAAACAAACTAAAACCATTTTTTGACGAACCTAGCTGCGCAACTATTCATAGGCTGCGAAACGATAGATACTATGATTTTTTCAGTACCTTTTACAGTCCAGTCAATGGTAGTTTGTGATTCACTCTGCCGCTTCTGGCCATGGAGAGTTAGGATGTCCGTGGTTTCCCTTAATCGCTCCAGGCAAATGCTGGGATGGTTCCTTTGAAAGGACACAGCCGACTCTCTTCACCTTCCTTGACACTGCCTTAGCATGTGCTCCGTCTCTAATGACCTCGATGTCGATACGACGTTAAACACAGTCTCCCCTCTTTCCGATTCATTCTACACTGCCAATTTGTCTTCCATGGGCACCTGGTGTCAGTATTATTAAATTTCCACTTGTTCTTCTGCTGAAAACCATTCGCTGTTGGCGAAACAAACAACGGTTGCTTTACACAGGCAATAAACCATTTGCATGAAGACAAAACTCTAAAAAACTTTATTCTCCTCCCTACGTTTACGTCATCCAGCGTTTACATTTTTTTTTATACAGCACACAGTGTATATTCATGGTCAGTGTTTAAAATAACCTGTGAAATCTTTTGATAATGGTTGGGGAGAGTGATGGTGATTGAAGGACTGTCATATTGTAAACCACAAGAGTTTATGGGTATGTAGAAGGCAAAAAGATTCGTTTGACCACTTCATTGTGCTTCAGTGAGTTGACAATGTGTGCAAATCATTTCAGATGACAACTGAAAATATTAAATATATAATGTCAGCAGACTACAATGGCTCTTAAACGATAACTCGAAAAGGAAGAAATATACATTAACATATATATATATATATATATATATAATATCTCATTTATTTCAGATGTTTAGATAAGGTGAGTAGTAGCGTAAAGAGAGTTCAGCGCCATTTTGTTTGTGCACATTGCATACATTCAAAATCAAGCACACATTCAGAGTTAAATAATCTTCCCTTTAGCCTACTTTTATGCTAATTCATTTATAAATACCTCAGGATTCCTATTGCTATTCTAATTGATTTATGACCCTCTGAGGAAATCTGTCCTCCTGAAAAATCTCCCATCCCACCCCTCTGGGAAAAGGAATGCCCACTGTGGCACACTTTTGATTCAAATTAATATGAAATTAATTGACTAATCAATTAAATTTACCAGTTAAACCACCTTTATCCCTCCCCTACCACTTCAGAATACGATTGCAAGTACAACAAAATTTGGAATGTATAACTGGAAGATCACATGACTGAAAGTGATGTCATCTTCAATCTTTGGTATATAAAATGCGGCTCGACAGCCACAACCAATCAGTCTTCTGTGGTAGTTGCAAGTAAAAACATGGATGCCTCCACGGCACTTAACATGCCTCAGATATTAGGAAGGAGGATGGGATCAACTGACAAATGCTGTGCTTTATGATCACCACTGGACAGCCTGGACAATCCTGTTTCTCATGTTGGCAACATGAATTACACCGAAAATGGTACGCTTCTTAGCAAGACGAATTTAAATGTGTTTACTGCTATTACAGAACAGTTTTGTGATAACATTATCATAATTAAAATCAGAGATCACGTGGACTGTCTGGATCAATTAGAGACTGGATGATATGTAATGTTAAAGAAGAAGATGTGTTGCTCATTTAACTATTATCTACTTTGTAAAATCTCTAAGTTCATCATTGCAAGACTTGGTGCCGAAGTGAAACTACAATTTCTCTTTCATGGGAACATCAATGTGACAGCGAGAGTGCGGAGGCGCGGTTCTTTCCGTCCCTTTACAACGAACCTGCACCTACCTGTAAACATTGTCTCAGCAGAACATCAGTAGAAAAGCCGAGTGAAACCTACTGTACTTCGATGTGAACCAGGCTGCAATTTAAGTCACTAATCTACGTTTCGGGAGAAAGTTTTCACACAAATGAAAGTTTGCAAATTTTGTCCTCAATTAATATATTCAGAAACTTAGGCGAACAAGTATCACTGCCAAGCCCGTGCTAGTCTTAACACAGTTACTCATAATCCCGTTCACTCACGTTAGCAAGATTATGGTTTTGCATTTCCCAAAAACGTAATAGCTACAAAAATACTGAGATGATTGAGAATGCTCGCCAAATATTAAGTCTGTCGGTACCAAATGCAGTCACTGATTTTCTCCACCGACCTGCTCAATACGCCACGCGGAATATATGTCTTTTCTCGTCACAAAATTCACTTAAAAATTCATAAATTTCTTCACACCCATCGGAATAATTATGCCGTCACTTTACAACCCTTTTGATGTATGAAACACTGCTGGATCGGGCAACTTATCGTTTCCATCGGAACTACTACCACACACGTCCAAACTGTTTCATGGCTAGGCAACCACTCTTTTCTAGAATACTCTAAGTCTTCTCTACCAGCAGAGAAAGGCGCATGAAAAATATTGCTTTACCATTGGTCAGTTTACTCACCAGCCAATAGCAAAACAACACTCTCCAGCGTCAGTCAGCGCTTTTCATCGGAAAATAGTAAACCTAACGACTGCATTTTTTTATCGACGTAATTATCTAATATACTGAAATTTTGTTTATGCATAAAGTTATTTGCCATTGTTATTTATACCTGAATTAACTTTCCCTTTACAATAAACTTACTTTACAAATCTATTCTGCAAAAATCCCATTTGTCCATATCTATACTTCTTGGAAATGTTCCCACACTAAATCCTACTACATACCTCGTTAAACTGTTATCTTCATATTAACCTAAAACCACACTCACGCATCATTCATACTGGTAAAACACATTTATAACATTTTACATACACAAAAGACGTAACACTTTATGAAAATACTAGAACAGTTTATGAAAAGCATTGTATTACTTTAGTGCACTCTAGTGGGCACAATCGAAACTAAAATCACAGTTCCCCTATCCAATATTGTTCCTCTATCGGCTGATACGTAAACTACGTGCGCGTCCAGTCTCGCGTCACCATCTGTCACCATCCAGCTCTGAGACACATCGCCCACTTAACCGCCTCCAAGGCAGGATCGGTCTACGGCGCTACGCCTCAAGAGGAGTGGATACAATCAGCAATTAAGCACTAGAAACCATTTCAAAGAAATGTAGGAATCCTGTTGCTGTGTATTATAAAAAGCGGAAAACAAGATATTATAATGGATGTTCTAACGGAAGAACTGCATGGAAGACTGTAACAGTTTCTTGTAGACAACTGTTACCTCCAGGACTTGGACATATTGCCAGATTTCACTGAAATTTTTAGTAAAATCGAGACATGCGATTACTTAATATCAAATGACGACTTCTGCATGGAAGGAGACAGCCAGGGAAGTAGCTATGTGAATGTAGTCAACGATAAGACCGTTGGAATAGAGTGTTTAAAGTTGATGAACAAACAAATTTATATGTGAACTTAAGAGCCCAAGTGTGAGTAAAGTTTTCGGCAAGCATCTTATGGATTTTATAGAGTATCCAGTTACATGACAAGGAGAAAATTACTTCCTTCCAGGCTAAACAGCATGGTATTAGTAGGCTTTAAGCTGAAATATACAACTACAGAATAGATCAAGTATTTGATCCTGTGCAAGACTGTTTAAGTACATACATTAGACTGTGAAAAGGAGAAATTACAATGTGCTCCACTGTACTCTTTGCCAGTCACATCCGTGGGATGTCAGCTAATTAATAACTTGCAGAACAGTAACTGTGTGGTGTTTAACAATGTTCTGCAATTTGTCTACCGAGGTAATAAGGGTTCTAGAAAACAGGCTGGGGGGTTAGTAAGTCTGCCAGACTCTCAAGGCTGACAAAAGCTTGTGAGATATGAGCTGTTGGCGTACTGTTTTAATTATCTACCTCTAAACTACGTGGAGATTCTTAACCTGACTCCAACGAAGACAATATAAATGTTATACTGAAGGGCTACATTTAATTAGAAGAAACATGTTTCTCACAATCCAGGATATTATTCTGCACAATACTGCCAGAAATAGATATCGCCAAATTAGGATTGGTACCCACAAACAAAGTTATTCCTCAAGTCCTAAGAGAGAGAGAAAACTTCTCATACAGACTTAAGCCATTCCCAAGTAAAGAAATTACGCCTTTAATGTGATGTGTGTACGAAAACGAAAACTCGAAGTAGAAGAGATTGAGTCCAAAGAACGAAAACTGGGGGATATGGTGAAGATAGCTGCGGTAAAGGAAGAACATAATATGCAGTTGGAAAAAGAAGAGGCTATTGCAAATGTACAAACAAGGCTTATATATTTGCTTTAAATAAAGCGTGTGGCGAAATCTGGCTACCACTGGGGAATATAAAATATCTGCATTTACTGTTAATAGACTGGTAAGTGGCCATATGTCGGAGTCCTGGCCGAAATGGATGGATTGGAGCATGAACGAACATACAAAGAAGCCTGTTAATAAAGCTTCATTCCCATCTAGACCTGCTTAAAATAGATGGTTACATACGTCGTTCGACCCACATCACACAGTGCTGTCACTGGCATCAGTGAGACTATGTTCTTCTGGTGTGGTTGTAATCATGGTGCAGAAGTTTAGAGAGGGTCGTTTTATGGAAATCGCCTTTACAAAACCGTGGAATCTGTAGCTCTGTCGCAATTTAGGAATAACGGTAAAGTTGGACTATTAGGACTTCTGCACTGTACTCAGTGTAATATATTCGAGCATTTTGCACTTTGCGCTGAATCAGTAGTGGAACTGCTTCGTTTGTAATCATTTTGGACACATGGCTAAGGATTGTAGAGAGAAGAAGTAACTTGGTGGAATACTTTGGGGCTAACTGTTCTGCGCATATTGTTTTCTTGTAGTGTAATTTTTATCATTGATAATGGATGCAGAGGCAACATTCGACACACAAGGTGTCACCAATGAGGTAGGGTAGCAGTCGTTTGTGGAATAGGTGGCTCAGTTGAGAGTGAGTGATGTGGTTATGTTTAATGGACGAGCAAGAAACAATTGAAAGGTAGAAATGTAGAAGTTGCTAACTCAAGTGGATCCGACTATGACGAATCTTGTTTCTCCTGTATCTGGTACAGTATCTGAGGATGTATTGGCGTTCATAGGGGATCTTAAGTCATCAGCTGACCTAGGGGATTGGTCAGATAAGCAGTTATTGCAGATCGTCAAGATACATTTCTCAGGAGGAGCAAAATTATATTTAAGGGGCACAGAAGTATTGCGAGAAAAAGAATCTTTTGATCGGTTGAGACAGGGTTTTGAACAATGATACAGGAAGCATGATAGTGCACGATTTTTTTCGCTAACATTTAGGTGCGGTATCCAGGAACCTAATGGGGCAGTAGAAGACTTTCCAGATGAGGAAAATGAGCGTTTACACATACGAGCTCTCATTAAACAACTAGGTAAATAAAGTTGTGCTGAAAGAGGCTAAGCAATGAGCACTCGCTGCTATTTTAAAGGGTATTAAATCTGAAATGTCCGGGAGAGTGTGCACGAGATGCTTAAGTATCTTCATGAAGGGATTAGGTTGGCTTTGGGATACGAAGAAATCGGTAGGTCGACAGGAGGAAGAGAACAGAAACAGGTATTTACAATGAATATTAAGCGTTTTAACTGCAGTAGAATGGGACATTTACAAAGATTATGATTACCAAGTACAGAACCCAGAGCACGACTGGAGTAACAGGGGTTGGAAACTATTTGGTGGAAATGGGATTAGAGGAAGTTTGGTCAATGACAAGGTATAAAGATAATGTTAGAGGCAATCCAGGGAATAGGAAGGGTCCATTAAGCTTAGAAGGTAGCTCCAGGGCCGCCAACGGGAGTTTCTGGTAAAAATAATTCAGTCAGAACGAATGTAGGGGTGTAATTTGCCTTTATGGGTGATGTGTATGGAGTATAGTTTACTGTTGCATATCTGTCAGTGGTCTCAAGAGAATTAGTGAGTAGGAGGCAGTGAAACCCGCCATGATATGATTTACGTGGTGTAAGGCATAATTATATACCACCATTGGCGCCAGTGATGGTGAATTTTTCGGTTGGAAAACAGTGTTTGGAAATGGTATCTCATGTAAGAGAGCACGGTGGTAGGGTTAGATTTTCTGCGTCAACATCATGCAACAATTTATACTTCAATGACGTATAGTGGAACTGAATGGGAAGGCATTCCTACTAGGGGAAACTTTTTTCAATGTTAATCTGCTAGAAGGGGTATGTAGTATACAAGTTACACTATATGCAATAGCAATAATGCTTGATTCACATGATTATGTGTCGAAAACACTATGGATGAATGTGGAACCAAACTTATCAGGACGTGTAATACGTGTAATAGAACCATTGGAGGGTAGTGAAGTATTAGATACAGGTTGCTGTTGGTGAAATTCAGTATTGTGTGTGTACAGGAAATGGACAAAGGAAAAATTGTACCCACCAATGTGGATAATTTTGGCTCCTAAGGTGTAAAGTTGTTGACCGTCACTACACTTGAGATTCTGGTTGAGGAAAATGGCCATATGGGAGGTAGAAGCCGTAAGGGGGCAAAGGACGCTACTATGACTGCAGTTGAACCATTTGAAAGGAGCAGAAAGAGCACATTTGGAGGACCTGTTGCTAGAGTTCCAGGATCTGTTTCGTACAGAGGGATGTGTCTGCCATGGCAGTAACATAACATAGGATTGCAACAGGAAATGAAACATCGACATACCGAACATCACACAGGATACCACAGCCGTTGCAGGCACTTTTAGAGGAGTTCATAGATCAACAATTAGCTTCCCAATATCTTTTGGACTATAGATAACATAGGTCAAAGCCGCTATTTCTCGACGTTGGACTTAAAGTGTCGATACCATCAGTTAGGAGTGGCTCCTGAAGATAGACCTAGAACAGATTTTTCAGCAATTGCGAGACAGTTGCTGGACAGAGTACTGAGGGGATTGAAATGACGCCAGTGCTTAATATACCTTGATGACATAATCATCCATTCAAGGGATTCACAAGAACACAGACAACATTTAAAAGTAGTATTCAGCAGAATACAGGCAATATGTCTCACACTCAGCACTGAACAATGTGACTTTGTACTGGAGGAAGTGAACTATTTTGGCATGTCCTAAGTAAGGATCGTGTAATGACTGATCTAAGGGTGGGCCAAGCGGTGCCAACATTTTCTAGTACCACAAGCTACTGGGGAGTTGCAACGTTTCCTCAGTCTTGTGAATTATTGTAGGATGTTCATGGAGCTAGTACCACAAACTACTAGGTAGTTACAATCTTTCCTCTGCCTTGAAAATTATTATAAGACGTTCATGAAGGGATCTGTGGACGTTGCAAAACCACTTAAACAACTTTTGAATAAAGGGGTTAAACTTGTGTGGTTGGAAGAATATCAGGGAGCATATGATGAGTTAAAGAAGCTGTTGACATCCAGTCCAGTTTTGGTGATTCCAGAATTTCAGAAAGAATTTATATTGTCCCATGGTGCATCAAATTATGCCCTTGGCTGCGTTTTGAACTAGAAGGTTGATGGTCAACAATATTTTGTTGCCTTTGAATCAAAACAATTCAATGCTACAGAAAGGACTTATTCTACAACAGAGAAAGAGATGTTCAGTCTGGTATTTGGAATAATGCGCTTTCGATCTTATTGGTATGGTCGGAAGTTTAAGGTGATAACGGATCATCCAGCTTTAAAGTAGTTATTAGGCTTGAAGAACCTCTGTAGTAGATTAACGAGATGTGCACTGAAACTCAGAGAATTTGAGTACAAAGCAATCTACAAACTCTGAAGGAAAGATGGGAATGAGGGTGAGCTAAGCAGAAAGATAGCTTTAATACAAGCGCTGGGTCAAGATAATGCAGAATGACAAGCAACACAGAAACCAATGAAGACTGTAGGCAGTATAAGAAACAGCAACAATTTTGAATGCATGATGGATTATTTTACAGAGCGATAAAATTAGGACCATGGGTGGTGGTGCCAGTCACATGGAAACTGCAAGCATGCATGAGATGCATGACCACATTTTCCAGTCCCAGCTTGGCTACAAATAAAAGGGTGGCAGAGAAGTATTGGTGGAAAGGAATTAAGGATGATGTGGATCGATGCATCACGAATTGTGTGGACTGTGCACAGAGAGCCAATTTTAGTTGGAAGCTGGTTTTGTTACAGAGACTGACAGAAGCAACAGAACCTATTAGCTTCATTGGTTTGGACATATTAGGACCATTCAATGGAACACCAGTTAGTAATCGTATTGCTCTGACCATTATAGACCACTTTTTCTCGCTATGTTAAGATGGTGCCCTTGCTGGACCAACAGGCAATCACAGATGATATATGGGTATTGATGTTCGGCATGCCACAGATGATGATAATGGATCTGATGAAGACAACGAGTCAGTTTCTGAGACTGAAGAAGCTGAGGACTAGCCCACTAAATCCACAAGCTAATGTAAGGATAGAGTGAGCTCATAGAACAGTTGGGAAGATGCTTAGTTACTATGTGGATTCAAATCATTCAAACTGGGATGCATACCTAGCTTTTGTCAGATACACATATAACTCTAAAGTAAATATTAGCACTGGATTATCACCATTAGAGGTAGTGTATGGCAAAAAGATGCTGTCACCTTTTAACATGATTGATCAGAAGAGAGGCAGAAACTGAGAAACAGTCTGCAATTTTGCAAGAAAAGGAGATGTGGAACAGGGTACAAAGAGCAAATATGAAGGCTTTGCAGGAACAAGAGGCAGTTCAGGCATGTGTGGATATTATCTCAGAATATGGTGGGCCAATGGGCGATGTTGAGTCCATGTGCACCCAAGGAAAAGAACACGAAGTTTTTAACGTGGTACTGAGACTAATAACGAGTAGTCAAAACTACATCTTCTGGTGAATGTCAAGTTGCAGTCACCAGCAAGGACGACGATTGTGCATGTGTGATGTCTGCGACCATTTTGGGAGAACCAGAGGAGATTCCACGAGAAGTGTTAATAAAGTCAAAGAAGGACATTAAGAGGAGAAAGTGAAACGATGAGGAACGGGATAGGGGAGTTGAAACGCCTGAGACTCTTTACACATTAACGTCAAGGTCGTAATTATGTCTATTGATTGTGCAGTTTATTTGTATGTGCAGAGTAGGATGTAATGTTGATAGTAGTAGGGGTAAACCTACACATTTATTTCTGGTATTTTTATCAGCTGAGCAATATGATCGCTGTTCGGAGACAGGAGGCATCTTGGGAGACGGGAGACGATATGGCTGCCAGGCAAATGAGAAGAAGAATGCTATTTTTGATAGTATTGAAACACTTCACTAGTGTGGAATAATAGGACTGCAAGTGCATCATCTGGATGGTAGAGTTCTGTTCCAGACCACCAGATGTGATATTTTCTACCCATGAATGGCCTACCAGTTTAGTATTTAATTTGTGGGAGCAACGAAGTGACATCTCAAAGATTTGAGAAAGGTGTAAGGAGAGTTTCCATCGGAATTACAACAAGTAGTGAAACAGAGTAATCAGAACGTACCGTTTTACAGGCATATTGTAGCAGTGTTTGTAGTTACAGACAGCACATGATTGTACATATTAGTAAAAATGCCAGTAGCTGGGAAACACACAGTATTTAGGTGATACACATTGAGCACTAATCTAATGGAGCTAGTGGCAGTTGTGAAGTCTATGCAAGTAAGGATAGAAGGGGCGTTACCACTAACAGAAGACAGGGATCGACACGGGAGGAGTGCTCGCGAACTACAGGAAATGTGAGAAAAAGTTGGTCATCATATGCCCAACTCGTAAGGCTATAATGCATCCTGCTACTAATTAATGGAAAATCGGGAGAACATCTCAACCCACAAGAGGTGCCTGAATCAAAATCTTACTTTCAGGGAGCAGAGCTCCACTGAGTCTGTTCAGTGTGAAATGACACAATGGTGGTTGCTAGCTGTTATGAACAAGGGAAATGTACCAGAGTGAGACGTTTGGAGTTGCAAGGCAGTGCACTAGGTGTGATGTAGTAGGAGCTTACTTTCATTTATCAGCGACTATAATGGGAGTTACTCTATTTGATATGACACAGCGACACCTGTACTGGCCGGACAATCCACTATAGACCTTATGCAGACAGAATCTTACATTTCTGAACGATACTTGGAGCCACGTCTGCTCCCCTCCTTAAGCCCAAAGATAGCAAGCCACGACGGGCAAATAACTGTGAAACAAATCCTACGTCACAATTCCTAGCATCATGGTGATTATGATTTTGATCTGTCTAGTTTTTGTATATTTGAGGCGATGTAGCAAGAGCAGACCCGATCCAGGGGTAATACTAGTTCTGGTAGATTGGATTCCCAGGGCAAGAAATAGCAGACAGATCGGCGTATTTGATAGTACTTATATAATATTTATTAACAGACAAATTTTTCTAACTGTGTAGAAAATGAGGTCAGTTGTAAAGAAAGTAGAGCACTGGTTCAGAGTAAGACCTGAAGGACGCGTCATCTCCATGAAAAAATGCAGTGTTGTGGCGCTACCCAGTATTTTAGATGAAAGTTCACTACTAGCCATTGAAATTGCTACACCATGAAATGACGTGCTGCAGACGCGAAACCAACAGGAAGAAGAAGCTGTGATATGCAAATGATTAGCTTTTCAGACCAATCATACAATGTTGGCGCCGGCGGTGACACCTACAACGTGCTGATGTGAGGGAGGTTTCCAACCGATTTCTCATACACAAACAGCAGTTGACCAGCGTTGCCTGGTGAAACGTTGTTGTGATGCCTCTAGTAAGGAGGAGAAATGCGTACCATCACGTTTCCGACTTTGATAAAGGTTGGATTGTAGCCTATCGCGATTGTGGTTTATCGTAAGACGACATTGCTCTTCGCGTTGGTCGAGATCCAATGACTGTTAGCAGAATATGGAATCGGTGGGTTCAGGAGGGTAATATGGAACGCCGTGCTGGATCCCAACGGTCTCGTATCACTAGCAGTCGAGATGACAGGTATCTTATCCGCATGGCTGTAACGGATCGTGCAGCCACGTCTCGATCCCTGAGTCAACAGATAGGGACGTTTGCAAGACAACAACCATCTGCACTAACAGTTGGACGACGTTTGCAGCAGCATGGACTATCAGCTCGGATACATTGGCTGCGGTTGCCCTTGACGCTGCATCACAGACAGGAGCGTCTGCGATGGTGAACTCAACGACGAACTTGAGTGCACGAATGGCAGAACGTCATTTTTAAGGAAGAATCCAGGTTCTGTTTTTGGCGACATTTGGCGACATCGGAGTGAACGCACATTGGAAACGTGTATTCGTCATCGCCATACTGGCGTATCACCCGGCGTGATGGTTTTTTTTTTTTTTTTTTTTTTTGGCCATCAGTCTACTGACTGGTTTGATGCGGCCCGCCACGAATTCCTATCCTGTGCTAACCTCTTCACGCACGACCACGAGATGCGGGCAACCTACGTTCTCAATTATTTGCTTGACCTATTCCAATCTCTGTCTTCCTCTACAGTTTTTGCCCTCTACAGCCCCCTCTAGTACCATGGAAATCATTCCCTCATGTCTTAGCAGATGTCCTATCATCCTGTCCCTTCTCCTTATCAGTGTTTTCCACATATTTTGCGTAGTACCTCCTCATTGCTTACCTTATCAGTCCACCTAATTTTCAACATTCGTCTATAGCACCACATCTCAAATGCATCGATTCTCTTCTGTTCCGGTTTTCCCACAGTCCATGTTTCACTACCATACAATCCTGTACTCCAGACGTACATCCTCAGAAATTTCTTCCTCAAATTAAGGACGGTATTTGATATTAGTAGACTTCTCGTGGCCAGAAATGCCTTTTTTGCCATGGCGAGTCTGCTTTTGATGTCGTCCTTGCTCCGTCCGTCATTGGTTATTTTACTGCCTAGGTAGCAGAATTCCTTAACTTCATTGACTTCGTGACCATCAATCCTGATGTTAAGTTTCTCGCTGTTCTCATTTCTACTACTTCCCATTACCTTCGTCTTTCTCCGACTTACTCTCAAACCATACTGTGTACTCATTAGACTGTTCATTCTTTTCAGCAGATCATTTAATTCTTCTTCACTTTCACTCAGGATAGCAATGTCATCAGCGAATCGTATCATTGATATCCTTTCACCTTGTATTTTAATTCCACTCCTGGACCTATCTTTTATTTCCATCATTGCTTTCCCGATCTACAGATTGAAGAGTAGGGGCGAAAGGGTACAGCCTTGTCTTACACCCTTCTTAATACGAGCACTTCGTTCTTGATCATCCACTCATATTATTCCTTCTTGGTTGTTGTACATATTGTATATGACCCGTCTCTCCCTATAGCTTACCCCTACTTTTTTCAGAATTTCGAACAGTTTGCAACATTTTATATTGTCGAACGCTTTTTCCAGGTCGACAAATCCTATGAAAGTGTCTTGATTTTTCTTTAGTCTTGCTTCCATTATTAGCCGTAACGTCTGGATTGCCTCTCTCGTGCCTTTACTTTTCCGAAAGCCAAACTGATCGTCACCTAGTGCATTCTCAATTTTCTTTTCCATTCTTCTGTATATTATTGTTGTAAGCAGCTTCGATGCATGAGCTGTTAAGATGATTGTGCGATAATTCTCGCACTTGTCAGCTCTTGCCGTCTTCGGAATTGTGTGGATGATGCTTTTCCGAAAGTCAGATGGTATATATTCTACACACCAACGTGAATAATAGTTTTATTGCCACTTTCCCCAATGATTTTAGAAATTCTGATGGAATGTTATCTATCCCTTCTGCCTTATTTGACCGTAAGTCCTCCAAAGCTCTTTTAAATTCCGATTCTAATACTGGATCCCCTGTCTCTTCTAAATCGACTCCTGTTTTTTCTTCTATCACATCAGACAAATCTTCACCCTCATAGAGGCTATCAATGTATTCTTTCCACCTATCTGCTCTCGCCTCAGAATTTAAGAGTGGAATTCCCGTTGCACTCTTAATGTTACCACGGTTGCTTTTAATGTCACCAAAGGTTGTTTTGACTTTCCAGTATGCTGAGTCTGTCCTTCCGACAATCATATCTTTTTCGATGTCTTCACATTTTTCCTGCAGCCATTTCGTCTTAGCTTCCCTGCACTTCCTATTTATTTCATTCCTCAGCGACTTGTATTTCAGTATTCCTGATTTTCCCGGAACACGTTTGTACTTCCTCCTTTCATCAATCAACTGAAGTATTTCTTCTGTTACCCATGGTTTCTTCGCAGCTACCTTCTTTGTACCTATGTTTTCCTTCCCAACTTCTGTGATGGCCCTTTTTAGAGATATCCATTCCATTTCAACTGTACTGCCTACTGCGCTATTCCCTATTGCTGTATCTATAGTGATAGAGAACTTCAAACGTATCTCGTCATTCCTTACTACTTCCGTATCACACTTCTATGCGTATTGATTCTTCCTGACTAATGTCTTGAACTTCAACCTACTCTTCATCACTACTATATTGTGATCTGAGTCTATATCTGCTCCTGGGTACACCTTACAATCCAGTATCTGATTTCGGAATCTCTGTCTGACCATGATGTAATCTAATTGAAATCTTCCCGTATCTCCCTGCCTTTTCCAAGTATATCTCCTCCTCTTGTGATTCTTGAACAGGGTATTGGCTGTTACTAGCTGAAACTTGTTACAGAACTCAATTAGTCTTTCACCTCTTTCATTCCTTGTCCCAAGCCCATATTCTCCTGTAACCGGTTCTTCTACTCCTTCCCCTACAACTGCATTCCAGTCTCCCATCACTATTAGATTTTCGTCCCCCTTTACATACTGCATTACCCTTTCAATATCCTCATACACTTTCTCTATCTGATCATCTTCAGCTTGCGACGTCGGCATGTATGTCTGAAATATCGTTGTCGGTGTTGATCTGCTGTCGATTCTGATTAGAACAACCCGGTCACCGAACTGTTCACAGTAACACACACTCTGCTCTACCTTCCTATTCATAACGAATCCTACACATGTTATACCATTTTCTGCTGCTGTTGTTACTACCCGATACTCATCTGACCAGGAATCCTTGTCTTCCTTCCACTTCACTTCACTGACCCCTACTATATCTAGATTGAGCCTTTGCATTTCCCTTTTCAGATTTTCTAGTTTCCGTACCACGTTCAAGCCTGTGACATTCCACGCCCCGACTCGTTGAACGTTATCCTTTCGTTGATTATTCAATCTTTTTCCCATGGTAACCTCCCCCTTGGCAGTCCCCTCCCGGAGATCCGAATGGGGGACTTTCTCGGAATCTTTTGCCAATGGAGAGATCATCATGACACTTCTTCAATTACAGGCCACATGTCCTGTGGCTACACGTTACGTGTCTTTAATGAAGTGTTTTACATTGCCTTCTGCATCCTCATGTCGTTGATCATTGCCGATTCTTCCGCCTTTAGGGGCAATTTTCCACCCCTAGGACAAGAGAGTGCCCTGAACTTCCATCCGCTCCTCCGCCCTCTTTGACAAGGCCGTTGGCAGAATGAGGCTGACTTCTTATGCCGGAAGTCTTCGGCCGCCGATGCTGATTATTTATCAAAATTTAGGCTGTGGCGGGGATCGAACCCAGGAGCGAAGACGTTTTGATTATGAATCAAAGACGCTACCCCTAGACCGTGTGATGGTATGGGGTGTCAATGGTTACACGTCTCGGTCACTTCTTGTTCGCATTGACGGCACTGAACAATGGACGCTAGGTTTCACATGTGTTACGACCCGTGGCTCTACACTTCATTCGATCCCTGCGAAACCCTACATTTCAGCTGGATAATGCACGACCGCATGTTAAAGGTCCAGTACAGGCCTTTCTGGATACAGAAAATGTTCGACTGCTGCCCTGGCCAGCACGTTCTCCAGATCTCTCACCAATTGGCAACGTCTGGTCAATGGTGGCCGAGCAACTGGCGCGTCACAATACGCCAGTCACTACTCTTGATGAACTGTGGAATCGTGTTGGTACTGCATAGACAGCTGAACCTGTACACGCCATCCAAACTCTGTTTGACTCAATGCCCAGGCGTATCAAGGCCGTTATTATGGCCAGAGGTGGTTGTTCGGGGTACTGATTTCTCAGGATCTATGCGCCCCAAATTGCGTGGAAATGTAATCACATGCCATTTCTAGTATAATATATTTGTCCAATGAATATCCGTTTATCATCTGCATTTCTTCTTGGTGTGTCAATTTTACTGGCCAGTAGTGTATGAAACTTTTGGTGTAAGTGACTGAAAGTACCGTGGAGTCATTTGAGGAGTATTGCAATAAGAGTGCTGGCCATCAGCCAGGGCACAATAACAGACGCGCAAGCGAGCTGCAATACGAAAATAGCGGCGCCAGTCGTTAACTGCCCCGCAACACAAAGAATGGTGCAGTAAGAGGGTCGCTCCCACAACACTTAGTGAATCTCTTTTTTATGCACGGTGTGGTTAGATACCATGTTTTATAGAACCAAATGGGCAGTAACGTAATATAAGTCAGGCAGAATTTGAGGGCAGATCATTTGATTTTGGTACTTGGATACTGCGATTGGTCACACCACGTTGTCGGACCAAGACGATGGACGGCGCCAGCAATAGCCTCCGATTCGCGACCAGGCTGCGTACACCATCCTCTTGGTCTTTCATAGGACTTGGTGCCACAGCCTAGCGGGCCTGCTGTCCATCCCTTCTGCTGCCAATGCTGAGACCAAGGGAATGACTCGGCGTCACAACACCAGCCACTATCTGCTGCCTTTCCGAGGGTCACGGGACGACGCGCTTTTGTTTTAAATCATGTATGATCTACCACAAACCAAATGGAGGTCCCTTGGCTGGGTGGGCACATCACCTTGACCTATGGTTTTGAGGTGCAGGTGTTAGTTGAGAGAGAGCTGAGGCAGTTTCCTGGATATGGAATATGAAAGGATGCTGACTTCTGGTCTATAATTGGAGGAATTTAGTAGTTATTATGTCATGAAAGTGTTGGGGGGGGGGGGGGGGGGAGCTCTGTCTCCTGCAAACTGAGTTCATTGAGCAATATACACTCCTGGAAATTGAAATAAGAACACCGTGAATTCATTGTCCCAGGAAGGGGAAACTTTATTGACACATTCCTGGGGTCAGATACATCACATGATCACACTGACAGAACCACAGGCACATAGACACAGGCAACAGAGCATGCACAATGTCGGCACTAGTACAGTGTATATCCACCTTTCGCAGCAATGCAGGCTGCTATTCTCCCATGGAGACGATCGTAGAGATGCTGGATGTAGTCCTGTGGAACGGCTTGCCATGCCATTTCCACCTGGCGCCTCAGTTGGACCAGCGTTCGTGCTGGACGTGCAGACCGCGTGAGACGACGCTTCATCCAGTCCCAAACATGCTCAATGGGGGACAGATCCGGAGATCTTGCTGGCCAGGGTAGTTGACTTACACCTTCTAGAGCACGTTGGGTGGCACCGGATCCATGCGGACGTGCATTGTCCTATTGGAACAGCAAGTTCCCTTGCCTGTCTAGGAATGGTAGAACGATGGGTTCGATGACGGTTTGGATGTACCGTACACTATTCAGAATCCCCTCGATGATCACCAGTGGTGTACGGCCAGTGTAGGAGATCGCTCCCCACACCATGATGCCGGGTGTTGGCCCTGTGTGCCCTGGTCGTATGCAGTCCTGATTGTGGCGCTCACCTGCACGGCGCCAAACACGCATACGACCATCATTGGCACCAAGGCAGAAGCGACTCTCATCGCTGAAGACGACACGTCTCCATTCGTCCTTCCATTCACGCCTGTCGCGACACCACTGGAGGCGGGCTGCACGATGTTGGGGCGTGAGCGGAAGACGACCTAACGGTGTGCGGGACCGTAGCCCAGCTTCATGGAGACGGTTGCGAATCGTCCTCGCCGATACATCAGGAGCAACAGTGTCCCTAATTTGCTGGGAAGTGGCGGTGCGGTCCCCTGCGGCACTGCGTAGGATCCTACGGTCTTGGCGTGCATCCGTGCGTCGCTGCGGTCCGGTCCCAGGTCGACGGGCACGTGCACCTTCCGCCGACCACTGGCGACAACATCGATGTACTGTGGAGACCTCACGCCCCACGTGTTGAGCAATTCGGCGGTACGTCCACCCGGCCTCCCGCATGCCCACTATACGCCCTCGCTCAAAGTCCGTCAACTGCACATACGGTTCACGTCCACGCTGTCGCGGCATGCTACCAGTGTTAAAGACTGCGATGGAGCTCCGTATGCCACGGCAAACTGGCTGACACTGACGGCGGCGGTGCACAAATGCTGCGCAGCTAGCGCCATTCGACGCCCAACACCGTGGTTCCTGGTGTGTCCGCTGTGCCGTGCGTGTGATCATTGCTTGTACAGCCCTCTCGCAGTGTCCGGAGCAAGTATGGTGGGTCTGACACACCGGTGTCAATGTGTTCTTTTTTCCATTTCCAGGAGTGTATTATTGACACTCATTTGAATTTCATGTCGTGAGATCCTTCCTCTCTAGCAAAGACTGTCTTTATCCCACCAATTTCCAGATGGTGGGGGAGGGGCAAGGGGGTGGGAGGGGAATTGAGGGCATGGGGATTTCCCAGGAGGGGGTAAGTGGTTCAGAAATGAGCTGGGGATGGATGACAAAAAGTGTCCCTTTTCCCACAGGGTGGCAGAGGAGGAGGAGGAGAGGTGGAGGGATGGGGTTTCTCAAATGGACAGATTATCCTCAAGAGGTCATAAATCACCCTCCAGTGGTCATAAGCCATTTAGGAAAACAATAGCTTAAGGGGAGTGGAAGGAGGAGAAGTGATTTAATTTTCAGTTTAATTAATTAGGATATCAATTTGAACCTCAGAACGAACATTACCCTAGTACTAACATGTAACACTAAATGCATAGTAGCCAATATGTTCAACACTGGAATGTTCCTCTTCTAATGAAATCAAGAACTAGGTTTCTTTTTATCAATAATGGACATACTTGTCAGTTGGGAGATATGCACAATTCTTATACGTAGAAATCAGACATATTTTTCCGTTTGTCGATCATTGTTTTGTTTCCGAAATCTGTTCAGCCTCAGACAGCGTGCTCCATATTCAAAACAATTCTCATAGCTACAGAGTAACCAGTCTAAATAGAACGATATCAGTTTCAGTGCATCACAGTCCTACT
Organism: Schistocerca piceifrons; assembly: GCF_021461385.2. NCBI lineage: Eukaryota > Metazoa > Arthropoda > Insecta > Orthoptera > Acrididae > Schistocerca > Schistocerca piceifrons. The sequence continues at coordinate 602,485,730 of NC_060139.1, read as the reverse complement.
GATAGCACACCGTTAACTCAAGTTAATTTTTAACTTAAAAGGAATGATCTGAAAATGGGCGACACTGTCCGAAATCGTGAAGTTTTGTGTAATAAAACCAGTAATCGACTGACAGAAATGAAGTGTACTTTGTATTTCTCTGTCTCCTTTTCTCTTTTTTTTTCAGGAGTATGCTGCCGTTAAGATTGTTCTAAATACAGAGAAAATTTAACAAAATGTTTATATTCAGCCATTTTTTTTATGTTTGTGAGATGGAAATTCAGTGATGTGGGATAAAAAAACACGATTTTGTAGCATAAACAAGTAGTAGTGCATGATAAATTGTTGAATTATGATGAGTAAACGTCGGTTATTAAGATAATAGGATGTAAAGGAGTGTGGTTTACCAAGTGCGTGTGAAATAGTACAAAACGAGTTGCCTTCTCTGTACTTTATCGATGTTATCCGTCAGTCCCACCTGATGTGGATTCCACACCGCACAGCAATAGTCCAAAATAGGGCGGACAAGCGTGGTGTAAGCAGTCTCTTTAGTAGACCTGCTGCACCTTCTAATTGTTCTGCCAATGAATCGCAGTCTATGGTTTGCTCTACCCACAACATTATCTATGTGATTGTTCCAATTTAAGCCAGCCGGGGTGGCCGAGCGGTTCTAGGCGCTACAGTCTGTAACCGAGCGACCGCTACGGCCGCAGGTTCGAATCCTGCCCCGGGCATGGGTGTGTGTGATGTCCTTAGGTTAGTTATGTTTAAGTAGTTCTGAGTTATAGGGGACTGATGACTTCAGGAGTTAAGTCCATAGTGCTCAGAGCCATTTGAACCGTTTTGTTCTGATTTAGGTTATTTGTAATTGCAATCCTAAGTATTTGGCTGAGTTTACAGCCATCAGAGTTGTGTGACTTATCGGGTAATCGACATTTAGCGAATTTCTTTTGGTACTCATGTGAATAACTTCACCCTTTTCGCACCATACAGATATCTTATCTAAATTATTTTGCAAGTCGTTTTGATCATCTGATGACTTTACAAGGCGGTAAATGACAGCATCATCTGCAAACAGCTAAGACGGCTACTTAGATTGTCTCCTATGTCGTTAACATAGATCAGGAACAATAGAGGGCCTGTAACACTACCTTGGGGAACGCCGGATATTACTTCTGTTTTACTCGATGACTTTCCGTCTATTACTTCAAACTGTGGCCTTTCTGACAGGAAATCACGAATTCAGGGGCACAGCTGAGGCGATACTCAGTAAGCACGCAGTTTGGTTAGAAGACGCTTGTGAGGAACGGTGTCGAAAGCCTTCTGTAAATCTAAAAATATGTAATCAATTTCACATCCCCTGTCGATAGCACTTATTACTTCATGAGTATAAAGAGCTAGTTGTGTTTCACAAGAACGATATTTTCTGAATCCGTATTGACTATGTGTCAATAAATCGTTTCAAAAATGGTTCAAATGGCCCTGAGCACTATGGGACTTAACCTCTAAGGTCATCAATCCCCTAGAACTTAGAACTACTTAAACCTAACTAACCTAAGGACATCACAAACATCCATGCCCGAGGCAGGACTCAAACCTGCGGCGGTCGGGCGGTTCCAGACTGTAGCGCCTAGAACCGCTCGGCCACCGCGGCCGGCATAACTCGTTTCCTTCGAGGTACTTCGTAATGTTCGAATACAGTATATGTCCCAAAACCCTGCTGCAGATTGACGTTAGTGATATAGGCCTCTAATTTAGCGGATTACTCCTACTTCCCTTTTTTGGTATTGATGTGAGTTAAGCAATTTTCCAGTCTTTAGGTACGGATCTTTCGGTGAGCGGGTTGTTGGATACAATTCCTAAATATGGAGCTATTTTATCAGCATACTCTGAGATGAACCTGATTGGTCTGGACCGGAGGCCTTGCCTTTATTAAGTGATTTAAGCTGCTTTGTTACACCGAGAATATCTACTTCTACATTTCTCATCTTGGCAGTTGTTCTTGATTGGAATTCAGGAATATTTACTTCGTCTTCTTTGGCGAAGAAGTTTCGGAAAACCGTGTTTAATAAATCTGCTTTAGCAGCACTGTCATCAGTTGTTACTTTGCTTGCCAGCTTGCGCTCTGAAATGGCACTGCAGCGTCACACATCCATCCACCGGCCTCCCAAGTTCACAGTTTTGCGTTTGCCACCGATACCTGTGTGAATATCAATTTATGATCAATTTGTATAACTCTTTGGCGGTGCGCCTTTTCTTCTTAAAAATTATAGTATTAAAAAAATACGCCTCAGATACTATTTATATGAGTAAAGATAGTTATTCCACTGGGCACTGAATAGTTCAAATGGTTCAAATGGCTCTGAGCACTATGGGACTCAACTGCTGAGGTCATTAGTCCACTAGAACTTAGAACTAGTTAAACCTAACTAACCTAAGGACATCACAAACATCCATGCCCGAGGCAGGATTCGAACCTGCGACCATAACGGTCTTGCGGTTCCAGACAGCAGCGCTTTTAACCGCACGGCCACTGAATAGTATTAGAAACTGTCGTAAGCAATGATGGCACTACAGAACGCGGTTAAGTTACGATTATATAAACTACATACCGCATGTGTGGGAACCGTTTAGAAGATATTGGTGAGGGAGCAGTGCAACTGGTACAGATGCAACGAAGCGACTTCAACTCGTCTGAGTAACATAAACTGCTCAGAAAAAATTTTTGCACGACCAAAATTACTTGCATAGTTACCTTTCTTTACCTGGAAAACCTTTTCTCAATGCTATGTTGACTACAGTAAATCGTTACGTGTAGCCACTTGTGTGAGCGGCTAACAGTACCACTATGGATGGTGAAACTAGAAGTACATGAAATTAAGCGGTATAGGAAGATGTTAACAACAAAATCAGGGCATATGAATTGAAGAGATACTCTAAAAAACACTTGAGAACGTGGTTCAAAATCTGTCACAGGTGAATAGAGAACCTAGAAGGGACGTCTACAACGGATACAGTTAACTGTCGCTGTATCCCTGAAAGGAGCAATGCAGTGAAAAATTGAGAACATGAAATAAATTAGCTTACGGAATGTTGGCAAAGTGAAAGAACTGAGTTGGAACTGCAAAAAGTTTGAATGTAGCTCGCCAGATGAGGAATGATCGAGTATTATCAGCTAATCGCTTGAGTAAACATTATCTCCCGCTCTGACCACTGGCCGCTACAAAATGTTTCGGTGGCGGGCCAAAACCCGGTAAGCTCAGCTGCCATCATCAGCGCGGGCTGTGCAAACTGCGGCGTGCATTTTGAAGTATCGCGTTTATGGGCGATAATACCGGAACGCGTCGGCTTGCGTGCACACGCCGCACTGCGCCGATCACAGGCGCGGCGTAGCCTGTCGAAAGCCCGGCCGCCAGTGTGCGCTGGTAAGTGGATTCCAGCTCCAGAGCGCGCGCCGGCCGCGCCGCGCACTCTGCAGATTATTTCAAATGGCGCGGCTGCTGTCCATTACAATGCAACAGCTGCAGCCGATTGGAGAGCCGGCGGAGGCAGCCACGGGAGATTTCCGCCCCCAATGAGCGGCGCCGGCGGATCCGGATCTGCGTCACTGCCTGTAAATCTCCCGCCGCGGCTCCATTTTCATTCTGCAAAGTGCGACGCGCGATTTCCAATTGGAAACCACGGAGAAGGTACTCGCTGCGGCTGCGGCGGGTGATTCCGTGTCGGGGAAGCGGGTCGACAGACTAGGGGCGAGAGAGAAACGTAGACAAAATTGCAGGGACTGTCTCGAGGAGACGTCGGCACAATTCTCTGAAGCGGCCGACTACTCATGTGCTGAGTCTCGCTTTTTAGTGGATTCCCATTTCAACGGGAGCTCTTCATTCGCAGAAAGTATCGCGTACACATGCTACAGCATTTCGCGAAGGTAAAATTTTCTGATCCAGTTATAACACAGCGACACTGATGCGATTACTTAAAAAAGACAGAAGTATAATTTCATTTTGTACAAACAAAACTTTCCGTTTACTGTAACTTCCAGATTTCAACCTGACCGAAAAAAAATGTTCTTCCTGTTCAATACGCGTTGTGTTATTTTAAGTAAATAACTATACTGCTCTGCAAAACCTAAGCACAGGGTAGACAAAGTAACATAACATTTGTATGGTTTGATATGTAAGCTCTGTAAGGTTTGATCTGCTTAGATTTGCATGTCCACCCTTGGCAGAGAAGCTGAGTTGCACAGAGATGAGTTAGATGTGATATTTGCTCTGCGAAGATACACGCCGGATTTATCTTCTGATCGTGAGGAGAGGAGACGGACAGTCTAGCTTTGGCATTAGACATAAGCAGTCGAGATTTGGTTTAGTAACAGTGCGCAGCAAACAATGGATATTTTGGATATTATATAATGGATTGATAGAAACTTTATTGTGGAGAAAAAAAGAATTGATTTTTACAATGATACGATTATACATTTTGTGAAGAATGGATTACAGGTAATGATTAAATTTGTTTTATTTGTTGCAGCGATTTGCGATTTGATAATGCAGGATTGTTGGTTCATCAGACATTCCGATGAGTAATCTTTTTGCTATTAATTTTTTTTTAAATTTTGGATTTATCATGTGAGAGCAATTGATTTAAGAATTAGATTTTGGAAGTTTGTTCAAGGAAGGATTATACAAGTCAAATTTAATTTTTGAAGTTTTTGGCTTATAGTTAACAATGTTTCAAACAAAGCTTAACTATTACTGAAACTTCGTTAAATTTTATTAAGTCAAATGATTTGAGATTGCTACTGAGGTCAATTAACCCAGAGTCATCGTCCGTATCTCAAGAGTGAATTAATTTCGACTTCCAGAATCAGATTTTCACTCTGCAGCGGAGTGTGCGCTGATATGAAACTTCCTGGCAGATTAAAACTGTGTGCCCGATCGAGACTCGAACTCGGTCGGGCACACAGTTTTAATCCGCCAGGAAATTTCATATCAGCGCACACTCCGCTGCAGAGTGAAAATCTCATTCTGGAAACATACCCCAGGCTGTGGCTAAGCCATGTCTCCGCAGCATCCTTTCTTTCAGGAGTGTTAGTTCTGCAAGGTTCGCAGAGAGCTCCTGTAAAGTTTGGAAGGTAGGAGACGAGATACTGTTAGAAGTAAAGCTGTGAGTACCGGCCGTGAGTCGTGCTTCGGTAGCTCAGATGGTAGAGCACTTGCCCGCGAAAGGCAAAGGTCCCGAGTTCGAGTCTCGGTCGGGCACACAGTTTTAATCTGCCAGGAAGTTTAATTTCGACTTGTTTCAACTTGTTATCAAAAATTATGAACGGAGATTGATAGCAATATTTTTAAAGAAAGCATTCCACCTTTGCATATCTAAGTAGTTAGGCACTGTAGCTCTGTTATCCAGAAGCACTGTCGCTATGAGAGCAGTTTGCATGGTGTTATCCAATGCGACACAGGTTAGCCAAATTGTGTAGAAAACAGATTCTTTCTTTAATCAAATTTCACAGGAACCAACATTAGTTTCAAAGTGTTCAGTTTTTCTTGTAAGTTATTAGTGAGATTTTTTGATAACAATAAGTTTGCGACAAGACATGACTTTCTTTGAATTCTCGAAGTTCGAGTTTGTGACCAAAAGTAGCATTACGAAATCTATGAGCTTTAAGGTGTGGTATGGGCATCATTCAAAACACAAAGACTGAAGTTTAGCTTGTAACAGACAATTTAATATTAAAAATACATTTAATATTGCAGATGCACTTTCGCTAAAATGGAAACAGATAACTTTCACTTGGTTACGGAGTCGGGGAATTTTCTGATTTTTTTTTCCAAGTAGTCAGATAAAGTACACTGCTATCGATCGATATTTGGTTGTGGTTTTGTTTTGGTGCTGCGCTATTTACTAAACATTTGTGTTTTCTCGTAACTCATCAGGACAATTTCTGAAAATTTCTTTTTAATATTAACTTTGCTATTATCATTATCATACAGCGCATCAGAGTAAATAGCAAGTCGCGTATCAATCATTCTCAGACTATTAGGACGCAAATATCAGGTCATAACTGTGCAGTAATTTCTGACCAATCGCTTATTAATGCTACACAGACAAATTCAGACACAACAATATTTGAGATAATTGTCGAGAACTTCAAGCTACAAGGAATATGCATAACACACAGAATTCTGATGGGAACATTTTCGCGAACTTAAATATTTCTTTTGACAATGAGATGCGAGACTTGAGATTAAAAGACAGACGACGCGAAATTTTTCTGAAGACGCAGCAGTGAATGAAAACACAGATGAACAATTAGTTCCTCACTCAACAGTTTGCATGTATTCCTGGCAGAAAAACGAACTTGCTCCAATGCTAGAAAGTAGCAAAACACTAGAAAATCAGTTATGAAGTCACCTTGAAGCAAAATTACAAGAAAACAAATAAATAATTGACAATAAATTACAAGAGAAAACAGTACACTTGAAAGAATTTCAGATTCTGCAGCGTCTTTAAGAAGGACAGATGACGGTAAAAAAACAGAATAAACAAGAAAGCTTTAAGCTAAGCACACATCTAGCTGATAGCGAAAATCATTTGACACAAGAACAGGATACACTCTCACTAGAGCAATCGCGGACGAGAAAAAGATTTCGTGTAACAACAATATTTTGGCCGTCTTCAGTGTGAAAGAGACTTTGAAAATGAACACGAACGTTCATACACGTATTTCAACTGACAGAAGTTTTGTGGCTTAACAGTACACGAGGATCAGACTACGAAATTTTTTTTTTAACTTTTTCACTATGGCATCAATGACTTACATCCTTTAGATTGGATTTAACACTCTGACTTTTCTTTATCACCAGCTCTGCCAGCGACACGTAAGTTAGAATTTTTTTGCAGTATTTTGGAAGGTGGATCAGCTATGCAGATGCGACCCACAACAAGAATATGCTTTTCTTTAGAGGAATTACAGAATGCAATTCTCTCAGTATGTTGGTCAGAGACTACGAAAACGTGAAGGCAGTGACAAACTTAGCACTTTTCCAGATTTTTAATATTCACAATTTGTAACCTTAACGCAGTTCTTCGAGCACATGGTACAACAGAACCAAAATTTGACAGAAGCGTATAGCCAATCTTCTTTAATCCAGCTTTATATTTCTGAACTTCGTATTTACTTACGTGTTTCTTTGCTGACAGGACATCCGAAAGAAAATATCAATGCATTCCTAGACGTATTTGAGTTTCAAGAATCGGACTATACGTACAAAAACAGAAACTTTTATCAGAAGAACCATAATTAAATAGGAAACATTTCAGATCATTCAGTGCCAACAGAGGCAGAAGATACGCGAATAACCAGCAGTACCAAAACTCTATCAGGTAGGTGACATTTTCAGTATATCACCACAGTACGCCCAGCAACAACATCCGAATTCTTACAAGAACAATCAGCACTTAACTAAAGGGGCAGCATAAACAACGCTATAAAGTAACGTAGTAGTTCTGGAAAAAATTACGTCCAAAAGAATAACAATTTGCATACGCATAGGCGCCAACCATACAATATCACAACTATCGTGATAAAAGATAATAAAACCGTGATTTGCGATACAACGACAGATATGGAAATCGGAGAAATGAAAGTTATAGAGGACAGCTAAATTTGGTTTTGTATGAATCGGACAGCCGTTTTGACGCACTACGGTTTAATTCTAATAATGCAGAACCGAGACGCTCCATACAAACAGCTGAAGTTGTGCTGTCTGTTTCACAGCAACGCGACGGTGGCGGACAGAAACAAGTTGAGGAGAAGAGACAGCAACAAGTAGAGGAGAAGACTATAGAAGATTCACACTCAGAGACAACACGACATCACTGAAAACATCATTTTTTCGGTAGACACCAGCGACACGTAGTTACAAGAAAAAAAAGGAACCTCATAAAAGAAATTCATCATCCAGTCACCAGCATACAAGCAGGCAAACATCCTTTAAACGCAGTTTTAGATTCAGAATCTAAAGTTTCAGTAACTGGTGATGCGGCATTCAATAAATGTAATTTAGATGAAACTTGACCTAATTTAGCTTACACCGAACGAAGGTTAGAGGAGCTCTTTCAAGGAAAGGAGTCGATGTAAAACCACAAACACATTTAGTTTTCTGTGAAAGATCACACTTTCTTTGCAGACTTCTGGATCGATCCACATGTTTAGCATGGGTTTTATAAACAGACGAAAAGCAGTATTGGATTTTTAAAATTCATGTATTTCGCTACAAAACGATGATACCCAGATTACATTGCATTTTGTGAAGAGTTTTTCAGTGGAACAGAAGACTAAGAGGCTACAGTTCTTCACGTCAACCAAGAACATGAGTTGGTACACGTCCTTTTTCACTGATACAGAATTTCCTATTATTAGTGAAACGAAGAAACACGTTTAGACATTTCTTAGAGAATACAAGCAAAAGTAAACAGGTGCGAAAATGCAACGGACAGAGATAGGAAACAATTGCAGGGATTTCTTGAGCCTCAGTCTCATGTTCCCAGAACTAGGTGCGGATTTGCTTACGAATTTTGAATGAAACCCAACAATACCTCTGTTTCTAGACATTACAACATGCCATTCATTTGCAGATACAAAACAAAATAGGAAACTGAATGTATGCTCCAATAAGACATAACTAAAACCGCAGCTAACTCTTATAACACTCCATTATACGTTGCTCCAAAAAAATAGGGTTCTTTGAGACTTGTTTTAGATTCAAAAGTAATTAATGACAGCATAGTAACAGAAACAGACAAATCGCAAACGTTAGATGAGCTGCTCGAAAAGTTTCAAGGAGTCACCGTATTTTCGACACTTGATTTAAAATCAAGATCCTCGCAAATCGAATTACACCCAAATTGTCGCAAATATACAGCCTTATTCTGCTTGGGAACTTGTTTTCAATTTTGAAAACTACCTTTCCGTCTTAATATTTCATTTGCATCTTTCTTCAGAGGTTCCAACTCCATTCTCCCACAACATTTAAAGGACAGAATCACTACTTATGTAGACGACATACTTGGTGCTAAGGAAATCTAGTACTATGATAATAGCATGTTCTTATTATTGGAAACATTAGAAAATCGAGAACTACGCTAACTTAAATAATCTCAGTAGGGAAAATCGTCTATTAAACTCTTAGGCAATAACATTTAAGCTTCTGGTACTGAACCCGACCCAGACAAACTTCAAGTCATTCGTGACTTTCCAAATCCTACTACCAAACACAAGTTAGCAGATTTTTAAGCCCAGTCAATTTTTTCGCCGTTTCTACATCTACTTCTACATGGATACTCTGCAAATCACATTTAAGTGCCTGGCAGAGGGTTCATCAAACCACCTTCACAATTCTCTATTATTCCAATCAAGTATAGAGCGCGGAATGAATGTCCACTTATATCTTTCCGTACGAGCTCTGATATCCCTTATTTTATCTTGGCGATCGTTCGTCCCTATGTAAATCGGTGACAACAAAGTAATTTTGCATTCGGAGGAGAAATTTGGTGACTGGAATTTCGTGAGAAGATTCCGTCGCAACGAAAAACGCCTTTCTTTTCATGATGCCCATCAAAAATCCTGTATCATTTCTGTGACACTCTCTCCTATATTTCGCGATAATACAATACGTTCTGCCTTTTTTTGAACCTTTTCGATACTCCGTCAATCCTATCTGGTAAAGATCTCGCACTGAGCAGCAGTATTCTAACAGGGGACGGACAAGCCTAGTGTATGCAGTCTCCTTAGTAGGTCTGTTACATTTTCTAAGTGTCCTGTCAATAAAACGCAGTCTTTGGTTAGCCTTACCCACAACATTTTCTATGTGTTCCTTCCAGTTTAAGTTGTTCATAATTGTAATAGCTAGGTAATTAGTTGAATTTACAGCTTTTAGATTAGACTGATTTATCGTGTAACCGAAGTTTAACGAGTTCCTTTTAGCACTTATGTGGATAACCTCACACTTTTCGGTATTTAATGTCAACTGCCACTTTTCGCACCAATCCGATATTTCTTCTAAATCGTTTTGAAGTTTGTTTTGATCTTCTTATGACTTTATTAGCCCTTTAGAAATCCAAAAATACGGAATCAATCTGAACTACGACAGCGTCAACTGCAAACAACCGAAGACGAATTCTCAGATTGTCTCCCAAATCGTTTATATAGATAAGGAACAGCAAAAGGCCTGTAACACTACCTTGGGGAACGCCTGAAATCAATTCTGTTTTACTCGATAATTTTCCGTCAGTTACTACGAACTGTGGCCTCTCTGACAGGAAATCACAAGTCCAGTCACATAACTGAGACGATATTCCATAAGCACGCTATTTCACTACGAGCCGCTTGTGGTACAGAGTCAAAAGCCCTTTGGAAATCCAAAAATACGGAATCGATCTGAAATACCTTGTCAATAGCACTCAGCCCTTCATGTGAATAAAGAGCGAGTTGTGTTTCACAAGAACGATGTTTTCTAAACGCATGTTGATTGTGTGTCAATAGAACGTTTTCTTCGAGGTAATTCATAATGGTTCAAATGGCTCTGAGCACTATGGAACTTAACTTCTGAGGTCATCAGTCCCTTAGAACTTAGAACTACTTAAACCTAACAAACCTAAGGACATCACACACATTCATGCCCGAGGCAGGATTCGAACCTGCGACCGTAGCGGTCGCGCGGTTCCAGATTGTAGCGCCTAGAGCCGCTCGGCCACACCGGCCGGCTAATTCATAATGTTCGAACACAATATATGTTCTAAAATCATGCTGCATATCGACGCTAACCATATGGGTCTCTAATTTAGTGGATTACTGCTACTAGCTTTTTTGAATATTGATGTGATGTGTGCAACTTTCCAGTCTTTGGGTACGGATCTTTCGTCGAGCGAAGGGTTGTATATGATTGATAAGTATGGAGCTAATGCATCAGCACACTCCGAAAGGAACCTAATTGGTATCCAGTCTGGACCAGAATACTTACTTTTATTAAGTGATTTAAGTTGCTTCACTACTCCAAGGGTATTTACTTCTACGTTACTCATGTTGGCAGCTGTTCTCGATTTGAATTCTGGAATATTTATTTCGTCTCCTTTTGTGAAGGCATTTCGAAAAGCTGTATTTAGTAACTCTGCTTTGGCAGCACTGTCTTCGGTAGTATCGTGTCGAGAAGGCATTGACTGTTTCTTGCCGCTAACATACTTCACATACGACCAGAATCTCTATGGATTTTCTGCCAGGTTTCGGGACAAAGTTTCGTTTGAGAACTGTTATAGGTATCTCTCATTGAAGTCCGCGCTAAATTTCGAGCTTCTGTAAAAGGTCGCCAATCTTGGGGATTTTGTGTCTGTTTAAATTTGGCATGTTTGTTTCGTTGTTCCTGCAACAGTGTTCTAACCCGTTTTGAGTACCAAGGAGGATCAGTTCCGTCGTTTGTTAATTTATTCGGTATAAATCTCTCAATTGCAGCTGCTACTATTTCTTTGAATTTAAGCCACATCTGGTCTACACTTAAATCATTAATTTGGAATGGGTGGAGTTTGTGTCTCAGGAAGGCGTCAGGTGAATTTTTATCAGATTTTTGAATTGGTATATTTTTCGATTATTTTTCGAGTATTTGGGGATGTTGTTGTTGTTGTTGTGGTCTTCAGTCCTGAGACTGGTTTGATGCAGCTCTCCATGCTACTCTATCCTGTGCAAGCTTTTTCATCTCCCAGTACCTACTGCAACCTACATCCTTCTGAATCTGCTTAGTGTAATCATCTCTTGGTCTCCCCCTACGATTTTTACCCTCCACGCTTCCCCTCCAATACTAAATTGGTGATCCCTTGATGCCTCAGAACATGTCCTACCAACTGATCCCTTCTTCTGGTCTAGTTGTGCCACAAACTTCTCTTCTCCCCAATCCTATTCAATACTTCCTCATTAGTTATGTGATCTACCCATCTAATCTTCAGCATTTTTCTGTAGCACCACATTTCGAAAGCTTCTATTCTCTTCTTGTCCAAACTATTTATCGTCCATGTTTCACTTCCATACATGGCTACACTCCATACGAATACTTTCAGAAATGACTTCCTGACACTTAAATCAAAACTGGATGTTAACAAATTTCTCTTCTTCAGAAACGCTTTCCTTGCAATTGCCAGCCTACATTTTATATCCTCTCTACTTCGACCATCATCAGTTATTTTGCTCCCCAAATAGCAAAACTCCATTACTACTTTAAGTGCCTCATTTCCTAATCTAATTCCCTCAGCATCACCCGACTTAATTAGACTACATTCCATTATCCTTGTTTTGCTTTTGTTGATGTTCATCTTATATCCTCCTTTCAAGACACTGTCCATTCCATTCAACTGTTCTTCCAAGTCCTTTGCTGTCTCTGACAGAATTACAATGTCATCGGCGAACCTCAAAGTTTTTATTTCTTCTCCATGAATATTAATACCTACTCCGAATTTTTCTTTTGTTTCCTTTACTGCTTGCTCAATATACAGATAGAACAACATCAAGGACAGGGTACAACCCTGTCTTACTCCCTTCCCAACCACTGCTTCCCTTTCATGTCCTTCGACTCTTATAACTGCCATCTGGTTTCTGTACAAATTGTAAATAGCCTTTCGCTCCCTGTATTTTACCCCTGCCACCTTTAGAATTTGAAAGAGAGTATTGCAGTCAACATTGTCAAAAGCTTTCTCTAAGTATACAAATGCTAGAAACGTAGGTTTGCCATTCCTTAATCTTTCTTCTAAGATAAGTCGTAAGGTCAGTATTGCCTCACGTGTTCCAGTGTTTCTACGGAATCCAAACTGATCTTCCCCGAGGTTGGCTTCTACTAGTTTTTCCATTCGTCTGTAAAGAATTCGTGTTAGTATTTTGCAGCTGTGACTTATTAAGCTGATAGTTCGGTAATTTTCACATCTGTTAACACCTGCTTTCTTTGGGATTGGAATTATTATATTCTTCTTGAAGTCTGAGGGTATTTCGCCTTTTTCATACATCTTGCTCACCAGATGGTAGAGTTTTGTCAGGACTGGCTCTCCCACGGCCGTCAGTAGTTCCAATGGAATATTGTCTACTCCGGGGGCCTTGTTTCGACTCAGGTCTTTCAGGTCAAACTCTTCACGCAGTATCATATCTCCCATTTCATCTTCATCTACATCCTCTTCCATTTCCATAATATTGTCCTCAAGTACATCGCCCTTGTATAGACCCTCTATATACTCCTTCCACCTTTCTGCTTTCCCTTCTTTGCTTAGAACTGGGTTTCCATCTGAGCTCTTGATATTCATACAAGTCGTTCTCTTATCTCGAAAGGTCTGTTTAATTTTCCTGTAGGCGGTATCTATCTTACCCCTAGTGAGATAGGCCTCTACATCCTTACATTTGTCCTCTAGCCATCCCTGCTTAGCCATTTTGCACTTCCTGTCGATCTCATTTTTGAGACGTTTGTATTCCTTTTTGCCTGTTTCACTTACTGCATTTTTATATTTTCTCCTTTCATCAATTAAATTCAATATTTCTTCTGTTACCCAAGGATTTCTACTAGCCCTCGTCGTTTTACCTACTTGATCCTCTGCTGCCTTCACTACTTCATCCCTCAAAGCTACCCATTCTTCTTCTACTGTATTTATTTCCCCCATTCCTGTCAATTGCTCCCTTATGCTCTCCCTGAATCTCTGTACAACCTCTGGTTCTTTTAGTTTATCCAGGTCCCATCACCTTAAATTCCCACCTTTTTGCAGTTTCTTCAGTTTTAATCTACAGGTCATAACCAATAGATTGTGGTCAGAGTCCACATCTGCCCCTGGAAATGTATTACAATTTAAAACCTGGTTCCTAAATCTCTGTCTTACCATTATATAATCTATCTGATACCTTTTAGTATCTCCAGTGTTCTTCCATGTATACAACCTTCTTTCATGATTCTTAAACCAAGTGTTAGTTATGATTATGTTGTGCTCTGTGCAAAATTCTACCAGGTGGCTTCCTCTTTCATTTCTGTCCCCCAATCCATATTCACCTACTATGTTTCCTTCTCTCCCTTTTCCTACACTCGAATTCCAGTCACCCATGACTATTAAATTTTCGTCTCCCTTCCCAATCTGAATAATTTATTTTATTTCATCATACATTTCTTCAATTTCTTCGTCATCTGCAGAGCTAGTTGGCATATAAACTTGTACTACTGTAGTAGGTGTGGGCTTAGTATCTATCTTTGCCACTATAATGCGTTCACTATGCTGTTTGTAGTAGCTTACCCGCATTCCTATTTTCCTATTTATTATTAAACCTGCTCCTGCATTACCCCTACTTGATTTTGTGTTTATAACCCTGTAGTCACCTGACCAGAAGTCTTGTTCCTCCTGCCACCGAACTTCACTACTTCCCACTATATCTAACTTCAACCTATCCATTTCCCTTTTTAAATTTTCTAACCTACCTGCCCGATTAAGATATCTGACATTCCACGCTCCGATCCGTAGAATGCCAGTTTTCTTTCTCCTGATAACGACATCCTCTTGAGTAGTCGCCGCCCGGAGATCCGAATGGGGGACTATTTTACCTCCGGAATATTTTACCCAAGAGGACGCCATCATCATGTAATCATACAGTAAAGCTGCATGCCCTCGGGAAAAATTACGGCTGTAGTTTCCCCTTGCTTTCAGCCGTTCGCAGTACCAGCACAGCAAGGCCGTTTGGGTTATTGTTACAAGGCCAGATCAGTCAATCATCCAGACTGTTGCCCTTGCAACTACTGAAAAGGCTGCTGCCCCTCTTCAGGAACCACACGTTTGTCTGGCCTCTCAACAGATACCCCTCCGTTGTGGTTGCACCTACGGTACGGCTATCTGTATCGCTGAGGCACTCAAGCCTCCCCACCAACGGCAAGGTCCATGGTTCATGGGGGGGATTTGGGGATTACAGTATTCAATCTCGCTACGACAACCCTGTGTTCACTAAGCCATGAATCGATTGATGCTCGTTATTAACTCTGGATTATTTGTTGCTAAGAGTTCAAGTGTGTTTTCATAACCGTTTACTATTCGCGTGGGCTCATGAACTAACTGCTCGAAATAATTTTCAGAGAATGCGTTAAGCACAATTTCGGATGATATTTTTTTTGTACTTCCGGAATTAAACATGTATTTTCGCCAACATATCGAGAGTAAATTAAAGTCACCACTAAATATTATCGTATGAATCAGGTACGTGTTTGAAATCAAACTCAAGTTTTCTTTGAATTTTTCAGCGACTGTATCATCTGAATTGGAAGGTCGGTAAAAGAATCGAATTATTATTTTATTTCGGTTGCCAACAATGACCTCTGCCCATACTAACTCACAGGAACTATCTACTTCAGTTTCACTACAAAGCTCTCAGCATTCCAAGATTATGTCAGTTATGTGGTAAAAACTGATACTGGGTCTGGGGCAAAGGAGCACAAAAAGAATCTGATAAACTGAAACAAGCTTTACTAAATGGACTTTTAGTTTCTCGCCCGGACCTCTCTCGTGACTTTTACATTGTGACTGCCAGCTCGAAGACAGCCTTTGGCGTTCACCTTTTTGAGAAACAGAGAAATATGGTGTTATTGTTTTCCAACCGTGTTCTTTTCGTTTCTGAACGAAATTATTCAGTAACAGAACATGCGGCATTATCTGTCTTTAGCGCTTTTGCAAATTTATTTGGCAAACATACAAAAGTATACACAGACCACCATGCGTTACAATTTCTTATAACTGCCAGACTTCCTCATGATCGCTTGTGGAGATGGGATTATACGAGTATTTACAGGAATTTCATTTCATTGTTATACGTATTCATGGAAAAGAGAATACTGTTGCTGACGCCTTTTCGCTATCTCTTGGTGGCTCACATATTGGTTCATCCACAGAATTCAGTCAGTCCAGTGTCCGTCTTCTGTACATACAACAGGTTGCTTCGGAAAAATATGTTTCTTCTGCCTTAAAGACATTACGAAAGAACACTATAAAGATTCCATTTGGAAGACTACCAAGCATCTGTGGCGAGACACAAGCAACTCGACAGTTAGGCATTATCATCTGGTTAGGAATCACATTCTCTTAGAACGCTTGACACCCGACAGCTATACGTGGCTTGTTTGCATTCGGCACGATTTGGAGGCCAAATTAATTTGGTACATTCATCTTACGTATGCAGACTATGGAGCGAGAAAGTATTGTAACACACTTCGTCAGACCTTTTACTTTCTCAATATGGAAAAACGCATCCGACGTGTTCTGACCAACTATAAATTCTGTGAAAAGGACAAAAGTCCAACGCCTCACATTTGGCTCTGATTTTTCCGCATCATTTAACAGCCGTGGACATCTATGAACTCGTTCCAAAGAGCAGACTAACTTTGTCTATATTTCTGTGGCAGCACAACTAACATAAGTTATTTTCTTTTTATTTTGCGGCACTGTTTCTACCGCATTTACCAAGCCATTTTTAAGAGATGTTTAACATCTTGACAAAGTTATCTCTAACAGCGGACCCGTTTGGCTCTTTGGATAGGTGCATAAAAATATAACAATTTTCATTTACTTGTACCATGCTAATTCCAACCTGTCAAAAAAACTATGAAAGGAACTGGAAAATTATGCAGACCGCACTGTACCAAAAAAGACACAGATTGGGATAGATTTATACAGTTCTTTCAAAGCACCTTAAGTTCTTTACCTAATGACTCCACTTAACTTTCTCCGCATTTGGTACAGAAAAATAAATAGCCTGATAAAATCAGAAAAACTTTTCCTTTTCAGAGTTCCAGTGCTTTAGACATCATGAAGTCATTGAAATAGCTCTTAAAGACATAAAACAGTCAGCAGAGAAGAGAAAACGGCTACAGAAGAGGAGAGGCAACAACACAGAATTCAAAGTAAATCAAAAGCTATTAGATTGCTCTCACCAGTTATTGTACAAATCATAGAACACAACTGAAAAATTATTCTTGACCTACAATGGACCATCCCGTAATTGCCAATAGCTCATCCGAATGCGAGTGAAGTCGACACTTGGCTCACCAAAATACCTCGTGGTATACAGCATATTTCCCACGTAAAACATTTCCTGCAGTAATTTTTTGGCATCTTTTTAACGCAGTGCACATTTCTTAGCATAATTATGTGGTTGTGCACGTCATTTTCTCGTTGCCGCGTGGGTTCTTGTCAATATGTAGAAGATAAGTCATGAGCCATTTCGTCCTATGTATTCATAGATCGTAAGATGGTAGCGGATGACCATTACTTTCTACTTCTTTTACTTTATATATTTTTGTGAATATAGTGTTACTATTACAGATAGAAATTATAATAACAATAATAATGAAACTTGATAGCGGTATATATCACATAAAAATCATGGCAAAACAATATTGCAAAAAAGAAGCTGCAACTTTTATAGAGTAGAAATGCGTAATGGCACAATATCATGAATTTTCGAAGATAACATCGGGTACTGCTTTACGTAATGGAATTTTTCTTACAAGCTGTCACACTGAATTGCTTAAGGACTGGACAGTTTTTGGCAAAGGTTGTGCGATAAGCAACAGTGGAATAGGTAGAGAATTTTGGGGTTGATTTAACGTCTTTTGTTACTAACTGGAGGAGGTTTCTTATTTTCAGCATAGATCACTGAACCCAATAATACCGACTAAGAAGTATGATTTTTTTAGTAATATGTAGTATGTCATGGAAGTAATTATAAGTTTATGATAGTTACTGGATGGCATGATGAAACGGATGATTTTGTGAATTTTTGAATTTTGTACTGGGTGATCAAAAGGTCAGTATAAATTTGAAAGCTGAATAAATCACTGAATAATGTAGATAGAGAGGTAGAAACTGACACATATACTTGGAATGACATGGGGTTTTATTAGAACCAAAAATAATAAAAGTTCAAAAAATGTCCGACAGATGGCGCTTCATCTGATCAGAATAGCAATAATTTGCATAACAAAGTAAGACAAAGCAAAGATGATGTTCGTTACAGGAAATGTTCAATATGTCCACCATCATTCCTCAAGAATAGCTGTAGTAGAGGAATAATGTTATGAACAGCACTGTAAAGCATGTCCTGAGTTGTGGTGAGGCATTAGCGTCGGATGTTGTCTTGCAGCATCCCTAGAGATGTCGGTCGATCACGATACACTTGCGATTTCAGGTAACCCCAAAGCCAATAATCGCACGGACTGAGGTCTGGGGACCTGGGAGGCCAAGCATGACGAAAGTGGCGGCTGAGCACACGATCATCACCAAACGACGTACACAAAAGATCTTTCACGGGTCTAGCAATATGAGGTATTTCTTTTTTTTTTGTTCTAATAAAACCCTACGTCATTCCAAGCATGTGTGTCAATTTTTACCTCTCTATCTACATTATTCCGTGGTTTATTAAGTTTTCAAATTTTTACTGACTTTTTAATCACTCGGTATTTGAGTAGATATCCTTTAAGACTTCAGGGGTATGCAACGAGGTCGGGGAATGTCTGGAATTACGTGATGAATTGGTTGTTGTGGACACTTTGAGCTGTTGTGGTTTAGTGATTTTGGTATCGGTAAGGAGATTTCTTATGAATGGAGACGAGATGTGTTGAGAAAATTCTTGATAAACGGTGATGTGAACTTTTTGGCCTGCATGCATTTTTCTGTGTGTACTGAATAGCATTACGTTTAATGATTACTGTAATAAACCGTAAGGAAGCTTTCAATTTTGTAACTGTACTATGTGAGATATTTGAACGATAATTCTATGGTTTATATTTTCAGTTCATGTCTTGTATGCATACAACGTTTCACTCATATTTTCTTATCCAGAATACTATATAACACTTATGTAAGGAATCTCATTTATACGTACTATGCAACCTTTATGGTAATTTATGAACTTAGGCTATATGTTGTGGAGTGGTCTTGATTATCACCACCATACTCATTCTCTTACGGAAACTTACTTCGTGTATTTGTTTGAGTAACCATATGGTAAGACTGAGGCATTTCAGTTAGTATTCCAGCTCCTGTACTTACCCATATGTAAGAGTGTTTGTCTATTATGTTTTATGCTGAGGCAGAACATTCATGGATATGTTTAAGCATGCTCATCTGCACAATGAGACACTTACGCAACAAATTAACTTTTTTTTTTTTTTTTTTTTTTTGCAAAACTTCAACTGGATTTATGGAACTATTTCATAGACATTTGGTGAACTAATGCTACGTTTCTGCCTTCTTTTGGAACGTCGCAGTACTGTTCTGAGCGACATTGGCTATGAGTTGTCAGTGGAATATTTGAGGACCAATAATGCATCCTCTGATTCTGCTGTGTGCCTCCTCACAAATAAACCAACACAAGGATGCAAGTCATACAGTGTTTATGCAAGAGCCTTCAACAAAACATGATTACTTCATGACACACTTCGACGCGTTTCGTTTAGTGCTGTACTGGGTACATTCAAGTTAACGACAATTTTCTCATAAATACGTATAATTCAACGATGGAAAAATAGTTTTTTTCGATGGTGCGAAAAATGTGATATTTGAGTGAATTTTCATCTTAGTTTTTATGATGCAACAAATTTCTCAACTGTGGACTCACATACTATTTGCAGATTACAACAATCAACGAATTACCATGAATGATATTACATTCATTTTCTTACTGATACCTTGAGCACGCTGATGTTTATGGGACTCCAGTGAGCCTGTTTACAGCGATTTAACCAATTTGTCGAGAACTACTAGTGCCCCAATCATTCAACCAATTTGTCAAGGACTATTACTGCGCCTCTACGCAACTGAAAACAATCTGCGAATACTGTGAATAATGTTATCTTCTTATGATATTACGAGTATAATTTCTTTATTTACACTTACGTACTTCGCGTTTTAACTTAGTTAGTCAATTTTGCACTCTAATCTTTGTTGATTATATACCTCAGCCTGCAAAATTCTGCCCGGAGAGGCCGAGGGTCAGTGAAAGGAGTGTGTGCAAATTTTCGTACGAATTTTTCCTTTTTTGAGTACCTGAAATGACGATCGCAAGGTCTGATTTACCTAGACACGTCCGCACAGTCTCGGTAGAGAATCTGGGTTGCACAGAGACAAATTATGTGTGATCTTTGCTCTGTGAAGATGCGCCCCATATTCAGCCGTTGATCACGAGTGGTGAGAGGAGACATGCAGGCTTCAGGTTTAGATGTGACCAGTCGAGTTTTGGTTTAGAAGCAGCAAACAGCAAACAATGAAGATTTTGGGAATTATATTGTAGATTAATGGAAAATTTATTGTGGAGAGAAAAGAATTGACCTCTACGTTGATACGGTTATATTTTTCGATAAGAACGTATTACAGGTAATGTTGATGTTTGTTATATCTGCGACGGCCGTTTCATAATGCATAATTGGTTTATTGATCATTTTGAGAAAAATGGATTTACGAATTAGATTATAGATTTCTGTTTAAGGAGAGATCATACATGAGATGTTTAAATTTTGTAATTATTGAATTATAGTCACGTGATTTCACAGAAACCTTAACTGCTATTGGAGTTTTAATAAATGTTATTAAGTGAAATGATAAGAAATTACTATTGAGTTCATGTAACCCAGAGTCTTTTTCCACATACCAAGAGCCAATTAATTTCAATTTACTTAAACCCATTACCATAGCAATGTTTTTTAGAGAACGCATCCCATCTTTGAGTATCTCATAGTTAGATATTGCAGCTCTGTTATCTAGACGCCCTGTAGCTACGAGAGCAGTTTGCATAACGTTATCCAGTGCGACCGATGTATGCCAAATAGTGTAGCAAACAGATTCGTTCTTTAATTTAATTTCACGGGGACCAAATTTAATTTCAAAGTAATTAATTTTTTCATCAGATTTCATAGTCAGATTTTGTGATAACAATATAAGTGATGCAATCCAGTACAAAGCAAACAGTATCGGATCTACAGTAAAGGCTTTAGACAATAAACACGCCGGAGGTGTAGTGCAGTGCTTTTAAAGCTTTGAGAAGGGACATTTATGTGCTGGGATATTTTATGCGCGGTATCCCATGTACTCATCGCTACAAAATATCAGCCAGTCCGTAGTTTTGTCAATACAGGTGAAACGCGTCGTTGGGATATAATAAAAATTTTTTACACTGCAACCAAGACTGCTTGCTTCTTCATATCGTACATACTGGTTGCTGTACCAACCCCGTTATGAACTGCAAAAATTTTTCCTTGACAAAATGTTAAATCACAATCTGGTTTATAGAAAAAAATTAGGTCTAAGAAAAGGAATTGAATTACGTAAGTAAAGTAAATACATTTTTAGAATGTTTTCGCGACACGTTAAAACACAGTATCTTCTTTCTTTCAGTCTTGCTGCACTGACTGGAAACAACCGAATAGCAATCTCTCCCCCCACCCCATCATATCACAGCGATGACATATGTCATAGGTGGAGAGTTAAACAACTGCCTGACAACAATTCTAGACCATTTTCAAGGTCCCGAAGCAACCCGCCATCATTTTAAGGGGTCGATATATTTCGTCCAAAGCTCAGACTGATCTCGTGACCTGACGTAATAATTTAGCGTTTATTCGAATATGTGCACTTAATACCATACCTAAGTGACTCAGCACTTCGTAATTACGCAAAAGAACCAAATAATAACGACCATCTGTTTAAGGAGGGTAGGACGTCAAACGGGCCGACTTGAAGCAGGAGAGGCACCACAGGACATTTTAATTTCCACTGTCTATACTTTTACAAATAAATTCATGAAACATTGTCAGCATGACCAGGAAGGATTCAGAATTCACACTCATAGCAGTGTAAGTTCGAAAACTTGGGGAAGTAATTTTTTTACACGTGAAATTTCGTCATTTTTTTCACTTACTAATGGCAGCATTTGTTGCTGTAAGTGCACTTTTCTCGATAGATAAGAGAGATGGTTCAACGAATTTTGCACACCATACAAACTATACTTAAAGGTGTATGAAACTCTAAAATTTTTCAATTCTATTAAAAACCGTGGTAAAAGTTGAGATAATTAACTAAAAAATTTGTGTTTTTTCTAAACATGAAGTTTAAAATACAACAGAACATTCGTTTTTCATAAATTAAATTAATTCTAGAGTTTCATACACCTCTAAGTATGGTATGTATGCTGCGCAAAATTCATCGAAGAATCTCTCTAACTTATGAAGAAAAGTGTACCTATAGCAACAAATGCAGCCATTAGTAAGTGAAAAAATGGTGAAATTTTACACTTAAAAAGAATATTTTGTTATGTTTTCGAACTTCCACTGCAATGAATGTGAATCCTGTATCCTTCCTGATAATGCTGACAAAGTTTTGTGAATTTATTTGTAGAAGTATAGACTCTGGAAATTAAAATGTCCTGTGATGCCTCTCTTGCTTCAAGTCGGTTTGTTTGACGTCCTACCCCCCCCCCCCCCCGCTCCCCCTACATATCTACGGAGTACAGTGGCATGGATGCAACAAATCCTTGACAGGATTTCTGAAGATTGCAGTACCAGATGTCTACGCACACTCACGCAATTCCCGTAAAATATGGGCCAGTAACTTGTGGGCACGGAGCTCCGTGTCTAGTGTCGCCCCAGATGTGTTCTATCGAGTTTTCAGGCTTCTTTTGGTGACAAAAATCTTAACGTGTTCCTCAAACAACTGTCGAACGATACTGGCCTTTTTAACACAGTCAGTTATTCTGCTAGAAGATGCCATCGCCGTCGGGGATGGCATAAGTCATGGAGGTAGTCACAATAATGTACATGTAATCCACAGCTTTTATGGTGCCTTCGCTTACTACCACAAGGAACATGGGAACCAAGGTGAATGTCGACCAAAGCGATCATACTGCCCCACCGTGGCGCGATGGATGTTCGGAGCAGGTGTTAGTCCGGAAGACGGCGTATATCAACATGACCGTCGACCTGGTGTAACAAGAAACGCGATCTAAGCAACTGGGCGACACGTTTCCATTCATCTGTGGTGCAACCTCGACCATCGCGTGTCAACTGTAGTCGTAAGTGTTTGAGGCGAGATGGAAACACATCGGGGTGGTTTGCTGCGGAGCTTCACGTTCACCAATGTAAGCTGAACGATGAGTGAACATTTTTCCTAGCTCCAGTTTGTTACTCTATCGTCATGTCGTTCAGAGATATACTACTGGCCATTAAAATTGCTACACCACGAAGATGACTGCTACAGACGTGAAATTTAACCGACAGGAAGACATTGCTGTGATTTGCAAATGATTAGCTTTTTAGAGCATTCACACAAGGTTGGCGCCGGTGGCGACACATACAACATGCTTACATGAGGAAAGTTTCCAACCGATTTCTCATACACAAACAGCAGTTGACGGGCGTTGCCTGGTGAAACGTCCTACCATGACGTTTCCGACTTTGATAAAGGTCAGATTGTAGCCTATCGCGATTGCAGTTTATCGTATCGCGACATTGCTCCTCCCGTTGGTAGAGATCCCAATGACTGTTAGCAGAATATGGAATCGGTGGGTTCAGGAGGGTAATACGGAATGCCGTGCTGGATCCCAACGCCCTCGTATCACTAGCAGTCGAGATGACAGGCATCTTATCCGCATGGCTGTAGCGGATCGTGCAGCCACGTCTCGATCCCTGAGTCAACACATGGGGACTTTTGCAAGACAACAACCATCTGCACGAACAGTTCGACGACGTTTGCAGCAGCATCGACTATCAGCTCGGAGACCATCGCTTCGATTACCCTCGACGCTGCATCACAGACAGGAGCGCCTGCGATGGTGTACTCAACGACAAACCTGGGTGAACGAATGGCAAAACGTCATTTTTGCGGATGAATTCAGGTTCTGTTTACAGCAACATGATGGTCACACCCGTGTTTGGCGACATAGCGGTGAACGCACATTGTAAGCGTGTATTCGTCATCGCCAAACTGGCGTATCACCCAGCGTGATGGTATGGTCTCGTCACCTCTTGTTTTCACTGACGGCACTTTGTACAGTGGACGTTACATTTCAGATGTGTTACGACCTGTAGCTCTACCCTTCATTCGATCCCTGCGGAACCCTACATTTCAGCAGTATAATGCACGGCCGCATGTTGCAGGTCCTGTACGGGCATTTCTGGATGCCGAAAATGTTCGACTGCTGCCCTGGCCAGCACATTCTCCACATCTCTCACCAATTGAAGACGTCTGGTCAATGGTGGCCGAGCAACTGGCTCGTCACAGTCAGTACTCTTGATGAACTGTGGTATCGTGTTGGTACTGCATGGGCAGCTTTACCTGTATACACCATCCAAGCTGTGTTTGACTCAATGCCCAGGTGTACCAAGGCCGTTATTACGGAAAGATTTGGTTGTCCTGGGTACTGATTTCTCAGGATCTATGCACCAAAATTGCGTGAAAATGTAATCACATGTCATTTCTAGTATAATATATTTGTCCAATGAATACCCGTTTAGCATCTGCATTTCTTCTTGGTATAGCAATTTTAATGGTCAGTAGTGTAGATACCTATCTCGCTTTGCAGTCATTGCAAGCCTCCGACCTCTGTGTCCCGTGCTGAGATGTGAATGGCCAGTACCTTCTCGCTTAGTCGTGGCTTCACGTTGCTTCAACAGTATTGCATAATTGTTCACAGTATGAGTATGCGAATGGACGACCAGCTTCGCCGTTTCCGAGACGCTCCTTACGAAGCGCTGACCCCTATAAGAAAGTCGTTTACGTCAGTGAATTTCCCTAATTTTCAGTCCTCGTCGTAGTCAGCAGGAATCCTAATTCGTCTCTGCTCCGCTGAAATCTCATCACGCGGCATTCACTCTTGAGGTCGCCAGTGGTCATAAAGGTTTGGTTCACGGTATATCACGGCGTGTGTCTGTCCTTCGTAGCACCCAGTGACCAGAGAGAACGTTAAATAACTCTTTTCTACTGTCGTGGATATAACGAAACGTTGAGAAGTATGGTCGAAGGCCTGCGTCCTTCCGGTGGATCCTGCATAGGAATTCCTCAATTCTATCGCTAACGGCAGAGACGGCGTGGAACTGCCGCATTGGCGGTGGGCGCACGTGACGCGGCTGTCGCTGTTTCTGCGCTGTCAATAGCGGGCGTGATGGATGAGGCCGCGCCCTCCCTACACATCCGTCACGCCGCCCCCACTCCCCGGACACCTGCTGACGCACTTCCGGTTCCCCTGACGGCCCTTTTTGTTCTTCCGGGAGTAGTGTTCCCAGCATCACTGTTATGGATCTCAGATAATCACCACTTCCCGCGTTATAATTACTATAATTTCGTAATGGTCCGTATACCAGACAAACCTCACCACCAGAAAATAAATGCTGAATGTTCGGAAGTGTTTGGAAATCACAAGCATTGCGCACTGAGTTCCTCATTGACTTTCCCTCTGATCAGCTCGCTGTTACGAGTGTAACTATTTTTGTATAGCAGTCCACCATTTCTCTATACGTCCTCATCTACGTGGAAAAACATTAAATGTTGTAATTCACGATGAAGCTAAATATTACATTCACATATATTACCACCTAATGTGAATGAACATTGTGGACTCTTTTTATTAATATGATTAAGAGACCCATTATGTTTACCGATACCAGAAATTTCTAATTTGAAAGTATTTTTAAAATTCTCCAGCGTCTTATTAGCTCTATTACCCTAGTAGTATCAAACATAGACGTTAAACTGAAAAATAATTTCCAATTCGATTTACAGTTTATTACTCCATCCACACTTATAATGTTACAACACCAACGCATTGAATCCATTGTAACCGTGGTCCAGTGCATAGAAAGTACACAGAAAAACGTCATTTACAGGAAACGGCGCTGTTCGAGAGTGCAACGCAAGAGAAATAGCTTGAAAGTGGTTCAATCATTCCTCTGCCATGCTCGTGATTGTGTATTGCCAAGTAAACTTGTAGACATAGATGATATGACAATTACAGAAATAAGTGTTCAAAACAAACAAGACATAGCAGAAACAATTCGTAAGGCACTAGAAGTATTGTGTTGTTGTGTGCCAGTACAAATTTGTAAATTCTGACAAAAATATACATGGTGGCCAAAAACAATCTGAAAATCTGTTGAGGGTCTTGTAGGGTGGGTTCTGCTGAGAAATTATTGTTGTTGTTGTTGTGGTCTTCAGTCAATCCTGAGACTGGTTTGATGCAGCTCTCCATGCTACTCTATCCTGTGCAAGCTGCTTCATCTCCCAGTACTTACTGCATCCTACATCCTTCTGTATTTGCTTGGGGTATTCATCTCTTGGTCTCCCTCTACGATTTTCCCCCTACACGTTGTCCTCCAATACTAAATTGATGATCCATTGATGCCTCAAAACATGTCCTACCAACCGATCCCCTCTTCTAGTCAAGTTGCGCCACAAACTCCTCTCCAATTCTATTCAATACCTCCTCTTTATTTATGTGATCTACCCATCTAATCTTCAGCATTCTTCTGTAGCACCACACTTCGAAACCTTCTATTCTCTTCTTGTCCAAACTATTTATTGTCCATGTTTCATTTCCATACATGGCTACACTCCATACAAATATTCTCACAAACGACTT
The DNA here is from genome assembly GCF_021461385.2 of Schistocerca piceifrons. Classification (NCBI taxonomy): domain Eukaryota; kingdom Metazoa; phylum Arthropoda; class Insecta; order Orthoptera; family Acrididae; genus Schistocerca; species Schistocerca piceifrons. Next base: position 602,459,083 of record NC_060139.1, on the reverse strand, counting down.
CCTGACACTTAAATCTATACTCGATGTTAACAGCCTTCTCTTCTTCAGGAAAACTTTCTTTGCCACAGCCAGTTTACGTTTGATATAGTCTCTAATTCGACCATCATCAGTTATTTTACTCCCCAAATAGCAAAACTCCTTTACTACTTTAAGTGTCTCACTCTCTAATCTAATTCCCTCAGCATTACCCGAGTTAACTCGACTACAATCCATTATCCACGTTTTGCTTTTGTTGATGTTCTTCTTATATCCTCCTTTCAAGTCACTGTCCATTCCGTTCAAATGCTCTTCCATGTCCTTTGTTGTCTCTGAGAGAATTACAATGTCATCGGAGAACCTTAAAGTTTTTATTTCTTCTCCATGGATTTTAATATCTACTCCGAATTTTATTTAGTTTCCTTTATTGTTTGCTCAATATACAGATTGATTAACATCGAGGAGAGACTACAGCCCTGTCTCACTCCCTTCCAAACCACTGCTTCCGTTTCATGTCCCTCGACTCTTATAACTGCCATCTGGTATCTGTACAAATTGTAAATAGCCTTTCGCTCCCTGTAATTTACCCCTGCCACCTTCAGAATTTGAAAGAGAGTATTCCAGTCAACACTGTCAAAAGCTTTCTCTAACTCTGCAAATGCTAGAAACGTAGATTTACCTTTACGTAATCTAGCTTCTAAGATAAGTCGTAGGGTCAGTATTGCCTCGCGTGTTCCAATATTTCTACGGAATCCAAACTGATCTTCCCCGAGGTCGGCTTCTACCAGTTTTTCCTTTCGTCTGTAAAGAATTCGCGTTAGGATTTTGCAGCCATGGCTTATTAAACTGATAGTTCGGTAATGTTCACATCTGTCAACACCCGCTTTCTTTGGGATTGGAATTATTATATTATTCTTGAAGTCTGAGAGTATTTCGCCTGTCTCATACATTTTGCTCACCAGATGGTAGAGTTTTGTCAGGACTGGCTCTCCCAAGGCTGTCAGTAGTTCTAATGGAGTGTTGTCTAACTCCGGGGCCTTGTTTCGACTTAGTGCTTTCAGTACTTTGTCAAACTCTTCACACAGTATTATATCTCCCATTTCGTCTTCATCTTCATCTACGTCCTCATCCATTTGCATAATGTTGCCCTCAAGTACCTCGCCCTTGTATAGAAAGTCCATACGTTTAGCTCTCTCCGATTTAGTTAGCACTGAAGTTAGCCAGTCTGGTCAATGCACGCAAATTCAAGCAGCCTGCCAGACACGGTGTTGCCAAGCGTCTTCTTCGTTTGGCTGTCTGAAACCAAATAAAAAGAAAAGTAAAACGGAGACGAGAAAACATTTGACGGTAGTGAGTGTCCAGTGTCCAAATTTTGTATAGTTCTCTTATTCGGTTTGGGGAGAGCAAATGAACAACTCGTTTGACAACACCATCTTTGCAGCCCGTGTAATTTTGCATGCGCAACGAGATCAATGGCTTACTTAAATGCTAATGAAATTGGAAACTGTGCAATGTACCGATTTTTTTTCTTAACAATTATTTCTCAGCACAACCTACCATGTAGCAACCTTAGAATATTTCCAGACTGCTGCTGACTACCCTGTATACAAGAAATTTAAATGTGAAAGTGACTATGAAAGCTTTCAGTAACTTTTCATGTGTAAAAACTTGTGTCTCTGTGTAGACAATGCAACGCACCTACCGGTAAAAGGGTACCGGTACCGTAGCCGCGACATCAGTTTAGAAAATCCCAATCATAGATGCCTTTGATTTAACATGTTTTTATCTAAAATATGATAAATTCACGTACACTTACAAACTCCAACACTGCTTATGGCGTGTGGTAGAACTGCGACGTGAGTATTGAAATAAAGGATGACATCTCAGCAGCAAAAGAATTTGCAGCATGGCGACGGCATACGTTAAAATTATAGAATAGACTTTGAAATCCCTGTAAAGCAAAGTAAAAAATGCAAAACGCAAAAAATGCAAATCACTGAACTGATCTCGCGCAGTTGTAGCTAACTGTTGCAGTTTTGATTTTCACTGTGATTTCCATTTGGCGACCTATCGTTCCTTACTTCCCGAACAGCCCTTATATAAGAGTTCCCACAGAGACATGCTTAAAAAAGTGTACACTCACGGAAAACGACATAATGACCCAATGGAAAAGCTTGTTTTAGAAATTTAAGCGGAATATTGTTCCGTAGCGTGGCCACTGAGGCGACGGCGGTTATCTCATTGACCTCTAGAAAGTGAGATTGGCTAGATTTTTTTATCTTTCTGCAGCACAGCCATCACATATGGTCAGAAACGCGCTTAGCAGGAAGTAGATTACAACAGAACCAGACGCAGGTGAACGGATGGCTCACAAAACACAACATAGCCGTCATGCATTGCGTGGTGAGGCAGCCAGGCGACATGTGGAAATACTTCACACATCTGCACCACATCAGAAGATGGTTGAAGCCTTTCAACACCAGCAACCTTGGAAGTGTTTAGTATAAATGCCGAGATAAGGAAGAAATGATCCCATGTTAGCATCGCAGCACTACCACCACAGGGATGTGACATTGGGGGCGTCATCCAGTATGCTGTAAGGGGACTGCAGTTTGATTCGGCATGAGGGAAGACAGCCTTGACACTTAGGATGCAGACCGCCACGCGGGCAGCACAGCCCCGGCGCATATTCCACTGGCCACAGCACTTCTACATTGTGTCATTGTCGGTGCACCATGCTTTGCACCAGCTGGGGAGTGTTGGAGACGTCAGCTGTGTCTCGGCTGACGTTGCCTTAGCTGCCGAGTGCCTGGGCCGTCGCTGACAGAAGCAGCGGGATTAGACCACTGTTTGGCCATGCTGCACTCCGTCAGTATTGCTGGACGTTATGCACATGCGTGCGGGAGGCAACTGTATCCCTCAACCACACTGCTAATATTTCTAAACGAATCACACCGGAAAACCGTTATGAACGAATCTGAAAAGCACAAAACAATCCTACTCTGGCCTTCTTCACTGGTGTACAATATTGAGGTCGTCTTTTCAGAGATACATCTGAACCTGTCGACTATGGTGAAATGAGTCAAAAAAATTAAATTGTTGAGTATTTTAGTCACAGGAAGACAGCCTGACAGCCGTGATTTTTTAAGGTTAATGTTGTTACAAGTAAAGAGTCATTAGATTTGTCGAACTTCAGCGGCTATGAGAGTCATGATTGGCTAGTACCTTTTAGAGGTATATAGCGTTAAGTTAGATCGTTCAGCACTGTATACAAAATTGGTATTTGTGGTGCGTTTCATATGTAAACTCTCTTGGGTATATGGTAAGGCTGCGTCAAGAATGATTAAACTTAAGAACTTGGTCAGTATACGTATTTTGTGTGTCTTGCCATTATTGGTGTTTCAAGGAGGACGAAGAGGAGGAGGAGGAGACTAGTATTTAGCGTTCCGTCGACAACGCGTATATAACAAACGGGGCACAAGCTCGGACTAGCGAAGGAAGGGGAAGAAAATAGGCCGTGCCCTTTCAAAGGAAACATCCCGGTATCTGCCTAAAGAGATATAGGGAAAATCACGGAAAACATAAATCAGCACGATAGGACGCCTTCTGGCTCGCTATTTTTGGTGTTTCAAAATGAGTGTTACGGAGAGCAAAGCTTCTGCACCGTCAGAGATGAAAGATCAGAACTATAGACAGTTCGCATTATCGTATGGGTTAGCATAGTTGACAGCAGTTAATAAGCAATTATGTGGTCTAGTCTTGTCGCAATCAGCAAAGTGAGATAAAGATTTGTCAGCCGCAGGTTTAGTTGCTCCCTTCTCTGGTAAATCAGCTGAGGACGTACAAGATTTTGTGAAGAACTAAGAATTTGGCAGAGGTGGAAGGGTGACACGGAACACTTAAGGGTATCAATGCTGACATTAATAGGAGAAGCAAAACTTTATGTGGGGTGTACAGAGGCTCCCATGGAAGGTAGAACGTTTGAGTGAAGAGGTATACAAAGCAGAACAGTGTCAGATATTTTAGGGATCACTTGAGCGTGGTAGTAAATAAGTATGGGGAATAGGTGTAAGAAATGGGACAGAATGCTGTGGTCAGTGATGTCTTTTTACCAGAGGCTGAGCAGGGACTACCTGACACAGTTATAAGAGGACTACTTTCAGAAATGTCCAAAAAAGTACGGAAAGGGCGTCGAACTGATTTGGGCACATTTGTCAGATTATCAACAGAATGTGAAGAAACTGACGGTGCTGGTCGGACAGGTGGTGGTTCCAACCAATATAAGGTCTTATAGGTGTGAACAAATTGTGCATGTGAAGAGGCTATGACATCAGCCCCAGGAAATAGGAGTAGAGGTGGCGGTCACAGTAGTTTCAGAGGTAGGGAACTGGACAGTAAAACGCCAAAGGGAACCCAAGATCTACCTATGTTCATTCCTAGTAAGATTAGATGCTACAGTGTCGTATGTAGGTGTGGACTGTATGGTCAGAGGAATATCGATAACGAGGAATTGTAGGACACAGTTGAACACAGGGGCACATGTTTCGGTTGCCAGTGGGGATCTGGTGAAACGTAAGCAATGGAAGTCACGACAGTATAGACTACTTGGAGAAGAGAATGAAGATTTCTCGCCATTGGCATCAGTGGACATAGATTTTTGCCTGGTTGTGGTTCAGTTCAAACAATTTGTAGGGACTGTGCCACACGTGAGTGAGCGCTGTTATATGATTCTGGGGATGATCTTTTTGTATCAGCATTGTGCCAGAACTGTTCTTCGGGGTTATATGGTGGAGCTGGATGGGAAAATGTTTCATATGAGTGAAACCGCTGCCAGTGTAGCGGTAACAAACATTTAAACCGCTAACAATCACACTAAGACTCGCTTCACACAGTTGTCTACCAATGGTTACCGAAAATTCGCTCTAGGTTGATGTTGAGTCTTTTGTTAGGTGGGACCGTTGCAAGAAAATGAAGTATTGGAACAGGCAGATCGCTTGTGAACAGAAGTGTTGAATATATGGGAGATATAGGACGAGAAGCTCGTATCTATATCTGTGAATAATTTCAGCGGCGAGGATTTACTGTCAATGCAGATGTTGTTGGTCGCTAATGTGGATATCCTGGAGAAGGAAGAGCGGGACACCTGGTGCGTTGCCGGAAAAATTCGGTGAACGCCGCCGAAACTGCATTACGAGGGAAGGAAAAACAACTCAACGGAAGGGAGAGGGAACTGATGAAAGAATTACGTTTAAAATTAGGGATCTGTGTTTTCCAAAAGAGCTGCTGCCAGATATGCACTTTAAGCAGCACCAGATACTATTAGGAAGTGAATCGCCTACAGATCGCACAGACTTTTGCAGCTGATTCTTGCAGAATTTATCAATCAGCAGCTCAAGGATGGCGTTATTGAGGAGGGTAATACACAATGTGCGAGAAGTCAGCGTATTGTTCACGGAAGTATAGGTTTTGTAGCTATTATCGACATCTGAATGCTAAGATCATAACGAATTTCTAGTGTTTGTCTATCATTACAAAAACGTATACTGTTTGGGTCAGTATAAGTATTTTGTAACGGTGGAGAGGATACCAACATGTAGATGTCAATCCAGAAGGCAGACCAAAAACAACATTTTCTTCACTGCGGAGTTATCATCAATACAGGGGGATATCTTTAGGATTAATGAACTTACCTAGGAAGTTACAGAGAATGCTAGGCGGAGTTCTCAGGTTTGAAACCATGTCAGTGGATGGTGTATCTCCATAATATAATTGTCTGTACGAGTGATATGCAACGTATTCCTGAGATTGAGGTCAGCGAAATTAACGCTAAGTACAGAAAAATGTAATTTGGTGTCTGAACAGTTGACGTAACTTGGACGCATAAGTAGTAAGGATGGGGCTAAGATAGATCACAGAGATCGATCAAAGCTAGACGTGAATTTTCTATGCCTGAGTCATTGAAGAATATACAATCATTCTTTGGAGTCTCAAATTGCTACCAATGGGTCGTAAAGGGATTTGTAGATATTGCCGGACATTTGACACAATAACTGAAGATAGATTCAAAATTAATGAAAACAGAGGATCTTCAACGCGCTCTTAAAAACTGAGAGAAGATTTGACTTCATGTCCGATCTTAGTGTCTCCAGATTTCAGTGAGCAATTCATTGTGTCATGCAATGTGTAAAACCATACACTTGGTCGTATGTTGTCTCAAGAAATAGAGAGCATAGAGCATCCAGTAGGCTATGCATCAAGTCAACTGAACTTAACAGAGAGGGATTCTTCCAATATGAAAATAGAGATGTTGAACATTATCAATGGAATCACCTACCTCAAGAGTTTATAAGAAAGGGGTTATGCAATGCTGAAATTGTTGCTGGGTTTGAAGGACCCATCGAGTAGGTTGACAAATGGGTGGTACAATTGAGTGAGTTTCATTCTGAGGTTGTACATAAACCTGGAAAGAAACATGGGAACGCAGATGGCGTAATTACGAAAGTTGCAGTGTTGCAGATAGGTGGTAATGAACTTAAATTAGTACGTGCACCAGACCCACAGGCGGAGACATGTTCGGTTTGTGTCCTAATTCTGATGAACAATGGGCCAAAATGCATACGAAATCATAAAAATTATGGTTTAGCAGAATATCGACAATGTAGATGACCAACACCTTAAGTATAAGCACCTAAAGACGGAGAAGAATGCGACATGTAACGACTCTGTGCTGAGAGAGTTTCAGAAGATTAGTGCCAACATTTTGCACAAATGCGGAGGTTGCTTCATTACAAAAATGCAGGCTATAATGCAGGCCTGACTTAACTAATACATAATTTGATGGATATATCGTTCATGACGAGTTGCTCGCAAATTGGACAGTTGGTGGAATACACATTTTATACAGTTCAGTGCCGCTGGAATTTATGATCACGAGAGTATATAAATCCAAAACTTTTTAGACGGTTATAGAAGAACGAATGCTAAATCTAATGGGTTAGTTGTGATACAGCTACATCTACATCTGCATCTATACTCAGCTAGCCACTTGATAGTGCATGGTAGGGCCTACAGCCGATTTCACTCCCTGTTCCATTTGTTTGGGAAGAATCATTGTTGTTAAACCCCTGTATTGGTTAAAATTTTTTAATTTTCTCGTTTCGGTCGTTTCATGAGACGTGCGTGGGTGAAAACAAAATGTTGTCCCAAAGAACCATAGGAATCGGTACAGTCCCACTATCCGGGAATTCTGGCGAACTTTGACCTGACACAGCTACAGGTGGCTGTCCAGCACTCTTTTCTATGTAAACATCATTGTGTCGGTTTATTCTTTGACATCAGTAATGAGTATGACACCTCTTGGAGACACAGGGTAACATCACCAATGGGGTTTTCGTGGGCATGTCCTCATCTTCATACAGTCCTTCGTATCTAAGTACTTTTCTGATTCCGAACTGGTGCCATGCTGTCAGAACATTTTCAGCGGGAGAGCAGAGGTTTTTAGGTCATTTTATAAGTATTAACCTCTTTGCCGTGGCCACTAGCAGTATCACCCACAGTATTCAGTCCTGTACGATGCTCCATATTTGTGGAGTATTTTGCAGTTTTCTGTTCCTCCTATAGAAACGCAACAGCGAGTCGTCTGTTGCAACTTGCAGTGCAGAGGTTACAGGAGTAGGCTGCAAAGACGTGTTTCAGTTTCCTGCAAATAAGTGTGTGGGTGTTTATTTCAGTCGTTGTCATTGTATTTTTAATTTAGTAACTTGAAGGTAAGGGACGCCATTCTATATATGTTTAAAGAGTCAGTGAGGTTTCTAGGCCTGACGTTTGACTCCATACTGTCTTGGTTACCACACTGAGGGACCTGAAAACCGAACACAGGAGGCAGTGAACATCTTAAAGTTCATTAGCCACAGATCTTGGCTAGCAGACAGGGAGCTTCTGCTCCAGTTTTATAGGGCTTTCTTACAATCACGGCTAGAATATGTGTCCACAGCATACTGGATCAGCGAAGACCTTTTCTCGGAAGATTATCGACATTATCGGCCCTGAGGGGTTTAGGCTGGTCACCGCTGCCTACAGAACTAGCCCATTACTCAGTTTCTGTGATGAGGCTGAAGAACCGCCACTCACCATCCGACGGCAGCTCCTCATGATGCGTCAAGTATGTAAGTTCCTCGCTGCTCCGAATTCACTGTCATCCGATACTGGTGCTCGTTCATCTCTGAAACGCGTTTTCTGTAATAATGTAATCATATGCTAGTAACAAGGCCGTCTGGGATCCGCAGACATCGTATAAACCAACAGGAGTAGCGGGGGTGGGTGGGGGGTGGGGGGGGGGGGGGAGGAGCAGACAAACAGACAAGTGGAACGCTAAATCCAAGTATTTTACCGCCTGCTGAACTGGTGATTTGGGAGATCCAGAGTAATTCAGGATTGAATACAGAACAGAAAAGGCTACGCTCCATCATTTGTTTCGATTACATTATCGTATGATATTTTAACTGAATACCTTAACACTGTAGTTTTGTATACCAGTGGGTCCAAACAGGGGAATTCTGTTGGGTGCCCTGCTGTTTTAACTGATTGTAAGATGTGTTTCATGTGCTAAATTCCGTGTCTAACTCTCAGAATGCCCTCCACTCTCTACAATGTCTGTGCCAAGCAGCTAACATATCCAATACAACACTCTAACCACAACGGCTGGGAAAGGAGGTGTTTTACTGCCGGGTGCCAGGGCGCTTGGGTATTAAGGGGAACGAAAGGGCAGATTTAGCAGCCCAGGAGGCGTGTCATGCTTCTCGCATACTCATCCCCCTTCATGCTATCACCTCGGTGCTGGTGAACAGGGTCACTCGTCGAAGGGAATAAGAATAGCTACAAGTGACAGGCCATGAGGTGCGTCCAGTGAAGCCCACGAGTCAGCCTTGAAGTGCCTCCTTTCAGCTATCCAGGCGGGATAAGATCCTCCTTACTCGTCTTTACAAAGGCCACGGCTCTATGACGGATGGTTTCTTAGTCCGGCGAGAGAACATTCCAATTTGTGGAGCCTGTCCAAACGGCAACAAGTCATTTGTGGAAGGATATGCCCCTATTTTAAATGACAAGCAAATGAATTTTTTACGGCTTTTAAGGTTTTGTTGATTGTCAGACTTGTACACTAAGCTTTTTGGTCGACGTTCTCAATGTGTTTGAATGTGTCTGGTCCACCCGTGTATTTCGTAAGTGATCAGCCAGCCACATATTTCTGTGAATGTGTTTTAGTTTTCCCCTTGACTTACTTGAATTTTATTAGCGGTTTTAGAGGATAAGAACAATTTCCACTCAATCTTCCATGATGCGAGTCAATGAGAATGTGCAGCTGATCATTGGTGAAAATGGGAGAATATGAGTGCAATTTTATCTCAGTTCCTTTCTTCTCTCCTTTATCGTACTTTATACATTTTAACCAAATTTAGTTTCTCCCAGTTTCGTATGGACACTCATAACTTCGTCTTTCAGTGCCACAAACACAAACACACACTTATTGTTACACGCAGTAGAAATATATGAACATAATGTGCCTTCTACGTCCTCTTCAACACTTTTTACAGCATCTTCTATTGCAAGTAGTAGTTTCTTATAATTTGAGTAGAAATTCGAAACAACTCCATTAGACAACAAAAAATTTTACTGCTGAACCTGTGTGAATTAATTTGAAACTGTTGTGAATAGGATTTTTTGAGCAAACTGTGTAGAATATGGATAATTTATCTTTAATGTAGTAATAGACCCGCTTCTTATACTCGATTGCAAATCCGTATCCACAGTCATCTGCCATTAAGCAAAAAGGTTTGGAATAATCGGGCTGAGGAAGTATTTGGCTGTCACATTAGGCGTTCTTTAATTCCTCAAATGCAATTTGACATTCATCTGTCCATTTGTATGGTACATCTTTTTTCAATAGATTTCTTAAACACTGTGCATTAAATAAATGCCCTGTACAAAACGCCTGTAAAATCCAAATAATCCGAACATCCCTCTCATATTCTCTTTACTATCCGGATCTTTGTATTCCTGAATTGCGTTTAATTTTTTCGGATCTGCCAATATCCCTTCCCCACTAATATTGTGACCTAAAATTTTTAACAGTTTTTCCATTTTAATTTTAACCCCTCTGTTTCAACAATGTCCAAAACTTTAATTAACAAAATATAATGTTTTCCCATGTGGTAGTCGAAATTAAAACCCCATCTACATACACTGTTATTTTCTTAAGTAGTTCATCCCCTAACACTTGTGACATAGCTCTGACAAATGCACACACACTTATTTTTAATCTAGAGGGTACCACCTTATGCTGATAACATCTGACTTCAAATAAAAAAGCGGTATATTTTCTAGATTCAATGTCCAATGACAGATTCCAATAACCACACATCACGTCCATGGATGCAAAATAATTAGATCCCTTAAATTTTGGCAGTAGCTCATCGATGTTTTCTGGCCGATCACTTTCTGGTAAAATTACTTTATATAAAGCCTAGAGTCCAGCACTAATCTTACGGCTCCATATTTTTGGAGTTACTACAATCACCGGGTTGTTATATACGCCCACAGCCTTTTGAACAATTCCTCATTTAATCAAACTCTGTATGAGATCTCTAACAGCTTCTCTATGTCGTTCAGCGATGGGTATTGGTTTCTTGAAAAAAAAAATAAAAAAAGGAGTGTCATCTTTTGTATTTAAGCAGCATTTATATCCTTGACTAAGCCAGGTTGAGCAGAGAAAATATTTTTGTGATCTAGTAACATTTCTTTAAATTTGTCCCTTTGACGCTCCTCTAAGTATGGCACCTCTTTTACTTTTTGTTCTATTTTTCCTTGTACTACCTTCATTTCCTCAGCGCACATCCGCACATCCTACCCACACTCATTGCAGCCCTCTAAATCCTCCACCCTTCTACAGTACCTAATTGGTATACTGGCTACTACATCCAAGGAAAAACTATTTTTTCGAAAAAATGGTACAACCACATCGTTCCCATTTATTTCAAAAATTACTACATTTTTCTTAAAATTTAATCTCCGTTTGTACTGGTTAAAGAAATCTACGTCAATTAGTATTTTTATTCTTAGATAAATGATTATAAGGAAGTTATGCAATACTTACATTTCATGTATTCTTACTGGCAACAGAACTTCGTGCTTAACAGGTTTTTTTAACTTTTCCTGTAGCTTCATTTGTATCTGGCATTGATTCTAACCAACATTTGCTCGTAGTACATAAATTGCTGCTACTGTCTGCTAAACACTGTACTTCTTCACTACACGATCGCAGCCTCATTGCCGGCCGTTGTGGCCAAGTGGTTCTAGGCGCTTCAGTCTGGAACCGCGCGACTGCTACGGTCGCGGGTTCGAATCCTGCCTCGGGCATGGATGTATATGATGTCCTTAGATTAGTTAGGTTTAAGTAGCTCTTAGTCGATGGGACTGACGACCACAGATGGTGCTCAGAGCCATTCGAACCATTTTGCAGCCCCATTATTGAGTGTCTCAACACCTTCCTTTCATTACCAATTTCAGAATCCTCTTCCAACAAATCGTTCACAATCTCCATTGTATCGAAACCTTCCCCGTTTCCAGAAATTACACAGAGTTTTGCAGAATTGCCCTCATCACTTTTTTCCACCATATTAACTATTCTGTCCATTGACGATAGCTCAAAAATATTTCCGACGTTTCGCCATTCTCCCTTTCTCTCTTCATTTCTTCCGCAATTAGTTGGGTGACCCCCATTTTGGTCACCATCTTCTTGTCTCTCCCTTATAGCCTCACAAATGTCGTCATCTATAGACGTCAGGGTTTCTTCTACTCAGATAACACTAATCACTAATCCGCAGAACATGACTCGACTTCAACATGGTAGCTGAAGACTTTCTGGTAGTCAGGTTCTGTCACATTTTCCGGTAATACATCACCCATTTCGTCTGAAGTACAGCGCTTGTCTTGTTCATGTCTGTCCAAAAACTCCCCTAAACCTCCGTTAAATGTACAGATTTTTATATAGCTCGTTTCGTCTGTTGTTACTACCGTCTACTGCTCCTCACCTATAATCCCCGCCTATTTAGTGCTAACACGTAGAGAGGGCTTTGCTGCCGGGTTCAAATTACTACTTTCCGTCTTGTAAACTCTAGCACTTTCACAGACGGCGTTTAGTTCAACGTATTATGTGACTGTGTACTATTTCTTACGTCTACCCCCAATTGCTGTCGCCTTGGCGCAACATCATCCTCTCACACCGGAGATTACGATCGATAATTGTGCACCTGCTTCACATTATTTCGCCTATCATTTGCTGGATAGCGCCATGTTCTGGCTTCTCTGTTCCTGCTGTTTCCAAGGTAGACGCGAATTCTGTTTACGTTTATATTCTGCCGCGATTCTGCATTATTTGGTGGTCTGACATTACCATTTGATGCTCCTCCTCATTCAACAGCTTCTCAACGCTCTCCAAATAACTAATGAATTTATGAACGTCGTCCCTCGGAGCTGCAATAACTTTGTTTTGCCAGTTCATGCACAGTTTACCTTCCAGGCCATAAATATTTGTTCTGGCTCGACTTCATTGTTTAAATACGACACGTTTGTCATCCACTCCAACGCAAACTTTCTTACGCTTTCCTTCCTGGGATTAAACTTTTCCCCAGCCCAGAAGATATTTAGCAACTCCATTTGTATTTGATGGCCCCAATATTCTTTAAAAACGTCATTTAAATTTAACTACAGTATCGTACTGTTCAATAGCGATGATCTTCCTAATTCAAGCCTCTCTCAAGAATTTAGACGCAATAAACGCTTTTTATTGCCTGTCTGACCACAAATTAGGTAGAACACCTTCAAAGCCATTCCAAAACTCTTTTGGATGTATATTTCCTGTTGGATCAAAACATAAAAACTGCCTGTTATTGACATATGATATTTCAGACGATTCGGCTACAAAACTACACCCACTACTATTAGTTCCATATCTCAGGTTAGTTTCATCTTGGCGTAATCTCCTGCTATGCTCATCCAACTTATTTTCAACCTCTTCTACCTGGTTAGTCAGCGGAAGAACATTATCTTCAGGCACACCAACTCGGTCAGACACCCTTTTTACTTTAATCATACATTTGGCATATTCAGGACTGATTTTACTGTCTAACAATTTGTGATCATTTACCCATTCAGACGCCACCGCCGCTATTTTGACCTCTGCTTTCTGCACATTTTCTCTTATCAAATCTACCCTTCGTTTGTTTCCAACAGCAACATTTTCCGAGGCATCTGTCAATTGACATTTTACAGTTTTAATGGATTATTGGCAGTTATTCTCAACTGGAGAATTTTTGCCATCCACTTTACTTTCTAACCACTTCAAATCATTTTTTTCACGTTTGCTTTTCAATGTTTTCATTACAAGCACTAGTTTGCTTCTGGAGTTTTTCATCGAGTTTACTGATTTTCAGATTAAAATCACTAGTTTTCTTTTCATGACCACTTGTTTCAGCCAAATTAGATGTTGTTTGTTTCCGTCTTTTATACAATCTTTTAATGCTGCAAAAATGTCTTGCGTACTTCCAGGTTCTGTTTTCTGCGTTACAGTTTCCTATGAGCCTTTTTCCAGCGGTATTATAGCAAATTTGGTACCCACATTCGACTCACTTGATTCAGTAACACTACGAATATTGTCATCACCCAATTGGTTGTTACCGATTTCACGCTTAATGTCACTTTCAGGATCAACATTATCTCCACTGGTTACATTAACTGACATACTTGAAGCATATTCTACTCCATTATTTATTATTTATTATTTATTATTTATTTATTATTTATTTATTTAACCTGATCAGATTAGGGCCATCAGGCCCTCTCTTACATCGGACCAGTGTTCCACACATGCAGCATTTAACACATCAGAGTAACATCATGAACATAGTTTAAATGAGAAAATTAGCTTACTCTAGTGACAATATGAATAAAGACTAGTGACTGAGACCTAATAAAGTAAATGAGGAAGTATTTTTACAACAGTTGCTATACATACAGACTATGATAAAAGCAATAATAATAACAGTAAAACAAAGAAATCAAATAATAATGATTAACATGACTAAAACCTAATAAAGTAAATGCTGGCAGTATTTTTACATCAGGTGCTATACATACAGATTATGGTGAAAGCAATAATAATAACAGTAAAAAAAATCAAATAATAATGACAACATGAGAAAGATTCCCAATAGTAATGAAGGTTTGTGCAGATGTACATTAATATTTTGGTGTGTAAAGTAGATGTTTACTAGTATAGCGAGTTTTGGGTAAGGGAGGTTTAAGGAGGGGGAGAGAGAGAAGTAATGAGGTGAAGTGCACTCATGTACAGCGGAAGCATTACTGTTGCTTAAGTAGATACGTCATTAACTGTTTTTTGAAGCCGGTCATGTTTTTAAGTTCTCTAACATAACGAGGGAGGTTATTCCAGAGTCGGGTTCCCGCTACTGTAAAGGACTTGGAGAAGGTGACTGAGCGATGCAGTGGAACGGAGAGGATTTTATTATGATGGGAACGTGTGTTTCTGTCATGCTGTTCCGTATATAACAACGAAATGTCGTCAGAAACCTCCTCTGTTTCTTTAACACCTACTTCTGCTCTCTGTTCATGGATGCTGGTTTGTGATGCCCTTCACTGAATGAGAGTCCTTCCACTTTTATAGTGTTTACAAAATCTCTATTACTTTCCATATTACTCGTTCTTTCAGCACACACACACACAGCAAATGTAACAAATTAAACTAAAATATGACCACAATGAATAGCTCTGTATACAGTTCATCTGAAAAGAAATGGACATTTCTAAAAAGGGCGATCACAGAAACGGGAAAATAAAACTTACATACAACGCAGGTAACTGCTAGAAAAACATCGAAAACAGAAGAAATGCTTCAACTGATAGACAAGAGAGGAAAGTGCAAAAATGTTTAGGTAAATTTAGTAACACAGAATTACAAGTCACTAAGGAATGAAACAAATGGGAAGTGAAGGGGAACAATGGCCAATTGGCTGCATGAAAAATGTGAAGAAATCGAAAAAGAAATGATTGTCGAAAGGGCTGACTCAGCATCTATTAATAATGTTAACCATAATTCAAGGACCTGAACCAATACATCTGGTCGGTTAGCAGACGTTGACATAAGACGATCAAATAGAACGAAGCCCATGCTGGCAGTTACGGTCGCCTCTTCATTCTCATAAGATTAGTTGATCTAAAACACACACACACACACACACACACACACACACATATATAGCTATATTTAAAACCACGTAGCCACAAGGTAACAACAACAGAAAGGAACTATAAATTGAATGGAAAGATGTCTAATAAAGCCCTTTCAGTTTTTTACCTGTGAGCCAGTAACAGTTGTGGTACTTTGACATATGAGTTTTTAAAAGAGGACGAAATATTTCAAATGTTAGCTTTTTTGTTTTATCGAGTGTAATTTTCACGGAAGCACACAATTTAAGATAATTTCTGGGTTATAAATAAATATAGAATAAAACTCTGATGAAAGCAACCAACATTAAAATCTAAATTTTGTTTGCCTTTTACAAGTAGACTGAAAATGACATGGTCGTCTAATGACAACCAGAAATGCTGGTATTCAAAGAACAAGAATGTTTGGAAATCACAACAAGTACTTTGAGGACAAGTAACTAAAAGTGCTCACCCATTCCTTTCTACTAAAATTATTGGCTTTATAGTAAACTGCAAAAAGGTGGGAATTTAAGGAGATGGGACTGGATAAACTGACTAAACCTGAGGTTGTACAAAGTTTCAGGAAGAGGATAAGCGACAATTGACAGGAATGGGGGAAAGAAATACAGTAGAAGAAGAATGGGTAGTTCTGAGGGATGAAGTAGTGAAGGCAGCAGAGGATCAAGGAGGTAAAAAGACGAGGGCTAGTAGAAATCCTTGAGTAACAGAAGAAATATTGAATTTAATTGATGAAAGGAGAAAATATAAAAATGCAATAAATGAAGCAGGCAAAAAGGAATACAAACCTCTCAAAAATAAGATCGACAGGAAGTGCAAAATGGCTAAGCAGGGATGGCTAGAGGACAAATGTAAGGATGTAGAGGCTTACCTTACGAGGAGTAAAATAGATACTGCCTACAGGAAAATTAAAAAGACCTTTGGAGAAAAGAGAACCGCTTGTTCGAATATCAAGAGCTCAGATTGAAACCCAGTTCTAAACAAAGAAGGGAAAGCGGAAAGGTGGAAGGAGTATATAGAGGTTCTATACAAGGTCGATGTACTTGAGGACAATTTTATGGAAATGGAAGAGGATGTAGATGAAGATGAAATGGGAGATACGATGCTGCGTGAAGAGTTTGACAGAGCACTGAAAGACCTGATTCGAAACAAGGCCTCCGGAGTAGACAACATTCCATTAGAACTACTGACGGCCTTGGGAGAGCCAGTCCTGACAAAACTCTACCATGTGGTGAGCAAGATGTATGAGACAGGCGAAGTACCCTCAGACTTCTAGAAGAATATACTAGTATGAAGGCTTTCACGACCGGATGACATATATTCTGGTATACCTTCCGGGATGTAAGGTCGTGGTCCATGAAACTCTTCAGCTCCTAACGTTTCGTCCAGAGCTGCGCTGGACATCTTCAGAGGGGTGTTTAGTCGGCAAGACTCACCGGAGGAGAAACACCCCTCTGAAGATGTCCAGCGCAGCTCTGGACGAAACGTTAGGAGCTGAAGAGTTTCATGGACCACGACCTTACATCCCGGAAGGTTTACCAAAAGAATATAATAATTCCAATCCCAAAGAAAGCAGGTGTTGACAGATGTGAAAATTACCGAAGGCAAACCTACATTTCTAGCATTTGTAGACTTAGAGAAAGCTTTTGTCAATGTTGACGGGAATACTCTGTTTCAAATGATAGAGGTGGCAGGGGTAAAATACAGGGAGCGAAAGGCTATTTACAATTTGTACAGAAAGCTGATGGCAGTCGAGGGGCATGAAAGGGAAGCAGTGGTTGGGAATGGAGTGAGATAGGGTTGTAGCCTCAACCAGATGTTATTCAATCTGTATATTGAGCAAGCAGTAAAGGAAACATAAGAAAATTTCGGAGTAGGTATTAAAATCCATGGAGAAGAAATAAAAACTTTGAAGTTCGCCGATGACATTGTAATTCTGTCAGAGACAGCAAAGGACTTGGAAGAGCAGTTGAACGGAATGTACAGTGTCTTGAAAGGAAGATATAAGACCTACACCAATAAAAAACAAAACGAGAATAATGGAATGTAGTCGCAGTCGGGTGATGCTGAGGGAATTAGCTAAGGAAATGAGACACTTAAAGTAGTAAAGGAGTTTTATTATTTGGGGAGCAAAATAACTGATGATGGTCGAGGTAGAGAGGATATAAAATGTAGACTGGCAATGGTAAGGAAAGAGTTTCTGAAGGAGAGAAACTTTTTCACATCGAGTATAGATTTAAGTGTCAGGAAGTCATTTCTGAAAGTATTTGTATGGAGTGTAGCCATGTATGGAAGTGAAACATGGACGGTAAATAGTTTGGACAAGTAGAGAATAGACGCTTTCGAAATGTGTTGCTACAGAAGAATGCTGAAGATTAGATGGCTAGATCACGTAACTGATGAGGAGGTATTGAATAGAATCGGGGAGAAGGGGAATTTGTGGCACAACTTCACAAGAAGAAGGGACCGGTTGGTAGGGCATGTTCTGAGGCATCAAGGGATTACAAATTTAACATTGGAGGGCAGCGTGGAGGGGAAAAATCGTAGAGGGAGATCAAGAGATGAATACACTAAACAGATTCAGAAGATTGGAAGTTGCAGTAAGTACTGGGAGATGAAGAAGCTTGCAGAGGATAGAGTAGCATGGAGAGCTGCATGAAACCAGTCTCAGGACTGAAGACCACAACAACACAGTAAACACTGGCAGTTTAGCCTCCACTAAGCAAAGCAGTAGGAATAAGACACTCACAGACTCAGAAAATGAAAACCCATGGCCACGAGGAAAAAGGGAAGACGTAGTTCCTAAAATATGGTAGACATGCTTGCAACAGCCAACCACAACATGACGAATTGGAGCGAACACAGTTATTATGCAAAACAGCAATCAAACATTGAGAGCAGGGAAGAGCACGCATGCATTAAAATCCCAGCGGCAAGCATTTACGCTGCCTCTAGTAGGCCGCCAACTAACCCATTGCTATAATACAGAGAAGCTTCAGTCAGCGTCAGGTATCGATACTAATGTACTCACTGCTAGGACACCAATAAGGGCCGTTCAATAAGTAATAAACACATTGTTTTATGAAGCAGGTTGGTTTTGTTGAGGATTCCAGTGCACCATATTATTCCCGACTATTTAGACTACAAAATCCTGTTTCTCAACATAATCTCCATTTAATTCGGTGGCCACTTTTTGAGAGGGCCCGGATGTCCTCAGGTTAACATTCTACTCGTGAACGTCGGAGCCTACGTCTTGATGCATCAGTAAGCTTCCCATCAGCCATGTCCTGCTTCCCAAGGAGTAAATCTTTCGGTAGGTCAAACAGATGAAATTTGTAAGGTGCGAGATCCGAGCTGTAAGGCGGATGAGGAAGAACGGTCCCATGGAGTCTTGTGAGCTCTTCTCGAGAGTACAGAATTGTGTCAGCCCTTGTGTTGTCATTTAGAAGAGAACGTTCGTTTGTATTTTTGTGGCGACGAACACGGTGAACTCGTTCTTGAGTTTTCTGAGCATTTACATTTCAGAGAGGGAGGACTTCAAAGAGAATAACACGGCCGCGCGTGATTAGCCAAGCGGTCTAATTCGCTACAGTCATGGACTGTGCATCTGGTCCCGGCGGAGGTTCGAGTCCTCCCTCGGGCATGGGTGTGTGTGTTGGTCCTTAGGATAATTTATGTCAAGTAGCGTGTAAGCTTAGGGACTGATGACCTTAGCAGTTGAGTCTCATAAGATTTCACACACATTTGAACATTTTTTCAGAATAACGCGTTCAGATTTCCATTAGACCGTCCATATGACTTCACCGTCTAACGGTATGGCTTTGAACATTTTCTTCAGAGCAGAGGTGGTGTGGTGCCACTCCTTGGATTGACGCTTTGTTACCGGTTCGAAGTGATGACGCCATGCTTCATCGCCTGTAACGATGTTCGACAAGGAATTGTTACGATCAGCCTCGCAACGTGCAAGCAATTCCGCACAGATGGTCTTTCGTTACTGTTAATAGACTTTCGTTAGATGTCGAGGAACCCAGCGGGTACACACCTCTGTGTACCCCACCTGGTGGACGAATGTGTCAGCACTACCACCAGAGAAGTCCCGTTGAGGTGTTTGATTGTGATCCGACGATCATCTCGGGTCCAACGACTCACCGTGCTTTTGTTCACTCCGAAGTCTCCGTAGACATTCTACAGTGCCTGCGAATGTCTACAATGATATGATGTTCCGCCAAAATAAACTCAATGACTGCTCTCTGCTTGGAACTCACCTTCGCTACAGACGCCATTTTGAAAGCTACGTTTAGAGCCGCCACCTATGTGAACTTCATGGAACTAAAGGGCCTGAAACATAAATATTCCACGATGACCCGCTAAAAATTCGGCGTTTTTGGACCGAAACTGGCCGAGAAAAAGATGTGTTGCAATACTTGTTTGACGGCTCAGGTAAATATTGTGTGTGACACTAAAAACTGTCTGCTGTATACTCTCTCCGCTATTCCTTACAGCTGGCATGCTGCCTTTTGATGCAACTGCCGCACTGAAGAGCGATTTTCTGTGCGGGTAGCGCCACTACATACAGTGTACGGGAAGATTTCCCGTAAATTTGTAGTAGCAAAAGACAAAAGTACTGACACATAAAATGGTCAAGACACGAACCAGGCCAGCATATTTCACATTCCCTTGCCAATAAATTAAGTTCCTCGGCAAAAGCCTTTGCGTACACTAAAGCCACACGGCACTGCAAGACACTTCTCGCAGATCAGATGTTGGATCTATCGGCTGCAGGCGGGGTTTACTGCAGCCTCCGGTGGGTCGGTGGGACCGGCCGCTGGTTGGCTGCCGCCGCTGTGACGGATGCAGGGCCCCGACACGGCGCCATCCGTTGCGACGCCGCGACCGCCGCCCCAGCCGCAGCCGGTGGCTGGCCAGGTCAGCGCCACCGGGCATCCCTCAGTCTCTTCGCTTCCCGGACGAATTGGTCGTCCCTGTCTCTGCCGTATCTAAACCATCGATCCTGGGAATCGACAACCACGCCGGCGCGGCTATCGACTGCGCCAGTGACAACTTGCAGTGTCTTCCTTGGCGCAGAGGTCAAGGTGGATGTTAGTTCATACGTAGCTTAAGACTATGTCTGACACTGCACTTCATTCAACACTACCCACCACGTTCAAGGAATGATCCAAGGTGTGGTATTGTTGCAAGAGTGCTGTTTTCAATGCTTTATTGAGCACAGCTTGGAAGAGGACATTTTGTAGTTTAACGTCCTCGAGCTTTGATTTGGATAGGAATTCTTCCATTTCTTTACTGTATATTCATTTTCAAGTAAAAATAACGAATATATTCGTCTATGGCATATTTGTTCTCAACGAGTTCGACTTATAAGAACGACCGCATGAATCTGTAGCTTGCATGTAATGGCAACGACGAGATACATGCTCAATTTTGGTAAACATTTTTGGAATACAGTGATCAATAGATTATTATATTTTGACTAAAGTTCAGTCTTGATCACACCATTTATGCCTTAATGATATAGGAAACCGGTTTCGGTTAGTTTTACGTAACCATCATCAGACCCATGGCTCCCGTAGGATGGTAGGCGGAACTCTCCTCAGCTGCTACGAAGTTAACTGATGTTTTTTAAAGATTAACTAACATTTATTTTAGTAGAAGGTACATGTAGTCGGTCAGATCAATACGTTATCGACTGACTACAACGTTTCTCTAATGAGAACACTTAGAGCGTCGTGTGACATTCAAAAAGCATCCTTCTTCCGAAGGATAATTCGGTGAACAATGAGTTGATTTCTTTTTTTTTTATTTGATCTACACGTTATGAATGTCGAGTTATTGTTGGGAATTCTTGTATTAATTTATAATTAAGTTAAATTATTCAATTTCATCGAAATTATTGGTCCTATTTGTTTTCAGTACAATTGATATTTTGTAATACAGTAAGTTGGGGCTTACCATCGCTGTAGATCTATTTGTTCGTTGCACAAAGGAAAATAAATGCCGAATTAAGTACAAATACAAGAAAAAGACACACTATTCCTAAGAAAATGGAAGAATATTCTCCTTTGTTGGAATGAAACCAAGACTTAGACCTGTCAAAAGAAACGAATCTCATAAATAGCTCATATCAGGTACCTAGGCTAAACGATCCAGAAACGAGAAAGAAGAAGACTTGCTTAACATCAAAACTGGGAACTACGCTACGTTAAGCAAGTTCCCTACCTACGGAACAAGACTGCACACGCTGGTTTAAGAAGTAAGTTATCGGATGCTGACAGGGACACGCGAAAAAAAGGTTTCTTCAACGGAAGAAATTCGTTTCAGATATTGTTATGGGAATGGGAAAAACGTTCTAGACAGTGTGCGTTTAGCCTAAAGTTTTGTGTAGCATTCAAACGTGAGCCATTTACTATCCGGCGAAAAAGAAACTGGAGACTTTTCAGTTATGAAGTTAATGAAAAGGGCTGAAATTAACTCCCCTGGTAAAATTCGAGATGAAGACATATCAAAATGAATATATCGGAAAAAAGTTGGTGGGACTGTCTGACATGGCGCTGGATGAAGCAACGAGAGTTGTTGCGTCAACATAAATCGGTTGAAAGACTTCGCAGCTTCATACCACAGCTTTTTTCTCCCTTTCCCTCTCCAGAATGGTTTCACGTGACACACAGAGATTATAAATTCCATTATTTGTTTTGAGCCAAAACATTGCCGCAGCTGTTCTCTGTGCAGTGAGATTAACATTTTCTTCCAAGGAAACTTGATGGAAAATGAAGGACGACCAATTCGTGGTAGGATAAGCTAAGGTTGTTTACGGATCTTTCCTCTGCTCAACGACTGGGAATGTGGTGCCTGCCTGATGGGGCAACGGGCGATTCTGGTGCTGGTGCAAAATAATACATTTTTTTTTCTTTGGTCATCAGTCTACTGACTGCTTTGATGCCGCCCGCGACGAATTCCTTTCCTGTGCTAACCTCTTCATCTCAGAGTAGCACTTGCAACCTACGTCCTCACTTATTTGCTTGACGTATTCCAATCTCTGTCTTCCTCTACAGTTTTTGCCCTCTACAGCTCCCTGTAGTACCATGGAAGTCATTCCCTCATGTCTTAGAAGATGTCCTATCATCCTATCCCTTCTCCTTATCAGTGTTTTCCACATATTCCTTTCCTCTCCAATTCTGCGTAGAACTTCCTCATTCCTTACCTTATCAGTCCACCTAATTTTCAACATTCGTCTATAGCACCACATCTCAAATGCTTCTATTCTCTTCTGTTCCGGTTTTCCCACAGTCCATGTTTCACTACCATTCAATGCTGTGCTCCAGACGTACATCCTAAGAAATTTCTTCCTCAAATTAAGGCCGGTATTTGATATTAGTAGACTTCTCTTGGCCAGAAATGCCTTTTTTGCCAAAGCGAGTCTGCTTTTGATGTCCTTCTTGCTCCGTCCGTCATTGATTATTTTACTGCCTAGGTAGCAGAATCCCTTAACTTCATTGACTTTGTGAACATCAATCCTGATGTTAAGTTCCTTGTTGTTGTCATTTCTACTACTTCTCATTACCTTCGTCTTTCTTCGATTTACTCTCAAACCATACTGTGTACTCAGACAGTTCATTCCGTTCGGCAGATCATTTAATTCTTCTTCACTTTCACTCAGGATAGCAATGTCATCAGCGAATCGTATCATTGATATCCTTTCACCTTGTATTTAATTCCACTCCTGAATCTTTCTTTTATTTCCATCATTGCTTCCTCGATGTACAGATTGAAGAGGGGGGCGAAAGGCTACAGCCTTGTCTTACACCCTTCTTAATACGAGCCCTTCGTTCTTGATCGTCCACTCTTATTACTCCCTCTTGGTTGTTGTACATATTGTATATGACCCGTCTCTCCCTATAGCTTACCCCTACTTTTTTCAGAATCTCGAACAGCTTGCACCATTTTATATTGTCGAACGCTTTTTCCAGGTCGACAAATCCTATGAACGTGTCTTGATTTTTCTTTAGCCTTGCTTCCAGTATTAGCCGTAACGTCAGAATTGCCTCTCTCGCCCCTTTACTTTTCCTAAAGCCGAACTGATCGACACCTAGCGCATTCTCAATTTTCTTTTCCATTCTTCTGTATATTGTTCTTGTAAGCAGCTTCGATGCATGAGCTGTTAAGATGAATGTGCGATAATTCTCGCATTTGTCAGCTCTTGTCGTCTTCGGAGTTGTGTGGATGATGCTTTTCCGAAAGTCTGATGGTATAACGCCAGACTCATATATTCTACACACCAACGTCAATAGTCGTTTTGTAGCCACTTCCCCCAATGATCTTAGAAATTCTGATGGAATGTTATCTATCCGTTCTGCCTTATTTGACCGTAAGTCCTCCAAAGCACTTTTAAATTCCGATTCTGATACTGGATCCCATATCTCTTCTAAATCGACTCGTGTTTCTTCTTCTATCACATCAGACAAATCTTCATCTTCATAGAGGCTTTCAATGTATTGTTTCCACCTATCTGCTCTCGCCTCTGCATTTAACAGTGGAATTCCCGTTGCACTCTTAATGTTACCACGGTTGGTTTTAATGTCACCAAAGGTTGTTTTGACTTTCCTGTATGCTGAGTCTGTCCTTCCGACAATCATATCTTTGTCGATGTCTTCACATTTCATTTCTCAGCGACTTGTATTTCAATATTCCTGATTTTCCCGGTACGTGTTTGTACTTCCTTTTTTCATCAATCAACTGAAGTATTTCTTCTGTTACCCATGGTTTCTTCGCAGCTACCATCTTTGTACCTATGTTTTCCTTCCCAACTTCTGTGATGGCCCTTTTTAGAGATGTACATTCCTCTTCAACTGCACTGCCTACTGCGCTATTCCTTATTGCTGTATCTATAGCGTTAGAGAACTCCAAACGTATCTCGTTATTCCTTAGTACTTCCGTATCCCACTTCTTTGCGTATTGATTCTTCCTGACTAATGTCTTGATCTTCAGCCTACTCTTCATCACTACTATATTGTGATCTGAGTCTATATCTGCTCCTGGGTACGCCTTACAATCCAGTATCTGATTTCGGAATCTCTGTCTGACCATGATGTAATCTAATTGAAATCTTCCCGTATCTCCCGGCCTTTTCCTAGTATAACTCCCCCTCTTGTGATTCTTGAACAGGGTATTCGCTATTACTATCTGAAACTTGTTACAGAACTCAATTAGTCTTTCTCCTCTTTCATTCCTTGTCCCAAGCCCATATTCTCCTGTAACCTTTTCTTCCACTCCTTCCCCTACAACTGCATTCCAGTCGCCCATGACTATTAGATTTTCGTCCCCATTAACATACTGCATTACCCTTTCAATATCGCCATACACTTTATCTATCTGTTCATCTTCAGCTTGTGACGTCGGTATGTATACCTGAACTATCGTTGTGTTAGTCTGCTGTCGATTCTGATTAGAACAACCCAGTCACTGAACTGTTCACAGTAATACACCCTCTGCCCTACCCTCCTATTCATAACGACTCCTACGCCTGTTATACCATTTTCTGCTGCTGTTGATATTACCCGATACTCATCTGACCAGAAATCCTTGTCTTCCTTCCACTTCACTTCATTGAACCCTACTATTTCTAGGTTGAACCTTTGCATTTCCCTTTTCAGATTTTCTAGTTTCCCTATCACGTTCATGCTTCTGACATTCCAGGCCCCGACTCGTAGTATGTTATCCTTTCGTTGATTATTCAGTCTTTCTCTCATGGTAACCTCCCCCTTGGCAGCCCCTCCCGGAGATCCGAATAGGGGACTATTCCGGAATCTTTTGCCAATGGAGAGATCATCATGACACTTCTTCAATTACCGGCCACATGTCCTGTGGATACACGTTACGTGTCTTTAATGCAGTGGTTTCCCTTGCCTTCTGCATCCTCATGTCGTTGATCATTGCTGATTCTTCCGCCTTTAGGGGCAATTTCCCACCCCTAGGACAAGAGAGTGCCCTGAACCTCTATCCGCTCCTCCGCCCTCTTTGACAAGACCGTTGGCAGAATGAGGGTGACTTCTTATGCCGGAAGTCTTCGGCCGCCAATGCTGATTATTTACCAAAATTCAGGCAGTGGCGGGGATCGAACCCAGGACTGAAGTTTTGATTATGA
Organism: Schistocerca piceifrons; assembly: GCF_021461385.2. Classification (NCBI taxonomy): domain Eukaryota; kingdom Metazoa; phylum Arthropoda; class Insecta; order Orthoptera; family Acrididae; genus Schistocerca; species Schistocerca piceifrons. The sequence continues at coordinate 602,433,657 of NC_060139.1, read as the reverse complement.
ATCAAAGACGCTACCCCTAGACCACGGGTACCCATCAATACCTACGGCGCCTGTATGGTCCAAGACAGATAGATGGAGCAGAGCCTTCTACTTGGCCTCCAAGATCTCGTGACTTGTTAACTTTGTGTCTGGTGTCACCTCAAATTGAAAAGTACAGCACTCCCCTTGATGGCGGTGAATAACTAACGCAGAGAAGTGTACAGTCTCGTCAATATTTACCATGTGATACAGGCGTGTTTAAAAACAATTAATCCAATGCAGAGACAAGTCTTATAAAGCATCCAAATGCGAGGACAATGCGACACCTCTTTGTGAGGTACGAGTGTAGAACAAGTAATAGCACATAACGCGCTGAAGTACGGGCGTTGGCCAAAACTAAGGAAGGACCGCGATAAATGCATGCCAACTAAACCTGACGTCGCTTTGTAGTATCTAACCAAGAACGACATCTGTGCAATGTCATTAGTACGTTGCAAGTGTCAGTCGTGATCAGAACAGTTTTCTGTGCAGTTGTGGGTGCATGATGTGTAGCTAAATGACTTCGGAAGTGAGCAAATTATTGGTGCTAGTAAGGTGGGCACTTCCGCAACCAAGAGTCAAAAAGTGTTTGGTGTATCAAGAGGCACCGATAGAAGAGTTATACGGTTTACCGGGAGACCGGACAAACGTTATCATCCGGGAAGTCACAGCGCTGGCAAGAGTGCATGTTGACTGATCATGACAGACGGTCATTGAAGAGGATAGTGACGAAAATTAAGACGACGCATAGTCGTTCAGAACGGCCTTATCCCTGGCCAAAAATTGAAAAGTGAGAATAATAATTCCAAAATTTCCGGTATTAGGTTTTTGGGGTCACTGATTACGAATTTGGTACCAAAACTATGAAACCCAAAATTGCGGTTAGAAAATGGCGGACATTTTGGAAAAAGAATCACTTCATCGGTCCAAAAATTAGCACCAATAGGTTTTCGAGGTCGCTGATTACGTTGTATATATATATATATATATATATATATATATATATATATATATATAATAAGCAATCCTACAATCATGAAAAATCGATTAAAAAACTATATTATTATGTTTTACAAACTGTCTTTATTGTCCATGAACAATATTTGAAATAATATTTGTAACCATATTTCGATATTTCTATAAAAATGGTCATTACTTTTGGAATTTTATTTAAAATTTTTGTTCACAATGCTACATCATTGCAATAACATACCGTACTTACCTCCACAATACTTTAGAAAGCGATATAAAACATCTACGAAAAGCACTCCGTAACTGGGACTTTCAAGCCTGAGGTACAGAAAGCTAAGGGAAGAATATCGTCATTAGTCACAGTGCGTAAAGCGCACGACAGCGTGCCCGTAACATTAAAGTCGTTATTATTTAAAATGGGAAACTTTCGAGGAGCTAATTCTTGAATATTTCATTAATAGATAGTTCAACAAAAATGCCCCTGTCAATGCCAGCGTTAAAATGTGTTGAATTTTTTTTTTTGTGTCGACACAAATGTATTTCTCAAGAATCGAAACAACATGATAATCACTGCTACCTTTAGCATAACGTTTCATAAATAACGACAAACATTTTCGAAAATTGAAATACATAAAATGTTTCTACATACCTTCATCAACATTTTCCAATTTGGAAAATGGGATTCGGAGTCATCTTTGTAAAATTCTGTATGATTTTCTGAAGCACTGTATAATTGGGCACTGAAGCGTCGCTCATGTGTTTCTACAAGAGGCAGCTTACGACTGTCGCAGGGAAGCAGGTATACAATATTGTGACCTCTGCTTTATACGATCTGAATGCCCCATACCACACCTCTACATGAATCTATTCCAAACACATCGATCTTTCAACCTTCATTTCACGACTTTAGGCTAGGGAGTCGGCCGTTCTGAACCACTGTGCGACGGCACCTGCAAAGATTACTGCAGAACTGAATGCTGCACTCACGAACCCTGTCATCTTCACAACAACACGAAGGAAGCTCCATAATTTGGAAATTGCAAGACGAATTAGAGTTCCAGAATAAAACATCAGCTATACAAATGTCGTTAGCGGGAAAACATGGCTCCTAAGCCATAAGACTTGTATTATAGAGCAATGGAAGAACATCATTTGGCCATATGAATCTAACTGCACACTGTTACCAATTTCTGGTGGAGTTACATGCAACCCAAGAGTGAAATATGGCTAACGATTGGTGATAATTTACACAGCCATATCGTTTTATTCTGTGGACTCGATGGGTATTTTACAAAGTCGCATTACAACCAAGGATTATGTGACCATTTTGGCTGATCAGGTACATCCCGTGGTAAAATTCCTCAATGGTGATGCTGTGTTCCAAGACGCAAGGCTCGTGTTCACACAGGTCGCATCGTCAGACACTGGTTTTGTGAGCACAGTGATAAATTGTTGTATTACCACAGGCCACGACAGTCGCCAGATCTCAGTATCGTTGAATCTTTGTGGTCTACTTACCTGAACTTGCCACTATTTTAAGGGAATAATGCTTTAAGTGTCCCTATTAAGCCATACAGTGCCCGAATTTATGACTATAAGCTATTTCCCTTGCCAGTTATTCCTTTACAATGTAATAGGCATGTTACTTTGTTTTGTTTTGGTGTTTCCATATTTTTGGTCACTTCCTGTAGTATTGTATTTCCTAATGACTGAATTTTCGCGCCATAATATGTATCTGAAATAGAGATGTATAACTCGGAACAATGATATTCGATGGACTTCCATTCGTAAAATACACTGCTGGCCACCGTAAATGCAACACCCTGAAGGAAGCATCCGAATCAAGTGAAATTTACACCATGGGTTTGCAGCGATGAGATATGCAACTGATTAGAATTTCAGCGCAGACTCACATCACGAGCGCCTGTGACGCCACCTCATAGCGCCATTTAAGGCTTGGCGATTTCGAAGAGTGTACGTTCGACACGTGTGTTTATCTTGTGGTTGTTTCACAAGACGATCAGTTATGCCTCGTAGACAACGGCGAACATCGTTTGATCAAGTATACGAGTTCGACAGAGGAAGGATAGTGGCTTACCGAGATTGTGGATTATCATACTGAGAAATCACTAGTCGTGTTGGACGAAACCAAACAGGAGGGTACGACGGACCGACGTGGTCGATCGCATTCACCTCGGTGCACCACTGCACGTGCTGATAGGCAAATTGTGCGCATGGCAGTGACGGATCGCTCAGTGACATCCCGAAACATAGCACAGCACATTGCATCAATAACGCATCATCCAGTGTCTGCTCGTACCATTCGACGCCGTTTACAGCAGAGTGGTCTGTCCGCAAGACGTCCATTGCTTCGTCTACCATTGACGCAGAACCACAGACGTCTCCGTCGCCAATGGTGTGATGACAGACGGATGTGGACGGCAGAATGGAATGACGTTGTCTTTACTGACAAGGCACGCTTCTGTCTGCAGCACCACGATGGTCGGATTCGAGTGTGGAGACACCGTGGAGAGAGGATGCTGGACAGCTGCATTATGCACCGCCATACTGGTCTTGCACCGGGTATTATGGTATGGGGCGGAATTGGATATTACTCTCGCACGCCTATAGTACGCATTTCCGGTACTTTAAATAGCCGGCGCTACATATCCGAGGTGCTGGAGCCAGTTGTCCTTCCTTATCTTCAGGGCTCGGCCACAGCCATATTTCAACAGGATAATGCGCGACCACACGTGGCACGCATTGTCCAAAGGTTCTTCGTCAATAACCAGATTGAAGTGCTTCCCTGGCCGGCTCGCTCTCCGGATCTTTCGCCGATAGAAAACATGTGGTCCATGGTTGCTCAACGAGTGACCCAGATTACATCCCCAGCTGCCACACCAGATGATCTTTGGCAACGTGTGGCAGCTGCTTGGGCTGCTGTACACCAGGAACACATCCAACGTCTCTTTGACTCAATGCCGAGACGTGTGGCAGCGGTGATCTCCAACAATGGCGGCTACTCTGGCTACTGATTCTGGCAGGAGCCACATGTCACAGACGTCTGTAAACGTAATTATTTGTTACTTGGTCAACATGTTATCTACAAAATAAATTTTGTTGTGCTACCTCTTGTCTTTCTTGGTGTTGCATTTACGGTGGCCAGCAGTGTATATAGCCAATGTTAACTACAGACCAACATTTCCCACAAGAAGTGAATTAATTAGGTATTTGGCTAGTTTGATCTTGGTCCCAAAAATCATATTAGCTACTGTATTTGATAGTGGTTATTATACAGTTAATTTAGTGCCATTGCTCTACTAATATAACAAGCAACCATGCATTGTGTTTGCAAATTGTTAATAGATTCCTCCTTTGGAATATGTTATAGAATAAATCAAAGAGTGTATTACAAAACGAATTTTCGCCGTTTCACTTTGATTTTATAAGTATTTCAGCAATAGTGGAATTTGGAGGTGCAATTCACAGCGGAACTGTGTAACTACTAATGCTCACTTTCTCCACCATGCGCTTTTCTGTGGTACTTCGGCTCGGCAAAAGTCATGTAATGAAGTGCGTTAATATGAACAAGCTTTTCCTAGTCATCAAGTGATTTCCTTAGTGCACTGCAGGCTTGTGGTAGTACATTCCTTGGTACGCCCTCGTAGGTCTAGAACACAGCATGTATGATTGTTCCGTCGTTTGATGTGTTCGAGCACTTGAGAGTGGAGACATAACAGCACTGGAAAAGCATTCAGCAACCACGGAGGCTCATCAATACGTACGGTCGCCCAATAAAAAGGAGGTTTCAGGTTTTGAAAGTAAGATTAGAGATTTCATTCAAATATTCACAATAAATCGGCAGCAATAATTTATTCTGGTTCAAAGAGTATTGACACTCAGAAATTTTTGGTTGTGTTCCCGAAAGTATAGCATATTTTAATTTCATTCTGCATAGTTTTATGGTATACTACGTAGTACAGAGCATGCGGTACTTCAAAGAAAATCAGGAGCAAACACAGGAAATTAATATGTACACTGATGATTGTGCAGCCACGTCACCAGTGGATACACACATGACACAAGGCACGGAGAAAAAGGCAACTTCAGTGACACCCCTTTATCGTTTCATTCCCTATGAAACGCGTACGTTTCATCTGTATTCATTACCAGCGATGGCAACGCATGACAGAATCTCCGACCAGAGAGTTATTTATCGTGGCTAGTCTGCACTTGACTGCGCGAGACGACAGTGCTAGTGTGTGGCGAGTCGGCAGAGGGAGTAGACAGTTGGACAGTAGTAGTGTGTAGCGAGTCGGCATGCGTGTGCGGTGTGCTCTGCCCACGAGTCTGGTCAGGATTGTGGAGGACGATGTGTATTATTGTAGCAGGTAATGAAGCAGCATTGCGCTCAGCTAATAACGTATGTTAATTGTAATTAATTTGTTCAAAATGATGCCCCAATAATAACCTTTTATAAAGTAACTCATTTAAAGAAAAAGATTCATTTCAATTTAAAGAATATTTCCTATGCATTTCCTCCAAGAATCAAAATTAAATACAGGCAAGCATTGCACGGAGCTGTGCCGAAAAATAAGAGCAAATACAGATGCAGTTTTACTGAGGTAAGAATTTTGGGTTAATTATTTCACAGGGCCGTAGGTCAGCGCTGCTGTCCTTATAAAATTGTGGGTTTGTGATCAATCTTCATCCCTTAACGATGTTTTGTGGGGAGTTTACATTTGCGCAATTTTTATTCTTTAATTTGGCAAGGAGGTTACGCTTGGCTCCATTTTATTATTCAGTTAATATTGACAAACATTTCTGCGGGGAGGTTACACTTGGCGACATCCGGACCAGGATCGTATTTCTTTGGGAATCTTCTGAGAGGTAGTCAGATATCTGCTCTTATTTACTTAATTATAATTAGCATTTGGCGCAAAGCTTTTACTAATTTTGTCACTTTCTTTCACAGATCATCGGCAGTTCGTTGCCCTTTGTTGTATTTGTGTTTGTTGCATTTTGTATTGTCATTGTTTCATTAGTGAATAATTGTGATTTGTGTAAAAATGCCGCGAAAAACTGTTAATAGTACATCGCGAGGTATAATGAGTGAAATAACCGACTTAAACAACTTGACTGATAGTACTTGCGACGTGCAGTATAATGATGACAATCCTTCATTTGCAGACAATCAGTGCGTACCGAGCACTAATGTTGATTTTGATCCTAGTGATGAACAGACGAATTCAATTGTGTCCTCTGTTAATTTAACGACAGTTGATGACGCGGGGCGTTCTGTTGCAATGAGCGCTGCCCAGCTTAACACACCCGGTTCGCAGGATTTACGTGACGAACGGACAGATTTTTTTAATGAAAACGAACAGTGTAATCAGAATGCGTCGGATTTATTTAATTCCGAGATAGTGACTAACAGTGCACATCCGATTGGCAAACCTTTTCAAGAATCACAGAATATCCAAATGGATACACAAAACGTGACAAATGCACATACACCATCACACAGCACAGAGAATGCAACAGCTACTCTTGGTATGGATCAAATTATGGCAATATTGCTACAGTTTAAGAACGAAGTTAATGAAAATTTGAAACAACTTAATGAAATTAATGAAAAACAAGACAACCTTAAACAAGATTTGAAACAACAGAACGAAGTACAAGACGACAATCACAAAGAACTTAGTGAAAATCTCAAACAACAACTTAATGAAAATAACGAAAATCTCAAACAACAGCTTAATGAAAAATTAGACAACAATTCCAGACAGTTAAATGAAAAAATAGACAACAATTACAGACAGCTTAGTGAACACATTAGAGCCGTTGCCGCGCAGTGTCATGATACTAAGGAACAATTACGCGTGGAAATTGAGGCATGTGCTAGGAAAAGTAGCGAAGAAATTAGATCTGTTGCGCAAGAATTAAGAGATATGCAAACAACTGCAAGAGAATCACTTAGAGACGAAATTAATGCAGTCGGTAAACAGTGCTATGAAAAAGGAACACAGCTACACGACGAGTTTAAATTAATGACAGCAGAACTTTCGCGCACACTGGACGCAAAAGTAGACGAGAAATTCGAACAACAGAACAGTCAAATTGACGAACGTTTCAATCAACACCTACAAAACAGTGATACGCATTTCCGTAAATTTATACAGGAACAGAATAAAGTAAAACGACAAGTCATGGAAACAATTACTGCACAGAGACAGGAAGACAAACGTAAATTGTTTGCGATAGCAAAAACATACGTAGACAACAATATTGCTACAGTATCGGACAAAATTAATACCATCGAACAGTTGAACACCGAATTGCGTGATGAAATTTCCGATCTTAAATCAAAAACAGATACACACACTGTAGATTTTCAAACAGTGACCGACAGACTCGAACAATTAGAACTAACACAGGATTCCGATGTTATCAAAGCTGACGTTAAAAAATTGAGCGAAGCTACACGTAAAATAGAAAAACAAACTAATGTTTCTGACACTAAAAATGATGATCAGGTAAAAATACTGACTGAAAAATATGATGAATTGGCCAGTCGTATTTATGTTATCGAAAGTACTAATGACAGCAAATCGGACGATACTTCACTGATTTCGTTTAACCAAACACCTGAATTCCAAAATCTACAACAGACAATCAGTGAGATAGATTCGTCTAGTAATACATTACGTAGAAAGTTGTCAACCTTACAGCAAGAGGTAACAGAGATAAAAAATATTTCAGTTAATAACACGTCACAGCATATGGCGAATTCCGAACATTTCTCACACTCACACAGCCAGTATAATTTAGGTAATCTACAAAGAGTACGTGAATTAGCTTCCGAACAGTCACAGACAAACAGATTCTCATACAATCCTGAACCTGTTGCGTCATACAGAGACGATAATTTTGATTACAAACATTTTCTATCAGTGAGAAAATTTAAAGTATTTAAAAATGACAGAACACAGATTCACCCACTAGATTGGATACAACAATTTAGCTTTGCTTTTCCACCGACTTGGCCTGTAACGCACAAACTTGAATTTATTTGCAGTTTTTTGGAAGGCAAACCGGCAACTCGTATGAGACTGATCGCGAGACAATGCTACTCGGTAGAAGAATTTCAGAATGCTTTTCTGTCAGCGTATTGGTCGAAGACGACACAGCGCGGAATTAAGGATCAACTAATTAGTTTACCGAATTATGAGAACTCAAATTTTCCCAGTGTCACGCAATTTTTTGAACACATGGTCCCACAAAACCAGTACCTAAGTGAACCATATAGTGAATCTGCACTCATTCAATTATGTATTTCTAAATTGCCACGATCATTAAGAGTGTCACTTTTAACAAGTCAGCAAAAAGAAAATATCTCGGCATTCAGGGATCTGTTACAGCTTTTGGAAGTACAGCAATCGGATTATTCCTTTATAAACAAAACTTTTTCTTATAATAACCAAGGTCAACAAACGTACAGCAATTATGATCAGCCACGTAATTTCAATAGCAAAGGTAACAGACGCTTTAGGAACGACAACCACCAGAACATTAATAACAGACAAAATTTTAATTATCAATATCGTCAAAACTATCAGCAACAGGAACCACATTTTGGTAACAATATACGTTTTTCACCACAACAGCATGAAAGTCAGCTGGTTAGTATACCTAACCAACAATGCAGTCTACAAGGCTAACCAAGCTTTAATGTTTTGCCGCGTGCATGTATAGTCTCAGCTCCAACAAATAGTAACGCACGGCAGCAAGGAAATAACTACGTGCAGAAAACACAGTACTTCAATTCCTATCGCAATGCACCGTATAGGAATGACTATCACGACAGACGTAAAAACAATGAGCACAATTATCAACATACGTTTAATAACAGTCGGTCTTACCAGCAGAAAAATGATCAGCAACAACATATTCTCATGAATGAACCCGACAGTAGGTATCATCCAGAACGTAATACGTCTGGAAGAAATAACAGAACAGTTCAAATAGTCGAAATGCCACAGAATTCTCCTGATAATTATAATACGTCAGATAGAATTTGACTAGATACTGTACAGGTCGCATCTTCCAGTAACACAAGCACTACTTTTGACATGCAGAATGTTGTTCACGAAAATGTTATTACTTTTGACGACATCCGAGACACTCTTTTGCAGGAAAGACCATTTGTTCAAAAAACCATTTCACACCCTGTCATCGAAATTAAAATTGGATCATCGAAATTTTCAGCAGTAATCGATTCTGGATCACCTATGTTAGTTATAAATGAAGAAACTTTCAACGAGTGTAACAAAGAGAATGCCTATCCTACGTTACCATTAGGCAAAACGAAAGTAAAGGAGCAGTATCTAGTAAAGGAGTAGATGTTAAATTACAGACGCATTTATCATTTTGTATTGCAGGTCACACATTTCACTCAAATTTTTGGATTGTTTCTTTATTGACAACAGACGTTATTTTAGGTACGAATTTTCTGGTACAACACGACGCAATTATTGACTTTCAAGATTCCTATTTAATGTTGAAGGATGAAAATTTACAACTGGCTTTAGAATTTCAGCACTCTTTATCTGCGGAAGAACAAACAATTAATCGTACTGAGGTCATTTCCGTATCACGTAACATAGACTGTAATTCCACTTTGTTCACAGATACGTACGTACACAACTATCATATTATAGACGAAGCTGACTATGACATTATGCAGATGATTTCTGATAAACAGAGCAGTGCAAATACAGACGACGAACGCACGCAACAACACAAAATTCTTTTACAGCAAGCTCCAGTTTTCGACAACATTTCTGGTACTATGTCCGGTTTTATGTATGAATTTCAAGTTAAACAGCACTACACATTTAAAGCCTAACATTATCCTATTCCGTATATTCATAGAGAGCAAGTTAAGAAAGAACTGCAAGATATGCTCGAGCAAGGAATTATTGAACCGGCAATTAGTCCGTACATATTGTTAAGAAAAAAGGTGGTTCACTTCGCCTCGTACTTGATTCGCGTCACATCAATGAAATAATTATTAATGAAACAGATCGACCACAGACACTAGAGGAACTACTACAGAAATTTCACGGTACTGCTATTTATTCTACATTAGATCTTAAATCGGGATTTTGGCAAATTCAGCTCCATCCGAACTGCAGAAAGTACACAGCATTTCTCTGTTTTGGTGACTGTTATCAATTTTGTAAATTACCATTCGGTTTAACTATTTCTTCAGCAGCTTTTATTCGCGGTTTGAACACGATACTTCCGACAGAACTTAAAGACAGAATCACAACGTACGTAGACGACATTCTTATTGCAGAAGCTAACTGGTCTGAGCACAGTCTGATTCTTGAACAACTGTTGCAAACTTTTCGTGCACAAGGACTTACACTTAATCTCAGTAAATCGCACTTTGGTAAAACTTCTATAAAATTTCTTGGACATGTAATTTCAGCAGAAGTCATTACGCCTGTCCCGGAAAAACTTCAAGCTCTACGTGACATTACTGTTCCTACGACGAAGAAACAACTACGCAGTTTTTTGGGTTTAATTAACATTTTTCGTAAATTTATTCATTATTCTGCTTTAGACACCCCTAGATTATGTCAATTGACAGGGATAATCACTATTTGGTCCTGGGATAAGCAAGCACATTCTGAATTTATGAACCTGAAACATGCTTTGTTGAATGCACCACTTTTATCGCACCCAGATCTTACTAAAAATTTTTCTATTGTCACCGACAGTTCTAACACCGCTTTAGGCGTACACATTTTTCAGGAAATTGAAGAAGATGGCTCTACAGTAATTAAAAACATCGCATTTGCAAGTCGGATTCTGTCACCTGCTGAACGAAATTATTCTGTTACTGAACTTGAAACATTATGTGTTGTATCGGCTTTTACCAGATTTCGGCATTTTCTTTATGGAAGACATACCACCGTTTACACAGACCATAGAGCTATACAATTTTTACTTTCGGCTAAATTCACACATGACAGATTAAGTAGATGGAAACTTTATTTACAGGAATTTAATTTTACAATTGTTCACATTCCCGGCACACAAAATGTTGTAGCAGACGCACTATCTCGTTCTCTCGGCAACAATCAGCAAGTCATCGCAACCAACTTCTGCAAAGCAAATTTCAGCGTCATGTACATTCAACAAGTTGCATTTGAAAATTTCATTTCGTCGTCATTACAAGACATAGCACAAGAGCAGAGTAAAGACAACGTGTGGAAAGAAATTAAACACCTTTGGCAAAATAGGAATAATGTTACGATTATAAACCATTACACTGTACGCAATGACATTCTGTTTCGCCGCTCTCATCCTGACAACAACAATTGGTTATTATGCATTCCTGACGATCTTGATAACAAATTAATCTGGTATACTGATTTAAGTTACGCACATTAGGGAGCTAGAAAATGTTTTCTTATACTGAGACAGAACTGTTATTTTGCCAACATGGAGAAACGTATACGACGAGTTTTAGCGTCATGTACAATCTGCCAGAAAGCTAAGTCAGACACAGCTTCTCATATTCCTCCATTATATCCCATTGTACCTGTTAAACTGAGACATATGGCCGCTGTAGACATTTTTGGTCCAATTCCGAGAACTAATAGAGGCTTTTGCTACATCTTTGTCGCTGTTGAACTCACTTCAAAATTTGTTACCTTCACCCCGTTACGCAAAGCTACTGCTAAAACTGTTTCGATGGCATTTGTAAAACATTTTCTATTTCATATAGGACATGTGTTGAAAGTAATTTCCGACAATGGACCACAATTTCGATCTGCTATATGGACACATATGTTACGAGCTAGAAACATTTCTCCGATCTATATATCCAGGTACCATGCTTCTTCGAACCCTTGTGAACGATTAATGAAAGAAATTGGTAAACTGTGTAGAATATACTGCCATAAAAGACATATTGATTGGGACACACACATACTCTCATTCCAAGATGTAATTAATTCCATACCAAATGAATCCACTATGCTATCTCCGTCTGTTATACTGAAAAATGTTGAACCACATAACAAAATTAAAGAATTAGTAAACTTTCCGACATCTCGTTGACTACGACACCATGAAATAATTGACATTGCGCTGAACAACATCAAACGTGCCGCAGAGTGCCGGAGAAGACAACAAAAACAGGTTTGTACACGCCGTGACTTTCACGTTGGACAGAAGATATTAGTACGTACACACTATTAATCCAACAAAATAAAAGGTAGGTGCAGTAAATTTGAACTTCTATACGCAGGTCCATATCGAATTCGCAGCATTCCTCACCCCAATGTTGTACACATCGAAACTTTGAGAACCAGAAAATCGAAAGGAAACCACCACATATCGAATATTAAACCTTTTATTGAATGAAGATACTTTATGATTTAACATGCTGTAGTGCCATTTCCTAATTTTTATGACCACTTATACAATTATATTCATGTGAATACTTACTGATGATTGTCATATTTTTCTTGGCAAGTGCCCGGCAAGGTAAGGTTAGCAGGTCGCTTTTCTTCTCGTTACACATCAGACCGTGCACATTTTTCCAGATAAACTTACGTATCTTATGAATAATTATGCAATTTTGCCTAGTGATATATTAATTTTAATTTTATTAAATTCTCTCTCCATTAAAGTCTTTAATTCTCGCCTCTATTAACTACACAACATACAAGCTGGACACAAAGAAAGTCACATTTCTTGTCATCATTTTTTTATGTATGTACGATTGTTTTCATGTTTTGTTTTATGCACTATGAAATATTTAAGATGTAACAAACACCAGTTGACTTTGACATTTTGCCCTATGATATCTCAACATCGTGTCTATTTTACATTTTTTGCTGCTGCATTGTCATATTCTGTGTACATTTTAGCATCTGAACACTGTCTATGTTTTTTGACATATTACGTTTTCTGTCATGCTGTGCTGTATGCTTAAATTGTGTTACTATAGACCAGTTTTTATTTAATGGGTATATCGAATTAAATGCAAGACATTAATCTTTGTTCATCATTTTCAGAAAGAAATAACATGTAAAGGAAATAAATTAAGCAGAAATGGAATTTCACCTACGAAATAAACGGAAGAAGATGCAAAAACCTTATGAGGATGAGTAAATGGATCAGGATTAACAAGCATTAACAAGAATATACTATACACATCGTAGAATAGCAGTCTTAGCTAATTTTTTTCTTTCAGAATACGAAGCGATTGATGCAGGCTGTCAGACAGAACTTCACATCTTAGTTTTAGTGAGGAAATATGCTAGAAATAAGGAATAGTTGTGTAATGAATAATGAAGTGATTTTTTTTGCAGATGATAATGAATGGTGATGAATAATGATGAAGAATACGCAGCTATGAATAATGAAGTTTTTCTTTACAGGTGATGATAATAATGGAGTTATGATAGTGAAGTGATGGATAATGAAGTTTTTTCTTTACAGATGAGGATGATGTTGAAGTTTATGTATTTATGCTCTGTAGTTATTTAAGTATTTCTTGCAGTTCGTTTTGACAGTATGTGTTGTATTGCATAGTATTATGACTGAAGGTTTTGGAAAGGACAGCTAGGGAACACATTTTATACACATTTCACTACCTGTTAATTCGAAGTTCACTACTTTTCAGCATAAAATGCGTTTCTTCTTTCAGTCTAATAATCCATTTTTGTATATTTTGCAGGAGAAATTATTCATGAAATTAACGTACTATAAGCAGTTGTTCATTAAACCCATGTCATTTATGAATGTGATTACATATACTCTACTTGTTTCATAATCTTGATACAGCTGACTCATCACGAATGACGTTACACATCTTCATTTGCAGCAATAACTCAAAAGCAAATATTGTTATTAATTAGCGATACCAACGCAATGCATTGCTAGCACAAAATAATGCTTTGTAACTGGCAAATGAATGACACTGATTAATGTAATAAGATGAACTATGAGGACAATGTTTACTATAATTAGATTAATTATGCCATTTATTAACACATTTTCAATGATGACTTCTGATGGTTTGTAATTAGGCAATGAATGCCAATGTTCTCTGTAAATGATTTCTGATGGTTTGTAATTAGGCAATGAATGCCAAAGTTCTCTGTAAATGATTTCTGATGGTAACTAGGCAATGAGTGCCAATGTACTCTGTAAATGACTTCTGATGGTTTGTAATTAGGCAATGAATGCCAATGTTCTCTGTAAATGATTTCTGATGGTTTGTAATTAGGCAATGAATGCCAAAGTTCTCTGTAAATGATTTCTGATGGTAACTAGGCAATGAGTGCCAATGTACTCTGTAAATGATTTCTGATGGTTTGTAATTAGACAATGAGTGCCAATGTTCTCTGTAAATGACTTCTGATGGTTTCTAATTAGACAATGAGTGCCAATGTTCTCTGTAAATGACTTCTGATGGTTTGTAATTAGACAATGAATGCCAATGTTCTCTGTAAATGATTTCTGATGGTAATTAGGCAATGAGTGCCAATGTTCTCTGTAAATGACTTCTGATGGTTTGTAATTAGACAATGAGTGCCAATGTTCTCTGTAAATGACTTCTGATGGTTTGTAATCAGGCAATGAGTGCCAATGTTCTCTGTAAATGACTTCTGGTGGTTTGTAATTAGACAATGAGTGTCAATGATCTCTGTAAATGACTTCTGATGGTTTGTAATTAGACCATGAGTGCCAATGTTCTCTGTAAATGACTTCTGATGGTTTGTAATTAGACAATGAATGCCAATGTTCTCTGTAAATGATTTCTGATGGTAATTAGGCAATGAGTGCCAATGTTTTCTGTAAATGACTTCTGATGGTTTGTAATTAGACAATGAGTGCCAATGTTCTCTGTAAATGACTTCTGATAGTTTGTAATTAGTCAATTAGTGCCAGTGTTCTCTGTAAATGACTTCTGATGGTTTGTAATTAGGCAATGAGTGCCAATGTTCTCTGTAAAGTTACTCATGAGCATTATTCTGTAATACTACGTACATGGTACAGAAATGTTCAATGACTGGGCAATGAGTGCCACCCATTACTTGTGTAATTCTCAATGAAGACTAGTATGTGACTTAATGCCCTTCACCTTCTAACCTAATTACCTGGAATTACTGCAATATCCGTTTGTCCTGTATATCCTCATGATCATGGAGCACTATATTTGGTTTTTGCACTAATTCTTCGTTGCTGTAACAGACAAGAACGGGGTGTTGACACGACATGCTGTCCACCACAATGAGCGATGAGATGCTATTATGGTCCCATTGTTTGGTGTACCTAATGTACTACCAAAAGGATAACATGGAATATTACTACGGCATTTCAGTGTCTTGGCTACGCTGTTTAATACTTCTGGGAAAAGAACTTTAGATTGCCTCACTTGCTGTTGTGCTTCTGTAGAAAGATATGGACTTTCAGCGCAGCTGCGTGCAACCTAAAGTGCTACAACCATGACGCAATCCTTCCCTTTCCTATCCTAATTCCTATGACACAGTAAAGAAAATTAAAAATCATTTTGATATCATGATTTGTATTTATGGTCTATGCATTTTTGTGATTTGCAAATATGTTCTAAACTACAGTGCATATGCACTTTTGTCATTTGTAAATATGATTTCTACTCATTGCATATACATGTTTGTGATTTTCTCTCAACTACAATGCATGTGCGCTTTTGTTATTTTATTAATATGATTTCTACTGATTGCATATACATTTTTTGTGATTGGCTGATATGTTGTGTACTCATTGTATGTATATATTTTGTCTTTGCCTGATATGTTCTGTACTCAGTGCATGTGCACTATATTTACTTCATTTTCTACACCTATATATATCTGTATATAGTCTGTAATTGTTAAGTTAATTAGTTAAGAAAAAATTTGTTGCTCATGGCAAGTCCAAATGACTCACCATCGCTGCCAAATTTTTGCCCCCCCCCCAGTGAAGGGTTATGAAACGCGTACGTTTCATATGTATTCATTACCAGCGATGGCAACGCATGACAGAATCTCCGACCAGAGAGTTATTTATCGTGGCTAGTCTGCACTTGACTGCGCGAGACGACAGTGCTAGTGTGTGGCGAGTCGGCAGAGGGAGTAGACAGTTGGACAGTAGTAGTGTGTAGCGAGTCGGCATGCGTGTGCGGTGTGCTCTGCCCACGAGTCTGGTCAGGATTGTGGAGGACGATGTGTATTATTGTAGCAGGTAATGAAGCAGCATTGCGCTCAGCTAATAACGTATGTTAATTGTAATTAATTTGTTCAAAATGATGCCCCAATAATAACCTTTTATAAAGTAACTCATTTAAAGAAAAAGATTCATTTCAATTTAAAGAATATTTCCTATGCATTTCCTCCAAGAATCAAAATTAAATACAGGCAAGCATTGCACGGAGCTGTGCCGAAAAATAAGAGCAGATATAGATGCAGTTTTACTGAGGTAAGAATTTTAGGTTAATTATTTCACAGGGCCGTAGGTCAGCGCTGCTGTCCTTATAAAATTGTGGGTTTGTGATCAATCTTCATCCCTTAACGATGTTTTGTGGGGAGTTTACATTTGCGCAATTTTTATTCTTTAATTTTGCAAGGAGGTTACGCTTGGCTCCATTTTGTTATTCAGTTAATATTGGCAAACATTTCTGCGGGGAGGTTACACCTACTTACATTCATCAGGACAAATCTCAACCTGAAAACAGCCGATTCACAACTGCGTACTTTTAATTATTCTTTTGTAAAATCATGTAGTAAATTTTGAATTTAAGGACGAAGAAGACACAAATTGTCGTTTATTCAGTACGTATTATTTATGTCGAAGTAGGTTTCGGTTTTAAGACCGGTAAGCTGTTGCCCAAAAGCTGGTAGTGTGCTATAAAATCAAACATTCACAGCTGAATATAAGACTAACTATGAAATATTTCTTTGTAACATAGCAGGAACTATCACAACGATATCTCCTGACTTATGCCATCGATGTAAAACATAAGAATGCGAGACCAAGAGAGAAGAGCTTTGAAGAGAATGCAGTGCATAAGTGCCAACTCTCTCGTATTGTTCAATGGGCAATTCGAGGACGAACTGAGGGAAATAAGAGAAATTTTAGATATGGAAGTAAATTCCAGGACAACGATGCTAATATTCAACTACGTCATTGATATCCTTAATGAAAGTGAAGAATTATAAGATCTGTTGAATGCAATGAATCATCTAGCTAACGCGATAACATTACAGGATGAAATCAAAACAAAGAAAGGCCAATGTAATGAAGGGTACCAAATATGAGGTTGACTATAATTTTGGCAATTATAACAGTTGAGAGATGCGATGCAGGAAATGAATTATGCTACCGTGTAAGCAAAATGAGGCATGAAGAGCTGGTATAATAAAGACTACAACGGGAAACTTGGGGTTCCTCGCAACGAGAAGTCTACTAGTACTGTGTCTGAAGCATAGCTAAACTGGCTAAGCAGGGATGGCTAGAGGACAAATGTAATAATGAAGAGGCATTATCACTAGAGATAAGCTAGATACCGCCTACAGGAAAATTAAAGAGACCTTTGGAGAAAAGAGAACCACTTGTATAAATATCAAGAGCTCAGATGGAAAACCAGTTCTAACCAAATAAGGGAAACCTGATAGGTGGAAGGAGTATGTAGAGGGCCTATATTATGGAAATGGAAGAGAACGTAGATGAAGATGAAATGGGAGATATGACACTGAATGAAGAACTTGACAGAGCACTGAAAGGCACGTGGAGTACACAACATTTCATTATAACTACTGATAGCCTTGGGGGAGCCAGCCCAGACAAAACTCTACCAACTGGTGAGCAAGATGTATGAGACAGTCGAAATACCCTCAGTCTTCAAAAAGAATATAAAAATTCCAATCTCAAAGAAAGCAGGTGTTGACAGGTATGAAAATTACTGAACTATCAGTTTAATAAGTGTTTACAGACAAATGGAAAAAACTGGTAGAAGTCACCTCAGGGAAGATTAGTTTGGATTCCGTATAAACGTTGGAACACGTGAGGCAATACTGACGGTACGGCTTATCTTAGAAGATAGTTTAAGGAAAGGGAAACCAATGTTTCTAGCATTTTTAGACATAGAGAAAGCTTTTGACAATGTTGACTGACATACCCTCTTCAATTCTGTAGGTGACAGGGGTCGAATATAGGGAGCGGAAGGCTATTTACAATTTGTACAGAAAGCAGATGGCAATTGTAAGAGTCGAGAAGCAAGAAACGGAAGCAGTGGTTAGGAAAGGAGTGAGACAGGGCTGTAGTCTCTCCGCGATGTTATTCAATCTTACATTGAGCAAGCAGTTAAGGAAACTAAAGAAAAATTAGGATTAGGAATTAAAATCCATAGAGAAGAAATAAAAACACTGACGTTTGCCGATGGCATTGTAAATCTATCAGAGGCAGCATAGGACCTGGAGAAGCAGTAGAACGGAATAGACAGTGTATTGACAGGATGAACATCAACAAAAGCAAAACGAGGATAATAGAATGTAGTCGAATTAAGTAAGGTGATTTTGAGGGAATTAGATTAGGAAATGAGACACTTAAAGTAGTAGTAGAGTTTTGCCTTCTGGGGAGCAAAATAACTAATGCTGGTAGAAGTACAGAGGATATCAAATGTAGACTGGCTGTGGCAAGGAAAGCGTTTCTGAAGAGGAGAAATTTGTTAACATCGAGTATCGATTTAAATGTCAGGAAGTCAATTCTGAATGTATCCGTATGGAGCGTAGCCATGTACGGAAGTGAAACGTGGATGATAAGTAGTTTAGACAAGAAGAGAATAGAAGGTTTCGAAATGTTGTGCTATAGAGAAATGCTGAAGATTAGATGGGTAGATCACATAACTAATGAGAAGGTACTGAATAGAATTGAGGAGAAGAGGAATTTGTGCCACAACTTGACTAGAAGAAGGGATCGGCTCTTATAACATGTTCTGAGACATCAAGGAATCACCAGTTTAGTATTGGAGGGCAGGGTGGAGCGTAAAAATCGTAGTGGGAGACTAAGAGATGAATACACTCAGCTGATTCAGTAGGATGCAGATTGCAGTATTTACTTGGAGTTGAAGAATGTTGCACAGGTTAGAGTAGTATGGAGCGCTGCATCAATCTAGTCTCTGGACTGAAGATCACAACAAAAGAAGGTACGTTGCTAGTGTCAAGAGCATTCTGTTACGGACGTCCTATGAACTATGCTATTGACAAGTTTAAAGGTGATTTTATTCTTTATTTGAATAAATGTTTTCTATTCCATACTAAACAGTACTCATAAGTTCCACGTTAACTGACGCTGACATATCAATGACAGTTGTTGTTTTTCTCTAAGCCCATTGATGATAATGGCTAGCAATTGTCATTGCTAATGTGAGCACTGAGTTGTGTATATTTTTTGTATGCTTCTGGTGATGTTGATTTTTAGGAATGACCTGTCTGGATCTGAAATCATAATGCGTGTTGTTTAATTGGTTTTGAAAAGCAAATGTAGATGTCATCGTAGATCTGGGATTTTCAGGGTATTTAATAGTGGCATTGAGAATTAAATCTGATGGATTTCTGTGAAAGACATGTTATTGTAATTTATTTTAGTTGTCGTGTCTTTATAGGCTCTGTAGTTGATATTATTTTGTGCTTCATCGTTAGTTGGATGTGCGCCTCTTGATCTTCATTTCTATTAAGATTTTGTATAATTAATAAAAGTGATTTCTGAATGTTATTACACACCACTTAACGCGGCACCACAAATCCTACCTACCATCACAAGACCTCCTACACTAGATATTAGTTGGCACTGCTTCCAAGTCACGCTCCCCTTACTCCATCGATGCTCGATTGTGATCAGTATGACTGAGGTCGGGTGACCCTCACACGTCACTGAAGTGTTCCTGAGAACATGCAGACACGACGATGCACTGTCTGCTAGTACAGTAAGCGAAAAAATGGATCATATAACCGAATTATTTGCAGATGTATCGTTCGTCGTTGAGAAATGTTGACGCATGGATTAAAAACTTCATTTGAAGCCATCTAAGTATACTTACCCCCTACCCATGAGAACACATCCACATAAACAGTACTCGCCGTGCAAGTCAGATGGGTGGCGGATTCTTCTGCTGTTCAACGCACTCATACCCTGTAATCACCGTATACAAACTCGCTACCGCTGCTCATCAGTCCAGCAACCGTTTTTCCGCGCTTCGAGAGCACAGTGACGGTGTTTTCACAACAATTATAATCTCTGTAAACTTTAAAGTCTACACGCAAGTAGAAACATGCGTGTAGGTACATGCCTTCTCCTTAACATATGAGTGCGAGTGATTCCATTCACACCAGTGTCGACACTAGGCGTCGCTACTTGCCTGTAGCAAGCTACAGCCACACAGTGGGTAGCCACAAGGCGCACAGGTGTAAATATTACATGAGTGGGCGACGCTCTGAGATGTAGGGCGACTGCTTCTTTTCCACATAGGAGGAGTGGTTGTGCGTCTAATTGTTGTAGTTGGCCAGCAATGAAATGGTGAGACATTTGCTGGACCGTGGCCCGTGTGTCAAGTACTAAACGATACGTGACAGTCTGCCATCAACACATCTTTGCCCACTTCATCTGAGTCTGGCAGCAACGGTTTCCCTCGAATTAGTGTTTTCTCTGCACATGCTTCCTGATATGGAATAATGACGCCAGACATAGTTAACCATTTGCTAGGCATCTACCTCCACGTGATTTGCCCATTTCGCGTTCAACGGAGATACTGACACAGACGGCCTGTCGACTTCACGACATGGATCCTGTCTAATTAATCTGTTCGGGAAGTGGCAACGGAAATTCTCTCTCCAACTGAGTTCTCAGATTCTGGTTTCCATGAATGTACAACATACTTGCGTGTGACACAAATGGTGGTAACCTAAAACAGTATTACTATACGTAAGTGTTAGAACGAAATGAATCGCAACACTACCTTTGTATTAAACGCCAATAGCATTGCCTTAAATTTTGTAAGATTAAGTTTATTACAAGATCATTTCTGCTTGGTGCATCATTTAGCCCGCTTATAAACAATTAAGAAAAGAAAAAATTATCTTTAAGGGCACTGTCCGTAACACAAATAGTTTTTCACATTTCCTTTACCACATGAATGAGGTGAAAAGGAAATATCGATTCCACAATTTGTGGCGTAATTAGGGTGACTTAGAATATCGCTTCCATCAACCCCTTATGTCACGGTAGGTTTTTTTATTTGTCACCGCTGCTTGGACTGTTTATTCCGCCGGCCGTTGTGGCCGAGCAGTTCTAGGCCTTCAGGCTGGAACCGCGCTGCTCCTACTGTCGCAGGTTCGACTCCTGCCTCTTTCATGAATGCGTGTGATGTCCTTAAGTTAATTAGGTTTAAGTAGTTCTAATTCTAGGGGACTGATGACCTCAGATGTTAAGTCCCATAGTTCTCAGAGCCATCTGAACCATTTGAACCGTTTATTCCTTTATTGAAGGCAATACGACTTTACAGTTAAGTAAGAGGTAAACATTTCTGTCACTATTTTTGGTATTGTGTAATTCAAGATATGCAAAAACTTTCTTTATATCTCCCTTTTCACTAGCATTCATCCCACGTAGTACGGTGTCTGCTTAGCCAGGATATGTCCAATTTTATTTTATTATTTAACTACGCGGTAGGGTAGTCTTCCTGACGCTACAATAACCAAAGTAATCTACTGAACTTGTGTCTTGCGCTCCACCCGTCTGTGAATCGTTTAAACATTGTTCCGTGTGTTATTTTGTTTCGGCTGTTTGTGTAGAGTATTCTCTGAGGTGGAGATTAGGGAGTAGCCCATCATTTGCCTAAACGACAGTGGGGAAAACGCCTAAGTGTTACAATCAGGCTGCTGGTCTACCGCCACGGGTCATTCACCTACCTCGCAGATTCGGTGCGGTTATAGCCGAGTACTAACGCGCTTAACGATACATTATACGAGCTGGCTCAAAATGTGAAAGAACAGACAGTCCATGGTCACGCTGCACACCAGTATCGCGTTTACCATTCTTTCAATGCCGATCAGTGCAAAGCCGTTATGAACAAACCAACAAATGCACACGTCACGTTTTGTTGTAACCCATACTAGGAAAAGATCGGTTCCATGAGGTTGTTCCTCAACACACTCCAAATAGAAACTTAATATAATTCTCTTTCGTATTTCTCTGTCCCCTTCCGATTTTAGTGCTCTACGACTCTTCACCTTTCTCTACTTTTTTCTTTGCCACTACAAACCTGCGCCCCCACGGTAACAGCAGCCTGTACTCGCTCTCCGGCAGCGATGCTCTACTTACGCAGTCCTTAGGCGGTAATGAGGTTACAGAAACGCGTTGTCCATTATTTTATGACCTCATTAAAACTAGTCTTAAGGTGAAAACTATATATGTCTTCAACAAGTCACAAACAAGTTGCTTGAGGTATAAAAAGGGAGTTGTCCGATCTCTTATACCACCAGAATAAAACGACTGGTAAAAAGCTGAAATCATATTGAAGCAGTAAGTATTTAATACAGACCTCAAAATCTGCAACTGTTCACTGACAAGGGACCCATAAGCGGCGACAGCATTCGCACATGCTGACCACACAGACGCTCGTAAAAACACGACTCCCGTCTGCAGAATTTATGGCTATCTACGCCTTACAGCTAGGTATGCACGTCAGTTGGGTCTTTTACGGCGTGGGGCGTCATAAGCAGGACGGTAATCGCGTAAGGCAGCGCACCGCCTGCCCCTCAGTAACGACCAGCATATCGACCACTCCCGCGCCGGTCCGCGCGCTCAGCCGTGACGCAGATTAGGGCTAGCAGCAGAGAACAGCCCCCCAGTAAGACGGCTTCTGGGAACTCCAGAGATTGCTTGCTATAAGCGTAGGCAGAGATAAGGCTTTTGATAGTCTCTAGGTTAAACAATATTTAGGTGGGAGTTTTTTCTAATTGAGAAATACTGTAGCGTAGTAGTCTACTAAGTTGTGAAAGTCGCCCTTCTTTACGTAACCTTAACTTTGGAGGGGGGGTTTCTATGAGACTGTAACCTAGGGAACCCAGGGTTTACGCTCTTGCATCAGGTACGACACACAAGTAAGTAAATGAAATCTGTGATGACTAAAATTTCGGAATGGCAAGGACTTTCCCACAACGAAACGCAAGAAATGGGGACTTCAGGATGTTAGCTTCTATAGTTCCTGAGAAAAGGTACATTAAAGCTCAAAAAAGTCTGTCTATGGTGGTTCCCATTTAAAGATTTAGTTTCAGTTTTCGATAACATTGCTATAACTATACTTACTAATACTGTCCATATCCACAGTCTTTATCCTCTTCTTTGTCTTCCTGGAGTAATCTCTTCCCCTGCCTGCTTTGCCTAGCCAACTTTTGACGTTTTTCTTCTTCTGTATCAGCATTGTCCACTCGCGATTCATCAATGTTTCTCAGTATGTTCAGTCTGAATCCACCTGGAAGAAAGCCTAGTCTCTGCAGTCACTTAATTCTACCTTTATTTCTACTATTGAACACTAGACAGACATCACATGCAGCTATCTTTACAACAGTTGAGACACAAATACGGTTTTTGGACAACGCTCTCATTTGTATTCTGTGTTTTCCTACTTAAAATTTTTTCAGCAGTTCAGGATGGGCTAGATACCTGAAACTATTATAACAACTAAAGCAGCAAGTGGCAAATCATGCCTGAAGATATCTACACCAAGATATGCCGCAAAGGAATGATGAGAATTATCATCTGTGGAATGTTCGTGAAAGAATATTGGCCACACGGATTGCTCCATTGTTTTCACACTACGTAAGTTACCCCTGACAACGTTTCCATAATTTATTCGTAAAATGTGAAGTTCATTGTCTGACAGTCTGTAAACATCTCCTAGTGGCTTTCCATCTTCTAATTTCTTACCTTTCATTTCTTTCTTCAATCTGAGAAGTTTACCTCCCATTCGCTTTTGAACATGCCTTACACGTTCTAGTTTTTTAATTTTAATTTGTGAGTAGTAAGGACTGCTTTCTAATACAGTTTTAAAAGGACTGGAGTCTCCATCACCTAGATAAATCACGTGCATAACACGATATTGTTCAACTGACCTTTGCAATATTAGTTTCATCCCAGCTGCTTCCATCCCACCATTTGACCTTCGATAATTATTGCTGCATGCTTTCTTGTGTTCCTGCTGCCATCTTTCTTCTTCACTGATTTCATTGTTCCTTCTTGTGTCACAATGAGAGCTATATTTGCTCATTACTCGGAAGTCTAAGATTTTTCCTGTATCCAAACTAATGAGAGATGATACACCATTAAGTGGTGTATGGCCCAGGTTCCATCACAAGAGACGTGCATATCTGTTTTCACTACACAGTGTCCTTCTTTCCATTCATTGCAATGCTAATAGTGTCCCTGTAATCATACAGTCTAAAGCTCTTTGACCTGCAATTACCACATGCACATGAAACATTGATCACGTGTGAAAGTCTTCCTAAGCCAGTTAACCTAAATACACTCGAAAACTCGTCTTTGGCACTATACAGAGCATCATCAATTCCTTCACAAATTTTTTTCTTCAGTGAACTTAGTGATTTTGCCGAAAATCGTTCTTCACACTTAGGAGAAGTGTCTGTAACACTGTTATTCAAACTTCCAGTGCCTTCTACGCGTGATATTTCACATTTCCTCACTTTTTTGAATAAGCGCTCACTGTTACAACCCTTTTCAAGCAAAATAGGTTGATATGTGCAAAACTAAAAACTGAAATACGTTTGTAGCATGTACCATTAAATAACGTTGTAAACAAAGGAAAAACCAAAGATAATCTTTCTTACAGCCTTCTAAACTCATCTGTAGTTCATTTCGATTGTGTGAACGAAAACTTAACGCACGAAAAATTTCTGGCGTAGGGATGGTGTATTTAGCCCGAATTCGATTATTAAACTTTACGTTATTCTTGAAGAATCAATGTAATAAATTACGCAATTAGTAAACTGAATTTCTTCGCAATTGATCGAAAAAATCTTCCTTCGTTTCTATTATGGGCGAAAAAGTAAGTAAATGCGATGTCTAATGACTAAAATTTCGGAATGGCAAGGACTTTCGCAAAACGCAACGAAAGAAATGGGGATTAACAGCAGTTATCGAAGACAGAACTGAAATCAGAATTGCCACAGTAGATCTTGCGAATCTACTGACTGGGTATGTAAATAGATTGTATCTTACAAACAAAATTTGTCCAAGACGAATATTTTTGTCGTCCGTGTCGTGCGATACTTATTAACCATCAAAACCCTGATACTGTGGTAGTACAAATTATTTTGGCGATTTCATTTCCGCCGGCATGTGTCTCGAAGTTCCACAACGATATATACTTATCTGTGTAGCTGAGATTCTTACATAATAAAGTTATCATTGTTTAATGTAAGCTTTAGATACAATTAAAGACGAATGATGTACCCTTGCGCACGCAGTTCTTGTGTAAACATTTGTGGGTGTATGTAAAACATGGAAAGATTCAGTAAAGAAAGACAGGGGAGGACAATAAGAAATTCGTAGTATCTCAATTGCACTCAAATACATTATAAGATGCGATCAACAAGTTTACGTTTTAGTGCGTTGCTGCAGGGTATATGTAACGTAGCGCCCGTTAACCGTGCGGTATAACACACACTGATTTACGTGCGGTAAGGGGTGCTGGCCCCGGCACGAGTCCGCCCGGCGGATCAGTGTCGAGGTCCGGTGTGCCGCGTAGTCTGCGGATGGTTTTTAAGGTGGTTTTCCATCTGCCTCGGCGAATGCGGGCTGGTTCCCCTTATTCCGCCTCAGTTACACTATGTCGGCGATTGCTGTGCAAACACTGTTTCCACGTACGCGTTCACCATAATTACTCTACCACGCAAACATTTGGGGTTACATTGGTGTGAGACGTTTCCGGGGGGGTCCACTGGGGGCCGAACCGCACAATAACCCTGGGTTCAGTGTGGGCGGCGGTGGGGTGAGTGGACTGCTGTAGCCTGTTGTGGGGTTGTGAACCACTGAGGGCTACGGCGGGGACGAAGCCTCTCCATCGTTTCTAGGTCCCCATTTCAAAACAGTAAAATGTAACGTAGCGCGACTCTGGAGCGGGTATACAAGCACCGACACATCGGCATGGTATTCATGTCTTTCCGATGTGCGTGCGGTGAATACGGAAACGTGAATTATGGCGACGTTATTACCATATTCGTTCACACAGGACCAATGTGATGTTTTCCTTTGTTTCGCTACCGAACGAAGAACACCGGTAGGCATCCACTGGAGAATGAAGAATGCGTTTCGCGCAGCATAGGTGTCAAAAACCACATTTGTGAAGTGGAGCGACAAAATACATGATGGTCGCGATTCGACAGAAGACGCCAGTCCATCTGGAAGGCCAGCGTCATCCCTTACGGAGATAAGGCAGGCGTTTCATGTAGCTCTACAGACCTGATGTATCCCCATGGGATTATCGCACCTTTGGTTCCATAAAAGAGGCCTTGAAGTGTCGACGATTCCTGTCGACCAAGGATGTGCAGAGGGCAGTTACGGGTATTTTCAATCCGGTACTTCGGTGGGATTCCTGCTTCAGTGCTGAGGGTGATTATGCCTGATTGGCATACCGATTCTGAACTGTACGGTCTTCGAAAGGAAACTTTTTGATCACCCCTCGCATAATGATCAACGTCCATACACAGAAGAACATATATCATGTGCTTTTAGATCCACATTGGATGCGACAGACAGTTGAAAATTACAAATCTTGTGTCACGAAAGAAATAGCATTAAGTCGTTTGTAACTTTGGATGATTAAATTAGAAATGGGTACTGATCCCCGTGGGTTCTATAGATGTGGAATGCGGGAACAAAAACCTAACATTTACCACGGAAAGTACGATTTCAAGCGGTACAGCGCAAAAAACCTAATCCTCCACTATCTGAAAGGCCATGTACTTTACAATCAAGTAAATGGAGTGTAACCATGTCACCATAATCTGTGCTGTGACGCAACAGCTGCAAATTAACGTAGGAGACATACTTTTAAATAGGTAATGATGCAGACTAGGATGTACTGCAGAAATTTTTCACAAATGGAACTGAACATTGAGGGAACTTAATCGTAGATGGTATGGAGCCCGATGATCTGGCCACAGGACAAATGGCCATTTCATCATCATGTGCAGAATCATTCTTCGTCGAGTTGACACCATGTGAGGAACACTTGAATCCGCCGTCCAAGCAGTGGGGACTGCCGAAAGAAGAGAAGTACCTGCTGCAAAAATACCTGCGATGGAAGGTTTCCCGGTGAGTCGTCTGTCCAAACTCACGCCATATTCACATGGAGATCTTGCCAAAGGGAGTGACGGGGATGGTAGTGATTACGATGACATCGCTAACACACCACAAGATCCCCAGGCAGCTTCGATACCATCTCCAGAATCCGTTAAATCTAATCAGGCCCTAATACTTTGCGGGAGACGCTATCCCCTACGCATCTTTACGTGCTCACTGTTCACTCAAAACTGAAGAGAGCAACGCGACACGATCGACTGTCATACTAGAGACACTGCAAATCTGTTCAAAGCTTTACCGGAATTTCCCAGTGGTTTCCATTTCACGACCGATCGGAACTTACTTTCTGGACAACAGTCGTATTAACCAGTGTTACACGTTTTAGACAGGGCAGGTACTGCTGACGGTTTTACTGGATCGAACACCATTCTAACAGTTCCTTCTGCCGACTCCAGGTCGAGACTTGAGAAAAAGAAAAGTGATTTTTCAGGTACAGCGGTGGCGCTCGGACAAAAATCAGGTTATAACTGCCCATAAAGTCATCTATGTACTCTGAACGCCAAACGTCCTCTCGTCAGCAATCCTTATCTGAGGCTTGACAGATTCCTTACAAAACGTAGCAGTGTCTGCATGTATCTAGGCATTCTTCTAGACGAAAATACATCTGTTGTTTAGAAAGTGATCTGAATTATGTGTAAGACTGTACGTGCTGTCTCTGCCGTGTATAAATTATCGGTGCATGTCTTGCTGCATTACCATAGAGCTATCTTCAGCGATAGTGTGGACGTCCCTGCCAGCGTCTGGGTGCACCACCTTCGGATGGAGAACTACAGTATTGTGACGAACACAGCGGGACGTAATGCTCAAGCTCACCAGCCCCTTCCGCACTACACCTATCCTAGTTTACTGGTGGTTCTAGAGATATGTCCTCTGGATATCGCAGTACGTTATTTGGCAGCGTTCTTTTCTTCTCGGCGTTAACAATATGATGCAATGTACGAGATCACAGGAGCTCATAATTCTTATAAAGGACTTATATGGGCTTGGACGTTAGGCGAATGGCTGACTCGAGCTCGAGAAGAACTGCAAGGAGGATATCACCGTATTCCTAAGCAGTGAGGACAGCATAAGTACATGCACGACACTGACCCTGCTAGAAATATGTTGCGTAGGTCCATCTTGGAGATGGACATTGTATCTACATCTACATCTACATAGATACTCCGCAAGCCATCGTACGATGCGTGGCTGAGGGTACCCTATACGACAACTAGTCATTTCCTTTCCTGTTCCATTCGCCAACAGAACGAGGGAAAAACGACTTCTATATGTCTCTGTATGAGCCCTAAGCTCACGTATCTCCGTGGTCCTTACGCGCAATATTTGTTGGCGCCAGTGGAATCGTTTGGGAATCAGCTTCAAATGCCGATTCTGTAAATTTTCTCAATAACGTTTCTCGGAAAAAACGTCGCCTTCCATCCAGGGAATCCCATTTGAATTCCCGAAGGATCTCCGTAACACTTGCGACTTTGTCAAACCTACCTTTAACAAATGTAGCAGCACGCCTCTGAACTGTTTCGATTTCTTCCCTCAATCCGACCTGGTACGGATCTCAACTACTCGACCAGTACTCAGTAGTAGGTTACACTAGTGTCTTATATGCAGTGGTCCCATATATGGAGGTCTGCTAATTGCCTTCCTTACGACGGTTCTCACATGCTTGTCCTGTTTCATATCGCTTTGCAACGTTACTCTCAAACAATTAAACGACTTGACTGTGTCAAGCATAACACCAGCAATACTGTATTTGTACATTACAGGTTTGCTCTTCCTACTCATTCGCATTATCTTACATTTTTCCACATTTGGAGCTAGCAGCCACCCATCACACCAAGTGGAAATTTCGTCTAAGTCGTCTTCTATCTTTCTATAGTCACTGAACTTCGACACCTCACCTTACACACAGCATCGTCAGCAAACAGCCGCAGATGGTTGCCCACCCTGCCCGCTAAATAGTTTATGAATACAGAGAACAACAGCCTTCCTATCACCCTTCCCTGGGGCACTCCTAACGATACCCTTGTCTCTGACGAGCACTCGCCGATGAGGACAACATATTGGGTTCTATCACTTAATAACATTTCGATGCACTCACATTTCTGTCGGTGAACTTATTCCATATGATCGTACCTCCGTTAACTGCCTGCAATGGGGCACCGTGTCAAATGCTTTCCGGAAATTTAGGAATGTGGAATCTGCCTGTTGTCCTTCACCCATACTTCACAGTATATCAAGTGAGAAAATGCTAAGCTGAGTTTCACACTTGTGATGCTTTTTAAAACCATGCTGATTCGTGGACATAAGCTTCCCAGCCTCAAACAAGTTTGATGTATTCGAACAGAGAATATGTTCAAGGATTCTGCAGCAGATCGAAGTTAGGGATATTGGTCTGTAATTTTGCGGGTGCGTTCTTTTACTCTTCTTATATGCTGGAGTCAGCTCCGCTTTTATCCAGTCGCTTGGGACTCTCTTGTAGAACTCTTTGTAAAACCGAATTGGAATACCATCCGGACATCGTGGTTTATTTGCTTTCAAATCTTCTAGTTATTTCTCTACGCTAGGGATGCTTATTAAAATGTCGTCCATACGAGAGTCCATACGATGGTCAAATGACGTGTTTGTACGATTCTTCTGTGTGAACGATTTCTTGAAAGTGAAACTGAAGACTTCGGCTTTTGATTTTCTACATGTAACTGCCACACCAGACTGGTCAAGAAGGGACTGAACGGTAGCCTTAGACCCCCAAAGTGATTTTACATAGGACCAGAATTTTCTCGGGTTTTCTGCCTGACCTTTTGCTAAGGTGTGGCACTGGTAGTAGTTGTATGCTTCGCACATAGATCTTCTGACAGATGCACGAATTTCTGCTAAGCTTCTCTTGTCGTCATTTGTGCGTTCTCTTTTGAACCGAGAGTGCTGCAGCCTCTACTGCCCTCAAAATCTTCCATATTTCGTTGTTAAAGCATGGTGCATTTTTCCCCCCTTTATCCAGTTACTAGGCGCATAACTCTCCAGACCACGATTTACAGTCTGCTTAATCTTTGTCCATACTTCCTGTACATCCATCTTACTGGAGCTAAGAGACATCAGTTCACTGTCTAAGTGAGATGCTAACAACTGCTTGTGTGTTCTGTCTACCTGGAACTTTCTCGTGGCCTTCTTGACTCATTTATTATCTTTCATAATGGAAGTTTCCATAATGACATCACGATCGCCAATTCCCGTTTCTGTACTGGCATTGTTGATAAGGTCCGGCCTATTTGTAGCCACAAGGTCTAAGATACACTCCTGGAAATTGAAATAAGAACACCGTGAATTCATTGTCCCAGGAAGGGGAAACTTTATTGACACATTCCTGGGGTCAGATACATCACATGATCACACTGACAGAACCACAGGCACATAGACACAGGCAACAGAGCATGCACAATGTCGGCACTAGTACAGTGTATATCCACCTTTCGCAGCAATGCAGGCTGCTATTCTCCCATGGAGACGATCGTATGCAGTCCTGATTGTGGCGCTCACCTGCACGGCGCCAAACACGCATACGACCATCATTGGCACCAAGGCTGAAGACGACACGTCTCCATTCGTCCCTCCATGCACGCCTGTCGCGACACCACTGGAGGCGGGCTGCACGATGTTGGGGCGTGAGCGGAAGACGGCCTAACGGTGTGCGGGACCGTAGCCCAGCTTCATGGAGACGGTTGCGAATGGTCCTCGCCGATACCCCAGGAGCAACAGTGTCCCTAATTTGCTGGGAAGTGGCGGTGCGGTCCCCTACGGCACTGCGTAGGATCCTACGGTCTTGGCGTGCATCCGTGCGTCGCTGCGGTCCGGTCCCAGGTCGACGGGCACGTGCACCTTCCGCCGACCACTGGCGACAACATCGATGTACTGTGGAGACCTCACGCCCCACGTGTTGAGCAATTCGGCGGTACGTCCACCCGGCCTCCCGCATGCCCACTATACGCCCTCGCTCAAAGTCCGTCAACTGCACATACGGTTCACGTCCACGCTGTCGCGGCATGCTACCAGTGTTAAAGACTGCGATGGAGCTCCGTATGCCATGGCAAACTGGCTGACACTGACGGCGGCGGTGCACAAATGCTGCGCAGCTAGCGCCATTCGACGGCCAACACCGCGGTTCCTGGTGTGTCCGCTGTGCCGTGCGTGTGATCATTGCTTGTACAGCCCTCTCGCAGTGTCCGGAGCAAGTATGGTGGGTCTGACACACCGGTGTCAATGTGTTCTTTTTTCCATTTCCAGGAGTGTGTTTCCATTGCTTGTGGGCTGTCGAGCTAGCTGCTCAAGACATTTTCCAGAAAACATGTTCAAAAGTACTTTGCACGTCTGTCTCTTTGTACTTCCCACTACGAATCCATATACATCCCAATCTATACTCGCTAGGCTAAAGACTCCTCTAAGTAGCACTGCATGAAGTGGGCTGGTTCAAATGGCTCTGAGCACTATGAGACTTAACAGCTGTGGTCATCAGTCCCCTAGAACTTATAACTACTTAAACCTAACGAACCTAAGGACATCTCACACATCCATGCACGAGGCAGGATTCGAACCTGCGACCGTAGCAGTCGCGCGGTTCCGGACTGCGCGCCTAGAACCGCGAAACCACCGCGGCCGTGAAGTGGGTATTTACACGCTACTTAGCATAGATTTTCTTTGAATGACTCTGGAACTGTCACGGGTGGCTGGTACACACGCCCAACAATTAACTTGGTTTCACCTACTATTTTCACACGCGACGAGATAACTTCACTGTCACATTCAACATCTATCCAATAGGGACAATATTTTTGTCAACTTCCAAAAACACTCCGCCCCCTTCGGCCTCTAATCAGTCTTTCCTATGTACGTTCCACGACTCGCTAAGTATCTCAGAGCTCTCCACATCGGGTTCCATCCAGTTCTCGGTCCCAAGAACAATTTCAGTGTAAGAACTGTGGGATAGTTAAATCCGGAACTAGACTAAGAAAAACCCTCATGTGCATTCCACAAGTACTCTGCTATCCTAGTAGCCGCTTCCTTTGTGTAGTGCACCCCTGAGATTTCAAGCGCACTCCTATGAATCCACACACGATAATGCAGGACTAGAAACCTGCAGTCAAGACCGCTCAGAATCGACGAAGTCCTTGGCTGAGACCCTCCACTCGGCTCCAAACCAATGGACCCCGATCAACTCTGGGAACAATGCTGCGCGAGGCCAACAGTCATCACCTCCGCCAGCCACCTGTATAATTTGAGGATACCCTAGGACCCATGCGACAGGCATCATTGGTGCCACCATCAGCCACAACTTGCCGACGGCTGCACCCTGCTAGCTCGACAGCCGCAGGCAAGGCCTCCTTCGAATGCCGGATGAGGCCATCTAGGAGACATACCGAGAGCACAATGGCTTACCTGGTGTGAACGATATCTACCTAAGTGGCTTCATAACAAGCCTAACGTTGGCCTCCGTGTGTCTGCTCGGATCCTGCTGAATCAGCGGACTCCTATTCACTCACAGGGAGAACGGGTGTGGCCAGAACGCCGCTCTCCACGTTGGCCCTCCATCAAGAGTGACGAGAACGCGATACCACCCGCCACTCACTCTGCTGTGAGGGCGGATCCACCGCTTCGGCTGCATTACGAGGTGCCTCGAAAGCAGAGCCCGGAGGCAAAACAAGCGACGCGCCAGTTTCTCTGCCACCACTACACCCTGAGGCAGCAGCGTGAACGTGACTGACTGTAGTCAAAAGCGCATTCAGCCAGCACCTCCTGCATCCACATTCTAGCAAAATTGACTAAAGAAGTAAACTATAAAAGCATACACTATCCTGGATATGTAGCTTGCCTGCCGAGGTGTCAACAGTGGACGCTGATGCATTAATGGGCTATGTAGCTGGCTGTTCAGTGAGCATCTACAAAGCTTACAAAAACGCGAGATTAAACCTCTTCAACGGAATACACGCAGGAACTTTAATAAATATAGTACGATATAGGAGCACATTGATGTGGACTGGATGGTTCCGCTCATCATGTCTGTTTACAGTTTTTCCCATCTACAGACAAAAAGTGAATGCAGACAAAGTTCAATGTACAAACAGACGTTAATGACCAAAACTTACAGGCTACAGTTAGTGTGACTATATCTTGATATCTAAAAATCAAATGTTCACTTTTAAAGATTAAACGGGCACTCCAAATGGCAAAATAACGACAAAAGCTCAATAGAACAAAGTAAAAGCCTTAAAGGGAGCGTTTCCTTCACAAATAAAATGTAATTATGAGAAACAATAAAAATACATAAAAATAACAAAATAAGAATAAACCAAATCCTATGGCCAACCACATGGGCACATTTGGACTGGAAGATTGTCGAGGCATACATATGCCAATGACGGGTATTTATTCGGCAAGTCTCAAGCTCTTCCAGGGCTGGCAGTAATCGTTGAACGAGGTGCTACCCAGAAGAACCCCAAATCTGATACTAAATAAAATCACATCTTATGCCACCTTCAAAATAGTCACCTTGAGAGCTCAGATGCCATTCCCAGCTTATGTGGCACGAACGAATTTATTCTGAAAGTCTTTTTTAATCAATGTATTCAGCACTACCTGCTAGTTCACTTCAATCTCTTCTGTCGTGTCAAATATTCTTCCCTTCAACTTCCTTTGCACCTTGGGAAAGTGAAATATATTGCAAGGAATCAGGTCGGCAGAGTACAATGGATGAAGAACCACCACGATTTTTTTTTTTTAAAAAAGGAAAACCACTGCATGGTGAAAGCCGTACGTGGCCACACATTGTCGTGATGAAAGACCGTCATTCCTGCTCCACTTCTCTAGACTTCTCTTCCTCACTGCCTCCCTCAGTTGCCGTAGGACATCACGAAACAATTCCAAATTGCTCGTCTGACCACGAGATACGAACTCCTTGTGCATAATCCCATCATTACCGAAAAACATATCAATAAAGACTTCGTGTTTCTTCTGAATTTCACGAGCTTTCTTTGGACAACTTGGAGATGGGTCCTTCACTGGGATGCTTGCTGTCCAGTTTCAGCGTCATATCCATAAACATAACTTTCGTCACCTGTAATCAATTTAGAAATTCTGTGACAATTCGACGCAGTCCATTCATTCCCTGCAGACAACTTTGAGATAATCTCTCTGATTCACACTAAGCAGTCGTGGCTCGTGGCAGCAGCCCTTATGCTCAATGTTTCTCACAAAATCTGCTGCCATGTGCCATATGATCATCCCACAAAGTTAGAGATGCCATGGATGGTCTGCATAGGACCTTTAACCATCGCTTTCCAAACAGCATTGCATTTTCTGGTGTATTGAATGGTTATCCCGAACGTTCAAAATCAACAGATATCCAACCACTTTTAAAACGTTTAAACCAGTGATACATTTGTGTGTGGCCCAAAGCTTAATCACCGGATGCTTGCACTAACAATTATTTTGCGTTTCTGTGACTCTTTTACCAAGTTTTTTGGTACAAAATGTTTTCTCTCAGGTCGGTCATTGAAAAATTGCAAACACAACCAAACGTCACTCCGGTACCTGCCCGTCGGCAATGAATAGGGCCAATAATATTGAAGCCAGTTGGCACAATGAAGCATGAAACATTTACTACGCTGAGCTTAGCTCCGTCTGTTTGTGCTACCATTTGTAAGCGTGGGTCATAAAAATTTCGCAAATTTTTGAGTAGCACCTCTTAGTAACATTACCTGGTCGTTACCCTTAGGGATTTTAATTAGATTATGTTATGTTGTTACATTTTTATTACATCTTCAACAATCTGATTTATTTCTACACTAATATTAACGATAGTTGCTGTTAACATACTTTATAATATATCTTACATTATTGAATTTTATCATGGGTGTTGAATATGTAGGATCTATTTAGAGTTTCAAGCTAACATGTCTAAATTTTACGGAAATAAATTGAATTTAGTTGTACTGAACACTGGAAGAGTGTTTTGGATCTTCTTCCCATCCAGTCTGAATCCATTACGAAATCTAGAAACAGTAATACAAAAGTGGAAGCGTGGTTTCTACCTAAGGGACAAATTTTTTCTTTAGTGCGCTATGGTCATTATTAATGTTTGTTCACAAATTACTCCGTCAAATAGATTGAGTTTAGTGTCCTTGCAGAAGTAGTGTTTCATAAAAATCACGAAGAAGGTGTTTTGAACGTGTCTTTTATTACATATGCATATTGTTGTCCATTTGAAAATCGTTCCTTTGACAGCTACACAATGCTGCAGGCATTGTCTGCAATGCTCATAGTAGTTGCGTCGAAATACCTTTCGACTTGATATTCATGCTGTTTTGGATACTTCAATTAAAATAGGTCACTGAAACATAGATACAGTAAGCACGATAGCTTAGGAAGCTCGAGAGCTGTATTTCTTCCAAAAAGTTCTTTAATGGAGATAGTCACACGTCGGGGTACATTGTGGTATGAAGATACGTGTTCCACAGAGAATATAGACGATGAAATTGAAATACGGCGTGTAGGCGGTTTATGTATGGATGAATTAAGGAAAGCCCTCAACTCCACAAAGAACAGAAAAGCTACTGGTATAGATGGTACGAAAGCTGAACTGCTAAAATATAGACACCCTACTATAAAAGAGATTACTATATTTACTTAACAAGTTCAGGACAAAGGGAACTATTCCAGACGTACGGTCCCTAGCATGGATACCACCATTGTTTAGAAAAAGGATAGGTGAAAGGTTATGGCTGAGAATTTATTAGGCGAAGAAGAAATGGGATTTAGGAGAGGTAGGTCGACAAAAGATGTAGTGTGCATAATTAAACAAGTAATCGAAGAACAGGGAAAGTATAATATCGAAACTCATTTAACGTTCATTGATTTTACTGGGGTATTTGATAATGTTGATAGAAGGAAACGGTGGATAATTATGTGGAAAAAGGGCAATGCACAACACCTAATAAACGTCTGTACAAATGCACTACTGTAATTTTAGATATAAACGGCAGTCTAACACAGCCTACAGCGAGAAAACAAAGAAATCAGACAATTGTGCACCATTTCACCGATGGCGATTTCTAACGTGGGAATTAAGATTAACTGACACTGCCGAATGAATTTCCTTTTACATTGGGGAGCCAAAACTTCATAACCACCTGCTTAATAAATCATAATAAATCTTTGGAACGAAATACATCCCTGTTTATGTGTCTCAGAGACCCGAAAGTTTGTTGGCAGTTTCGTGGAGGCATGTCGCATTAGATTTCTACTCACAAGGCATGTAATTCGCGCAAACATGAGCCACTGATTTGTGTACGCCTTGATGGTGCCCGATAGTGACCCAGATACGTTCCGTAGGATTTACGTCAGGCGAATTTGGACTCCGAGACATCAACGTGAGTTAACTATAACGCTCATTAATCCACTGTAACACGGTTATGGCTCCGAGATACGGACACCTACGCTGCTGAAAAATTACTTCACCATCCGGGAAGACATCACAATGAGGAGATGCACGTTGTTCGCGGTTGTCGGCAATATTTGATTACTACCACAGGTCCCATGCCAGCGCAGAAGGATGTCTCCCATAGCATTCCACGGCACCCATCAGCCTGCGTCCTCGGCGCACTGCACATATCGAGCCGCCGTTCACTTCAATGATGGCGTTTGTGGAGGAGACCATCGACCTAACGTAGCAAAAATGTGCTCCCGAAGAGCCGTCACGTTTCCAGTGATCGACGTTCGATTCCCTATGGTCCCGTGCAAACTGCAGTCATAACTGATGATGGCGTTGGTTCAGCATGTGAACACTTAGGGATGGTCTGCTGCGGAGCTCCGATAAACGCATTGTGCTCCGAAACACTTGTGCATGCAACAGCATTGTTCTCTTTCGGCACAGATGCCACTGATAACTATCTATAGTACTTCACAGCGTTGACAAGTCTCCGAACCCCACGTTCTGTGGGAAATCGTGGACGCACAACCATTTGCCGCCTAGCGTTAATTACACTGTCCCTCTACCTCTTTCCGTAGATTCTCACGACAGTAGCACGTGAACATTCCTCTAGTTTCGGCGTTTTCGAGATACTCGTTCACAGGCTCTACATAATAATAATCTGCCCTTTGTCAAAGTCGCTTACCTCAATGGATTTCCCTATTTGCAGCCCATGTAGACCGCAAATATTTTGGCTGACGTAACTGGAGAAAAAGAAATAGTCACCACTTAACAGCATCGACCACCGTTCAAGAATTCGCATGCACCACCCTTGATATGAAGAAGACTAATTTCAGGTGATCATGTCTCTGAAATCGATTCCAAGACGCTCTACGAACCTCTAATGTGACTGGTGTGTCAGTTAACAAACTATACTCATTTATGACAATATTTCTGTTTAGCGTGTGTGTGTGTGTGTGTGTGTGTGTGTGTGTGTGTGTGTGTGTGCGCGTGTGTGTGTTTTAAATGTGCGCACCAAGGAGACAACTGACAGAAACAGTTTTCTCTTGTGGCCCTACAAGGTTTAATTGATATGTTACGTAATAAACATTTTTTCGTAAGAAAACTTAGAACAATCTCATTCTGCGCTTTGTTAAATAAGAAGTCAGCTTTTATCCCTCAACAGAAAAACTCCTTTCAACTCGTTGTGTTAGCTGACTGCTGCAAAGGTAATTTTTTCACAGCAATATTTACTTCCCTGGAATCAATTATTTGGGATTAGGAAAACATAGTTGTCAATGAATGGGGGAATAGCATTGACGATGGAACATTTGGAAACCTGGACTGAACACGATGTGTCAGCACAATCTGTTGCTGATGGAAGAACTCTTTCATTCCGTGCTAATCTTTATCAAATCTGCTTTAACTGACTACGAAAACTGGTAAGTTACGTTACATACAATATTCAGTCGTCTTTTACTCAGTAACTATATCCAAGCATGATCACATTTTATTAGAACCAAAGAAACAGTCCTCATCTAATGATCACTAAATAAAAAAATTTTTTCACATTCTCCAGTCCACTTTGATCCCCACAGTCCTACCTTTGAGGTAACGCGCTGTTTTCCTAGAGGATGTAACTTTGCATCATAGTTCTGTGTTCCGTCACAGAATTAAGCGAACAGTTCTTCCATTAATGTTGAGAATTCACGCAGTTTTGTAATGTTTTGTAATCGCGCCATTTGTGTTTTAATTAGACATTTTTAAAAATTACGTAATTGATACAGCAATGTTCTCCCGATCAGTAGCTTACAGATCTGCCCAGCTGTAGCGGGAGGCTGTTACACAGCTGGCGGAGAAAGCTGTAGCAGCACACAGGTCGGCGGTGAGAGGAGCAGCTTACTGCGGGAGTGGGCTGTCTTGCTCACTGATGTAAAAGGTCGAGGAATGAGTGTCAAGTAGTCACAAGTTTATTTATAAATATTAATATTATTTATAAACATTAAAGATTTTGAGACATAAGTGTTCTGACTGGTTTCATACGGACCACCACGGATTCCTCTTCTTGTCATTCGTTACATTATCAGTCCACATACTTTTCAACATTCTTCTGTAGCTCCACATCTCAGATACTTTGATTCCGGGTTCCTCGCAGTCCATATTTCACTAACATACAATGTTTTGCTTCAAACGTATCTTCCCAGAAATTTCTTCTTGAAATGAAGGTCTTTGTTTGGTACAATTAGGCTTCTCCTGGCCAAGGATGCCCTTTTGCCAGTGCTTTTGATGTCTTCCTCGAGTTTGGTTTGTTTTGCTCCCTATGTATCTGAATGGCTTAACTTGTTCTAGCTCGGGTCGCCTTGTGTTTCTCGCTCTTCTCATCTCTGCTGCTTCTAATTACTTTCGCCTTTCTTCGATTTGCTCTCAGTTCATATTCTGTACTTATTAGACTGTTCATTTCATTCAGCAGGTGATGTAATTCTTCTTCACTTTCACTCAGGATAGCAATGTCATCAGCGAATCGTATCATTGATATTCTTTCCCCTTGAGTTTTAATTCTACCCTTGAATCTTGTTTTTATTTCCATCATTGCTTCTCCGATAGACAGATTGCACAGTAGAGGCCAAAAAAATCTACATCCATAACTTACACACTTTTCAATCGGAGCAACTAGATGTTGGTTTGAAACACCATAACTCTAGTGCTCTACTGATTTATTATGCTTTTGTTTCATTTAATGTTACGTCGTTGAGCTTCTGTAAATATGTTTGATTGAATCGTTAACACAAAATTATGTACTCCTTTCTTTGTAAAAACTTTGGAGGTCATGGTCTGATTCTATGCAATGTAGTAAATCTGTCATTTAAATTCTTTGTCTCAATTGGAGGGAGACAAAACTTACTGTATACATTTGGAATTTGGGTGAATAATTTTTTTTTGTAGAAATACTAATATGTGCAAAAGTTCTGTTTTATTTAAAATGTTTGGTTGCTGTTATGTAAACTGCTGACCTTCACTTAGGATTTTTAGTTATGTTGGAAAAAGGTAGTGCGGTTTCCCTCGGGAACGGAACTGTTTAGCGCGCGCAAATTATGGTTGGATCAGGTAGAAAGGTGGAACAAGAGTCAGTCGGGGACGAGCTACCAAACTGTGCACTGCCATGTAAAAGTTGTATATTGTGCTGGTTCCGAGAGGGGCTTCTTCTGCCACTGTCCAATGCCTCGGATGGATGGATAAATAGCTGGAACGATTCTGGAATTGGTATCCATCATCACCACCCAGAAGGGACAGAGTCCAGCAATTCTGCCTGCAAATCCACCTACCAACATGCAGTTTCCACCACATTGCGCAATCACTGTAACGGAATACAATAATAATGTACAGTGAAGGATCAGCTTATTGGATGTGTTAGTGTGCTCAAATATAAGGTAACTTATAAATGAATTCATGAACCTACCTTGATTTTTTTTCTTATCATAACACCTCTCAGGTTCCTCTCCGTTTGAACTAAAGTGATTACCGAGTGTCTTTACTGAAAGAACATTAAAGCCCAGTGTTTTGCTAATTAATGCCTCTTCAACATAGTAAAACGAAAGTTAAAGTTAATGTGGCAAGAGAGTGAGTTAAAGTAAACGATGTTTGCTGAAAATAATTTTCCTTTTAAAACTGTTTATTAATACTTTGTTGCCAACTCCAAAATTAAAAGTTCTTAAGACTGAGGCTTATAAAGTTTTGCTTGGTAAATGATCTCATTGCTGTCTGTAGTAAATTTTAAAAGGTGAGTCAGTTTCTTGTAAATTTGTCAACATTGTGTCTCATTGCAGTAAAAGTCGTGAATTGCAGTTGTGGAAAGTTGGATGCTTGCTAAGCACTTATTTCTTTTGTGTAATAAAGGTACATATTAATAGTGTAATAAGATCCACAGGTTATCCTTTACCACTATCTATGAAAACAATAATTTCTTTATTCAAAAGACAGTGATAAGTAACCTGTTAGTGAATTTCATTTAACTTTCATTCTAAATACACTCCTGGAAATGGAAAAAAGAACACATTGACACCGGTGTGTCAGACCCACCATACTTGCTCCGGACACTGCGAGAGGGCTGTACAAGA
This sequence comes from Schistocerca piceifrons, assembly GCF_021461385.2. Classification (NCBI taxonomy): domain Eukaryota; kingdom Metazoa; phylum Arthropoda; class Insecta; order Orthoptera; family Acrididae; genus Schistocerca; species Schistocerca piceifrons. The sequence goes on along the minus strand of NC_060139.1, from coordinate 602,392,614 downwards.
AATGATCACACGCACGGTACAGCGGACACACCAGGAACCGCGGTGTTGGCCGTCGAATGGCGCTAGCTGCGCAGCATTTGTGCACCGCCGCCGTCAGTGTCAGCCAGTTTGCCGTGGCATAAGGAGCTCCATCGCAGTCTTTAACATTCGTAGCATGCCGCGACAGCGTGGACGTGAACCGTATGTGCAGTTGACGGACTTTGAGCGAGTGCGTATAGTGGGCATGCGGGAGGCCGGGTGGACGTACCGCCGAATTGCTCAACACGTGGGGCGTGAGGTCTCCACAGTACATCGATGTTGTCGCCAGTGGTCGGCGGAAGGTGCACGTGCCCGTCGACCTGGGACCGGACCGCAGCGACGCACGGATGCACGACAAGACCGTAGGATCTTACGCAGTGCCGTAGGGGACCGCACCGCCACTTCCCAGCAAATTAGGGACACTGTTGCTCCTGGGGTATCGGCGAGGACCATTCGCAACCGTCTCCATGAAGCTGGGCTACGGTCCCGCACACCGTTAGGCCGTCTTCCGCTCACGCTCCAACATCGTGCAGCCCGCCTCCAGTGGTGTCGCGACAGGCGTGAATTGAGGGACGAATGGAGACGTGTCATCTTCAGCGATGAGAGTCGCTTCTGCCTTGGTGCCAATGATGGTCGTATGCGTGTTTGGCGCCGTGCAGGTGAGCGCCACAATCAGGACTGCATACGACCGAGGCACACAGAGCCAACACCCGGCATCATGGTGTGGGGAGCGATCTCCTACACTGGCCGTACACCACTGGTGATCGTCGGGGGACACTGAATAGTGCACGGTACATCCAAACCGTCATCGAACCCATCGTTCTACCATTCCTAGACCGGCAAGGGAACTTGCTGTTCCAACAGGACAATGCACGTCCGCATGTATCCCGTGCCACCCAACGTGCTCTAGAAGGTGTAAGTCAACTACCCTGGCCAGCAAGATCTCCGGATCTGTCCCCCATTGAGCATGTTTGGGACTGGATGAAGCGTCGTCTCACGCGGTCTGCACGTCCAGCACGAACGCTGGTCCAACTGAGGCGCCAGGTGGAAATGGCATGGCAAGCCGTTCCACAGGACTACATCCAGCATCTCTACGATCGTCTCCATGGGAGAATAGCAGCCTGCATTGCTGCGAAAGGTGGATATACACTGTACTAGTGCCGACATTGTGCATGCTCTGTTGCCTGTGTCTATGTGCCTGTGGTTCTGTCAGTGTGATCATGTGATGTATCTCACCCCAGGAATGTGTCAATAAAGTTTCCCCTTCCTGGGACAATGAATTCACGGTGTTCTTATTTCAATTTCCAGGAGTGTAGATTAATATTTAGTTAAGAGATATTTAACTTGTGACCAGTTCATAATTTTGCAGTGAACTACATTTATAATTTTATGTCAGCTAGGAAAATTGAACAATAAAACTAAACCTATGTCCAATTAATGATTTTGCAGTGAATATTAATTGTAATGTTATAAAGACCATTCAGTTTGAATAAGCCCTGAAAGTAATAGTGTGTTTCATTATCTGTTATATTTTTGCAAATGGTTGGTTCCGCTCTGTCAGCTCCCAATCTTACCGTTGTCGTATGCAGATGTCAGAGTTCATTGCATTCGCTTATGGCAAAATACAAGTTGTCTTTGTCCGTTAAAGTTACTCATACCTAATTTCTTAAAGAAGAATGTTAATCATTCTCTTGCCTAATTAGGCTGGCGACCGTTTTCTTTATTCTTTAAACAGTGTAGCTAGGTAAAACATTATTTTTTACTGTTTGAATATTTACGTAATTCTGACTTTCACTTCCGATAAGCCACCTCCGTTAGGTACAACTCGGTCAACATAACAAAATTCCTCTCAGAGGGTAACACTGCTCTGTTGCTTTATATCATAATTGCTTTAATAAGATAGTTTTATTTCACAACCTGTCTCCAACTTTAAGGTTATGGTACAGCAGTAGCATACAGTAGTGTTATAGGTTTTCCATTCTTACTGTTCCCTCTGGGCTCTTTTACATACTGCGTGTTACCGACATTTCGCTCTAGCTTATCTTATTTTTCTCAGAATTGTAACGTCTGGCAGTATTTTACGTTGTCGAATGCTTTTTTACAGGTCGACAGATAATATGAACATGTCTTAATTTTTCTTCAGTCTTGATTGAAAATTATCAACCGGAACGTCAGAGCTGCTTCTCTCCGTTTACGTTTCACAAAACTAAACTGATTGTCATCCAACAGATCTTCAGTTTTCTTTTCCACTATTCTGTACATTATTCTTGTCTGTAACTTGATTGCATGAGCTGTTAAGTTGACTGTGCCATAATTCTCGCGTATGTCGGGTCTTGCAATCTTCGAAATTGTGCGGATGCTGTTTTTCCGATAATCAGTACGTCGCCAGTCTCTTCTACACGCCAACGTGAATAGTTATGTTACCACCTCGTCCAGTGATTTTATAAACCGATTTATTATCTATTCATTCTCCCTGATTTGATTTTAAGTCTTCCAAAGCTGTTTTAAATTCTGATACTAATGCTGTATACCCTATCGCTTCCCTAACGACTCCGGTTTCTCCTCTATCATGGCATCTGAGAAGTCCACCCCCTCGTAGAGGTCTTCAGTGTCCTCTTTCCAACCATCCACTCTCTCCTAGGCGTTTATTAGTACACTTCCCATTGCACTCTAAATGATACCGCATTCGGCTTTAATTTCACCACAGATTATTTTGACTTCTCTATATGCAGTTCTGTCCTTCTAGAATTATTGTTTTTCGATTTCTTCCAATTTTTGCTGGAGCTATTTTTCCTTCGCTTTCCTGCACTTACTTTCATTGCTAAGTGACGTATTTTTGTAATCCTGAATTTCCATGAACCTTTTTGTACTACCTTCTTTCATCGATCATCTGAGATATATCTTCTGTTACCCATGGTTTCCTTTCCGGTTCGCCGGCCGCGGTGGTCTCGCGGTTCTAGGCGCGCAGTCCGGAACCGTGCGACAGCTACGGTCGCAGGTTCGAATCCTGCCTCGGGCATGGATGTATGTGCTGTCCTTAGGTTAGTTAGGTTTAAGTAGTTCTAAGTTCTAGGGGACTGATGACCGCAGCAGTTGAGTCCCATAGTGCTCAGAGCCAACCTCCCCAGTTCACACATTTACCTCTCCAACTTCTGTTACTACCGATTTTAGAGATGTCCATTCCTACTAAGTTGAACTGCCTACTGAGCTATTCATTATTGCAGTATCTATGGAATCAGAAAATATAAAGCGCATCTCTTCGTTCCTCATTACTTCCTTATCTCACATTTCTGCACATTGTTGTTTCTTGTCTGGTCTCTTAATCTCCATCCTACATTTCATCAGTTCAAAATTGTGATCTGCGTTACCTGCTCCTGAACCCGTCTTGCAAAGCAATATTTGATTTCGTGGTCTTTGCCTCACCATGATGTAATGTAACTAAAATCCTCCAGTACCTCCCGGCGTTTCGTAGTATATCTCCTCCCCTTGTGATTCTTGAATGTGCGATACAGCATGCAAAATACCAGGGAACCATCTCCATCCTGAAGTATACCCTTCCACACGCTGCAGATTAAAAGCCTGCTCGACATTGTTCAACAGAGTACTCACTATTACTAGCTGAAATATGATGCAGAACTCAGGTAGCGTTTCTCCTCTCTCATTCCTACTATCAAGCCCATTTTCTCCCGTAACTGCCTTTTGTGGCAGCATTTAATAATAATGTAATTAAATTTTAAAAAAGAGTAATCAAGGCATGTTATTTATTTATATAAATGAGAGAATACTTATAAACTACAATGCGTTGCATTGAAAGTTGTGAACCTGTTCGTACAATTCTACAATACTGTAATGCCGGCCGCTGTGACCGTGTGGTTCTAGGCACTTCAGTCCGGAACCGCGCTGCTGC